>NC_087488.1:12315381-12938262 GCF_036417665.1 Passer domesticus
AGAGAGATGACCCAAGACTCATTTTAGGTGCCAGAACAAGGCATTCAGAGACACTCCTAGCTCCTCAACCACCCATTCTTAAATTTTGGAGAAACTCTGCAATCCAATTGCTCTTCTGGCCAACGTTCAGCTGGCAGTTTAAAAGTACTCCTACAAATACCTGTGTATATCTTACATGCTCTTGTATTCCGTAGGTTTTCCTCCTGATTAATAGTCCTCCCTTTCTAGCTCCTGTCCCTCTCCTCCAACACTTCTCTGCAGAGAGCTCAGCTTGCCTTATATCCTGGCAATGGACCAGAGCAAATAAATCCACTGTAACTCTTTTAATCCGTCTCTGATAAATCTCCTGCTTTACTATCTTCTGGAAAATTGTGCATGGTCTCTGAAAGCCCCATTTTGCTTATAGCACATCCATATGCCAGCTGACAAGCAATCATACAACTGACACTGCAACAAATTAAATATTATCTGACTAAAATACCCCTGGGGTCCTCATGCTTCACAGTGAGTTTAACATGTTTAGTTATGTTTCTTAGCCTCCTGCTGCTGTGAAATAATTGTATGTTTTTTTCTTAGTTTAGCTCCCCTCTACTGGAACACTCACTGCTGCCTATCTCCAGAGTGAGCCTGCTTTTCTGTCTCAGTGTGTTTGGCATCTCTTCATTCCAAAAAACCCCTCATTTTCCTATCATTTCTCACAGTCCCACTCCTCAGGCAGTGGCAGTCTTGTGTGTGAAGCTGCCTTATTCACCTGCCTCAGCACAGGGTCACTCCCCATCTGACACCATGTGCACAGTTCACATGTGAAAAACAGTAATTTCTTTAAAAAAACACTCCCAAACCCTCAACACACCTTCTTCAATCTAGCCACTAGATTACCATCCCTGTCAGAGGGAAAGCATACAGCTGACAAGGGAATGGATTCATCCTCACTGGCAATACAATACTAATGTGTCACTCACCTATTAAAAAAATAGAGCACAAAAAGAAGAAAAAAAGAAAGTTTCTGTGATGGTACATGAGATTTTTATGCTGCTAGTGTATAAGAATTCACCCCATGTTCATTCCTTACTCTCAGATTTCTTTTTCCTCCTGTCTACTAAGTAACCCAGAAATTGGCCTCTAAAGCTCTTAACAGACAATTTCCTGCAGTTTTAACCACTTAAATATCATTAACTTGGGAGAAAAGTAAACTGAACTGTGCTCAAAGCCAGTGCAGTTATCTCTGCAAGAATAAAGGAGGAGGAATGGCCCCATCACCTGGGCTCTGCTCCCAGGGTATTCAGGCTAAGACAGAACTGAATCAGGAGGGCAAAGCTCTCACATCACATTTGAGGGGACAAAAAAAAAAAAAAATCAGACATGAGTTCATCCAATCCAACACAGCACATTCCATTGAACTCAAAAGTAATTCCTTGATCCTCTCATGATATGTCAACAACTCCAGAAATATGCCAGATGTGACTTTTTGAACAAGGCAAAGAAAAAGGGATTTTAGGTGATGCTTCAGAATATACATCACCTGACTGCTTTATTAGAAGATTTTAATCATTTCCCATACTTTACCTAATTCATAAAACATTCTCTCTACTGCCTCCAGGGTATAAAAGATCAGTGATTCCAATAAGTGTTTCACAAATTATACATCAAGTTATCTCCCAGGTCACCCACAGCATATCTGCATTATTACAAAGGATCCTCAGGGCAGAGGGGACACAGCCCTTGGCCCTTGCAGCCCAGCAGCTCCTCCTTCTGAGAGAACCAGGGAGAGAAGACTGAACTGAGACTGAAAACTGTCCAGGCTGCACCTTCCATACTACATAAACCACCTATAAAGCAAAAGAATACCCAAATATATTCTTCTTGAAATAAGAACTATAAAGGGTCAATTCACACCTAAACCATGCTCCCAACAATAAGACTGGGCCAGATTATTTAATCACACCCGGTGATTTACCCAAAGCAAGGCAATGATAAGCCTTTACTCCAAACTAAAAGTCTATGCTTTCCCTGCATGAGGTCAAAATAATAATTTTACATCATACATTTCACATTACCTATGTGATGAGGGTTTCATGCTTTAACCTGGACCCTTTGAAAATATGAAAGATCATTTTAACACCTCTGTCTTATAAAAGATGGAAACTGTACCACACGACAGCTCTTTGGCTGTTTTCAGGATCAGTTTATTCTCTCACCCAGAGCACAGCTCAGCCAACACCCACAGAATGTGCCTCATTAGCTTAATCAGCAGTCACCTTCAGAGTTTGCTCTTGGGCAGCAAGTGAGCACCATGAAGCTGATATTTAACCTTGTGACCTGCACTTCTGAAAGAATTTTCTGCATTTGAGAAGGAAAATGTGCCACCTGAGTGCTCGGGGCTGCAGCTTCTGAGCAGAGGTTTGCCATGGGAATCCCATACAGACCTCAGGGCAGACTGGCAGAGCAGCCCATAACCCCTCTGTGCCTGGGATCCTGCTCCTCCTGACACCCTGACAAGGTGAAGGACAAAACTGGATGTTTAAGAAACAGCTACAAAGACCACTTCAGGCAGGTGCTTTACCAAAATTCCAGTTGCACCTTCACCTTGGACTTCCCAACTCCAGAAAAATGACATCTAATAAAAACATTTGAAAAACAACCTCTCACTGACAACTCCTCTGGATACTTTCATTGATCATATAAATATCCAGTCTTTCTGAACACTGAGAAACTCCTGCCTTTACCAGTTTTCTGGTGGAAATTAATCCCATTACTTTTTTTCACTGCTTGAAAATGCATTTTCTTTTATCAGGCTTTAATTTGCCACCTTTCAGCTCCATTGAACATCTTTGTTGTTGCCTTGCACAGACAGGGAAAACAACTCCCAAACAACTCTAAACCATTCATTCATTAGATTCTGTGCTTTCAAATTGTCACCTCTTCTTCAACTGCTTTTTAAGGTCAACAAGTCCAATCATCATTTTTCCAGCATAGCTGCTTTCCCAATCTTTCACACCCTCATCACCCGTGTCTGACTGCTGCTCTCATTCTGCAGCATCTCTGCCTGAAGTTGATGGGGAATAAGCGAAGACACAAAATCCTGGGTCTCTTCCCCACCTCCCTGTGAGTAACAGGTACCTCCTCACCCCCTCCTGCCATGCTCACAGCAACAGGACAAGATGTTCTCCAAAAGCTGCTGAGCCAGGGGATGACAAACCCCAGCAAGTCATCTCCTCAGTAACCCCCTCAACCACAGCAGCAGAGAACAGCAGAGAAGAGAACTGATCTCCACACCTGAATCTCCAGTTCTTGTGGTAACAGCCCATATGTATTAATTTCCTCAAATTTAAACATTTCAGCACTGAAATTTTTATTTTGTAATAGCCTACTAGTTAGTAAAGCTAATTTTAACACTAGCTGCCACTCAGTGAACACCTTCCCTGTAATATCACTAGACACTGCAAAATTAATTCGCAGACAATGACATTGCTTTCTTTTCTCTCTCTCCACTGTCTCTGCAATATTAAGTCAACAAAATCTTTCCTCAAAACTGCATTGACATCAAGAATGTTATGCTCACACCATTAGACAAAATGTGAAACACTGAAGTTGTGCTTCATTAAAAACAAGTGGAAAAATCAGTTTACCAGAAGAAAAACATTATTTAGGAAAGATATTCATTATACACATCTGAAAAACAATTATGATTAAATGCACGAGACAAACATTCATCATCTTTTTAATATTTGACCATAATGTTTGCATTTTCAACAAAACTAGATTTCAGTGAAGAACAGAAACACAGTCTCAAAAAAACTCCTTTGTTGCAAAGTAAACCCTTTGGTTTGTTTTCATAGTAACAAACTGCCAACTTTTGGAGAATGAAACAGACCACCAGCTTTTCTACTTCTGGGCACAACTGCCAAGTGTACAGAATATGGCAAAACCACAGAAATAACTGGCAAATAAAAGACAGAAGGGAAAAAAATCCCTCCCTGCCATGTAACACCACAGAAAAAGCTGATCAATATGATGATTATCCTATTTCCATACTACAACACATCCACACAGAACTTTCTGAACAATTTTAAGGGACTTTAGTTGAATTTTCATATTTGCTGTGCTGCACCTACCAGAAAGACAACCCAAACCACAGCCCAATCCACCACAGGCAGAATTACAGAATTTTGAGTTTGCAATCAAGTCTTCAAGAAAACAAAAAGGTGGGAAGAGACCCTTTTGCAATGCAGTATTTAAACCCACAATACTCATTCCTAAATTTGTCCCAGGTCTTGAAAAATGTCTATTGTGATATGTCAGGAAATACTATCAGAACAATTTTTCTTATACTGAAGTAAGTGAAAAGTTTAAAGTAAACTCACATATCTATTGCTATATTTGGCTCTTCTGCTTCCATTTGGAAAATACCATTATATTATTTAATAAAGTGCCTTTCAATAAACCTGGCACACTCCTGACTTAGTACAATCTTCCTCAAATACACCTTTATCTTACCAGCCAGTGCTGGAGATGATGATGCCATTTTCAGTGCAGTCTATTATCAGCACTGGGCAGACTCAAACTTGCACAACAGTTGAGGTTTGAAAGCTGCTCAGGATATTGTCCTCCCCAGCCCTCCTGGTTTCCCCTTCCCTCCAGGACCATATTCCATGGAATTCTTCCAGGCAGACTCATGAGCAGCTCAGACTCCCCTCTCCAGAAGACCAGGGCTGTGATCCTGCCATTGGCTTTGCTTCCCCCTCTCAGGAGTCATTTTCAATTATTTAACAGTGTCCTTAACATCCACCTAAGGCTGTTTAAAAAACCCTCCACAATCACCATAAAATCACTTGAATCCACAAGCACAAAAAAGAGTTGGTTTGGTGATGATGGAAAGGCAAACGGTAACAAGAACAAATCACACAGCTGGAATTTCTGACCACCTGACAATCCTCCTCTCTCAACTTATTCCAAAAAGCTGCTCCTATTTCACTTGCAACTACTACTTTTTACACTTATTATTTTACCTCCAATAACAATATTTTTGAGCTTGAGCATATTCAAAGACAGCAGGACAAATGCACTGGTTTTGTCAGTGCAGTCCCAGAGATGCTACCCATGGTTATTAATTCTTTGCAGCTTCTTGAGGGTACAGAAGCATCCAAAAAGCAGCAAGTGATAAGTTTCTGCCTGTCTCCCTGTGCACATCAAGGATTCTAAATGCACACACAAACAAAATCAACAAGCAAGGTTATGCAGAAGAATCTCTGTGCCAAATACCTGCCTCGAGTCCATTGGAAACGTAGCACAAATTTTAAAGCAGATGTCAAATCTTTTCAACTTTTTCTCTCAATCAAATTAGCTACTAATGAAACAGTTTATGATTAATACTCACTTAAGTCAAGAAGAAAATTAGGGGGAAAGCTATCAGTTCACAACACGAGCAAATCACATCAGCTCCAGATACACATAATGAAAGGAGTACACGCAAAGCAAATACTATTGCTGTCTCTTCAGAAGTCTCCAGTTTCTGAACAGGCTCTTAAAACAGTGTCATCACCATGTCAGATCCTCTCGTGGCATTTCTGTGACACGAGGAGCAAGGCACAAGCAGTTGATGTACCTGTGAAGTACAGATGTACCTTCTGATGATGGATCTTCTGATGGTCTCAGCACCTGAAGCCTCACAAAGGTTTGGGTCTCCCTGACCACCTCCAGAGCTCCACTCAGGGAAATACTGATCCCATCCACCTCAGGCTGCTTGACAAGACCAGGCTGGCTCTGTCACTTGGACTCCCCCTCAGCCCAGGGAGCAGGACACCAGGTCAGGGAGGGAGGAGAGGGCAAAGCACAGTCCATCCATCCTGTCTGTGCTCAGAGCTGCTGGGGCAGTGCCTTGGAAGCATGACCAGAACACAAAATACCTGCCAGAAATTATCTCTGTGCCTATGAGCACAATTCCTGCAAAAATTGATCACCTCTTTCTCCAGAGCAGTCTTGTACATATTTGAAGATATGCTTCTCTGCAGTATTCACCACTGCAATTCTTCACTTTTTCCTCTTGCTTTTTACCATTTCAGTAGATGGTTAATAAATATCAATTTCTCTCCAACAACTGAGAAGAACCATTCTAGCATATCTCTCAGTTATCCAGAGCTGACTGGAAGGAGAGCCAGGAATAAATGAGATGGGGAATAAGGACAAGAAATCACTTTGTAATTGAAAACTCAGGGCCAAGTAAAATGCAGAATACTCACAAAGTCATGCTAAAAATCAAACCAGAGAAGAAATGTCTGTGGTCTTTGATTAATATTGTGTATTTGCACATCCAACAGGTTACCCAATACACCTAATTTTAACACAAATCTCTGAAAGCTTTAACTTTAAAAACAAATGTAGTACTAATCAAAAACCCTTCTCACCAAGCCTGTTGTAGAAACTATGCAAAGACCTGTTCCTCCAAATGGCACAGAATGGAAACTGTAATCATATTTAGGTTTTGGACGTGTGAGAAAGGAAGGAAAAAATACTGTCAGTTCAATGTGTATAAAGGAAGATGACATGAAAAGAATAAACAGGTTGAACACTAGAGACCTCTGAAGTTTTCATCTTGAAAAAAAAAACTTTATGCAAAATTTTAAAAACTTCTGAAGAACACAAGCAAATGAAGGAATTAATCTCCAGCTGAAGTCTGCATGCTTCTAAAAGAAGGTAGCTATTCAATCATATTTTTCTTAATCAACAGTTTAATACTGTAAACAGCAAACCAGCAGCATGACAAATGAAGTTTGTAGAGAGAGCTTCTCCCTGCCTCCTCCTGTGGCACCAAAAGGCAAACAGCTGCTCACTCTGCCTAGCACTGCCTGTCCTCACACTGGCACACTAATGGGTTTTCTGACAAGGCAAACTCTAATATTAGACACTGCTCTTATTAGCTCAGATCAGAGGGTGCTGTTAAACCCTGCAGGTACCACACTCTGCCGAGGTTGCTCTTTATTTCACAAATCATGTGTAATTGCCTCTTTAATATCACCCACTGAACTGAGCTGAACACAATCGTTCTTCTTTAAATTCAACATTCATGCTCTTCAAACATATTTCATTCTTAAAGAATACTTTTTACAATAAAAACACTTCAAAAGCTTAGAATTGAAGTTATTAGACAATTTACCCCACTGATACCAACAGGAAAGAGACACACAAAGGCAACTCCTCCCATGCTCCAAACAGCAATTGCTTTTTCCCTCGCCACATGAGGAAACAGGGGCTCTCTGAAGTGGTTTTAAACCCTTATATTTCAATGAACACCGTGTGATGGATATGGCTGTTATTTGCAACGCCATAGGAGCGTGTTATAAATAAGCCAGTGTTATTTATAAGCAGCGTGTTGTTCTGCACACCAGAGCAGCCCCAGAGGCACAGCATCCCACGGCAGGCTGGCTGGCAGGAAAGGTTTGATGGAATGTTTGCACAGGCTCAGGCACACGGCTGATCTCTGTCAGGGGCTGCTGGAGCCTGGCAGGAACCGCGGGGGCACCGCACAAACAGTGAGACCCTCTCAGGGCCAGCAAAAGAGATGGGAAACAAGCAGGAGCTGGGCTGAATTCTGCATTCAACATTAAGGAAATTTCTGTGGCGTCTCTGTGTCAGAGCATTCTGAACAGACCCAGGAATGGCAGCCTGTCTGTGCTGGGGGTGGTTATTGCCAGCGTGAAGCGCTTGCTCAGTGTGCACTCAAAGGGGAGGGCAGTTACTCATCACTAATACTTACTTACACACCACTCTCCCACCAAGCTTGCTAACAGTCTGGCATGTTAATGGATAGTAAGAAATTTTTTTTTCTCCCTCTCCTCATCTTCAGTCTTACCCGCGATGTTGGAACCAATTTAATTACTGCTAAATCATCTCCAACAAAGCACGCCAAGCCCGGCCCTGTATTTCTCCAAGAGGTGTGATTTTATGCCTTAGTTTCTCCTGCTTTTTCACTTATTTGCTTTTTAAACAGAAGAGATGACTGTCAAGATGCGTGAGTTTTGTATTTCCCTGCCATTTACAGATGACATCAGCCTCTTCCTTGCTCATATCTACTGAAACAATGCTGTCTCCTGGTATATCAACTTTAAAAAGCAAATGCAATTGAAGTTATCACCATGCAGCTCACAGAGAGATACCTGCACGATATAATTGATTCCTCTTCTGATCTCACTGGTTAACAAAAATAATTGAATTTGGTACCCTTTTTAACACACTCACATATTCTTTTACAGTTTTGAGTTGCACATCCTCCCTGCTTTTGTCCTTGGTCTCATTTTCAAAAACTTTTATCTTTAGTTCACCAATCTAGCACAAGCAAGAGACTCTCCAGTCTGGGGAAAACTGGAGCACAGACAATTAAGGTAGGAGAGAAGCAGGAGGAAAAATGCAGTATAATATATGCAAATGCAGATGTCTTATGAGGACACTGTTATAAGTAACTTGTTCATTAAACTCTTCCACTTAGCAGTGCACAAGTGCAGGGCTACCTTTAGGTTTTTATGCCGCACTTTTTAGCAATTAATCCTAAAGCATCCTCTTATGGGAGCTCAGCATCACCATCTCCATCTCCCAGGAGATGAAGTGGTTGTGGTCACTCACCAGTTTAGAACTGGGCTAAAACACAGACCTCTGAAGGCTCTCTGGGCATCTTCTCAGTGATTGGGTCATTCTTATCAAAACAAAACACCAAAATGTGCACCAGCTCTGTGTAGGAAAGGATCACTGGCACGATGCAGACACTTCTGAGGTGCTGCCTCTCCTGAAGACACACAGAGAAGGGCAAAAGCAGAAGGAAGCAGTAAAAAGAAGCAGAGATAGTGATAAGTATGAACATTCCCAAAGCATTCCTGTTGCACGTGCTCCAAATTCTTGACATTCAAAAGTCATGAAAGACATCAGGAGACCTAATTCCTTTCTGGTTTTGCAGAAGAAATGATCAGTACCTACCAGAATCAACCAAAACGTGGCTTTGAATTCTAGGAGTAAAAAGGGATATCCAAAGGTGCTGCTTTGTCCCACTATGAGGGGAGATGAAGATTACCAGCTCTACCTGTAGTCACTGAAACTCCATCCTATCCCTCATGTGAGCAAAGGAACTCAGAAGAAAAGCTTCTCATTTTCTCCTCAAGTCAGCTTTTTGCTGATGGAGCTTCAGAAACATTTTCAAACCAGTTCTGAGCAAAGGACTAGAGCATTTAGATTGGGAAGGGGAAAAGCTCAAGTTGAAGGTCACAAACCCCACAGTGACTTCCAGCAGCACAAAGCCAAAAGCTTCCCTTTACCTCCATTTCACACACAGGTGAGGAGAGAAGCCACTCCTGATGTCAGAGCCACCAAAAGCCCCATCCTTCAGCAAAACCAGGGCTGCATTCACAGAGTAACTCACTGAGCTGCTGAATTTCTATGCAGGAACAGAACCATGTAAGGATCAAATAAAATTAATTCTGTCTAATAACAAATTAATTGTCCATGCCAACCTCTAATGTCTCCATCATCAAATGAATTTCCATGTTATTTACCCACCACAACTTCCCATGGGGAAGGAGAAAGACAGCTGCTTAGATTAAAGAGTGAAACAGAAGAGCCTCCTAGACAAAGAATCTTTTCATTTTCTAAATGATTGCTCTACTCCACAACGTCTTCGGAGAAATAATGTTATTTTTTTTTACTCTTTTCACAAAACCAAGATGCAAACTGCCTGATTTGATGCTGCTATTTCATTGTCTCAGAACTGCATGCACCAGCTTCGAGTGGCAAGGAGAGAGAGCCTCATGCAGAAATAATGTTCCATTACAAGAAAAATAAATTGTCAATAGACCTAAGGAAGTTATTTTTCTCATTGTATATTTTCTGAGGAATGGATCACTGTAGTCCTCACCTTATTTATCGACAGCAGGGACATCTTTAAAAGGCAACAAACAAAACCCACTTTATGGGTAAAACTAGGCTATAAATCCTTCCAAAAGACAAGAAAAGTGACATATCCTGTAGGATCCCCACTGCTCTTATTTTACAATCTTAATGTCTCTAAAACATCAAAAATTGTCCAGTTTGAGCACACCACAGAGTACCCCTCAAAATCATCATCCAATGAACAGGTTTTTCTTGGAAACAAAAGCAAGCTTTCCCTAACAGCAATGTCAATGTTCCATCCACTTAAACAATCTACTGTGATGCCTGAGGACTGCCCAAGCTTAGGAAACCAGATCTTAACAAAAAGCTGATCCATTTAATCCTGGAGAAGTCCTGGGAAGAGAAAGGCAAAAGAGGAGAAGACAGATTTGGAGTAACTTGGGTCTTTGACCTGATCAGTCCAACAATTCACTGTTTTTGATCAGATAAACAGAGGCAAAAGACACAATAGACCTTTTAGAGAGAAGCCAAAGTACTTTGTCATCCAACACACAATTCTTATTTGGACAAGGATTTAAAAGGTTACTACTCACAGGGCTGTCATAGGATAACCACCCAGTAGCATTTTTGTTATTATATATTTATATTTGTATTGAGAAATCTTTGTGAGAAGCAAAGTGGTCACACTTACAAGCGTTCCCAAGATCACAGAGTGGTCCTACCAAAATTCTGCCCTGACTGTCCCTAGAGCCACAGAGGAAAGCAAGAAATCTATGCACAGCAAAGCTACGGGGCACAACCTGCAAGAAATCTTTCAAAGGCGAGCACGATCCATCAAACGGATGTAATTTATCCTGGCTGCAATGGCTTTTCTACACAGAGAAGATTAGGAGCAACAGAGTCACTCTTCCAAAGCAGAAACAAAACAACTTTTAGTTAAGAAATGAAGCAGATGGCCCGTGTAGATTAAAGAGAAGGTACAGAGCAATGCACGAGCAAACCGCTGTGCCCAAATCCCACAGTAATTACCGCGGCGGCGGCGGCTCACTAATGATGCTGTGCCTCTGAACTGGGACAAATTAACACAAAGACACACATGCTGCTGACTTGCAGCTCAAGGGAAGGTGAATATTGTGGAGACTCAGATATTTAAGGCAATCACGACAGATTAAATGCTGCCAGGTAGAGGCGACATGCAGTCCCAAGAGGAAAGGGATACGGGAAAGAATGTGTTCCTCATCTGTCCTAGAAAACAAAATGAAAATGAAAACTGATGTTCTACATCCATCCATTGCACAGACTCTTTCACATCCCATTTGTTTTTCAGTATCTTTGCTGTTATTCCATTTCCCTCGAACTCCTGTAAAGGCTGGAGATCAGAAGTCCTGTCAACGGGATCGATCCTCAGCCAGGATAAACCAGCACCACCTGGCCCAGGGGTTGTGTTGGTTCAAATGTGAACTTCCATAAAGCAAAACTGTTTGAAACTACATCCCCTGCATTGACTTTTCCCTCCCAAACATCGTGAGCTGCCAGAGCAGTACATCTGGAGTGGATGCCTAATGAACACTGCTGTTTTCCCCACTGAGAGGAATGGCAGCTAACATCCCATCCCAATAAGTTCAGGTTGTTTAGCCTGTAGTAACAGCTCATTTTCTTGGACCTCTGGGAATAGAGGTGCAGTTTCCAGTGTGGCTTTTTGGATATTATTGATGCTGACTTTTCTGGGCTTCAAGATCTGGCGGGCAGCAAAAGTCTGCCTGGTCTGGGCCAGTGGAGAGCAATTCAATATTATTTTGTACTTCGGATGATGTTAAGCTAATGAAGGTCCTATTCTCTTTTATAACTCCCCATGCAAATGTTAATTTTTAATAAACTTTGCCCAAGTAGGATTTAAAGCTTATCTCACAAGACATATTTAGAGCAGTGCCATGGTGAAGTAATTCTGGGAAAAAAATATGTACAGCTGAAAATAGGATATTTCTGCATGCTTGCTTCAAAGGCTACCAAGAGTTTTTTTGCAGACACTTGTCATCAGACTAGTCATTGTGCAGGACTGGAATCAATAATAGCCCAAATCTGTGCCTCTCACGTGCTACAGAGGAACACCATCATCATCATGTGCTGCACATCAGTGACAAAGACACCCCCAATGACATCCCTGGAAGTGCTCAAGGCCAGGTTGGATGGGGCATCGAGCAGCCTGGTCTAGGGGGAGGTGTGCCTGCCCATGGAGGGGTTGGAATGAGTTTTATGGAGTTCTAAAGTTTCTTCTTCCAACCCAAATAATTCTGTGGTTCTACAGTGTGGGAAGGCTGGTGATAATGGAGAGGTGGGAAGAGCAGGCAGATTCTGTTTAAATGTCCCAGGGTCAGAAAAGTTGAGCTGATGCTAACAGCAGCACGTGGACTGAGCAAGAGGCTTGAGTGTCACCAGGCTGCCTCTGGTGACAGGATGGAGCTGCTCTGATGGAAACCTTGCAGAGGCTGCTTAGCACAAGCCAGGCTGGCAAATCAGCAGCTAAGAGGAACACTGTGCTTGGCTGGGATCCGACTGAAGATGGCTTTTAAAAGGTGCTGCTGCTGAGGGACAACAAACAGCTTGTTACATATCCGTGCTCAAGACCCTATAATCAATTCAAAATAATTAAGCTTAATCATGTGAATGGTAGCAGGACTTAGATGCACCCTTTTCAAAACCTGTTGAGCATTCTCTCTTCAATTCTCTAACCCCCACAGCCTTGTTTCTGTCCATCAGAAGTTAATTATGGGAGAGAGTTTCAAAATGTGTTAAGAGCTATCACATATCTGGGGGTCATTTGCACCGAAGACAGGAAAATGCATTAATGGAAATGGTGCTGTGAGCATCTGAGCTTTCTCTGCAGCTCACAGATTCAAGGACACAACTTATGGCCTCACTTTTCCATCACCAGAACCATTCAAAAAGCTAAAGTTCAAAAAACACAGTGTTAAAAAAACAGACCTCTTTAGTCCTTTCATTTGCTAATTTTAATGTATATGTATATAAGACAGTAAGTATTGTGCATCACTTCTTCCCCCACAATACTACTTTTGTCACCACCTGCATTCAACCAGTCCATAGTTCAGACAGAAGAAAAATAAAACTGGAGAGCTCTCAACCATCAGAATTTACCTCGTATTTCACAGCTTTCTTGGGATATCTCATTGAGAAATGAAACCTTTGACTCTGGGAAATGAATCCTTTCCTATGCATAGGTCATCAACAGATGGCAGCATAAAGAAAAGATGCTGCTTCTGAAATATTCATGTTGTTTGCTGCTCCAAGTTGCTACTTTACTTTGTATCTTGAGGGATGACACCCAAAAATTAAAGCCAAAATCTAATTTTGGTTTTAGGATCCTTGCTGTGCTCTATTTAAGCTCCAGAAATCAAAATAACATAAAATTTTGATTAAACAAAAAGCCACTGCACTGACATCAAATTCTTACCTCATTATTTGAAACTCTTTTCATCTATATCTTTAAAATTACCTTCTACTCCCAATACCCACATCCATCACCAAGAATCAAAGTCTGCAGGTGAGGATGCAGAATGAAGGGTCTGTGACCCACAAATCAGACACACAAGGGAGCTGGAATTTTAGTTCTCAAAAAAGATTCACGTTCTCTTCCCAGCAGCAAGGAATGGTTGCATTGAGCTAAATATCTTAGAAATCCATATATTTACAGGTCCCAGAAAAGGGGTATGGCATAAAGAAGCAAAATCCACATGTAATGCCTGAAAAATACTTTTTCCCCCCTCAATTCTTTTCTAGTAAAATGCAAAAATATTAAAAATATATTCAGCCTTAACTGTCATCACTGAAAATATTCATATTCTCAGCACATGGAACCTATTAAACAAATGCCCTTAATGGCTGATGTGGCTCCACCATAGTTCTGATTGAATAAAGAGACCATTTCTTAGACAGCAAAAGAAGTGTGGATCTCTTTCTAAAACACTGTAACAGAAATAAAAATTTCCTTTGAGTATGTGGCAAGATAAAATTGAAGATTCCACTTGATATACAAAATAGAAACCTCCCTCACACAAAGTACAACACAGATGAATGGCAAAAAAAGTGCACACACATATCACTGATAGGAAAAGCTTAAGAACAGTTCTCTCTTTTTCTTAAATATTTTCATATTTGCCCAAAACCAATATTGAACACACAAAAATCAGGAGTCTTACTATTTATGTAACAGACATGCTTCATAAATTGAAATACTTTATGTTTTAAGCAGTTCCATTTGTCAGAGCTCCCGCAGACAATGTTGTGTTTGCCCTGCCAGGGACAGGCATCTGCCCCACCTTCAGTAAATTCTGGGTGCTCACTGTCTTTTCTGAGCCCCCATCCCAAATTCTCCCAAGCACACAGCAACAGGATGTAGTCAGCACTGGTTTCCTCTGGTATGGGGAGTCAACATCAAGTTATTCTCTGAATTATTCTGGCCTGCACAGGCCTGGGTAACAAGCCTTGGCAGCATCTCCCCAGACACCAGGGACAGCTTTTCCCTGGTGAAGCTCAGATGGCATTCACAGACCCACAACAGGGAGAAATTCAGCCTGAGGGTTATTGCACAGCAGCATTTCATCCTGGTCAGCCCACCAGCCTGGCTAAAGAGAGGATTTGGGATATCAAATGCAAGAGAAAACCTCAAACACCCAAATCCCAGAGTATCTCTGGCCTGACATGCCTTTCAGAGCATCTTTTAAGGAAGCTGTGCTGCCAAGGCAGGAGCAAGCAGGGGATCAGTCATGGCTTTTCAGTGTGGGTGACCTTCTCCCCCCTCACCTGCCCCTAAATGAGTCTCCAAAAAAGGAGGGTTTTTTTTTTCTCCTTTCCCTCCTCTTTTAACTCTTTCACAAAATGTCACATTGATTTTCAAGGCCAAAGAACAGCCACCTGACATCTGAGAGTAAGACCATCATGTTTTCCACTAGGAAAACCACAAAAGGATAAAATGAAGAGAAGGGCTAAGAGCTGTTTCACAAAGGTCACGTGGAACACAGCGACTGCAGCCCGTGATAAGGGCACTTTGGGTTTACTAAGCCACTCACTTTGCATGTCACCTGCACACTGGGGAAGAAAAAACTACAGAAAACAAATCTGTCTTTAACTGCCCTTGGTCCTTCAGCATTCTCAAACTTTCTGCACTCCCCTCAGCAGCTGACAAAACTCTTTACCTGTGCTCAACAATACAGATGGCTTTGATAGTTTTATTTAAAAATGCAGAAAGTGAGGTTTCTCATTTTCCTAAAGAATTAAACTCCCTCTTGAAGTGTAACCCGAGATCAATTTTATTTCATCTGTTATGTAGCAGTTTTAATAAAGTGTTAAAATCAAAGATATTGAAAAATTACAAGAGAAAATAATCCTCTGAAACAATGTGAAAATGGAATGGGCAAATAATAATGCAACTGGAGCAGAAAACTATTACATCCACTCTCAGTTTGCTTCCATGCTGAGCATCACCTTGGCTTAATCTTTCTAAAAGAAGACAACAGCAGATGCCAGTCCCCACCAAAGCCTCTGCTCCCAGGTTTGTACTCCTAGTAAAACTACTCACTACTTCTGCAGGAAAAAACTTTCCTCTTTAGAACAAGATAGGAAAAAAAAAAGTTTAATCTGCCCGTTTATAAAACTCCTTATGTAAAGATACTATAGTGAATGAAGTATTAAATTATGCAGTGTGAGATGTAATGGAGTGAATTATATTCAGTAAGATCACACATTACTGGAAATATGCAAAAAACTCTGCTGCTGGCTTTCAGTTGTCAAGCTACACACACGTACATACATATTACATATTATATATATATATATATATATATATTTTTTGCTCATCTCATTATTTTCTACAGTCTCCATGTGTGATAACATGCCCACTGCTGACACTTGTCCTATTCTCCCTGGAAGACCCTACATTAGCATGTAAATAGCTGGCAGATAGGAGGAAATGAGAGCAAGGAATAGCTCTTTAATTAACTTTAATCCTCTGAAAATCCATACAGCAATCTGTTCTGACAGTTTTCTACACAAGATCTTCTTAGGAGGTCCCTAAGTGCTGCCTGAGGATCACTGCCAGGCTGGAACGAGGAGGAAGAATGAACAAACCAGTTCTGGAGACAATATTTAGGCATTTTTCTGCAGTTAAATGATGACTGGTGACTGCCATCTGGCATTATCAGAGCTGTCATTAGCCTGGCTCTGGATGGGAAGCAAAGGGATGCCATGAGCAAGGCTCAGCACATTTCCCACCAGATGCCAGCCAGATCCAGGAGCACACACATGGAGCAGCCTCCTCCAGCTCCCCACAGCACCCAGGCTGCCAGCCCTGCCCCCTGGCACACCTTTCTCAGCCCACAGCTCACACAACACCCTCGAGGTTGAAGGGCAAAGAGCTTTCCTTGTTAGAAGACTTGATAAATGAGCTCCATAGCAGCACCCAGCCCTTCAATCTTGAATGGCAAAAAGGCTGGCAGACTGTAAAGGAGTGAGCTGAAATTGTTCCTCAATGGCTTACAGCTTCCAAATGTGACAAGTGTTATTCATAATCCTCTATTACAAGGAAATTTCAAACAAATTTTGGTGTGGAGGAAAAAGAAAATCTAGGGATAAGTGGAAGGAGCTGCAGTGGCACAGATTTTGTCAAAGAACTCCTACCTGTAGGTTAGATTTAGCTCTGGAAGTGGTCTAATGGTCCCATTCCTATAAATTCATATCCTCCTGCCAGCAGAACCATGCTAAGTCTAAAGACTGCATGTCATCACAATTCCCCTCTCAATATCATTAATGCAGTAATATCATGAGCAGACATCTCACTTAATTCATCATATCAGACTCCAGGGCTAAAACATACAGAAAAGATCCAGCATGGCAACTTCAAAAACTTGGTGACTGTTAATGCTCAGAAGAATGCATCCTTTTATGAATATGTGAGCATGAATTTCAATAAAATGACCTTTAACATGACAGATTCCTGCTGAAGGAAGAAGGAAATCTCTACTGACACATAAATTACTGAAGATGAAGGTGCTCCTTCTAAGATTTACCTTACACAGACTAGTCCTTATACACACTGATCACTAATCCTCTTTAAACTATGCCCTACTTCCTGCAGCTCTGAGAAGTTATGTTCTAATCTGATCTAAATTTTCCAGACTAGAGAAACACCATAAAAAGTGCCCTTAACAGCTGTGAAGACCAAATAAAAGGTGAAATTGGAATAAGTTCATAAAAATACCATAATCACATCCAGGACTAGTTAGAAGATTGCTCTTTGGCCATCTGGCAAGAGTACCTGGCACAGACAATGCCTGAACCATGGCCTCTCAGCTTATCTGGCAGCTGATTCCTCCCTGTAAATAAATATGCAGCCACCAACCAGGTTGTTCCATAAAATGAAACAATAAAATTAAATAACCCAAATAAATAAAATTTAATTATAAGTTTTAAAGGGGCAAGAAAGGGAGGGGAAAATCCACAAAGTAATACCCCAAATGAAGTATAACAGATCTGAAATCTCCACCTGATCCTAGAGAACAGGACCACCCAGCTCCATGCACTGCCCACAGCTGCACATTTCTGATTCATCTTGCAGACAGGCAGGAGTGACAGCAGCTGTGATCCACTCACACTTTGCTGGGAATACAGTGATTTGTTTACTCACTGCAACACTGTTAAATCTCACGGGACATTCAGACACTTGTACAGGGAAAAGAGAATGAGCAGCTCAGAAATTGCTTCTTGCAATACGTGAACTTGCAAGAATATCTCATATCTTTCACAAAAGTTAAAATAAAATAGGGGTTTTTTTAACACTACCAGTTTCATAAGGATGCAAACAAATACAAATATCAAAACACTGAAAGTCATGATGCTTGCATGAAGCAAGAAAAGGTCAAATAAATGTAAAACATAATGGAGAATATCAGGTAAATAAAAGCCACAGCAATATTAATTTGTATTTTAAAGGCACACAAATTTTAACACCATGAAAACAAAGCCCCAAACAAAGCTGAAGTGGACAGCTCCATGTAGAGGGCAATCCTTCAAGTCTATCAGAAGCATGAGTGGCTGTAGCTGCACACTCTGACCCAGCAAAGATCCAGGCTCCAAAAAGACTCATCACAGCTCCTCTGCTCTATTTTATCCAGAGAACTGTGATAAAGGCAGCTAAATGCTTCAAGAAATTAAACTGCACTGAGAAGATATAATAATAATCTCAAAGCTGGATATTCACCCAAGACCAAAAAATAACAAAGGTGTTAACAGACAAAAGGAATAAAATGATTTATCATTAAAAATGGTTATCCTATTGGAGATACCAGACTGCAGACATCCTCCTCTGTTTTGAAAGCAGAGATAAGGTTGTTCTGGGAAATTAGAGTTATTGGCAAGGAAGTTTCACCTGAACATTAGGAAAATTAGTTAAGAAGGTTCAGAATTCAAAGCATCTCTTTGAGTTGAGTGTAACAAGATAAAATAGAGATAGATAAGCAGGAGCTTTTGTGAAAGTAATTTTAACTGAACCAGTTAAGAATTCTTTGAGAGAACTCACAGGAGAGTGAACCAGTGAGCACAGGGTTTGAAAGTCTGTTTAAATGACCAAGCATTGCTGGGTTTTAATCATGATGTGAGAGTGCAATACCAGCTGGGAGGAGCTGGCTGATGGAGGAGCACACCAGCCCTCCCTGCCATGGAAAGCAATTAGCAGGAGGCTGCACTGAGGATTGCAGCCAGAAGTTTCCTTCAGGATCATTATTAGCATAGTGGAACAAGGGCAAGCAGCAAGATGTGAGCTGACAACATAAAATATTAATGTCAGCAGAGCCTGGAGACAAGGGTGAGGCATTCCAGAGCACCTAAAAATATCAATAATGACAGATGAGCAAAGGCTGATAAACAGACTGAGCAAAATTACACACAAATGTGTTTGAAGAGCAGAAGGAAAAAACTTTAGATTCACACAGGGTGCACACAAGCAGCTTTTACACCATAACCTCCTAGGGATTTGATTTTGACATGCCAGCCAGGCAGAGCCCACAGAGAGGAGGGAAGGGACTTCAGCCACAACCTCCACAAACAAAACCACTTCAGCAACACAGCTCCAGGAAAAAATCTGATCCTTGTATTAACACAGGTTCACCACAACAGTACCAGATGCTTCCAGGATATGACAAGACTCAAAAGATGTAGAAAAAAATCAGTGAAATGCTGATACTAACACAGCAGAGCAGGCAGTGTCAGGGAATACAAACACACATGCTGCAGCAAAGGATTTACCACCTGAAGGAAGGTCATTGTCACATAGGTAAGGCACAGAAAACTGCAGTCTGCACTGGGGGACTTCATAATAAACCAGACATTCTCGGAAGGAGATACACTAAAGATTTCACAGCTCTTCCACAGCACTACTGTTTGACTTGAGCTCAGGTCTTCAGTTATTTCACCCAAGCATCTCGGTTCCCTATGCTCTTTTATAACTGATATAACAGTGCTTCCCCACCTCACAGGAATGACAGAAGGAGAAACGCAGCTCTAGACACTGAGTACTGCTAAAATCTGAGTGACAGTGTCATTCAGGTTCCCAAAATAGACAGCATTTAACCTTCATTAGTTGCTAAGAGCTCTCATAAGTCTACCAAGCGTTGATACTCGGATATTTATAACACATTTAACTCCAGACCAAGTCCCAGCACAAAAAAAGAGAAAGGACAGACAATGTACCAAGAAGGTTCCCAACTCCTCAGAGTTTCTTATCACTGCTTCTTGGGGGAAAAAATTGCCAAGAAAAAGAACTCATTGGTCTGGATGAATAAACCTTGTAAGTCCCAAATCTGTCCCTGGGGAGGGCAGCAATCACACTTGTTACATCTGAACAATGCAGCAAAATGAGAAGATACCATTCTTCTTAAGTTTTATTTGCATGAAGTATATGAACTCTGTAATTTGCCTTTAATGTTATTAGCCATCCTTTTAGCATACTGAAAGTTAATTACAAATCAAAAGTTTTGATGCAGATCGTTAGGCACCCATTCATCCACGTGGAGGCAGAGCCATGATCCAAGAGCAGCTGAGGAGGAACAGCTTGCAGGTTCTGTCAGCTGAAGAACATCCAAAACAGAGGGAATTCTGCATCAAGCCAAAGTGTGACCTCCTGCCCACCAGTCAGGCTTGGCAGGAAGTTCGTTATCTCTTCCTATTATTAATTCAACTGGGTATGCCTACTTGGATGCTTTGGCTGCAGTTAAGGATCTCATTCCTTCAGTGGAGCTGTTTGGCATTGAAACTAAGCCTGAAAAACTGCTGGCTGATGAGGGGCAACAATTCCACACCCTGCTCCCTCTTATTAAAGGAAAACTAAGGAAAAAAATCTACCTCTGCAAAGGGAGAAATCGTGAGAACATAAGTATCAACAAAAGAACACCCCAAACTCAGCTTAGCTAGGTGAACTTCAGCAAGAACTCACAAAGTCACAGCATTTTGGTGGGAGACAGATTTAGATGAGTCAGCTTGAGCTGGTTGCTTGGAGAGATCAAAAAATTCCTTATGTTAGGGAGTGAACCCCAACAGAGGGCACAGCTCAATGCAGAAAATGCACCAACAGCTGCAGCAGAAGGAGCTTTAGAACCTCAGAACTCACAAATCCATGTGCAGGCAGAGAGGAAAGTGAGGCAGGGAAGGTGAGCACATTTAATTACTTCTGCATTTTTGGTTTCCTTGTGCTATCTGAAGGAAAACATCAGATCCAGAACACGTGTTTCACACCCTTCAGCTTGCACATGCCCCCGGAGAGTTAAACTATAAACCTGGCTATTATTTACAGCTTCTCAGCACCCATTTAGGATGTTTTCAAGGAATTCAGCAGGGCTTTTTTTCTTCTCTTTTATGCAAGTAAAAAGCCAATATTGGAACACAAGGGCTACAAACATAGCCTCAGGTTAACACCACACATGACAAATTCATGTGCATAGGTATTACATAAGAAACACGTTGCCTCACACAGAAGGAGGTTAAATAGCTTTCTGGGGCTTGTTTAATAACTTCTTTGGTGGAAAAGATTTCATTTAAAGCTTTTAAAGTGTGATGACCATGGCTCCATTATGAACCACTCACTGAGCTACCCGTGACCTGCACCTCTGTCACACATCCAGCACAGGGAGAAAGCAGAGGAATTAGCAGAATGAGACACTCAGCATGTCCTGCTGTGCCCCACATGTTCAAAGATGAAATTGCCACTAAGCTGAGTGGTATTTTCCTGCACAGGAGTGTTTAGAGGCACAGGAAAGCAGAGGAGGAGAAGGCAATCACCTGGATGGGACACTGAGGCACAGTAGGAATGTGCAGCTGTTGCTGTTCCTCAGTGTGCAGGGAGAACAAGGAATGGCTCTGAGAAAACTAACAGTTCTGTGGTTGTAAATTGGGAGGGAAAACAGAAAATAAACAGATTATTTGCTTGGCATTTTGCTAGAAGCAAACAGAAGAGCTGAGATTTACTTAAAGGACTGGCAGAGTGAACCAGAGATGGGAAAGGAAATTATTCCAGAGTGATCTCTGCAAGCACTGAGGGGGAAAAGGACACCCCCAGTGCAGCCCTTGGGCGGGGGCTTTGTTCCATGCAGGCTGAGCCCCTTTCCCTCATGTGCAGAATGGACAAGAGGGAAAAAGGATAATGGGCAGGGATACACAGTGAAACAGGGAGTGGGAGAGTTTTCACTGGAGTAAGCACTGCCTCTTGTTCATGTTTACTGCATGCAAAAAGTCAAGAATTCTCTTGTATAGTGATTTTCACTTTTAAAAAACAACTCTGAGTGGTTCACAAGCACCTTTTTCCCAGCACCAAACCTTATATACACTATCATAATAAACATCTTCACATTGGAGAGGGATAAAAGGCATTTTGTTTTGATTTCATTATATCTCCTGAAATTGCTTTTTTCTTTCTGCATTTTTTTCTTGTCATTCAGTTGTGGTGGCCCTCACTGAGGGATAATGCAATAACACTTCTGACAAGGTCAGCTTTCCAATAACTTTGCAAATGGCATTTCCCAATGACAAAACAAGCACAGCTTCTCCTCTCTTTGTAATTAATATAATAGAAATGTCAACCTGAAAAGTTGGTCTCCAAAGGTAGTATGTTATCAACAGTAAATTAATTTATTAGAGTCAGAAAGTGTTTCCTTATCTGCAAAGCTGAAAATACTATTTACAGAGAAGAATTCCTGTTACAAGCATAAAACATAAAATTTCTGCAGCTTATATCTGTGCCTGAAAAAGCAGCAACCAAGGAGAGGAGTTAAATCGCTTAAATTTCTGATTCAGACACTAGATCACTTTGGGAGCTGCACACTCCTTTTGCAAATGCCCTGTAGAAGGTGGGTGAATGAAAGAAACATTACTCCACATCCATGTTTATCTTTAATTTAATCCCAAGTTCAATGCACAGAACGAGCCTTCCCAGCCCCTCTCCCATCCACATAAGCAATAAAAAGCTGTTGGTCTTGGACCTGCCTGTAACCCATCTCCCACATAAGGCAGGAAAAACAGGTGAGAGAGCAGGGACTCCTCCAGCTGCTTCTTCCACTGGAGAGAAGACTCTTCTGCTCAAAGGGAGTAAGAACATCTCTCCCTGAAGAGGGAATGAGTTCTTGGCTCTGTCCCATGAAGATGAACCCACGGGGCTTCAGGCACACCCCACTCCAAACCCACCAACTCTACAGGCCAGGAGGTCAAAGCCCTCCCTAGGACCTGCTGCATGTCATGGTCTGAATCTCTCCTTCAGCTGCTCAAAAGGACAGGAGCCCCGAGTCCTGGCCTGCATTTCTTTCTGTATTTAGATTTTACAGCTCCTTCAGGCACTCAGGACAGGCAGACATGAGCTCCAGCATGCCCTGGGCATGGTGCAATGGCCCAGCAGGGGAAGTGTGCTCACATCCCAGGGGGAAGAGCATCCAGCTGCAGCAAAACTGCACATCCTGCAGTTCCAGCACGGGCTGGCACAGAGAACCAGCAGAATGCACATTTTGCTGTGAAAAATATTTGCACTGATGTCAAAGCCAGACCCTAAGGCGCCTGCAGCTCCCAGGTACGAGATCAGCACAAACCCTCTCCAACACTTGCAGGAAAAGTTTAAAATGCTCCATCCTTTCAGCAACCTTCACTTTAACCACTCAGCCTCAATTCCTTGCTCACAGACTTGTGGCTCCCAAAATAATATTGACTAAAACCCCAAGTAGGGTGGGGTTTCCATTTTCCCCAGTGTTGATGCAACACTGGAACAAGCCCATGGCACTTTCCACACACCCAACACCGTGGTAAGGAAAGGAACACATCTGCTGGAATCCTTGGGCTTTACTGCCTCAGGACAGTAAGGAGATGCCGACGCAGACAGATTTAAACTTTACCCTGGCCATGCTTCCCTGGGCTTAAAAATCAGCTTGGATGCCCCACAGGATTACAGGACCTTGCTAATACAACCTGTACAAATCAGAAGACTCTTGTGAGAAGAGATCTCCTCCTCCTGACAGAAAGCAAGTCCAACATCTTGATGTGTAAAAAGCATATCCTCTTTTCCTCTCTCATGCTCACACTTTACCTGTTGATTCCTTTTTAAATTCTTGACTTCAAAAAGGCATTGATCTTTCTAGGGAAATCCTGAAGCTCTGGATTCATACAGACAAGAACTGAGTCTCAGCTCCTTCACTGTCCCAATTTGGTTCCACCTGAACAGGCAAGTTTACAGTTAATGATTCTTCACAGGTCCTGCCCCACATAACACTAAAAGAATCCAGCAGCTGTTCTGTATAGTGAGAAACTTGTAACATAATAATCTCATTACATCAATCAAAATTAATTAACTGAAACTACACCAATTCTTCAAATTTTCTATAGCTTCTATTAAACAGTTGTTGACTCTATCTGAAATACTACCTAAACAAATGTGCTCATAAAAGAGGGAACAGTACATTTCTCCTCAATGCAACAAATCATGGGTCAGAGACCATTTCCAAGATGCTTTGTAAAACCTCATTTGACTTCTAATATATTCATCAATTTAAGCAATGCTTGACCTGAGATGCTGTGAACACACATCGAACAAAACAGTCAGTACTGCATGATACTGTGCCAGGAGCAATCCAAAACTCCTCAATTCTCCAGACAGTCCTTCAGTTTTATAAAGATTTTGGGTCTTCATTTGAAAGGATGCTCTGACTGGTGTCTGAGTAGTGCAGCTGTTCTTACCAGAGGCTCCCATCACATGTTGAAATAAGCTACTGTGCAATTACTTAATTATCTCTCTCTCCTATCCTTAAAAAAAAAAGAAAAAAAAATCCCCTGCAATTCAACTTGAAGGAAACCCAGTTAATCCAGTTTTATGGCTGAGAATTAAAACAGAGAGAAGTCAGAGATTCAAAGCTGCAGCTCCTGTGGCAATACCACCACTCTAAGAGGCAGTGAGATTAATGCCTTCAAACCATAAGTATCTGAGGAACAAAGAATAGCAAAAAAAAAGAACCAAAACCCCTTTTTTTTGTGCAGCTTAGCCTTGCTGGTATTTCAGAGCCTGCTGTTCAGAAATCCTAAGCCTCTTGCCTGTCCCTGGATGCTGCCCAAGCCCCTGCCCAGCAGTCAGGTTTGTTCTGCCCGACTTCCCCCAACAATCACTCCCTCATTCCAGCCATCCATCTTCCCTGCCAGACCTGCTCAACCATCCCTCATAATTCAGAGCTGAGGAGCTAAGGAATAAATGTTACAGCACACGCATCAAGGGAACTATAACTTTGAATTACCTGACCTGGGTGAGTTTAAATTCTCAGCCATAACATTGGATTAACCTAATTTCTTTTTATTGAATATTTTACCTTTAGAAGTCCTACAGCCCTTTCTCTCAGAGAAATATGAGAACTGAAGGTCATATAAATTCTTTTATGGGTATATTTCTAATTTTCATAATCTAACCTCTTGGCAGTGAGCATTAATATCTAGTGGGGGCAGAACAAAGCAGAACCCAGTCAGTATTCTGGGGAAAAAAAGATCACATTTCTATTGTTCTTCACAAATACCTCATAAAATAACATAACTTTTAACTTTGCTGCATACTCTGAATTGTTATAAAATTTTTTAAAACCCTCTAAACTCACTGCTTAAATAGAATCTATGTCAGAGATAACATCAATAAGAATACAGAGGCTGTCCTTGTGCCTCCACCTCAAAAACATCAGATATAAAGATAATAACGAACTCTGTATTTTTATCATTGCAAGGTTTACCAGATACATAATAAGGCAAGAGAAAGAATTACACAAAACCAATTCCCAGAAAATTGCTAAGATAATTTTTATGAGCACTTTTATGCTTCTAAAAGGGAAAGAGAAGCAAGGCCCAGGGGCCAATTCATCTTCTGCCTCCAGGCTGGCCATTTGAACTCAGCCTCACCATCTCCATGGTGAGAGCCCGGGGGTGATACAGCTCAGCTCTAACAAAGCACATCACCTTCCTGCCTCCAAGGGACAAATTCCTACAGGTACCACAGGGTACACAGAGTACAGTACCCAAAGTCAGGGAAAAGGCAAATTTATCCACTAGCTATGAGGAATTAGGACAACAGATCAAGAGCAAAGGGTCTCACTGGAGAGGATGCAGTGGAAAGCAAGAAGGGCAGACTCCAGTGCCCAGAGCCTGGGAACAGCTCCTGCATGTCAGAGCCAGAGGAACCTTTGACAAATGCAGACTGACAAGTGACACTAAGGGAACTCTTAGGCTTCGAAAAGTCATTTTGGAGCAGGATAAGGAAGTGAGAACTCAACATTTCTGCTACTTTCTTCATGGAGTCAAAAGCGAGTAGTAAGCTTATTACCAAGTTAGCCAAAGTAAGGGACAATGGCAAAAAAGAAAATCAAGCACTGCTCTGGGAGCCCACACCAGCAAAAACACACTCTTCTGACTTCCCAAAGTCTGCAAATCTCACTTGAGAAACAGAACATTTTCTGGTTTAATTTAAAGATACTTCCTCCTCCCAAATGGTCTTTGTGCACTGCTTCAACACTGCTGCAGCCAGTCCCTTCTACAAACACATTGATCCCAGCTTTCCTTATTAATTCTTTATGGAGAGGTTCTGCAATTGTTTCAGTAAATGATATTAGCAGACCTCGTGAAACAACCTGTTTCAAAGGAAAATGGCTTGTACTCATTCTCTTCTGGAAGACAATTGCCATTTGCTTAATATAGCCATGATATTTTACTGAGGTAATTATACTCTTAGCTATCAGTAACAATTAAACCCTTAGATTGAGGTTGCTTAATAAAGGTCTCCAAATAAATAACACATTCCAAACACAGTATTTTAAAATGTCAAGCATGCAAATAGGATCTTGTAATGAATATAAGGAAGCATCTAGTATAAATCAGCACAGAGTTAGTTTGTCACTGTACAAGTGTCTGCAGGAATTGCTGTTGGAATATTGTGGAATTCTGCTCAGAAAGCTACAGAAAGGGCAGTGCTGCAGATGAAACCATTTCAATAAACACTATGGCTGGTTCATGGCAGGGCCAGGGTGAAGCCATCAACACTGCTGTGCTTCTCTAAGGGCAGGGCTGAGTGACTTGGGCAACAGTTGAAGCTGGTAAAATTCGTATTTGTTCTTTTGTATTCCCTGTAGCAACTTCCTTGAAAACTGGAGTTAGGCCATTCCATTAAAAGCTAAATAAAACTCAGAAGCAGACAAATTAGAGGGTACAGAGAGAGGGGAAAAAAAAAAAATCACTCTCAGACTCTGAGATCTAGAGATACTTGCAATCAGGTCAACAGATCCTGGCAGGTTGTTAGGTATGGAAGGTGAGGGAATGGTTTAAAGGTCCTCACAGTGCAGAATGCAAGATGATCAAGAAAGGTAAAGCAGACCAGCAATACATATAAAAAGAAATAAAAACTAATCAGGACGCATGTTGTCAGAACATATATTTGTGGAGTTATCTGGCAGGGATATTGCAGGCAAAGAGTGGTACAGCAAGTTATCTCCAAGAGTGCTACATGTGGAGGCAGCTGCCTGAGCTCCAGGAGGTGGTTAAGTGGATCAGGACTAAAATATGACACAGCAGATAACTGGAAGAAGTTATTAAAAAAAAAGACCCACAAAAAACTTGGGTTATACAGAGGAACAAAACCCAAACCCAACTGTGTTAAAATAACTTCTCACAGAACTCCATCTCCCTGGAGTACTTTCCACCTCACAGAGGGAAGGCAGTCAGAGACCAACAAAAGCAAAGTGTGACATTTCCTAACTCCAACAAAGAATGTCTACGGAAACAGTCATCAAACTCCCAAATCCTGCCTTCTCCCCACAAAACTCAGCACCCTTTATCCAGTAACCCAGACACTCTTGTGCAAATCACAAACACGAAGCCCAGCAGCCACTCCTCATCAGACTGAACTCAGGAGCATTTTAACACCAGCTCACAGGGCAGAGAATTATTCATAAAAGCACCTACCTCATCTCTGACCTGTTGGTCTTCATTCTTTAAAAAAGCACCCTACAAGAGCAGTCTGGGAATTAAAATTGATGATGCCACTGGTTACTAAAGATTAAAATTCAGCAGTGACCTGTTCCAAACCCCTGCACTCCACAGCAGCAATGCTCTCTTTGCCTCTTTCCCACACCTGTTAATGATCTTCTGTCTCCCTCTGCTATTATCCTCCTCCACCCCCAACTACCCACCACCTTTTCTCTGAAATTATTTAACTGATTAATATAATCAAGTTGAAATTAGAGAGATCTGTGCTCAATCTAAAAGGCTGCTGAGTCTCCTTCAAACACAGAGTCTCGTCTCCCTCTTCTCAAGGATGGATGGTCCAAGGAAGCACTCACAAAACCTGCCTTGCTTAATCCCTGAAGAGGGAGATGTGCAATCCTCTTAAAATGTATTTATTTGCCAGTCATAAAAAGGAAGGTAACTTTCCTGAGTTTATAAAAACCTAAAAAGGGGAGACACAGTGAGCAGAGGGAAAGGTTTGGCCAGGGTCAGGCTGACAGCACTTAACAACCAGGTGTGGAGCAGCAGCACACCTGGGGATGCACCTGCAACAGCACTGCTGAAATTGCATCCACAGAATCATGACTTGGACTGAGGGAAGGAAGGAAGGAGAGTGATAACAGCCAGGGAAAGCACTGGATACTTTGGATACTGCTCACAGCCCCCAGGAGCAGCTCAGAGCTGCCCCAAGGCAACTGTGCCACCTGGATGCAGAGCACAGCTCAGGGCATGATGCCCAAAAAGTCTGTCACAGCCAAAGTGCCTGTTCTAGTGCTGCTGAGTGCAGAGCTGACTGCTGTATTTACAACTTATCTTTCACATATCCCAGGAACAGGGTTAATTCACCT
This sequence comes from Passer domesticus, assembly GCF_036417665.1. Classification (NCBI taxonomy): domain Eukaryota; kingdom Metazoa; phylum Chordata; class Aves; order Passeriformes; family Passeridae; genus Passer; species Passer domesticus. The sequence continues at coordinate 12,343,659 of NC_087488.1, forward strand.
TCTTTGCTGCACACCCAGAACTTTGAGATCCTTCCTTGTACTTTAAAATCATCTATCTACCCCCTCAGAAAAAACATCATGCAGGACCCAATATGACAGAGAAGCCATCAGCATTATTTTAAATCTTTACTGATTACAAAACAAAGCAGATGGCAAATCAAGTCATGAACTCTGCATCTGCCATGCTTAATGAACAGTTTAATTACCTAGTCCCATTTCTGATGCATTTTTACCACTCTCAGCTCTGGGAGACACTAATATACTTCACACTGACTGATATCTCCAGGAACATGTGGTATCAGCAGTCAGCTGGAGTTGGTTAATCAATACTTGTTTAATCTCTAACTTTTATGGTGATGGCCTAAATTATGTCTCGATAGAAACAGATTTCCTATCATATCACATGATCTGGTTGAGAGCCCAGGAAACAAAAGGGAATTTTTCAGTCTCTTCTCTGGGCAGCAGGGTACCCAAAGGCACAGACAGGAAATAAACACAGTGAAACAACAACATCCAACACAAGCAGCTCAGTTCAGTCGTCGTGTTGTGCCTTATATGAGAGCAAGGGCTGCAATTATGGCAGTGTGCACTCATAAAGCCGACAATTTCAGGAACAAATTAGACTAATTTGGAATAAGTTACAAAAAGTAACTGAAACTGGGCTTCCCATTTTGAGTTTTGATCTTCCTACAAAGGATCATGCCCTGGCTGCAGGAGGCAGGGCATTTTGTCTTTGGGAAACCTGCAGTGCTTTGGGCTGATCCCATGCACTCTGGAGCTCCTTGCAGAAGTTATTTCTGGGCACAGAAGGAATCACTGCTTTCAGGAGTCACTGAACTGAACATGTGCAGGGGAAGAGGCTCCAAGTCTGAGCCCTGGTAGCAGCTAAGAAAGAAACACAGCAGGGGCTGACCACAACCAGGTGAAATCACTCGAGGAGAGGAGCAGATGATGGCCAACCTTTGGCCCTCCACATCAGAGGGCTTTGGGAGCTTTTTGAGTGGGCCTTCATTGCTGTTCTCCAGCAACACTTCTGCTGTACAAGGCCCAGTTGTGCCCTCTGGAAGCTGCCCTCCTGAAAAAAATAACTAGAACTTTCATTCCATGAAATACTGACTCAATCAGCTGCTTACACTCAGATAAGGATTTTCAGAAAGGGTTTTTCATTTTGGGAGGCCTCTATGTCACATACAATTTCTTAAGAGATTGCTATTTTAGCCATTCAGTACCAGAATTGACTGTTTTTAACAAGCCCACTTCATAAACAAAGACCTGGAGTTGTGTGCAAAGCTCTCAGAAAAAGTTAAATACTCAAAAGCTTAAGGACAACACAAAAGTCCAATGCAAAACTGTGTGAGTAAACATGGCATTCAAAGCAAATACAGCAGTAAATCAAACAGGCAAAAGGGCAGAGGTGGACTAGGTGTCTCCCCAGCATTTCAGGTGTCTCCCAGGACTGCTGTATCACAAGTACCTCAGGGACTAAAGCAAAGATGAAAGATTTTCCCAAAACTCTGAGCTAAGGGAAAGCAGAAAGCATGACAGACAGCAAACCCAGCCAGGCAGATCTCTGAGAGAGATCCACCCCTTCAAACATCAATTTCTGTTTCATCACCTTAAGTGAAGGGAGTGACACTCCATCAGTGTTGAAAGCCTCAGTGGTGTCCTAAACTAGCCTATTGTTTCATTGAATAATGTAAATGAGAAAACTTCAGTCCTGATCTGATTTACAAGGGCATGTGGGACTAAACGATCAACCACCATGTTGATCAACCAACCAAATGATCAACCAAGCAGTTTGTGAGCAGGAATAATGAGGATGCAGCTCCTACACCAGCCCACACCCAGCAGTGGAGTCGATGGGGCTGGACCACTGCAGTGACACTCAGAGACTGGAGAATGCTGCTCCAGCCTGCCAGGGAACAGAGATTTCTAGGATTTCTAGGGATGCACTGAAGAATCCCACACTGACAACTGCATCACTTCCAAGCAGTAAACCAACTGGAAAGGCCCAAGTAAGATCAAGAAAGCCCAAAAGAAGCAAATGAGGCAAGGAAGGAAGCAATGGACAGAGAGGTAAAATGGAAATACAAGAGCAACCAAGACAGACAGAGACTGTGCAAGTAGCAACTGAGCACGACTGACAAGTGAGACTGGCAGTCTGTAAAAGCCACAAAATATTGATTCAGTCTTGGGGAAAAAAGTCAGTAGCCATAGCAGTGAGAAGGAGTCAGACTGACAAAGCAAGCACCCCCTGTGGAGAGTACATTTACCACTGAAATATTTGGTCCTGCTGTTACCAAACAAAAAAACAACTTACTGGTTTCTATTCAGATTTTAAAACATATTCTAGGACTGAGACTTCCAGGTTCCAACCTGAGCCCAAAGAAAGGAAAACTGTTACAGCATTAAACCTGCACTGTTGAACCTCTGACACCTTTCAAGCCTTGTTTGCTCAGCACACAAGAACTGATTCACTGCCCTAGTAGAGGGTCAAACATGCACAAATGCAGAAGTCATACTATCAAAAGCAATAGCATTTCAATCATATATATAATACTCTCCCTCAAATTAGATTTTCACAGTCCTATTTAACAAGACAAAGATTGAATAGAGAGAACTCATCTCTTCCATTCTCAAATTACATAAAAGCACACCACAGTACTGATGCCACTAATTAGATGATTAAATACCATTCTAGGTGATATGCTTTCAATGTAAAATAATTATTTTTGACAGGAAATGTATTTGCTCAATCTCTTTTTAAATCACAATATCATACTTTTTTTAATTAAATGAAATTCTTTCTTCTGATTTTGCATGAGAAGAGCAACCAGCATGAGAAACAGTGCTGAGGATAGATTGTCCAAGTACCATAATGCATGTACTCCTTCACAAAGGACCTCAGCATTCTCTGGATGGAATATAAATTTTCAGAGAACAGCAAAGTCTTTATTCCTTCAAAACAGGTCAGTTGAGGAATGACTGAGCACACGGAAAACCTCCCCTGTCAAAACACAAGTTTATTTGCCATGGTCTCATGAAGAACACTTCCAACTTTTCCTATGCTCCTCCTCAGGGGGAGCAGAGCAAACAAAGCAAAGGTTTGTCTTTCCATATAAATCAGGGTACAATCCATCACATGACAAAGTAGTGTTGTGGTTTTGTCCAGTACTTAAAGAAAAGTAATGATATTTTTGTGTTCTATGACAAAACGTGTTTCTGCTGAGCACTGGAAATAAGTTAACAAAGGGAATATTTTAGAAACCATCTGAGAAACTTCCTTCAGGGCTGAGCAGTCCAGCACAGAATTAGACAGCTGAAAAGGTTATAAAACCAGGTTTTTTATAGGGCTCAGTATGCACCTGTGTCTTATCCAGCCATGGCAGTCCCAAACCAGAACCAAGGAGAGTTGCCTGCTGCTGGGGCAGGAGAAGGGCTGAGAGGAGATGCCTTTTCTGTTTCCATGGAGAGAGTCTGGTCCATCCACCCTGCCTGCAGTGCCTGCCTCAGTGTGAGGCTTAAAGAACTGCTGTCATTTTCCTCTTTGCACTTCTGTGACTCTCCATGGCATCAAACTCTGCAGTCAGAAGATCTGATGGAATATCCTCTTGTAAAGTGGCTGCTTCATGCTTCAAGAGCCCTGCTTACTGCACCATACATCACAGCTTCTTTGGCTCAACAATGGCACAGGAATTACACAAAATTGGGTGCAGCACAATTAAAATCGATCAAAATGCTTTAGTTGACACTGGAAATCAAAGTCTAAAGCTCAGGCACCACAGCAGCTCTTTCCCCTCCTGCCTCCCCACGTGGTGATGTGCCTGGCTCCCTCTCATGAGCTCTGACTACTGGAGTCTGACCTTCTGCACACACATAAGCTCATTTACGTGAGCAGCTTTACAATACCAGGGAGATTGCTCAGATGAGGGAAGTTTTGCAAGGAGTATTCTTGGAAAGTGAAGTAACTCTCATTCTGGCTACAGCAAATTATTATTCCCTTTGTGGAAAGCGAGCTCTCAGAATTTAATATAAAATTTTCAATGCTCTGCAGACTTCAGAATTATTGTATAGAATTTCATCATGAGAGCACACCTGATATAGGATGATGCAGACCCCTTTGATATATTCTATAGAAAGAATCTTAAAACGTATTTTCAATTTACTGGTCTAGTGCTTGCCATTACATTTGAACAGACTTCCAGCGTAAGAGGAAGGCAAATCTCTTACTCCCTGTAAATTGTTTTTCCACAGGAACAGTTGACAAGGTGCTGCCACTTCGTTCTCTTTAGGAAAGGAGGCAATGCAGCCAAAGCCATTATAAATTCCCTTCAGTGGCTCAAAACACTCCAACAACAACATGATTCAATTCTCTGCCCTCACATGGATGCCAAGGCTCAGACAAAGTCACATATCCTCAGCACAGCACGAGCCCAGCTGGGGGAACACAAACACAGCTTTAGGAGGCACTGGCACTTCCATTCCAGTGAAACCCTAAAGACAGGTTTCATGTCTCCCATAGCACCCATTATGCAAAGACCCCAGGACAGTTTTGTAGCACCAGTTATAGAGGTGAACAAAGAAGAAATAGGAAGGACTGCACCTGGCAGAAAGAAATAAGGACACGGGCTTTTCCAGGCTCACCTTGGTGAGGAGCACCACGCGTTTCTGCAGCCGCCGGACCAGCGCTTCCTGGTGCTCTCGTTTCTTCTTCTCATCCAAGAGCTGGCTCTGAACACACAGGATCTCCTCCTGCAGCTGCTGCCTGGCCTTCTCCAGCATCCTGGCACTAAGAGAGATAAGACAGACCTGTGAACTCCTGAGTGATGCCTCTCAAGCATCAGAGAGATAAAGCCTCAGAGGAGAAGCATGACCACGACCGTGTCACTCTCATCTTATGGCCGCACCACTGGAAACTGGGCAGCTGCATTCTCATTATCAGCTGTTGTCAAAAAAAGATGTGAGAGAAGAACCATCCCAGGGACAGCCTTCTTGTGCAGCAAGAGACAATTACTGGAAGCTCACACATAGGAAGCATTTAAATAATTGCACATCTGTTTCAAAATCAATCAGTTTGCCTTTGAGAACATGCCTTGTTTTCAACAAACAACCCACAATCTCAGGTTCTACTGGACCTTTCATTTTTTTTTAATAAAGAAGAAGAAAGAGTAGGTTTACTATTATCTGCTTTGACTGACAGATAGTACTCAGCAAGTAATAACAGCCACCACCTGCACACTGCTCTTGCCAGCAACCTTTGTTGGAAGAGAAATGTCTGCTGAGGGCAGGTGATTAGCACTTCTTTTGAGATGTGGACATGATTCTCAATTAAACCAGAACAGCCTGGCCCTCTTCTTCTCAGCTCTGTGTGCAGCACACCACGGTGATGCACAATTATCTGTGAGCTCCTGGAGAAGCTCTCCAGGTGTGCCCTTCAGCCTCACAGTCTGCTGCTGGGACACTGAGGGGCAGCTGCTCCAAGGCTCACATCAAGCAGCTCGTCACACATCAGCTGCTGGCAAAGCGCTTGATCAATAACAAAATAAAAGTGGAATCACTCCTGTGATTAAGAGTCAGTTCATGATTTAAATATGATGAGTTTATCCAAGAGTGCACTAAGTATTTAATGAGGGAGCAGGACATGAAATAAAAATATTGCACACAAGTAAAAAACCCTCAAGCAAGCAAGGAAGATCAAACTCAACATCTCCAGCTTAGTCAGGAACAGAAGACCTTTGTTTTTCTAATGCTAGAAACACCACTGGAAAATTTATGATTGCTTCCAAGGGTCTTATTCATCATTATAGTTCAAAGAAAGTAAATAAAAGAGCTTTAAATAAAACAGTACTATTGTTAAGGTACTGTTTAGATAGATCCAAAAGGGAATACTTAAAGAACACTTCTAGCATAAATCAAGCACAACCTGTGCTGCCAGGTCACCAAACTGTATTTTTGTGAAATGTATGTAGGAATGCACAAGAATTCCAAAGCAGCTGTCTCCCTATTCAAAATCCTTCTCTTTGAAAAAAGCATTTGTTTTAAAGCACTGGATAAATTAGAAACCTGTTTAAAGCTCCAGTTCAGTTTGGAACCATTCACAAACCAATTTAATAATTGGGAACTGTGAAAGAGTCTCTTCATTGCTGTATTCAGGTGGGAAGGTTCATCATGAGGGCTTCACATCTGCATTCGAAGCTGGATAATTGCATTACCAGGGCACCACTGCTTCCTTGCACCTGTTTTAATTAATCAGTTAAGAGGGGCACCTGTGCCAAGAATAACATCTCTGGTGATGGAACATGCCTGTGGGGCAGCCTATCAAGCTTGCCCTCAAAACAGGGCAGAAAGGTTGGTTAATTCCTGGTAACCTCAATTTCTGCCTTAAGATTGATTACTGTTTGTTCAACAATATTCCTATTTATGCATAGTGTAAATGTAAGTACAAAATCCTCATTAACTGTGATACATGTGTTGTAACAATTAAAATCACACCACAGAAACCCTACTGCAAATATCTTTTCTTTTATCAAAGAACCTTTGTCCTGATTAGAATCAGAACAAAAGAAAAAAATGCAAGCATAAGATTAATTACCCTGAAACAGCAAAAATCTCACATTTGATTATTGCAAAACATTTTGATAAGGCAATGGAGCAATTTTTTTTCTTAATCTCCCAATATTGTGACTTATTTCTATAAATGTTGAGTGGACCGACAAATGATGATTGATTTGACATTCACCAAGAAAAATGCGATATGTGCTAGGTTTCCTTCCCAAAAGAATGAAAAATATTTGAGATCCACATGTCAAGGAGTGCACAGACATTCAGCCACACAAAACTTTCAAGCTAGGTTGGAAAACTCTTTTAAAACATGAGAGAAGTTGAGCAAAGAGACAAATGGGCAATTTCCTCAGCCACTGCATGGAAAGAACACCTTCATCTGTTTATATTTCAGCCTCAGTACAAATGTGATGTTAATGTACCTAAAATTCAAATGCCAGAGATGTCTCTGAAAGCGAGGACAATCCTCAAACTCCCTGAACTGACTGTTACCATAGGTCTCCTTGCTATGGGAGGTGTGAAATTCAACTGCCTCACAACTCTCCACACCATGCCAAAGTACATTATTGAGATCCTTTCTTGCTCTCTTTGGACAGATTGATAATTCTTCCACAAACTGCACCAAATACAGCATGAGCTGCTTCTATAAGGAAAAATCCAAAAGGAAAGTGCTATTTCTTATTGACACAAAACAGGATTTGCAAGTAGGTGCTCAGAAGCCAAAGCCTTTAAAGCCAGACTTGTGCACTCTTCTTCCACCCTGATGACACCTATGGCTTTTCAGAAGTAATTGCTCACTCAATATGAGCATTAAAAAATAAAATAAAAGAGGCACAAAGTTCTCCATTCAGCATACGCTTAGGGAAGTGGCATTTAAAAAAATCTTTGCAAGTTCAAAGTAAACCTTTTAAGCCTTAAAGAGAAAAAGTCATTTCTGTTTATCAGCCTATTAATGTTCCTTGTTCCACATCCCAGTGAATAAGATGCCAACATATTTCTGTTCTGAGCTGTTAGAGACTCTTCATTTTTTGCTCTTCCCTTCTGTAATCCACTTTAATGCAATCTTAATGATAAAACTTCATTTTCCAGAATATTCTTTGAAAGACTGAAGAACAATGAGGGCACACAGTGAATACTGAAGCTATAAGATACATTTTAATAATCTCCTTCAAAAATGACAAAAGCAGCCGACAGCTCCCCCCCGCCTCCCAGCGATTCATAAAACATTATTTTAATCATTCCATCCTTTCAGTAGCCAAGTTACCACCTCAGAAAAAAATATATTTAAAAAAAAAAAAAAAAAAAAAAAAAAAAAAAAAAAAAACAGGGAAAGCAAACAGGATGCCAGAACCAGCCTGTGTATGAAGCTGGGAGGAAAACAAGGGGTCCACAGCGACAATTAGAAGAGCAACACTGCCTGGGTCATGTTGTAGCTCAGCAGATGAGACACGTGTACCTACCAGGGCCAGCTGTCAGGAGGGAGAGCACATCAAAGAGAAAAGCAGAGTGTGATGGGAAGAGAAGTGAGGGAGCACAGGGGGAAAACAGAGTGACAGTGGCAGTGCACACACGGAGCTGAAAAGAGAAACGCGCTGCAGCCATCAACATCCTCATGTCAGAGTGCACAAAAAAGGGTTAATGCAGAAGCTAATGAGGCAAAAAAGAGCAGGGGAAATTGTTTTGTAGCAAGACATTTGGATGAAGGAACATCCCTTCCTGAAAGTTGACAACTCGCAGGCATCTCAATGAATCCACACGTACGCACATAAACCAGACTGGAAACTGATAAACAGAGGGCTGAACAAAAATGTTATTTTCATTCCAGTTCCTCCCCCACAGGTTTTCCGAACAACACAAAGGCATAAGCAAAATCAGGGTAACTCCAGCATGTCTTTTATTTTCCAGTGGATAGCAACAGGACATCCCTGCCTGTGCTCTCCCTCAAGGATTCTTCCAACCTCCAATTTCTGACACAACTTCCCCCCTCAGCCTCTGCCTAACCTTCCTCAGCTCCATCCAGGATGGGAATTAGAAAGGAAAAACAGAAGGGATAAAATGAAAACAGTTTGACTTAAATAGGGAAGAACACAGGAAAGAAAAGGTGAAAAATATCCATCCTATGTTAAAAGGGGAAAAAATGGATCCATTACAAAATGCTGCTGGAAAGAATGACTGGACCTCTGAGAACACAGCTACAGATGGAACTAGTTTATGGAACTATCCTGAACTAGTTTAACATTTAAACCAGGTAAACTAGAAAAACCACCATCAAGAAGGAGGAGAAGACTTTAGTGCTACAAGTATTTCAGCTCAAAACTCAGAGGTTTGGGTGCTAACTTTTACTACAATAAGACTGGCATCTCCTTCTGCTTCCTTTCTTCTTCACAGACAGAATTGGGGCTATATGGAAGCAGTAGCACCTTCTCCTGCCCTCAAATCCTGCCCTGCTCCTGGGACTGTGGGAGCTGTGGGTGCAAACAGGTTGTGTTATCTATTTGCTCACTATATTCAGAAACAGAAATGATATAAAATATGAACATCTTTAGTAGAAGTTATCACAGAGGCTATATTTTATTTAAAGCTTTAAGTGTGCCTCACAGAGAGCCTATGAAGTACTGCTACACAAAACACTACATGCAATGGTCTACAGAGAGTTGGTGGGAAAACACTCTTTCTTCTTGCTATTTATTTCTCCCAAGTCTTCAGCAAACATCTGCAAACTTTCTCTTGTTTTCACACCTTGTATTTTCTCAAAGATCTTTTGTATAACTCACCAGCACCAGGCTTCCATAAACCACAAATCATTCAAAAGCAAACAGATCATACATCATCTTGCTGCTAGACACACAAGGAAGATTCAAATCACATTGAATTTATAATGCGGGAACAACATAAAGAGAATTATTTTGCTAGTGCGGCCAGATGAAATGGGTAAGGAGCAGACAGACATTTGGAGCTTTATTGGTGCAGTGACAATGTTTTATCTGTGAGACACTATTTAATTTTACTCCCGAACCAGCAGTGTAACTATCAGGCTCAGAAAGAGAGTTCCACCGAAGTGAGCAGTCAGAGAAAAGAAATAACCCACATTTTCTGCCCCAGCCCCAGTACAATGCCATAATTGACCGGCAGGAGTTAAGATTCACTGAAATAAATTCACATGAGGCACTCTGAGCTTCCTTCCACTCCAGGGTGAACACGCTGCAGCACACGGGGCTGTGCTGACAGCAGCCACCCAGAGGAGCCCAGCCCAGGAACATTTCCAAACACAGCCCAGGGTGGCTCCACCTGAACAGACACTGAATCACTGCCACAGCCCTGAACATGCCTTCCACATCACCATCGAGATGAAAGTGGTGTCTTAACAAATGAGGAATGTCTGTGGTTTGTTTTGGTTTTATGTGGAAACATTAATAGTTTCAACATCCACCACTGAATTCTGGCAGGAAAAATATTTCAAGGGGGAGATAACTGCAGGCATAAATGTCCTTTTCCTAAGCTTCTAAACCTGAAGTGTTCAGAAGGCCAAAGCTTCTACCAAAGGCATTTATTTGGTGAATAAAACTTCTACTGGTATTTAAAAACCACTGAGCCTACACTGGTGGCTGTGCACTTACTACACTTGAAAATGCTGCTGCCTTCAGTGGCTGCAGGAAAACTTATTCTGATAGCTGAATAAACAAAGTGATTAATATTAGCTTATGCAGACAAATCTTTAAGGGCCTTTGGTGTGTGCAGATGCTCATGGCTCTTGTGCTGAATCCACAACAAGTCAGACATCAGTTACACCCTGAGCAAATGGATTTCCTTTGCAGTGCTTGGGGAGAAGCAAACACTAAATGTTCTTAATAAAATGCAAGTAATTAAAAAGCAGGAATTAAAACCAGGAGTCCTCTGTGATGATTAACACAGCATATAGCCAGTACTGCATGTGTCATCTCTCCCTGCATCATCATGTGGCATTTAGCAATTATGGAGGATGGACTATTTTAAAAGGGCATTCACTGAAAAGGATTTTCCACTCCCATTCTGAGATAAGAACAAGTTTAAGGTGCACTTTCCTACAGTGCAGAGAACAGCCTGCCCTCAGTCCTCTGAGCACAGACCGACCCACCACACCAAGCCAAGATGTTCCCTGCACTCTCCAAAATGCATTACAGGGAGCTGGGAAGGGAGCACCTCCACTCCCAGCACTTCATCAGGAGCTGTGTTCATTTGGTCCACTTTGCAGCTCCTGGTTCTGGCTCTCCTAACAACCCTGGCTAGTGAGGAAGGTCAGCCTGTGGATGATGCTGTCAGTAAGGGAATATGTGGAGCTTCAGAAGATGCCAAATGTCTGCTCCCATCCCTATCACTCCTCACCCAGATTTGAGCATCCAGCACAAGGGAGTAAAATACTGGAGAAAAGGAACTGTCTTAGGAGAGAGGAAAACAAACAAACAAGCCCCCAAAGAACAACTCCAAGGAAGAATTTTGAAAAGAAACCTTTTCTCCAGCCAGGATGCAAGCACCCTCTCTGCAGCTGGCTTAATTTACATCATCTAATTCAAATTCTAAATGCTTCAAAGTGTTATTACACTTTTTTCTTTGAAAACAAAAATGACAACAACTGAAACAAAACTCTGAATGAGAAAACCCAAAGACTGAAATAATTACTAATCTAAACAGAGGCCTGTACATGGGCTGGTGAAGTCACTGGCCAGCTCTACCCAGTAATTTCTCTTCGTGTCGGCTCTGATGAGTTTTATATTTCTAACATTTCATCAATTTGAATCACTAAATTCAATTTGCATTCACAGATAAACAGAGAAGGAATAATAAATACTCTCATCTGACCTTGAAGTGTGACACAGAAAATTGCCCTCGATGATTTCATTTCAGTCTGAACCAGAATGAATAATGCAGTTGGCCCCACCAGTTACCAAACTATAATCACACTTGTGGGCTGGAGGAACTCATGGCTGTGCCTAATATGATGAAGAAAGTCAAAACTTCTCACTCTGTTTTGTATTAATATTTTAGGGATTAAGTCCCCACCTCTGTCCTTCCCCTCCACTCAACCCCAAATACAAATCCCAAGGATTTCAGTTTGTTGCACAGTCACAAGTGAAGGCATTGCACAGTTTTCTTAACCCAATCCAATATCATTTGTTTTATGAAGTGCACATAATAATTCTTTTCTCTCCCAGTAAGCTGTGAAGTCACTGGGACAACTCTCCAGCACAGCAACTGGTAATGTGAACACGACAAGTGACTGAGGATATTTCCAATTTCTGCTATACATTCCAACCAACGCTTATCCAGAGAGTGGGAAAGTCATCTGGGAATAGCATGAGAGCTGAGGAGCTCTAAAGAATAAAGAACTGATAAAGAGGAGTGGAAAAAAAGGAAAATTTGCTTGAAGTGGTGAAAGAAATGAGTAGGAGAATAGTCGTGCTGAACCAACTTGTCAGCAAACAAATCTGCAGAAATTCTAGGCTCTTGACAGCTAGATAATGGCTTATCTTAATAAAATAAGAAGGGTCAAAGTGTTTAGATGAGAAAAACAAAACATTAAACCCTCCACTGCAATATAGCAAGTGAGTCCTCACAGACTGGTGACTCATTACAGCTTTGTGAAGGTTCTGTGGATCTTTTTCAAATTACCTTTTCCAATGAGACCTCATTTCCAATGTGCATTACAGTACTCCACAGTGAAATGAGGATTGAAATGAGGATTGTATATTATTGCTCAGTCACTTTTTCTTTTTTAATATCTGAACCTAAGACTACCTGAACAAATTTACAGAAACACAATTGTCTAAGGTATTTTTTTGCAGAACAATTCAGTGATGGACCCTCACCATAACTCTGACTAAAATCCAAAGCTACAGCTCAGCATTTCAGCATCAGGTTTTTGTCAGTGAAAACCCCTCCAGGTTATGTGATGAAAACTTGTCTCAGTTTTCATTAGGGACTCAGAAGAGAATTCATAGTGTTACTTGTTGACAACAAATAAACCCAAACCATTAAGTGCTACCCCCCAGCATTTACCCGTGGGACAGTGGTACAGATAAAAGCAAAGGAATGACTGCAAAGTCACTCAGCTATCTGTGACAATCACAGACTGCTGCTCTTGGCTTTTCTTTCCCACAAGCACCAATTTAACTCCATCTCATATCTGCCTCCCACCTGCTTTGACTCAGCTCGTGTCAGAGCAGTCTACCAGGATCCAAGCCATATTAAGCACAGGTTGTAACAGACCTGCTAATCCTTAAATCCTCAGCATGGATGCATTTTAAGTCAGCAAAGATCGTAACATTTCCATGACCAAATAACCTGACTTGCAACCATGGATTTTTGAAGTGCCACCATGTCTTTGGGCACAAACATCTCATGGTAGTGTAGGATCTTTTCTACCACACTCCAACAACAAATCAGGATTCACTGCTAACTGCATCTGTTTTCTGCAGGATCTCTGCCTCATTTGCTGCAGAATTTGGAAGATTAATGAAGCACAGAAATTGCTTGAAGAGAATGGTCTCACATTATGGCAACTGAAAGTCTCCCAAAAAATCTGGTTCCAATTCTTGCCTCTGCCAGAGCTCCTGGTGATACCATGATCTTTCCAAAGCAGTTCTTGGTGCTCAGCCACTGGGCAGCCCCTGGTGCTGAGCTCCAGTGTTGGCACTGACACTGAAAATCAGCAGCAGCTACTCAGGCCCTATGAAGCCTTGGGTGTTTTGAAAGAACATGTTCTAAATATTCCATATTGGCATCTCCAAAAATAAGGCTACACTTTCTTCTTGGTTTTACATCTGGTATAACAGAACTAGAATAAGAAGTAACTAATTAATTATTAAATTTCTCTGTAGAAAAGCATTAATAGCTGCTCATTAAGTCAACATTATCCACCATCTCTGCCGAGTGAAACAAGAATTCTGTGTGCTATAGGAAACCAGACTAAGGAGGTGTCAAGTGACTTGAATTTGGGATTTCCTACCCCCTGAGAGCTTCACCTTGAAACCCTGATCTTGTCTTTCAAGTACCTATTTTCATCATGGGGAAAATAGTACTTAAAATATATATAAAAAAAAAACCACATAAAAGCAAAACCATATATATAAGAATGAGGCAAAACAGCAGTTAGCTGAAACTCCCCCAGAAACATCCACTGTGGGGTATGCTTCATCCCAATTATATTATTTTACATTATAGACATCCATTTTGGGCATGTACATAAGCACAGGCAGACCCACAAAGAAGAGCAGAGCTGATCTCCAGCCATCTGGTGTCACATAATGAGACTAAAGAAACTGGGATCTTTCCAAGCTCTGTCTGTGACTGTCACACCAGGAATATCTGCCATTCCTCCTGCAGTGGCTGTGCAGCTCCCCTCTTTGCAAACCCAGGGAATGTGCAGAGCTGCTGTGTCTGGGCAGCTGAGCAGAGGCAAAAGGCTCCTTCCTCAGACCCCATTTCCAAGCTGTAATTCTTTCCCCATGAAAAGGATATGCACAAATCAGACTTACAGTGAAGCCCTGCTAACCCAATACCTAAAACATCCTGTGGATGCTTGTTTTCCCTGTTTCACCTAGAAATCCAGAGCACTATTTCAATCTTCCACTGGACTGCTGACATTATTAGGATTTACATGCAGGGCACAGAGACCTATCTTCCTCTAATTTTAATCCCTCAAATTAGGTCAAAGAACCCATAAACCAATACAAGGCAAGGGGAATAAAGCTGTCACCATGGAAGGAGAACTGCCAGAACAACTGCATTTATAGCCCTGTTCCATCAATTCTTCTGCATCAATATTTTTAAGTGTTTAATAAAACAATACTACATTCAAAGCAATCTTTTTGTCATGAATACTTATAGAGCAACCAGTTAGGTGGACATGTAAATGGCCTTTATACAGCAGTTGCAGGTTGCAAAATCACTACATTCACAGACAAATCAGATGCCTTATTTTGTGGTGAAGCTGTGACAAGGAAAGAATTTAAAGTAATTTTGTCTCTACATCACTCATAAAAGAAATGCTCTGTTCAATGTAATTTGATATCAGTTGGCACCACAAATCCTACATCAACCAACTCCATGTTGGAGGGGCAGGATGACAGCCCAGGATGGATTCAACAGGTGCAGGGAGAGGTTTCTGCCCCAGCACTGAGGCACCTCAGCTCATCACTGTCTTGGTTTAACCCCAGCAGAGCATGACATCACATGGTCTGGGATACCATGGAAGCAGGGGATGGTTTGGGCTGGAAGGGACCTTGAAGATCATGTCATTCCAACCTTCCTGCCATCAGCAGGAACACTTTCCACTAGACCAGGCTGTCAGAACCCCATGCAGCCTGGCTTGAACACTTCCAGGGTAATTATGCAGAGATACTTGGCAAGGCTGATTTATCTGTCACTTCCAAAAATTGTTCTTACCACGGCACTTTATTTAAAGCAAAGCACAACAAGACAATGCCACTAATGTGTTTATTTCTGCAAACTCCTTTAGGAAGGAAAGAAGAAAACCTTCAATGGGAGTTTAGGTGGGCCAGCAAAACAAATTGAGAAGACAAAGTTGCCAAGACCAAAACTAAAACCCCAAGGCAGTAACTGGGAGACACAGTTCGCTCTCTCTGGAGCTGCCCATCAGCACAGTGAGAGCTGGTCCCCCCCAGCCCACACCCCCACTCAATAGAGGCACTCTGGCAGCCAGCTGATGGGCTGTGCTCAGTACATCCTTCGATTGCCACCTGTCTCCCCTCATATCTCCCCTGCTGCCTCCATTGTACCTGATTAATGCAGCCCATTCCTCCTGGTTATTTCCTGATCGATGCACCATCCCCTGCATGGGAAAAGGCATCAATGCAGTTAAGGGCAGGCACCTGCTTGGACACTTCAGCCTTTGGCTGCTTTCTGAGACAGAATTTTGTTCCTACTGGATAATAAGAATCTGGTTAAAGTAGCTTTTAGGTATTGGCAATGTCATAAAATGTTCCTTGTGTCCTACTTCAGTAGAGCTGACAAACTCTCCACTCGCTGTCACCGGACTAATGGGAAAAGAAGCACTTCTAAAGAGCTCTGGGTGCTTTTGCATTGCAAAGTGAAAAGGAGAAAGTAAGATATTTCAATGATGTTCATTCCAAAGCCCCATAAAGAGGAAAGAAAAAAGGGAATGTTTCTGCACAATCACTGTATCAAGCAAGCAGCTCACTTATTAATCTCTCCTTCCTCTGCATTCACTGGCTCGGGGGCTTGAAAAGTTGACACTTGACTTGAAAAATGCCAACTCTAAGCAGTTTATTTCCTCTTGAACTTTAAGAGCTGACTGAGACAGAAATGACCTTTAAAAAGGCAGGGTTAGTTCTTGTAAGAATTGATAGAAGGATTCTTTGCTTACACAGCACAGCAAGGTACTGAGCAAATCTCCTGTACAAACTCCCCTGTCTCACCAGAGGCAAGAACAACACCATGTTCCATCAGCCACAGGGTCCACAGAGCTGGAGGATGTGGGACCTGGTGACCCAGCTTGTCTCCAACAAGAGGGGGGGAAAAGCCTCATACAACCATAAATCAGTGACCTTTCACATGCCCAGGACAGAGACTACACCAATATTCACACCCTAGAGACACCCAAACTTCCATCACAAGGAAGCAGAGCAGGTACAACCAAAATTAAACAGAGCCACCAGCTTGCACCTAAATCCCACTCCCAGTCCCAGCCCCAGCCCAGCCAGAGTCCTGCTGCCACTGGGACACAGAACAAGACACCAGGACTGCTATTTTGGGACATCTCCCTGGATGTCCCTGGATGAGTTTGCTTACATCCATCTCTACTGAAGCTGCTGAAAAAGAAACCAATCACTACATGGCTCATTAATGGTCTTCAATGAGAGACAGCTGGAAAATGCATATCAATACCCAGCAATAACTACTAATAATGCTTGCTGCCACACCAGGAGCCAGACATGTAACTGGGCAGAATATTCCTGTCTGAGGTTCACCACACAATTAATACCACCAGATGTCCAAAGAAAGGCAATTGAAGGATTTTGTGGCAGCAGAGGACAACCTAGGAGTTTGGATAAAGGAAATCCACAAAGCAAATATCTGAGATGTTAACAGGGATGGGAATACCCTGGGGACAGATAAGTTTAGTTTGCCTGTGTGCACATAACAACACTTACTGGTACAGTATTTGAAGACACAAATACCCTGCTGATGGGCATGATACCTACACATTAAACTAGGATATGCAAATGACATTTCATTTATCCAGATACTGTAAGAGTATTCACCTGTTTCTCTGTAAGGAAGGCAAAGGTAGCCATTTTGGTAACAGCAAAATATTAATGCAGAAGGTGAGCAAACTTTTCACTGCCAGGCAGAGAAGCTCCTTAGAGGAAGGGTTGAAATTTTGCCTCCTTTTTTTAATATATTTTATTTCTAGCCTTGATCTTCAACTGCTAAGCCATGCTGACTGCAAGCAGTAAAGGACTGATGGAGTTCAGAAATCTCCAGTGAAGTATGAAGTATCACTTTGCCATCAGCAGCAATGAAATGCTTCCAATCTACCATCAGCCCACTTAAGCAGAAGCAGACATCTCATACAGAGAACCCCATGGCTATTCTGCACAGGATTTTCTTTTTCTCTGCAAGGGAAATACACATCAAACTCAGCAAGGCAGACAGAAGAAGTCAAGCCTTATATAGCCTAGGTTAACTTATTAATAATGAATCATTTTTGTCATTATTCCTAAGGTTTAGTATCAGGCACTTTGGCGGGGGGAGAGGAGAGGGAGAGGGACTGGAGGCATGACAGGGAGCCATGGCCTCAGTGGGATATTGAGTGGAAACTCTCAGATAAGAGCTTGGCATCTCCCTGCTGGCAGAGATTTAGAAAATTCCTGCACTGAAATATGTATACAGTTATGTGTGCAGTGTATAAATATATATATATATATATACACACACAGAGACACACACAAGAACATAGTACTTATCACTGCATATTAAATATCTGTACTGTTTTGTCCTCTCTAGCATTGCAAGAGTTGCAAGTATTGATTTTTTCCATATTTCTAAATGCTGTCTGATTTCTTTGAAGGGGCTTTTCCTGTGTGTATAATCACAGGAGGTCTTGGAGAAACCTGTTTACTTCTGCAATCCATTAGAGAGACTCCAATTTCCAAAGTTACTGCACAATCACTTCTTTTAACAGTCAATTTAACAATGTTTAGCCTCCAACTGTTGCTCTCACACACAGAATGCTGCTTTTGGGGCTCTGACTCTTGTGCATAAAAAAAGCTTCTTAACATCTTTAGGGCAATATGAAAATATAGATTTATACTGTAGGTGTATAACTGCTGCAAAACAGATTTGCTCAACTGTAATACACATCAAACAACATTAAAAACCAGTAAGAAACTACCATCTGATTTACATGAGATGTACTTTGAGACTTGTAACTTTTGCCTGAAGGTTTTAATTAAAGCAATTCATGTCCCAGGGCACTTTTCTTGTAGTAAAGTGTCTTCCCCATTCAGCTGCTTCAAGGACTCTGCTCTCTGTGCTTTGGCACCATCTAATCACTCCCATGGGAACAAACGGTAACACAAATGCAGATCAGAAAAACAGCTTTAAATGAAGCAAGAGAGATGAAGAACTGAATGTAAAAGAAGAAACAATTTTGTACCCTTTATTCAAGAGTCTGTTAGATCTCTGGAATGACAACAAAGAGGGAAGAAGGCGTTGGTCTGAGTAAAATCTGAGACTCCTGAGTTCTGTCACTGCTGGCTGGAACACTCCCAACACGTGTGCTCCCAGATCTAACTTCCAGCAGGGATCTTCTTCAGACAGAGAATTTCTCTGTCCTCTCTTTTGAAAGAAGAAAGCAGTGATCAAGAATCCATGTTTGACAGCTCTTTCCTTTGTCATTTAATTCCCTTTGAGGCAGAAGAATTTACAAGTCACAGCTGCTTTGGTTACTCCAGGTATTTCAGCAGAAATGTACCCAGCGGCCCAGAAGAAAAGGTGGAATTTTTCCCCAGATTTCATTCAAAAGTACAGAAAACAGAGTTTACTGAAGGATGAAGAAACGTCAACAGACAAGACACGATAAATTATCTTACTCTAAGGTTTTGTAAACCAGCTTTCAGCAGCATAAGGCAAAGCAGAACAGGAGTTTTGCTGAAAATGAGGAATCCATTGTTACCAAAAGGACTTTGACTCACATTCTGCAATAACACACCATTGGAGTATTCATCAATAGAAAGCAGTGCAAAAACTAATTTACAGTTGTTAAAATTCTTGTCAATTTTGCACAAATACCTTAAGCAAACCCTCTCACCAAATTCATCAACACAGTGAGGGGGAAAAAAAGTCTTTTTCTAAAAACTTTAAAATGGAACTCAAGCAGAAAACTTATAACATCATTTCAAATTAACAAGAAGGTTGTAAGAATACAGAAAATATCTTTTTCCCTCAACAGCAACACTGTCACCCTTGAATGCCAGCAGAGTTCCTGGTGGGTTAACTGTGATTTGGTGATGCTTTGCACAGAGCAGCTGTACCAGCTACAGGTGATGTTCCACATTAAAGAGTATTTGCAGGGGCTCCTTTGCATGCAGCTGTCAGCCAGGAACAGCCAAGTGCTTCCCAGGCTTTCTAAATTCCTACAGATACATGAAATTCTATATAAATATAACTAGCACAGCAACTCTACAGAGCCTTCCTTCTTTATTCCTTTAATTAATGAAAAAACCCAATAAACTAGAAATAATAATTAAGAACACCCAAGCAAGTAAGCTAGATAAGGAAAAACAGGAGAATGTAGTAAAGACACACACAAAATCACCAGGATTTTACAGAAGGTGTTTTGTGCACTGGCTGAACTGACAGACTGCAAACCTGGGAGAGGATTTTCTTTGATGTTCTATCTGCTCAAAGTTATTCTCAAACGGAATAAAAACAGTAAACAGCAAACCCTGAAAGCTGTTAAAGTATCCAAATATTCTATACTGAAGAGAGTCATGTTTTAATGGCATGCATGCCTGAATGAGTAATATTTTCTGGTTTTTAGCTAATTTTATGACATTCTTAGTATCTCAAAATGAGTATATATTGACAAGTCTCCTTGGAATCGCTTAAATCAATCGAACAGCCAATCAATTTTAGTTGAATTCATTAATCTATTTAGAGGAAATGGATTCCATAGCTCCAACTATTAGATACTGATAACATTTATACATTTAACAACCTAAGAATTATTTGAAAATCCATAAGCCTGTAATTACTTATCACAAACTTCATACAGGAATATTTTAAAAGCTAATCTAGCTGATTTCATCAGTATTTTTCTGATCCTTCTCTAGCTCTAGACAACAATAACCAATTCATTCCAAGGCTGTTCATGCTCTCATTTTCAGGACCTTGGTGTTCCAATATTTGTGTTTCTATTAAGGCAGGACAGTCTAGGGAAATGACTATTTTAATAGTTTTATAAAAAACATATAGAGACATTTCTATCGATTGAAGAATCCTTTTAAGAAGAATTAATGTTTGTATTTTACCAGTAGCGTTTACAGAATAAAACCAGTTTCACAAGTTCATCTATCTTTTTTTTTAATTGGATCATCCATTTGTGGTGCAGTACATAGGATAAAAGCATTGGAATTAAAGAGCATGCAGGTACAATCCAACATTTACATTGCATTGAACTTTCAAACCACCACTGTTAACTACAGCACAGAGAACATTTACAAAGATTATGTGAGCAAGTGGATATTTCTAAACCAGAGGAGAAACTTTTATTTGATTTTCTAACACCACCATCCACAGAACAAAGGCTGAGCAAAAAGACATTGTCTGTCAAGTCCTCAGAGTGGGTTTTTAAAGGTTGAATTAAAGTATTAAACTAAAATATAAGATTGCATCTGAAACTTAAACATCTCCTTTCCCATGCTGGCCAACCAGAATTCCAGTGAAACTGTCAGAGACAAGCAATAAAAACCACAGAGTGATGCCTGGCTGTTAGATACAATGCAAGAATAATGTCTTGTGACACACCAGTAATTCAGGAAACATTTGTACAATACCAAAAGTACGGAATTTTCCTTTGGTTATGAGGCACCTCACCTCTCTGAGGCCACTTCAGCACATGGACCTACCACCAGCTTATTTTGGTACCCAGTGTTAATTTACTGCAAAGCTGTAACAGAAAGTACAACTGCTTTAACCTAAGAAAAATAACTTCAGTTTTGCTCACAACTGAGGACTAAATTTAACCAGGTCCTCAGCATTTATTTTAAATGTGGGGCAGGGTTGCAGCCTGCATGGCCTAGATTGGCACATTCCTGGATTTTAATTTTCATATTGGTGGGGCTTTTTTAAAATTCCTTTTAATTCCCTAAGAAAACTGCTGGCAATTCGGATTCAACAAGAAAATATAAGCTTCCTATGAGGTCTTACACCAGGCTGTTAAGTAGAAAATCCTACATTTGCACTTGGCAGGTCTGAGCAGGGCAGTGACACGAGCAAAGGCACTGGGTTTACTCCATGAAGAATACCAAAAGGCAGAGTAGCAATATTTGAATATTCAAAAAACTTCCTCTTTTCTTCAAGCTTCTATAGAAACATGATAAGCAATCGTGTTAAATAACATCAAATTTATTTATATAAAGTTAATTGCAGTGCCTGTCTCCACTGACATCCCAAGACAGATCTTGCAGCCAGGAGAGAGCCCTGAAGACAGGAAAAACTAATCCATGCAGATGCCTGAACAATCTTTGCTAGCCTTCATGAGATTCCCTGCTGAATACTGAAAACCTGGATCAATTTGACATCAACTAATTGTGGTTATTCTCCCCATCTTTCCAAGTGAGGGCCAGAGAGAAATCCTAGGCAGCACAAGTTACCAGCACTGTGTGCAGTAGAGTTCTGCCTCCAAAAGGTAAAATCTGGATTCCTGAGAAGATTACAGGTGTCAGCCTTACAGTTTCATTAAAAGAAATTAGTGTGGTTTTGCACAAGATTCAGTGTGCATTGATTTTTTTAAAAAACCATCAGAGATATTGAGTGTCATCAAATAAAAGGTTCTGCTGGTAGCCCTGCATTTTTAAAAATCAATCTGAAAACCCAGTGCCTCCAAACACAGGGCAAAACCACCTAATATCACATTTAAGAGCATAGTAGTAGATCTAAATGCAAGTGCAAGGAAAATGAGACTGCAAATAAATATGGGACTATAATAGCTGTAAATGTCTTGCCTTTAGGAACATCTAATTTACTGTTTTAAAGGGAGGCTCTCAGTCTCCTGTTTGCTTTCCTCTGTGTCCCATCAACTGTGACTGCATTAATGCAAAGCTTAGTCTGCTCTTAAAGAACAGCTGAGCAGATTAGTTTCTATTCTAATCTTCCAGCAAAGGTTGTATCCCAAGCAGGCTTTTTCCACTCTTTCTGTGTTGTGGGCAGGAGACGTGCTGGGGTGGGTTGCCTTTCCTCAGAACAATTGAGATGAAGATTCAGCCCAAACTGGTTTGCAGGAGACACTGACATTTCTCATCCAGCCACATCTCTTTGTAAAGTATTTTAAAATCCATTAAATTCAGAGCTCATATGCTTGGGAGGGTCCCCTGACACACACACACATGGTCTGTGCAGTTTTACACTGCCTGCAGACACGGCTCAGAAACAAGAGGGAAAATTTCCTATTCGTTCCCTGTGTTTGCTGGGGATAGTAGTGCTAATTAACCAGAGAGATGTAAATTTATTTCATAATGGATAATTTCAGTGGAAACTTCCAGCTGTCCTGAAACTGGTTTGTGCCTGGAATTGAGACCAGAACCTGGCATTTTCCCTCCATTCTGAACACTCCCCTAATGTGTTCATTCCCTAACCCCTGTGCAGTGGAGAGTTTGACTGGTGACAAAAACTACAAAAATTGTAGTAGCTGTCCCATCTGCTGACCTGTCCAACTTAGAAATACATCCATAACCAGAATGGATGAATACATCCAAAACCAGGATGGTTGACTGAGTGGCTTAAACATTGAATGTTAGTTTAATTATACATTTTACTCTCTAATCTGAAGTCTGCATGTATACACATAGGCACATAAAGTCATATTTTTAAGTATTACATCTATGGGCAACAGTGCAGCTTAGGAAAGAGGAAATTGAAGTTTTCAATCAACCACTCCACACACAGAGCTCCACTGACAGCATTCAGCCTCACCCATTTGTGTGCAAACACCAAAACCAACATTAATTGTGTTTACACACAAAGAAATAATCTTTGCTTTGCTTCCATCCAAGGCACATTAAGCCTGAAAAGCAAAAGCAGGCACCACAGTGTGCTGACTAGAGAAGACATTTCCAAAATGCCTCTGAATCACAGCAATTAAGGGAATGAGACAGTGACCCTTTGAATCCATCTGGGACATGGTTCAGATGTGGGGAAAATCAGTGTAAAAGGGGAAATGAACTTTGTGTTACATCTCCAGCCCACCAGACCTCTCCTGGCCTGGCTGGTGGCTGGGCTGCTCCCATCACTTTGGGTTATCTCTGCCTGTGCTCTGTGGCAGTTTCTCCCTGCCAGTGCCTCTCCTGGGCAGGTAACCCAGCAGGATTCACATCGGGTGGTTTGTAGCACAATTTTAGGGATCCATCTCAAAGCTCTGTGGCTCCTGACCAAGCAAGGGCTTTGCCTGAGCTAATCCTCTGTATTTCTGTACCAATCCAGGAAAGTGAAAAGGGAGCTTTTTGGGGGAAAAAGGTGTCAAGTGATGCTGTCCCATGAGCAACCTGCTCTCAGCTATCAGCAGCCACAGCCACAACATGCAGCTTGCAGAGCACAGAACTCTGCATGCAAGGACCAGGACAGTAGGACCAAGATCCACCACCCTCAGTTACTTCTATCCTAATGACTTACAGAACTTCATGATTTAGCCCCTTTTTTGTAATTTTTTTCCTTCAAACTGCTTTTCTGTACATGAAAAAAATTGTGAAGTGATTGAAACTGAAGGTAAAAAAAACCCAAATTTGTTAGGTTCTTGCCATGTCATAGTTAACTTGTGAGAAACCAGATCCAATATTCTTACTTTCCAAATGAACACAGAACCAGGTTTGAATTAAAACTTTATAATATACAGATTCAGGAATTCTCTTTTTTACATTTCCCATGGTCAGACAGTGCAATGCAGCCCCCCCTAAAATGAGACAAAAAGCCATTCTATGCTGAAATGCTAAGAGCCCTTCATATTCACAAATTCCTCATCTCATTTTTCAAGGAGAATCTCTTGCAGAAACATTACAAAACCATTTTCTTCCCCTTTCATCTTTGTGAAACAGCACATTATTTCCATGCAGGGAGCTGAGGTGCAAGGGCATTAAAATCCAAACAGAGTCATTATGGTGACTGAGCAACCAGGAGTAATTTCTAACTAAACCCAACTGCAAATCTCTTGCTTCAGACCATGACACCTTGGAAGCTCCACGGGCTGAACAAAGGCTGAAGAATTCCATCCTCTACCCGAAGAAAGTAATAAAGTACATAATCCCATTGCAAGGAAAATGAGGCTGAAATGGCAGACTGATACAGAGAGAACAGAAATTCTGGGCCAAGCTAAATTACCTCTATAGTTTTTATACTATATATGACAGCTGCTAGCAATGCTCATTCAAATGGGAAAAGATCTTTGATACTCTATTTCCAGTAATACAATTTTGACACACAGACAGTAATTATAAAAATAAGTTGATGCATAGGGATAATTAAGAAATTTAAGCCTCCAGCATCTATTACATAATTTCATTCAGAGCAGTGAAAACTCAATACCAAAACTCCCAATATATTGCAAAATATGGTGAATTCTTCCACAGTGTTTTGAAGACAGACAAATAGAAATTACCCTGCACTCTGAGCTGAAAATTTCCACAATGACTGTTACCATTCTGAATCTAGGGGGTCATGTTCTTCTGAGAAACAAAGTTTGTTAAGGAGTTCATCTCCCTGCAGTACTAAATGGGCTCTGGACATCTTGAAGCACAGACAAAAGCTTGGTTTCCCTAAAAAATACCACAAATATATCCACCATTTCCTATTCAAATGTCCCAAATCCCAAATACCAGCAGAGGTGACTTGCTTTAAAAAACATCATTTTAAAAACACAATCTGTGAGAAGCCACTTCAGAGTACACTGAGCTGTGGGCTGCCAGAGTCAAGTCTCAGCCAATTACCTGGTGAAGCTTCAGGAGATAAGAAACTAACACCAAAGTTACACTGTGGAAGCAAAGAAATTTATTCTTTAAAAATAAAGGCACAAATAAACAAACAAAAATTTCAAAGGGAAAATTACTTAGGAAACCTAAAATGCTGAACAACAGTGTCAGCAGTTTAGTCAATTTTAGGAAGAGCTATCCTTATTTTGATCAAACAATCCAGTGGATCAGAGAATCGTGGAACAGTTTGGGTTGGAAGGGAATTTAAAGCTCATCCAGTGCCACCCCTGCCATGGCAGGGACACCTTCCACTGTCCCAGATTGCTCCAAGCCCTGTCCAACCTGGCCTTGGACACTTCCAGGGATCCAGGAGCAGCCACAGCTTCTCTGGGCACCCTGTGCCAGGGCCTTCCTGCCCTCACAGGGAAGAATTTCTCCCCAATATCCAATGTGAACCTGCTGTCCTTCAGTTCAAAGCCATCCTGCCTTGTCCTATCACTGCATGTCCTTGTCCAGAGGGTAGAACAGGCTTCCACCACAGTCACCATGGGAGGGAGGGCTCTGCCAAGTGGGCACCTTCAGTCTCAAGAAATCAAAACAGGATATAAAATCTCCCAGGAAACTGGGTGTGTACAGTCAGAATCAGGGATATCTTTAGCCCAAAGATAGACCTAAGACTTAAAAGCAATATATTTTCCACTTTCCATAACAGTTTGAAAATATTTATTAGTGGTTGTCCAGTTCTCAAAAGTAAATTCCACCTAAAATTGATAAAACAACTCTTTTGTGTTTAGCCATTGAAATATTTTGCATTGGATGATACAGTTACAAATTAATTGCATCAGGAACAGATCTAAAAAGAAAAATTAACAGGTTAGAGCTCTTATCTGGGATTCAGCAGATCTAAGTTCAAAGCCACACTGAGCCTCAGGCTTTCAGCTTAACCTCAGGCAATTCATTTAACCTCCCCTGTACCTCTAGTACTCATCTGTACAACACTGTATTTAATAAGCATGGCACAATCCTTTTTATGTACCCTGTTTATACGATAAACATGCAAAAAAAATCTGGCACTAGGATCTATGTGGGTACCTACAGACACATACAAGACTGAAATCCAGACATTTCTCAACAGAACCTTCAGGCACAAACAGTATTTCCTCTCAAAAAGAGAGTAAAAAGAACCACATCTCCCAAAAGCCCAAGTATTGTCATAAAAGAACTGTCAGAAAGAAGACAGAGCAAACTTTTCTCTCAGTATCAGTAGCCTTGGTGCAAGAGTACAATAAATGAGAGATATAGGTCTGCACAAAAGCCAGCTCAGAGGGAAAAATCACCTTAATTTCAGACAACAAAAGAGAAATGAGAAAAGACAAAACCAATTGGTTCTGCTCCTGTGTTATGGATGGGGAAATCAGTTATTCCCTGCCTTGAGAGAAGGAGAATGCTGGAGACAACACACAGAGCCTGTGGTTTCCAAAGGGAAGCAGAAGTGGCAGCCAGGTGCTGCTGGTCAGTGACAGCAGAACAAGTATCTTCAGGAGAAGCTTTTTATTTTTTCCATCCATCCTGGTGTATCAAATTCTTTGCAAAAGGAAATCTGGACACAAGTCCTGGCAGAGGAGCCCAGGACACAGAGGAGGGGGTGGATTTTGAATCCAGATGAGAAAGCCAAAAACAACAATCAGCAGCTTTCTGATAACCTTAGCACTTGCAGTAACCTGTGGTCAAGGTTGGCAGGTAATAACACACAGTGTATTTTATCAGATAAAACAGATTAACCTCATGGGGCTGAGCCATATATTAGATTTCCCAATAAATAGCTGTGATTTATCAATCTAGTAGGGGTGAGGAGGGAGTGCAGAGCAAGGAGCTGCACTTGTACTTCCTTACAGCCCTGGCACAAAGCAACTTCTGTGCAGAGCTAAGGAGGAAAGGCAGCCAAGAACTGATCAAACAAACCCATGGAAGATGCTCAGACCTGCCAATGGAAATAAACCACTTAACTGAGCTGCACTTCTTAAAGAGAGAAATCTGAAGAAATACAAAAGCATTTCAAAAGAAGATACCCCTAACAGACTCCATGAGCAGCAGCACAAGCAAGCTGGCTGAGAAAGCAGATTCAGCTACTAGAGCAAATGGAATTCACATTTAGTTAGTGGAAATCTACTGGATACCCGAGGGTGATGAACATTAAACAGTGTGGAATTTTATTGCATTTTTCTGCTCCCCTCCTGGGATTTTTATGACGATAACCATTTTTTGCATATGAACAGTGTGAGCTCCAAAAGCTTCATTTTAATCGAAGATGTTCCATTAAAATTTAACATGCACCAAAGGTTTGAGTGCTGAGGCTGCCTTGTGAAGAATGTCATATTTAAACAGCTGGTGAATTAAACCCACGTTATGTTGTGCATGGTAAGGTGACTTACCCAGCAGGTTCTGAAGCAGAGAGAATTTGCTCTGTCCATAATTTGCAATGTATTTGAATATTCCTGGTGTACAGAAACTTAACTGTCTTGTCATGCAGAAGATGGATTTCCTGAACACCTACCTACATTGTTAACATTTGTACATCACCACACTTTGCACTGAGTACACAAATATTCCATTTTATAAAGACTGTTGCTATTCCTCAAAAAAACCTATTCTCAGCAGTCACTCTGGGTCAGACAAATCTAATCTAGCCCAGCACTCCACCTTCAACAGCAGCCAAGGCAGATGTCTTTGGAAAATACAAGAGCAGGACAAAGGCATATCAAAACTTTTCCAGGATATTCTCCATCTTTCCAGCAACTACTATCCCAAACTCTTGCTGAATCAAATGTGGTACCTTTGTAATAATAAATCAAAATGTATTTTTCTTCCTTTATTCTCACTCTATTTTTGAACTTTGAGACCATTCTACTGTGTGGTAGCCCAGAATTTAATCCTACTTATCATGATGTGCTGTTTTACACCTGCAGATTTTATTTGCTGGTCTCCAATTCCTGTAGCACAGACAGACCCTCAACTTTAGGAAAAACTGTGTTTTCCTGAACACAAAAAGACAGCAGTAAGGAAACACGCAAAGGAAGTTGAGGTGATAAAAATGCACATCCACACAGTGAAGAGACAGACAATTCTTCACTAAGCAGACATCTTACCTGACTGCAGCAACTACTGCAGAGAAATGAACAAAAATTCACAATAAATTAAGTTATTTTAACACATTTTTATGGATAGCACATGGGTAACAAATCTCTAAAGAAAATCCCCAACCAGATTACAACTAGGTTTTTATAGCCCAAGTATCTGAGAAGTTTTATGAGACAGAGGAGAGAGTCAGCAGCTGCACAGAACACCTTTCATTTAAAAGACAGGATAATAAATGAATCTAAACGCAATGGAAGGAACAAGGAAAATAAATACTGTCTTGTTGTCCTTAGTCATGCTTACAGCTTAAAAGGCAAGTTGGGGGCTGCAGTTATAATGCATCCAAAAAGTAAGCAGCATTTGGATTTTAAGCAAGGAAGACAAATAGCAAGCAGAAGGGACTACATGAATAAAATGTCTATGTGTAAAAAGGATGGGAAAAACAGAAGGAAAGAAGCAGCTCAGCACTATGAGCAGCTCAGACTTTAGGGCAAATGAAAAGGTGACAATAAAAGGGAACAAGCCACCAGTGAAATGTATGCAAAATATGAGCCACAGTTGGTGCTGAAATTTGAGCAACAGTCAAGAAATGCTGCAGTCAAGAAGCTACAAAAGTCCCTCTGGATAATAAAGTCACTCTGAACTCACAAGATTTAGAGGGATGTGCTCTCAGGGTGACCACAAAGAGATGGAAAAGCTTGCCTGGTACTTCCTGCTTCCTAAAAACACTGCCCCAGAGTTAGGGAGTACTGAAAAAAGGAGAACAGAGTTCTCTGCAATGTTAGGAAAGGAAACTCATGAATATACAGCAGGAAATGGCCTTGCATGGACAGACTTTGTATTGAAGGCCCAGCAGAAAGCTTTGTGCGCTGAGAATTAACAGGACCTGTGAGAGAAGCAGCACAGGAAACCCTCACCCCAACCTGAATGCACACCCTCTCACTTGCTTAGATCACAATCCAACTAAAAGACACAAAGGAAGATTTCATCCCCACTAGATTCCTTTATTCAAAAGGAAGTGTCTTCTACTGCCTTCCATCTCTGGATCCAGAAAAGAAAAAACACAAATCACCTCTGTCTGCTCTAAGAAAACTCAGAGCAAGTGATCGGAAGCAGACAGATCCAGAAAGTTTCTGTACCAAAACACAGTTTCCTCTACCTCAAAATTTCTCCCACTGCTTTCTTTTTGTTTTGTTTTTTTTTGGAACATCTATTGATTTTCCTCCCCCTCCTTCAGGGAATATTCACAGATGTGCAAAGCCACCTCTAACAGCAACATTAGCTGAAGCAAAAAATGAAATTTACACTTGACTGCCTTCTTCAACAATGTGCAATCACCATTTAATAGGAAAATGGAGCAGAGTGCAAACAGGAAAAGGAAAGGCCTGATTAAAACCCACCCGTCCCCGAGCTGACAATTCCCCACCACGGAAAGCAGCACAGGCTGAGCTGGGAGGAGCAGGAGCTCTGCAGACCCAGAGCCCCTCTCAGCACTGGCACACCCAGACCTGCAGGAAGGGCCAGGGGAGGGATTTCCATTGGGGAGTGCCTGGTGGGTACCATCATATATCAACTTTCCTGTTTGCTAAGGAAAACAAAGCAGGTGCTTAAGATATGCAGCTGTGAATCCTTTTTTGCTCACTAACAAAAGGCAAAGCCACCAGGAAAAGCCATGAAATGAGTGCTGAGCTCTGAGCAATGTCCAGCAGTGACAGCAGTGCCTTTTCTACTCAAAGACAACAAATTTGGGCACAGCTCCACTGCCCAAAGAGTGAGACAGCTCCTCCAGGAGGAGCTGGTGTTTCAGTGGTGTCACTTCAGGGACATCTCCAGCCCTGCCACTGCTCCAGTGCCCTCCAAGCCAGGCTAGGTCAGAGTGTTCAACACACAGCACTGACCAAAACAATCTACCTTCACACTCACACCATACCTGACAGGCTGATCTTTTTTCATTGCTATTGTTGTTGTTTTCATTTTTACCATTTATATTACAAGTCTCTTATTAGTGGATCTTCATTTACACATGTCAGAAAATGAAAGAAATCACCTAATTACCTGCTTCTCCCATCACTTATGGAACAGGGCTAACAATTTGCTTTCCACTCCTTTCTCTTCTTTCTTTCTATATATGTGATTTACCATCTCCTGTCAGCTGCAAGCTGGAAGAATCATTTTCTAATTATCAAGATTTCTCACACACCAACTTTGAATTATTTGGCTTTTTTTTTTCCTTTTAAATTAGAAAAATATTCCTTTGAAACAATGTTTCATTTTCAATTGGCTCTGAGAAAAGTCTGAATTTCTGCTTAGCTTCTAATTGATATTCACAATACATTATTAATGACAAAACCAAAAGAATATGATTAGAGCAAACAAGTAAACAACCACATTCTTGTTATGTTCTGGCGATGTGAATAAAATTATAAGAAAAAGCCTTTAATTTTCTTAAGCTAGGCAGAAACTTTACCTTTTTTATTTTGCCAAGTATACTTTTATTTGTAAGATGAGAGAACTTTAAAAACTGCATTTTGTTGTTAGCTTACTGTCTCAGAATGTTAAATTATACATTTACGAGCAGGTTGGTGCTGTGATGCCACACAACCAGAATGCAGCAAATTAACACCACAGGGGATGAATGTCTCCCCCAACCCTCTACTGCTCCAACCAGAGCAGAAGTTAACACCAAACATTCCAGTCACCGTGGAGTATCATTTGCCCTGCTGCAGTTATTTAGTACTTTCAGAACACCTGATTTTCAGAAATCTGCACTCCCACGTGGATTTGAACCTCAGCTCCATCCTGGAGTTATTCTGCTGAGGTGAAGGCAACTAACCCTCCCCAGACTGAACAAATTGAGACATGTCATGGGTAAAACAGCTGTAATAACACATTCTAGCAGAGCTCATACCTACAAGTTCCTTAAACAGCTGTAAATTATTAGTAAAATAATTATTTGTCGCAAAATAAAACAACATGGAAACTGGACTCGACTCCAAGGTAAGAAGAAGAAAAAGAAGGGAAGTTTATTTTCTGACTCCAATATTTATAGACTTACAAAAGTGACAGTGGACTGGAGGATGGAAGTGCCACCTCTCCAATGACACTGGACAAGACAACAGGCCATCAAATTTCTCCTCCTCCAGAGAGGAATATATAACCAATAATTATTTACATAAAAGTGCATGAGAAAGTTCATTACAAGAATGTAAACATCAGAAGGCTTAGAAGAACTTAGAAGAACAGGGCGACAATCATTGTATGCAAATTATAATAGTTAAATAATTATTGTATTGGATGCAAATTATTAGTAAGAGAAACCTGCCACCCAAATGGGCTTCCAGTGCTTCTGAGAGTGAGAAATTCCACTGTGCCCATGAGGAAAGATGCCAAGAGGCAAAGGGCACTGCTGACTTCAATCTCACTCCTGTTTGCCCTCCCAAACTGAAATCACTGACAGCACCTCACTCATACACGTGGGGAAGGTGCAGTAGCTGCAGCAAGATTCATCTAAACTGAAATTGCAGATCCCTTCTAGATCCCTGCACTGATACCACACAAGATTAAGAACCACTACAGACAATCTTCAGAGCAAAGCCTTCCAGGAGAAGTATCACAGGGAAAGGAGCACACTGCTTATATCTAGAAAACGAAAAGATAAAGATAGGAATTTATCTAATCAGCTGCCTGGGGCAAAACACCACGCTCAGATAAGTAATGATCAGAGTTTCACTGCCCAACTGCATGACAGGCAGTATCTGTTATTACAGGCACTGAGGCCTATTACAGGAAAGCTCTATTGAACACTTATGGATCATCCCCCATTTGATGGGAACGTGGGAAGAACGCCAAAAAGAAAAACAGTCTGAGCACACCAGAGCTCAGGGATTTAACCCAGCCCAGCAGGGCCAGGTTCCAGCTCTGCAGGTGAATTCTTGATGTATGAGAGAAACAAGCAAATCCTGGAAAGATTCTACATGCCAAAATATACCATTCATTTTCCTCATCTGGTAAACAAAAAAACAGCAAGATTTACCTCAAAGCACTGCTGGGAAAAGTGAGCAGAAAGTAAGAACAGGAGCAACACAAGGCTGGGGAGAATAGTCCAGGTGTGAGCAGCCAAACAAACACGAAGTCAAGTTGTAGTTCTCACTGAGAGGTGTTATTCCAGAGGACAGGACAATCCAAACAGTTACAGTGGCACTCAGAATCATTTCAGCCATAATTTATCTCTTGAAAAAGTTTTATATTAAATACTTAAATGCATGTCAGGAATAAAGCTCTAGTTGTATATTGTATAATCCATTCTGTTAAACCAACTGTTTCAGTAATTGTTTTCATCCCTGGATAAAAATACATAAAAATTGTTCTTATATATCTAATTCCAGCATTCCCAATACATTTAACATAAGGGACAAGTTCCAGATCTCAGAAACCAGGTGAACTCAAATATGGGTGGCTACTTCTAAGCAGCAAAACCTGACAGGAACAAACAGCACCTTTTTTGGTTTTAGGGGGGCCTAGGGTGCTTGGGCTTTTCTTTGTTTGGTTGCTTGTGGGTTTGCTCTTTGGTCAGTTTTGTTTTGATTTGCTTTTTAATGTGGTGTGGATGCTGGAAGGTCCCAGCTTCTGGAGCATTACAGGAATCAGCATCCCAAAACCAGGAGTCCTCCCTTATCCCACTCACAGGCACCAGCAGAAGCCACAGGCTGCAACACTTCAGTGCTTTTCTACCCACACAGCAAAAGACTTAACCTAATCTGTAAGAAATGAAGTCAAAACACCAGCATCTTGTAAGTGAAAAGATTAATCCTGCTTTGAATTAGATCCAGCACGACACATGGGCCAGCAAATTTTGCAGCAGTGCATGGAGTTTTGAGTAACAGAGATGATTCCTCCCTCTACAACATATTCCACTGGGGTTCTCACACCAAGGCTGTGCCTCTCCAGGAGCAGCTCTGACCTAAGGCACAGTTTCTGGATTTTCTCTTCTTCCCACCCCCAAAGCAGCAACCACTTCTAATTCATCACCTATTTCTTAAACTATCAGAAACAGGACTGGTGATGTTCTTTTTACTATGGAGAGTAATATCAAAATAGATGCTCAGCTGAGAAAGAGGGAGTTGGCTTTACATCCAAAGAGAGATTTTTTTTTAACAACTCAAAGAAAATTTAAGAAAGTTCTGTTCTACATGGAGAGCTGACATGTCATTACAAGCAGTGTTTTCAATATCCCAGAACACTGATAATTAGAGCAGTGAAGAAAACCATGGAGACCTTGGGTTCTCTGGGAGGTTGAGTACAAAAATTCATCAGTAGATTTGATCTCTGTGCCACAGACCATGCCGAGGAGCTGAAACTGCTGTGGTTTGTAATCCCAGGGTAGGCTCACACTTCAGTACATTTCTGTATATTCCAGGCAAGGAATTACAGAGGTGCATATGAATGAGGACAGGCTGCCATCCAGCTGGTCACAACACAGAGGAGGACAGAACTACCAAGGATGAAACAAGGATTTGGCTTAAGAAACAGAGCAGGAAAATTGCTGTAGGTGT
This sequence comes from Passer domesticus, assembly GCF_036417665.1. Lineage (NCBI taxonomy): Eukaryota > Metazoa > Chordata > Aves > Passeriformes > Passeridae > Passer > Passer domesticus. Next base: position 12,377,107 of record NC_087488.1, read on the forward strand.
AAAGCAGCCCTGACATCCACAGGAAGCTGTACTGTAGCTGCAGACTCTTCTCACACACTTCAGTCTTCAAGGCAGCAGTATCTCCAGCAATATTAATAATTCATTTTAACACTAGCTGTTAACCCGAGAGTTGCTTGAGGCAAATGTGGAGACAGGCTGAAGACAAATGGTGCTACCAAAAGGCAACAGATATAGCAAAAGAAAAACACACTTAATGAAGACAACCCATTCTCTGGAGGGCTCAATCCACTATTAAGAGATAGTCTTTTGATTAATTCAAGTAGTTATTTTTCTGCATATAGCTCTTATGATTGAGAGGCCAGCTCATCAAAAGGTGACAGAACAGGATTTCAGAAACTCTATTTAAAAAACTATGAACACTCTCAAAAAGACAATAATTATACTTGTTTAAACAACTGGACTCCCTGCCACAAAGAGGACTCAAGAGTTTAATACATTTTGTAATATAGGACAAATAAAAAAGCCCCAAGGGCTTCCACCTATGAGTAATACAAGAACAAATTAAATTGTACAGGAAAAGTAGAAAGGAATTTTCTCCTTTCTTTTCTACTAGGTCTCTGAACCTTCCGTTTATAAAACTACCCTGGGTGACTGACATTGTGCCAAGTCCTCAGTCACACAGACAAAAAATTTATACTTGTGTGACAGACAAAATCAATCAGACAGTGGGTTGGACACACCACTGGCAAACTGAAAAGACCAGGCAATGGCTTTTCATTCTGAACCTCAGCACACACCAAGGACCCCTGTGCAGCTTTTTAGGGGAGCTTCTCCAGTGTCCTAATTAGGATTTAAATTGACTTGAAGTGCTCTGACTCCAAGTGTCTCTGATCCAGAGCCAGGCTAAGAAGCTGCCTGTCCCCACACACCTGTGGCACAGAAGCTCTTCTCATCTAATAGAAACTCAAGAATCAATGACAGGTATTGAGATGGCATTTCATCATAAATCTGATCTGAACCTGACAGGATGGTTTGATCGTGCTCCTAAAGCCAGACTGATCTGCACTAAGATCCATCTGAACAGAATCATTTCCCTTGAGATGTTCTAGTGGATAAACTACTGAGTTTTCTAGGAAATGGAATTATGTCTCACACAACCACAAGAAATTTGGACTACACATCTTTTGTAATGTTGGGTTCTTTCTAATGCAGCTGATTAAAAGGAGAACACCTTCTATTTCTAAATATAGTTGTATTTCTTCACTCATAGGTACAGTTTACCAACCTAGCAACTACAAGCAAGAGGCATCTACACCTTATCTCCTGCTACCCTTATCTCCTGCTCCTGATCAGCAGCTGTGGAGTTACACTGTGTCCTGCACAAACCACCCTCCTGCCAACACACTGCTTTGGATGACCATGCCAAAAACATAATTAAAAAATGATACTATTACATAGTAGAATCAATATTTATAAGGGGAAAGAAGCCACTTTTTTTTGGTTTGTGTTTTACACTTTGTCTGGTTCTTTTTCTAAAGACATGACATTATAATAAGGAAATAATATACTGTTTATTTTAGATGTAAATACATTTACATGTATACACACCTGTATATTTACATCATGAATCCCAGATCTCAGAAGCCTGGGGGATCTGTAGTAAAATGATATTTTTACACTGTGGAACTCCATGACACAGACATGGAATGAACGTGCCAGAGAACTCTGTGCTGACACAGACATCAAACACTTGCAAAGTTTCCTTTCAGTGTGACACGAGCAAAGACAATAAAACCAAGAGTACCAAACTCAGACCCCATGACAGCTCCTTTGACCCTATCCCCAAACTGAACATATTTGGAGATTTTTCTTTTTGTTTTTATTCTGTGCCTGGAAATTTTAATAGAAATGTTATTGTACATTTGAAAACAGCACAAACTTGAGGGATTATATCAAATCAATTCCGCTGGGATTTGTGTCCGTTCTAATCCCCTATTCAGTCTCAATCTCATTAACATACCAGGCTTAATTGGCATTTCATCCCTGCATTGTGTCTCCAAAATGAACAAGGTGTAATTATGTTAAAAAGAGCACTTCAACGGTTTTAGTTTAATTCATGTCATTCATCCGCGTCAGAATGAACGCAGCTGTTCCATTGCAGGATACAGCAAGAGATGAGCAGCTTTGAAACCACACTTCTGAGTTGGAAACTTTATGTTAAAAAAGTTATTTAAGTGAAACGTAAAACACAGTATTTTCTTCCTTTGTTTCCGTGGCTATACAACATTAACTTTCAAAAGCTGGTTCTGCTTAATTTGATTTTTCATTTTCAAATGAACAGCTGTGTTTAAGTCTAAAAGCCCTTTGTTTAAGCATACAGAGCCCCAGAAAAGGTTTGAACAAAGCATCTTTCTGTAAACACTTGATTACCAGGAAAGGCCTGGCTTCCAAAGTAATCTCGGGGTGGTTTTGCTCTAGGTTCTCTTTTAAACCAAAAAAATTGCATCACTTCTCAGATGTCAAACAACAAAAGTAACAAATGTCTTACTAATTGCATGGACTTCTTGTAGTCAAGGTAAATAAGGGAAGACAGAAGAGGATTTTCCAAAGGACCATTTTCCATCCTTTTTTTTCCCCTTCCCCTGTTGCAGACACAAACCCACCTTAATTAATACCACAACTAATGGGCATCATCTTTAAACTGTTCAGAGAATCAACTAATGTAGAGTTTTGTGGTCAGACAGGTCCTCTTAATATTGATATCTCCCAGATAAAGGGAATATTTGCATAAGATATGCCATTTTAATTAATATATAGGCTGTCAGGTAAGTCATTTAATATGAATTCTTAACCAAATATTTTTGAACATTAAGAAAAAAGCTCAGTGGAAAGCTCAAGTATTTGCCCAAACTTCCAGTTTCAACTTTATTTTGTTAGTGCTGTACTCTCCATTTCATGGTTCCTGTGCGGAAACAAATGCTTAAGTATAAATCTCTTTATTAAGACTAGTAAGCTTTCCTAAGTGATTACAGCTGGAAGTACTTTGGATATTTAAACATACTTCCCAATTAATTTCCTATTGTATTTTTCCAGCTATGAAACATGAAAAATACATCATCTATTGTATAAATTGTGTAATTACCTAATTACATGGCATCAGGTAAATATGTGACAATTTAGAACGGTAGGTAAACGAGTAATTAGGGAATTAAGATTTATTATTCAGAATGCATAATAATGATGACTGAATCAAAGGTGCATCCAATCAAAGCAGCAGCAGAAGCACCTCGGTGGTGGCCCTTAATTCACACATAGCAGGTGACTGGAGTGAGATATCCCAATGCACCCTGAGCAATTCATTCACAAACTGGTTTTTTAAAATCATGTCAAGGTTCTGGTCAAAATTAGTGCGATAGAAAATCTTTATGAAAAGCACCAACAGCATTCATAAATATGACATCAATATTACATGGATTTGGAAATCTCAGTGGAAATTCCCCCTAGCAGACACTAACACACAACACTGTTCTTTTATCATCTTAAAGGAAAAGACTATTAAATGCTATTGTATCACTTTGTATGCAACGAGTTCTATGTTACTCTCATTTTAAAAAATTTAAATACTTCTCAGTGCAAAATTGATACTTTTAGGATTTTTTAATCATTATTACTGAAAATCAAGGTTAGACATTCTCTGCATCTTTTTCCCTCCCTACAGCACCTATTTTAAAAAGTCATCTCCATAGGATACAGAGTAGACATGTCAAAGATAAGTCTCTTCCTACAGGTTTTGTGAAAATAAGCAGCTAGTGAGGAGACAATTTGGAATTCACAAATTCACCCTTAATTTCTCTAGTCCCTGATCTAATTGGTGGTTTTGAATACAGCAGCACACATTCTGCTTTCCAAAATACTCTGTAGGAAAAGTGCAACAGGGAGAAAAGGATGGTTGTTTTTCCGGCTAATGAAGAATCAACAGAAAAATTAAGCCCAATTCAGTTTAGAGAAAGCTAATTAACCAAGACAGAAAAACCCACAGGAAATTAAAGCTGTTTCATTGTTCATGAAAATGTTTGTTTGGTCATTCTGATAAGAGCTGCCAAAAGGTCTGTTCAATATTTGAAATACTGGAAGTACTTTTCCCAGAGGAGTGGGACACCTCAGGCCCCCAGCTCAGAGATGTTCAGGCTCCATCATCTCATGCAGTGGAAACCCAAACACAGGTGTGGTCCAGCTCTTCTCTGGACTGAGACTACACTGCCTGGAGTTACCCATCACTGACCATGGAACCACAGAATGGTTTGGGTTGGAAAGGACCTTAAATATCATCTCCTTCCTGTCCATTGCCACCTTCCACTATCCCAGGTTGCTCCAAGCTGTCCAGCCTGGCCTTGGACACGTCCAGGGATGGGGAGTCCACAACCTCTCTGGGCACTGCTCTTCCTTTCTCTACTGACATACACAGAAAAAAGCATAAAAGCAAGAGAAGCTGATCAAGGAAAAAATTTCAAGTTTATCTTCAATGAAACCAGATTTAATACAAACCAAAATGTACTCACTGATTGCCAGTAATAAAAGTCTGTTTATTCCATGCTACTGTAACTTGGGAGCTAGAAATTATCTCCAGCAATATCATTATGTTTAGTATTCAAAACTTATAAACAACATAAGACCCTCTGGGCTTGGAAACAAGTCCAAAATCTGATCTGTGTTTTTACTACAATATTGCATTTATGGCCATACAGTACAGTTTGAATATGAGCAGTTTTAAAGCCACCTGCTGTTTCAAAAGTTATTTTCCATAATTAAATGTCTTCATATCAAAGTCATCCAGGTCATCTAAAAACATGTGGTTTTCTCTCACACACATAATCAAAGTCAGCATATGCTATGAAATAAAACCATAGCTATAAGAAAACTGGCAGCATAATGTCACGAAAATTATTATTGCAAATCTCAGACCTCAGAAAAAGCAAGACCTTATCTTACATCACTGTCTTCATTCAAATAACAGCTGCCATAAACTTGAAATGATCCTCAATGCCAATTGCATATTTTATTATCTTCTGTGACTGTGCTTTTTACCAGGGTCTAGCATCACATCCCTGGGAGTGCTCAAGACCAGGCTGGACAGAGCTTGGAGCAAGCTGGTCCAGTGGAAGGAGTTCCTGCCCAGGGCAGGGGGGTGGAACAAGAGGATCTTTAAGCTCCCCTCCAGCCCGAACCATTCAGTGATTCTGTGATTTACCCTGTTAAACCACATCAAGCTCTCTTAGCAAAAGCCCACACAGCTCATCACACACCACTGAAGGGACACGGGACTGTGCCCTCGGTGTCTCTGGATGCCACCACTCCCAGAGGTTCTGTTCTGAGCCCCCAGCCAGGGTGCTGCTGCTGCACTGCACAGCCCCGTGCTGAGCACAGCCTCCCAGAGCTGCCAGGCACAGAGGGAACACATGAAACATCTCTACTGTCTGCTCAGGAGGTGGGAGTGACCAACATCTTGTCACAGGGACACCTCCCTCGGCAGCACTCCCTGTCAGGTGAGGGAATGTGGCACAACCAGTGACAACCACAAAACTCTGCCAAACCCAGGGTTCAAAGACCACTGAAATAGTTCATATGGTCTGCAATTCACTCCTGCCCTTGTCTGGAAGTTCATCAAGAGGAAAAAAGCATCAGCTAAACATCCAAAATGCCACATACAGGTCCCAAGTGCCAAGTGAAGCATCCATTTTAAAGAAAGCTGATTCCTGTGAAAATCAAAAGCTATGCAGTTCAGCTGCTGAAAAATTAATGAACTTGCTATAAAAGTTAAGTAAGAGAATACACAGGTATGCACAGAAAATACACAGACAAGTCATGTAAATATGAGCTTCAAATAAGAATTCTGAGCTTGCTCTTTAAATCTCTAACTCTTAAAAGTCAACTTATCCAGGATTCAGGGTAATGTAAATATAAATGCACAAGAAGTTTCCAACATACAGCTGGGAAGGCTCCAAACCATCCTGCTTCCCTGGAAAATCAAACATGCTGAACTGGCACCATAAATCAATGAAAAGAGAGAGGCAGGTAAGGAATAGTAGTACCTGAAAAAATGCTTAACACAGAGGAAATGGAAATGCTCTGGGAACACACCAGGGAGTGCAGTCAAAGAAGGAAAAAAGATCAACAGTTATCTTCAGAAAACACTGAAAACATGCAGAGACAGGAGAAAACAAACAGTTGTGTATAAAATGATAATTTTAACAGAGATGAGAAAAATGCTTCTTTATCAAGGCACAGAGTACTCTCCTTGTCTCTGAGGAAGATAAACTAGAATACCACCTGTGTGAGCAATCAATTTTCCAACAACATCAGGAGGTGGAGCTGGGTACTGAATAGGCAACAGAAAAGACATGGGCCAAGTCAGGTGGACTGCAAGCAAACAGAAAACACAACTCAGTAATTTCCAGCTACTGCTATTAAAGCAATCCCCCTGCAGCCCCTCACACAGGACAGGAGCTGGAACAAGTATTTCCTAAAATTTCCGATATGGTCCAAAACTCAGCTCAGTTTCAGGTACAGCAGCAGAAAATATGAGAAGCAGGGAAAAAAAAGAAACTAAGGCATCATTACATTATAAAGCAAAATATTTTGGCATCAGTTATTTTTAGCAGAAGTTGGCAGGAGATGACATTGAAGTAAATCATAAGTAGCAGAACTGAGAGAAAATTCTATGACTAAACAGAATTTGTGTTAATACTTCCTAGGATAAAAATTCAAGGAACTGGCAGGAGCTGTTCTGTAAGTCAGTTCTTGGCTACAATTCTGTGTTTATAACTTCTAAATATTTTACTGAAGCTTTCATTGTAGGTAACCAAATTAAATCAACAATAGACCAACTGTTCTGCTCTGGAAAAATGTACCTGGAGTCACTTGGGGATATATCAAAAGTTAAATATGTCATCAATTGTGACACAGCCATATTGGTCTTTCCCTCAACTACAGATCAGAGCATGAAATGCAGCATTCAAAACCTCAATAAATCAATTAAAAGGATATGGAATGATCCCTACAGACCTGGGGTCTGGTCTGCAATGCAAGAGGTCCTTGCCAGGCCTTTCATTTCCATGACAGGCATGGAAAACTGCAAAACCCCAGCTGCTGAAAGGAGAAGTGTTATTCCAGGAAATGGAAAACACTGGTGAAAAGACAATGTACAGAGTGCATCCACGTGATAATCCCTTGGGAATGCAGGGTCAGGCCTCCCCTGGTGTCTTGTGCAGTTCCTGCTGAGACAAGCAGCAGGCTGGTGGTTTATAATGCCTTTTTTTTAAATGCCATCTGTACTATGCCAGAAAAAAAATTAAGGAATCTTTTTTAGAAATGCCACAGAGAATTGAATATAATATTTCTTTAAATTTTAATGGAACATCAAAATGTTTGGGATTCCCCCCCTCCTCATATGGAAATCACAGTACATTGTTGGGAAGCAGGCTTTCATGGTAGTTCTATTATTAAGCCATCATGAAAAATGTATCAAAGACAGTTCCACAAAACTAGTATTTATTTTCTCAAAAGTGAAAATACAACACTAAAAAAAAATCCCAACCTATCAGTGTAGAACCATGCAAAAACACAATCTAACAGAACATTAACAAATAAAACCCAAACTGGAAATGCTGTAGAAACAGAAAATCTGACAAGCTTCAATAGACACATTCTCACAATATAAAAAATTGCACACATCTTAGCCCAGCTGTTCCACCAGCCACTGACTTTCTGCCTGGCCATTTTCCAGACAACTCAACAGCTGGAGTGCCATGAAGGAATACCCTCATTTCTATTTTAGAGGTAAAATATTAATTTCCAGAAGCCACTTTCGCTGTCCAGTGTTGAGGTATTTGGGGAGAACCAGTTTACAGGTGACATCTCCTCCTCACAGGGATCACCCCAGTGTTCTCTGGACTGTCCTTGTGAAAGATGCTGCTCTCCTGTGGCAACCTTGAGCCAAATCCTGTGCCTAAACCAGATGATGGAGCAAGCACTGCTGTGGGGTATTTTTCTCAAAAGCTTTGAGGCCTTCACCAATGCCAAACCCTTTCCAGTGCTGTCTGTGAGCCTTCCAGAACACTCCCTTTTCATCCAGGACCACAGGATCTCTGATGCTCCCAGGGTGTGATGTCATGATGCTTCACCTCTGACAATGTTGAAATTTTCATGATCTTAGAGCAGAAATCATTTCATTTTAAACCAAGATAGGGCAGAGACTGGTTAAGCCTTGTGAGATAAAAATAACAATTCAACCACTGGGGAGGAGAGCTGCATCATCCACTGCTCTCCACTGCCAATGGTGAATAAAGTCATGTACTTTGAAACTTGTGTGAAATGCACATTTTCAGGGCATGTGTTCCTAGGAATTTCAACTAGGTCATGGAAGTTTGTACCTCCACATTCCCCCTGCCTGTGCTAGCAGCCCCTTGGGAGACATTAGATCTGCCCAGACAAATTCTACATCATCCCAAGTGTCCTGTGATGGAGCTTGGGCTGGATGAGGTCTCCTGACAGCAGCAGATACTCCCTGGGTGTGCCCATTTCCTGCACAGGCTGCTCCACCTTCCTCTAACAGAATCAAAACACATTCCAGGAAGAAACCACAAGCTCCTGGGAAGGAAGGCTGGAAAGCAAGATGCCACATCTGCAACAATTCCTCCAGCTCCCTGCCTGCATCCAAAGCAGCTCTCTGGGGAAAGTGAGACAGGACCAGGCTGCCATGCTGGCTCTGAGGAGCTGCAGAACACAGCATTTTATTTCAGAGACACCTCCCACATTCTCCCACATTTGGTTTATTAATAAGTCAATGAGACTTATTTACAGAATATATTGGTGACACCAGAGTTCCCAAATCTCCCAACACCCTCTGATCAGCAAGGGCTTTTATACCTTGCACGCTATAAATACATAAATTAAATAACAAGAAACACTTGAAAATTTTAGTGTGCTGGAAAAAAATATTTCAAGAACACACCATCGAGTCTCAGCTTTATGGATGCTGTTAAGAAAACAGTTCTCATTCCTTTAAGGTTTTTTTCCTTTTTTTCCATCAGCATTTCTGTCGCCCTCCTTTCGCCTGGGACAAAGTACCAAACTGGATTTGCCAGCACAATGCACACCCATTCCTCAGCTTGGCTGTTCTCCTTAGGCACAAACAGCCTATAATCAAAAAGAAATAATAATCATAATACAAACAGCTGGATTCGCATTTCCCTCTGCAGATTGCAAACCCATATATCTTCTGTACAAAGAGATGAACTCTGTATTTCTTACGGCTAAATGGTATTTGTGTAAAGAAGGATTGCTCCATGCTGGGCTGATGGGTTCACTTCTCTAGGGTATTATTTTGTAGTAACTCTTCTCTTACCAAACAACCTTTTTTTGCTCAAGATGAGGAGAAGAAAGCACAATAAGGTAAACACAAATATTTCAAACTCAAATATTTAAGGGTTAAACACAACACCTATTTGTGCTCGTAAGATTAGGAAGTGCTGGCCTGCTACAGTGGCCCTTTCAGTTTATATTAGAAATGCTCAGTGTCTGTTAATACTGTCATGACTTTGCTTCTTGAAATATTCATCCAGCCTGCGTTGTAGCCTCAGTTTGCAAATGACATTTGATTTTTAATTCTGCAAACTATACAACCAGTGACTCTTAACCTCTTTTCCTTGATAATGAGCAGTGACTTAAAAACAAAAAGCCATCCAAGCCAATGGATGGCAGCTTGCAGTCATCACTTCTCATTTCCTCAGTCAGACAGAGCACAGCCAGTCAGACCACAGCACTAAATCCTGCACAAACCCTTAAAGACAAGTCAGCAGCCACTGGGAGTTCAGATAAACTCAGCACAAATGATTTCTTCCTCTTCTGACAGCAAGTTGTCCTTTGATTCAACATGAGAGAAGGTACACGAACAGCCTCGCTCCACAACACAGCTCGTGCACCAACCAAATTAATTCTGTTATTGTCTGAGTTCTGAGGTTTTCTCTTCCTCCCTACACCTTATCCCAATTAGCCTTTTCAGTTGTCAGTGTCCTGGGGGGGAAATGGAAAACTCAGAATTCTGAGGCATCACCAAAATGCTCTGCCAGAGCAGCAGCAGGCTGGCTGAAAACCCAAGCTGCTTGTAGGGAATGTTGGTGGTCTTTGCAGCCCCAAAAAAGACAAGGCAGCCTACATGTTCCTTGAGATAAACCTGAGCTGTAAATTATTGCCAAGGAATCAAGGAACTGATTTTAAAGTGCAACAAAATGCTTGAGAGCAGCAGATAAACACGAGCACAAACACTCCTGGGGTGATGTAAACAGTGTTACTTTAACTTCTTTTATTTGCCTTCTTTACACAACTGAAATACATGACTATCAACAAAGAAACCCCTGACTTTCCAGCTCAACACGTCTCCCTGTCTGTTTACAAGCACTGAATTATTCATGTTGTATAAGAGTATATACAGGAAGGGATCCATGTATGTAGGAAAACAGAGAATGTCAACTCCCAAGCATCAGAGCCTTTGCTTAGAAAACTGTTTAAGCATCACAGAATTTCTGTAAAACTTCAGTCTCTAAATTACTTTGATACTTAAAAATTTACCTTATGTTCACAATCTGGTCTAATGCAAATCACATTACTCTGGGCTATAGCTCAATTTCATTTTTCTAAGCGAGGAGCTTTTATTGGCAGTGAAGCCTCTGAGAATGAAACTTGGCCTAATTAGATTGTTCACAGTGCCTTTCCTCCAGGAGCAGCACGTGCCATAGCCCACAGCCATGAGGCCTTGGTGAGTTTGCTGTCACTCCAAGGAAAGTTTCACTTACACCGCAGTGGATCTGCACCACGTTCCTGTACATGGAGCATTTTATGGCACATCAGCAATCTTTAATGGCCAAAGTACCAAAGGCAAGAGCCCCAGGTCCTTGGGTTTTCCCAACAGCTCCCACAGAGCTCTGACCATGTTTGTAACTCTAGCTCTGCTGCCCCTGAGCTGTGCCAAGAGCTCCAACCAATGCCAAGGGTTTTATGTGGATTTTTGGGGGTGATAGGGGAAAAAACCTGAAGTTGTTTTCTTGGAGGTTGGACCAGATGATCGCCATAGGTCCCTTCCAAATGCTATTTTCTTATAATGTACCTCTTAACAAACCCTTGTCACCACTCCAAAACCATCCCACTACAAAGGCTTTTCAACACATCTCCCCTTAAAATTAGTCACCCAACAGTTACCCTCCCACTTTATTAAATTCCCTCTGCTCTGCAGTCAACTGCAACTCAGCTGCACAGTCAGAATGATAAATGCCCCAGAAAAGCACAGAAGAATCCAAGATACAATGCTTAATTTTGTTTGCTCCTTCGCCTGGAGCCACTTCCTCCTCTGACACAATATTTGATATTGGCTCAGAAACCTCGGATTTCTCCAGGCCATTGCAGGGAGGCTCACTCCTGCACAGCCCTGCAGAGAGCAAGTGAGGACTGTAAACAAACCACATCCTGTTTATGACAGTGGGCACAGAAGAGCCATTTCCCTCCTGCTTGGCACTTCCCAACGTGTCACTTGGCATCTCCTCGCTGTTTTGGAAGGAAAGCTCATTAGAAAATTCATTTACTGCTAAGAAATTCTTGTCCTGGAGGACTGCATTTCAAGTGGGAAGCATCAGGAAGGGATTGCAGCACATCCAAGGGGGTTGGGATGCTGGTGGAAATTGTCAATTTTCCAGGTAAAAGGAATCAGATGTTTCCAAATCGCTGTGTTGGAAACATGAAAATAAATGGGTGAGAAGCTGCAGCTCTTCACTGGCCCCTGCCACAGTCTCCATGGCAGATGCTGTGTGCTCCAGAGGCCATTTCTAACTAATGGATCTTTCTAAGATGCATTTTAGTTGTATGACTATTCAATCCTGTCCTTCTCTACTAAAATATAGATGGCATAACACAAATTCACCTCCTACAGAACCGACTATTGTTAGAATGCCCTTCTACAAACCTCAGCAGAAGCCTCTCAGAGAGAGGGGAAAAAAAACCCAGCACACATCTTCCTGGTTTCCAAACTATTTTATCCAAAATGCCCAAGGCTGGATTGAATTTGGCAGGTAAAAAGTTGGAGTTTTCTCTAAAAAACTCTTTTATTCCTTCCATCAAGTAGCACTAGCACAAAGGATGCAGACAATCAAGAATGTGATAATACAGCCCTGGATCTCATCGGACCTGGGGGTAGGAGCAAGGAGCAGCAGCCCATAGTCCCAATCAATCACAACAGTCCCTCCTGTACTTGTCTAAAGGTGCCTTGAAAATGGGAAATAATACCAGGAGAATGCTGCAAAAAAAGAGAAGAACTTACAGCTGACAATAGCAGTTCCTGAGATTGTTTAAAATATTGTGAATTTGGGTAAGTTTAGGTTTTTAAATATACCTTAGAAGCAGATCATTTCTACCAGGGAAGGCTTGACAACTAGCAAGGAGTGAAATTATGACATGGCATAATAGAAATTGAGGCCACAGCCCTGAAGTCAGTGCCAGCCCCACAGGAATAGGATCACCATGGCCATCCCATAGGATGGCAGCACACCAGAGGTGAGGCAGCAAGGCAGAGGCAGCAACTCAAGTGACTCCACAAGGCACTGAACAAGTCATTAGATTCCACAAGGCTTTAAGCAATTCCTCTGAAGTCATCTCTTAATAACATTTTTAAATTATCAGATGGCTGTGTTGAGTCACTACAAGTTTATCATACAGTTCCTGGGCTAATTATTTCACTCTGGCACAAAGCAGACATGCAAAACAATGCTCTCAGTTTTGGTAAACATTCAATATTCCTTCAGCCTTATAATCATTTATCACATTGAAATTCTTCTTCACAAACCCCAGAAACATTATGTTTAAATTTAGGGTAAACTGGGGCGTGAGGGCTGTCAGTGAAGCAGCTGAAAAGTCACCATTCTTTAGACTTTATTGACACACCTTTCACAAGGTAATGCACAATATACACAAATACATTTATTTACAGTCTTTCCAGCTCATCATTAAGCAAAATCCTATGACTGGAAAAATGAAGATCAAAGCCTACATACAATGAGTGCTTACACAAATTAGACCTAATGAGTTTCCATAGGAGGTATCTTAAACCTTCATAAAGCCAGGAAAGAAGAGAGAATCCCAAACATCACCAACAACACTGGAGAAAACTGAAACTGCAAATCTGGCACTTCAGCAAAAGCAACTTGATAAAAGAAGTGAAATCTGCAGCAGATGTGTCTACACAGACACACCACACATACACAAATTATATCAAAGATTGAGAGCAAACAGCAGCTGGGTCAGGAGGTGTCAGAGCAGGAGAAATGGTGCAGTTCAGGAGGAAAGGCCAGTCTAGGGTCTGAAGACAGGAATATCAGATGGACAAACAAATGATATGAAGATGCAGCACATCATTAGTACCCATCTCCTCTATGAAATAGTTAAAAACAGCAGTAAGTTTGCCACAATACCCAAATCTTAAGTACTGCTGGAAATTCTTTCAGAGTTATCCTGGGCAGAGAGGAGGCTGTGAAAGAGCAATTAAGTATATTCCAGACTGGGTTCAGCTGCCTGCAGGGAGTCACAGATCCCCCTGCTCCTGTGTCACTGCAAGGAACAAATCAAGCAAGCGCCTGGCTCTACTCCCACACAGGAAGCAAATCTGTTTACAATCCTGGAATAAATAAATAAATGAAACTCAACACTACTTAACACCCAAAGTTGTCCTCAGTGCACAGAATAAAGAGCAGAGGAGTGAAATGCCAATTGCAGCAGTCGCACTCCATTAAAAGAAGAAACCAAGGCAGGGTCTGAGGTCTGTGTGCAGCAGAAGTATGCCAGCAATGCACAAACAAGGAAACATCTGATATAAACAGGCATTTCTCAAAGGCAAGGGGAACACAGGCAGAGCAATAATGTGCATCTGACATGAGAAAGGTTTGACTGAAATTAGTTCTTCACTGTAGAAAAGCTAACTAGCACCAAGCTGCTCCAGGCACTGAACAACAGAAGAACTGGAGACCTGATGTGTCTCTATGAAACACTGTGTATTTAAAGATAGTTACAATCTGGATCTTCAGAAAAAATGTCATTTAATTGTTATGGAGGGAGGAATATATTTGTATCCACCTCCACTGAGTTCAATTCTGCACTGCATTGATCCAATCCACTCTGGACTTGGTCTGCTAAATGCCAACTTTTGATGCAGCTAAACTACTGCAGTCATCCAGGGAATACACAAAGCCATTAAGTACATACCTCCTGCATTGTTATTTTTACCCAAAAACAGCAACTGAGGCTTAATTTTATACAAGGCCTTCACATCTGGCAAGGAAAGGTACAAGCTTTGAAGGGAAAAAAGAAACGAGAAATACCAAATAGCTCTTTTATCATAAACAGCCTTTGGAATCATTTGGCAAGGAGTCAGTTCTGGACTTCTTCAATCCTGTGAGGGAGATTAAAAAGGAATAAAAATAACCTGAATTAACTATACAGGATTATTGAAATCCAACAATCTCTTGGGAGTTGAGCTTTGGGCTCAGAAGAGGTGCAAACAAACTCAGCCCCAAACACCAGCATAAGAAAAACTCTCTTACAAAGCAAAAGATACAAAGCAACGACTCTCCAGAGAAGAACAACTGAGTCTGAATTTAGCCAGTGCTACTATTACTATCCATCAGCCTCTCAACTTAAGGGAAACAGAGAGCAATACAATAAATATGTCAAAGTTTACTGAGCATTTGAAGAACTGTATGTTCTTGTGATGCAAAATGGATCTGTACTGCTTGGTCAGCTTATATAAAATATTTAAACTCTGTCTCAGCTGTCTCATTTGTAAAAGAACTTTTGCCAGATATGGGATTTCAACACTCAAAATAGTTAAACAACTAACAACCACCAAGCTGTACTTAGCAGAGTCCACTCAGCAAGGCTTATCACTCCTTCCTGTTTTCTCCTACTACCTGCCTTTTTTATACCTAGTTGTTTGTTACATCTCGAATGAAATTACATTTCAAACTAATTAAGATAGCAACTCCTTTGTGGATTTGATTTGCAACTGAAACAACACAATCCCTCTTGTTTCTGATGGACTCAGGGCAATAAGGAGCTAAAGAGTAACAAGACTACCCCAGAGATAAAACTTAATGTCTTTAGATCTATAATACAGTATTAAGGAAATCAGTACAGAAGAGAGCCAGCATGAAGCTGTGTGATGTACAGGACCTTCCCTCATTTTTGTGGGACCAATTCTCTCTCCTGTGAAATTGAAAGGTGATCAAGGCAGGCACAGTCAAGTACTTGACTCCTTTGGTTCAACAGCTTGAGCAAAACACACTCATTCTACTCCCACTTTTCTAAAACAAATTAGATGTGAATAATTGGATGAGGGCAAAGAAAATCCAGCTCAGTAGTGAAAGTGCTGTTTGAATGTCCATCTTACAGCACTCCCACTGCAGTGACTCAACAGGGGAACATCTTCACACAAAAAATGCTTTCCAACAAAAAGTCTATTTAATTAGAAAACCTCTCTTCTTAGATCCAAGTGAAAAGGTCTGCACACATGGACCTGAACATCTTCTGGTAAATAAAGAGCACATCTGCACAGATCATGTTTTACTTGCTGGTTCCCAAGGATTCTGTGTTTGCCCTAGACACCACTTCAAGAAACACATCTTATTGTTTTGGAGATTCATCTAATTTAATTGCTTATTACATTTCACAAATTGCTTTCCTGGGTAGAAGTGATTAATAGATACACTCGTAGGTATCCTCCTCCAGAACTTTTCCAACAGAACATTTAGAATAAACAGAACAGCACTTTCATGGCTTCCCAAATTAGTCCTTCTCCCCCACTATAAAACAGTAAAAGTTCACTTCAAAGGTAACATTTCAATCTCCGACAGGTGAGCACACATTCAGGAGCCACTGCAAGAGCTCCATAGCCTTTTTCTTTCTTCAACAACAGAACTGTATCTGACATTAACAAAGCCATATATATTATGGCAATACTTGGCAGTGTTCAACACATTTTTAAGGGAACAGACTGATTTTTTAAAAGTCAGCAGTGAAAACTGGAGGTTATTTTTGGTTGCTGGCACTTAGCTCAGCTCTAGCTTCTTGTCACTTTAGCTCCCCATTTTGCCACACAGAGCAGGAGGATCCCAGTGGCAGAGGCACCAGGGAAAAAAAAAAACAGAAGCACTGGGATTGCCTCAGAGAAGTGAGACAAGCAAAAGGGATGCCAAAGGCAAGGAGGTCACAGAAGAGGGAATATTTACCAGAAATTACAAATGAGCAAGAGGAACTGCAGGATTTTAGTAATTAATTTGAAATCAAACTCAGTCAATCACAGGGCTCTCTGAAGGATCAAACCTTGCTTTCTCCAATGCCTGAACTTTTCCTCTCTTGCTTCTGTCTATGTATTGAATGTCACCCTTGGTGATATTCCTACTGCTCTTGCTTGGAATAGAAAGCAGATGCCAAACATCCCTGCTGCAACCACAGCTTTGATGTGGTGGAGCAGGCCATGCAGGCATGGATGACATGGCCATTTAGAGGCAAAGAAAAAAGGAACATTAAAGATATGAGTTAAAGCCAAAGGAATTCAGTTCAAAAATACAGACTAAATTGAGTCCACCCACTGCAATAGTCTTTGGCAATTTTCTGCTGCAAAGTTCTTTATAATTAGCACAACACCAAGCATGTTAATCCTCAGAAAAATCAATGGATTCAACTTTGGAAGACACAAAGTGAAATTCTCCATACTGAAATGTCTCTCTTTAGCTCCATAGTCATTAAAAAAGAGGGTTTAAGAAAATCAATTACGGTCTTAACCTGCTCAGTCACAGAATGCATGTCAGGAGAAAAATACAAGTCTTTTTAAACAGCTGTTATTGAGCAGGTCCCCTTCCAGGCAGCCCTCTCTGACCATGTTAAATTACCTTATGCACACACACAACATCAGATACTTCTGTAATCCACAAAGCCACCTAACTAGCAAAGCTCAATTTCCTTTGGACTGTGGTTGTACATCTAATTCCTCCCATACAGTAATAAATCAAATGTCCTCCCACATCAGCCCTACATTGCCCACACTTCCTCTCCCCACAGTTTCTCTCTGAATCCTGTTCCTTATGAAAGTGTGGGCTGCAGAACACATTCCCCTTCTCCGTGCCACTGTCAAACTAAACAGAGCAAACCAGCTGTCTCTGCATTTGGCTGGAGTGAAAGCCATATCCTTGCTCCTTCCTTTGCACCAAACTCCCTGGCTTTAAATAACCTGCTCCCCTCTCTGGTGTGACCATGGTAGCCAGAGGCTGAGCAGGGAGGGCCAGAACATCCAAACTCAAAGCCCAATGAAACTATTGCAAAAATAATTTTTTCTTCTGTTCTTAGATAAAGAAGCTGATAGGTTCCTATGTCTGATACCCTAGGAAAAATCTGCAACAATACCATCCATTCAATGCAAATACCTCAACATCTCTGCATCTGTTTGTAAAAATGGTATTAAAAGTAAGGTCTAGGGCAAAAACGTTCAATCATCCATTCTAAACAGAAAGGTTAAAATCTCTGTCATCTACAAAGCAATCTGGACTAGTGGAAGGTGTCCCTGCCCATGGCAGGGGGTTGGAACAAGATGATCTTTGAGGTCACTTCCAACCCAAAACTTCCTGGGATTTTATGCTTTACCAAAACTTTGATCTCCTATTATCTGGAAACAAAGGGTACTGATCTCAGCATGACATTCCAAAACCATTGAGACTGTCCATGCAAATGAACATGCACCATGTCTTCTCTGGGAAGACACTGACAGATGGATCATCCAGCTAATTAACAAAAGGACAGAAAAGCTTTGCACAGTTAAATGCCCCGTTCAAATTCCATCATGATTAACAGCTCAACTGTCAGGGTACCTAACAGCACAAGGTCACTTCCAGCATCCCTTTGGCAGAGACTTAAAAATCAGATATCTGTGTGGTCCCAGTCAATAGAATGGTTAAATGAGAAGCTCACACAAGTCCCTGCTGTGTCTGAACTTGTTCACACCCTAAAAAACTGATAACAGCCCTGAAAATAAACCTGATCACAACACTCTTCCTCAATAAGGTATTTTAGAGGAATAGCAGCTGTTTGGCCATGATCAAAGATTTCAATAGAAATCACTAATCTTTGTGGGTTTTTTCCCTAAAGAACTAGCTTCTTCCAGCTCTCCTCACCAAACTGCGATTATCAACCAATCTGCGCCTTGTCATGTAACATCTGGTAAAGATAAGAAACCAGAACCAGTATTCATAATACTCCTATTCAAAATACACATCTGAAATGTGACTGTCCATGCAAACTCCAACCCAAGCTGCAAATCCTGAGTTCTGAACTCCCCATTTCTGCTGGCCCCAAAGTGACCTGACCTCCAGCCAGTACAGCCTCCATCTGCCCACAACATCTTCCTGCTGCCACATAAGTGTGATGTTCCTCAGTGGAACAACAGGCTGGAGCTTTCTACTGCCTCTCTAACTATGTCCCTCACCAATAGATTTCATCTTTCCAGAAAACCAGGCAGAAATACATTTATTGCATGTCTAGGTATAAGGATTTTAAGCCAATGAAAAATGGCATTTGAAGCAGGAAGAGAAAGAAGTTGCCTTTGTTTCCTTTCTCCTAAGATGGTCACAAATGAAAGGTCACTTCTAGGCAACTCTTCAGCTTATGTCATTATTTGTCTCTAGCATGGGTTTAATATTTTGGCCTGCAGTGCACTAAACTATGCTTTTTCTTCTCCTAGTTCTACCCAAGTCCAGTACAAAAGCAAAATTTCATGAGCCAAACCATGCAGGGCCCCTTTAGAAATGCATACAGATGCCCATTTTAAAAGAACATTAAAATGCCACAAACATTAATCAGATGAAAATTACTGAACATCCTTCTCATTAGAAAAAGAGCTCCCAAACAAAAGGAGAACTGAAAACTTGGCCCAGTAAACACCCCTTGCCATTTTCCCCCCATACCTACAGCACATATCCATGCATAATTAACTTGGTCTAAGCACTCTCATTTATTTCTAGCTTTCCAATATTTAACTAAACTACTCATTTTTCAATTGTCAACCCACCTAAATAACTTTGCCAGCAGCACAGCTCATCTCTTTCATAATTATAAGAGATATGAAGAGTCTCCTTTCATCTTCCAGTGAACATGTATTTAGCTGGTTTCCAAATACCTGCTGCAATTTGTTATCCAGGGCTGCTTCTTGCCCCTGGCAGTCTCCTTTCTGTAATTCAGTGACATTCTAAGGATCCAACAATGTCCTGTTCAGTGGTAGCACAGAACTTATTTTAAGATGTTCAACTTGTTTCCTGGTACCAATGAAAGTGTTTCTTCAGCCTTTCAAACTACTGCTACATATCAGCAGAGTTTTTTTGAACCACTGAACATAAGAACATCTAAAATCTTTTCTCTTCATTTGGATGTACATCAGAATATCCTTCCAGCAGGCTGCTTACTAACAACTGGTTTAAAATTCTAGAATATACACTCCATTTATTAAGTAGCTTAAATGATCTACAGCCTTTTGAGGGTGGGTGAACTATTATTGCTCAGACAGAACTTGTTCTGCCTTCCATTTCCAATCACCTTCAAGCTTAAATTTCACTCAACACTCTCATTTCCAGTTTTAATATGGCCAAATCAAGGGAGCATATGGATGTAGTAGTATTAATAAAAGTGGAGACACTCTCCTCTAATGGTGTGATCAACTAATCAAAGCAAAACTCGTAAAGCAACATAATGAAACATTATAACAGCATTATAAAAGACAACAACCCATCTTTCAGCATTTGACAGCACTGAGGAAAACTAGATACTAATAACACATCACACCAAAAAAGAAAACATGTTTTCATTGAAAAAGAGTTTATGGCTCCTGGTCAGTGTCTTTCTCCTGTCAACACATTGAGTGGTTTGTTAGCTATTAACTCTCCTGTGTGCTCACCCTTAATGCTGTATTTCTTATCTTACAAACCCTATTGACATAAAATCTCTCTCCACTTTGTACTGAGTCTGTCTTCCACTTCTGCCCTATTAACTCATGTCAATACAGCAAAGGGAGCAAAAGAAAGCAGCAAAGTCAATACCCATCCATCACATCATTTTTGTGCAGCTGCTGCAGTGAAGAGGAACACACGACAAAGGAGGTGGCTGCACAGGTCAGAAATTCATCTGCCCAATTAATATGGAGCACCCTGAATATTCAGGGCAAAGATCATGCTGAAGCAGAAGCTGCTCTATCTCCCCTGTGCTTTTACAAATAAAAGTCTCTCACAAGACGTGTTGTCCTTGTTTTAGGGAAATCACAAGCTGTGGTGGGATTTGCCAGATAGTCCCACTTCCTTCCTATGCTTTTTCTGCCCTTTTTGCAATTGCATTTCTCTTACTAAATCACAAAGTACCTCTGGGAATAAAGGCAGGCATCATCACTGAGCACTTAACTGGACAGGATGATCTCTTTTCTCTGCCAATCCCTGCAACAGTAGGAACACTAGAGATCTGAATTCAGAACAAAGAAGAAAGCATTTATCAGACAGAATAGCAGAGATTAAAGCATTTCTCCCTCTGATTGAATGACCACAGTATCACATTCCCTCTGCTCCTGCTGCTGCAGAGGAAGTGATTGAGCTCTGGCACAGTGGCCTTGCTGAGTGAGGAAGGGGGCAAATCCTCTCACCAGAATTTTAATTTCTTGCTCCTGGAACCAGGAAATCATTACCCAATGCAGCACAGAAATGAATGCTACATCACGTCCAATGGTCTACCTGCTGCAATCTCTACGTGAGAGAGTTTATTTCAGAGACTGGATAAGGTATTGCAGACCTTTAAGTTACATGGGACCCATGAAGGGCTGAAAGAACTAAGAGACAAAAAGAAAGAAATGAAAAACAGAAAAAAATGAAATTGTGAACACAATTTAAAGACAGATGAAAAGAGCTCAAGTGAAATCTGTGATTCCCGTCATGGAGCAGTAAAACACATTAACTCTCCTTGCCAAAATACTTGCTGCAAAAGTTATTATTTTAGTACCTTTTACACACTCCTGGGCTGTACTCAATTGAGGTCTCTCAATTTCCAAGCCTCATTTCTCCTTTCCAGTGGACGATGTTGGGGGTGCCAGGAAGAGAAAAAGGTAAGATTCCAAATGCTGGATTGATTCCCATATGAAGAGCTTTGTGCCTCTGCTGCATATAAGTAGTGATATTAGAAAAGAAAGGTTTTATAAAATATGGTTTAGGCCCTGCTACTCAAGCTGAGTTAGCAGTAGCTTGAAGGTTTCCATGCAAAACAACCTTGGGAAGGCACAGTCAGTTAACACAACAATCTATTCTGGTAAGAAAAGTAAGTCTGCACCTGCATAAACAATAGATCTGTCCCATGAGAATCCAGAGGAAAAATGTAAACACCTGAGTGTAAGCACATACACACAAAATAGCCTTTAATCAATGAATGAGGTAGCAAGAATACTACTAGCCAATCAGTTACACACAAGGTCTGGGAAAACTGTATAAAATAAGTTATGTAAATACAGAATGGGTTTTTTCCTAAGTAAAAAAACTGAGTCCCAGCTAATTATTATTCCAACATGTCCCCTTCTCCAATTCTTGCTGTTCTGTGCTGAGCAGAGCCCACCTTGCACAGGGATGGGCCAGAGGCACAGCTTTCTCATTTTCTTTTTCATTTCTTTTTTTCCTCCTGTAGAAATCAAGAAGAAGGGGGAAAGTAATGCAGGTTTTTTTTTAAAGAAAAAGTTAGCTATCCAGATATTTGTTTGGATGCAGACAAAGCTGGATGAGTGATGGGATACCTGTTTTGAACACTCCAAAATAAATCTGTGCTGGCTCCCATAATGATTAAATGGATGCTATAAAGGAATTATTAAAATAAATTTATTTAATGTGGTTTTGTGTCCAAGTTCTCTGACCATTAGATCATTTGCACAAACAAAAAGCAGACTGATTTATCACAGCCATTACTGCCAGCCTGTAAAGTGGTTCAAGTTTACACTGAGGTTTCAGGTTAGTGGGCAGAGGACTCCAATGTGCCAACTGTGCTTCAGATGGACACCGTGTTCCAACCCATTCTGCTTTTGTGACATCTTAGACAAACAGGTCTAATAATTCTGATGGATTAAGGGGCTTTTTGCTTGGTTCTTTTAAATAGAAGCAGCAAAACAAATTGTCCCTGTTGTTATATGGTATAAAGGATCCCAGCAAGTGTGCTCAGCCTCTGGCTCCTCTGTGGCTCCTCTGTGGCTCCCAGGCTGTGCTCAATGTGAAGGTTGGTGTAAAGCAGCTGCTGAGATACAAGTTCAGGATGTGGGAACTGAAGCTGTCACTTGGAGAAACCATCATAAACATTTTAGAGGAACATTTACCAACTGTTAAGCTATGATGAAATCAGAACAGACAAAACCACAGGCATCAGTTCTCAAACAGTTTTAATGTCAAAAGGTATTAAATGAAGCTGTGACCCATGTGGAGATCAGACACCAGTCCTGCCACTCTCTGAAGGAAGTTTCAAAGCCAAATGCTCAACAGTTAAGAAACGTCAAACCCATCCATGGAACCATCCCCCAGTAACTCCCTACTTTCCCACCCTATTTTAGCTTTTAATGCAGCAGGAGTAATTAACCTCCTGCAAGCAGATGCATGAAATAATAAAGACTTATGGGTTGCAGGTAGAATAATTGCAATTAACAGATAAACTAGAGCTGCTCCTCAGCAGTCAGCTAGGAAGTTTCCCAGCTACACCATATTGTACCCACTTATATTAAATATATATATGTACAGCTATACAGTGTACAGAACTTGCTGAGCCTTTTTGTGAAAAAGAAAGAAACAGCCTCCCTCCTCTCCTCACATTTGGATCAATGCCTCAAAGCATAAACCAGCTCCTCAGATGAAAGAAAAAGGAGGAAATTTTTAACAATGAAATTCATTCTCAGCTGTTACAGGTTGGGGCTTTTAATTTCTGCCCTGGCTTCACAAAGCAGATGATCCTGGAGTTGCAGTTTAAGCCTTTCAGTGACTTGCAAGAATCCTCCCTGAGCTAAATGCATCATTGCAGTGGACACTACCACTCATTTCTTAATTTTTATGACCTACTATATTAAAACCAGTTTAAATGTAATAAAGTCTGCAACATTTACAGCTACAAAATATGGGAGGGCCATAAAATTAGCCAAGCATAAAAGCAAGGGAGCCTTAAGCGTCCTGTGCTCACTTTCCAGTGACAATATACACAGAATTGGCATGGACTACAAAATCAAAAGGAATTTGAATTCAAATTAGAATTCTAACAACCTTTTCTCCTGCCTGCTAGGGGCTCAAGGGACATTAACACACACAGAGTCACTCTTCTGCATTGTTTCCTCAGGTTTTCATTCTCACTTTCTAAAATTTGTTTATCAAAGTGGTGATCTGAAATATTGATGATTTACTCTCATACACAGCTTTGCTCAGCTGCAGCTGGTTTGGCAGTAATGACACACTTCTTCTCTTCACACTCCACCCCTTTTCTGCAGAAGCTGGAGCCTAAAAATTTAATTTTTAGAATCACAGAATATCCTTAGTTGGAAGCAACTGACAAGGATCATTGAGTCCAACTCCTGACATTGCACAGACAACAATCCCACCCTGTGCATCCTTGAGAGAACTGTCCAAACATTCCTGGAGCTCTGGCAGCCTCGGGGCTGTGACCATTCCTTGGGGAGCCTGTTCAGTGCCCCAGCATCTTCTGGGGGAAGAACCTTTTCCTGATCTCCACCCTAAAGCTCCCCAACACAGCTCCAGCCACTCCCTGGGTCCTGTCCCTGCACACCCCCTCAGGGGGAGCTGCAGCCCCAGTGAGTCTTCCTTCAGCCTCCTCTTCTCCAGCTGAATAAATCAAGAGACCTCAGCCACTCCTTGCATGGCTTCTCCTCCAGATCTTTCACCATCTTCACAGGTTGCTCTTTGTTTTTTCCTCACTACATACCTTTAAAATGTGTAAGGCAAACCAGCAGATCCACACCAAACCAAAATTCTGAGTGTCATAACAAATCAATGTTGCAGTGCCAAAACAAAGCTGTTCTCACAACTCTTCCTGTCTCTCTGTCATTCCAACAGTGCAAGCATGGACTGGGCAGGGGACTTAGGCAGGATCTCTGCACAGTGGTCTATTCCAGGACCATGGAATCTTGCCAGCTTCTTCTCTTCCTTAGGAAGGTTCCCACTGTTTTTTTAATAGGATGCTATTTGATTAATGGGATACAAAGCTGATTGAAGAAATACAAAATTTACCTCCTTTCTCTCATGTTCATATTTGAAAGAATTTTTAAAAAATCTGTTTGGGGCATAGGCAAAAGCTTTAGGATTTGCAAGTGACATGAATTGCTCTTTGAGAAAGCCCTGCACAAGCAGTGACAAAGACATGCTCTGGTAAATTCTGTCACAAGGTTTGTTAACTCCCACCAGCCAGAGGACAGATTGTGCTGACTTGCTTAACATTACACACAAGTCCTGGGTCAAAATCAGAGCCCAGAACAAAACTGCTTCCAAAGGTCCACTGAGTTTTGAATGTTTTTGCAATCCTGTCTTACAGAGGTCTCTCAATTTCCATCCAGCTTCTCCCACATCCTCTTTACCTGAAGGAGCTCTAACACATTAAAAAGCACCACATCATTGACCACAACCAGTAACATATTCTTGTGCACACCTGGGGAGAACATAAATAACATTTACTGTACTTCAGAGAGGCTCCAGCCTAGGTCAGGTGTAAAAACACAGCAGACACACATTGCTTACACCATCAGCCTCCTTCCAAGAAAAGCATTTTTACAAGCCCTGGTTCATCTCTGCTGCAGGACATCTGTTGGTCTCAAATTTTCTGCACTTCAGCTGATTTCCACATAAGCCTCTCCTGACACAGTGATGAGGACTCAGTGGCATAAATCCCAGTATGGGAATGTGTACATGGTTCTGCACTGGTAGCAATCAGCCAAGTCTCATGGATTTTGTATGTCCAGTTCTCCCATGTTTCAAGAATGTGCTTCAACATCTCACAGCAGAGCCAGTGATGGTGGTCTACTTCTTTGAAGTAAGGTAACTAGAGGAGGAACTTATTCTATAGAAGTGCTGTGAAAAAACATGAATTAAAAATTAGCTTGACTGATCAAACATGGTACCATCTACATTGAGTTCTTGGCTTGATTCACTTCTTTAAGGACAAGGGGAACTTCTTCAATATCTGTACACATCAACAAAAGATGCCACTCACTTTTTTAAAACATCAAAACCAATGAAGTCTGAGGCTCTCTGACCAGGACTGCTGGGTTTGCAAGGAGAGGGACACAGGAACTTCTGTCAGCCTCAATGACAGCTACATTATCCATGGGAGCTGCAGCAAATCTGCTCTCTCTTGCTCAGCTCTCATTCAGGAATTAAACAACTGTCTCCAGAGGATGGAAAAGGAGAAACTACTAAAACTTCTCCCAGTCTCACTTTCCTGTGTTCAGTTCGAGACCTTCAGCATTCATTCAGGGAAGATGTGAAGTATTTATTTCAACACAACATTAAAAAGTCCAAATTAAAAGCTTGCAAAATCTGAGGAATTTCTATCTTTTATGTGGCTCATATGTTTGAAACAAGGCCCACAGTTCATCATTCATGAGTTTGTCAGTGAGTCAAAAATTTCACAAGGGAGTCATAATGAATTTCAAGTCTCCTCTGCATTTAAGTATTAATGAATCCTTCTGTAATTTCAAGAATGTCCCACATCCTTATTTATAAACTGAGCCCTCACCTTCAAGCAGCAGCTTGGAGAGATGACACAGCCTGGGTGCTCATCTTCTCCACCAGGAAAGCTCTCCCTGCAGTTCAGAACAAGCCTGTTATGAAGTCCTTCTGAGAAAGGGCACATTCTACAGCCAGACCTGCATTCTGCTTTGGGGAGATGACTGGAATGCATTTTCCCTCTGCATAAAGGCATTTCCTTGGAGGCATCAGCAATCCATGTAAATGAAAGGTTTCCAAAAGGTCACTGGCAATATAAAATGTAATTAGCTTAAAAACAACAAGTATTTTTAGGCACTACTCTGCCCCAGGTTATCTTACTGTTACTTGGGGTTTTATAATCACAGTTATTATCAGCATTTTTTTCCCCCCTTTTGGAAGTAATCAGGAAAGAAAAAACCTGACAAATACCCTGTTAAAAGAAATCTTGTCACTCTCAAATAGGAGAGATAGAGACTTACCACCCATGGCTGTGCACAAACTGCACATCATGATTCAAGGTAACACAGCAGCAGGTGCACTTATATTAACAGGACACAATTAAAAATAAATAAACAAGTTAATTACGCTGCTGTTAAGTCCAAAATTGACAACAGATTTTGCCACAAGCACCAACTTCCCACTTGGTATCTGCAGCTGGCCTTTCCCAGAGTCAGCAGAGCCCACAGCATTCACAGCAGGGCTCAGGGAACAGTGACTGATCCTAGAAAGTGTTTGGACAAACAAAGCAAAACTCATTCAGCAGTCACTGTATTGGCAGTTCAGACTTGCTGCTGCACCCGACTGCCCACAGGAGATAAGTCAAACAATATAGCAAAATTATTTTATTGACACTTTAGAAAACAGTATTTTTGGCTAATATAAAATTGAAGTCCTAGTCCCTTAACTGCAAGGCTGAGACCCCAGTGCTGAGTCAGTGAAGCACAGAATTTACTGGGATGTGGCTCCAATAAAAACATGACACACTCTATTTGCTTTCTATAAGGAGAAAGTTCATTCTGCTGATGGTTTGTCTTCTCCAAGTACCCAAATCCTGCTCTCAGAACAAACTGGACAGTCTCTTTCTCATGGGTGCTAACAGCCCTTCCATCTCCTCTGCTTCCTGTCCCAAGTGTGCCCACCACCTTCTCTCTCAAAGTGTCCAATTGATGAATCAAGTTAAACTCAGAGCAATTGCTCCCAACCTGCATTTAGCTGGAGGCTTTTCCCTCTCCATCACTGGCCCTGTGCCCACACGTGTGTCCATCTGCTAATCCTGTCACTGGGCTAACAAAAGGTAGCACTGCTCCTCACAAACCTGGCTCTGCTGAGTCTTCTGTGAATCATCAAAATGCACTCTGACTCCAACAAGCTCCGATTCCCACACCAGAGCAAGATTTGTAGAATGAAAAGCAAGGCTTAAGACCCAGATGAGCAAGTTCAACTCAGTAAATTGGGAGTGTGACACAGCCAGACAAGCTGTGCTGCAATTCTGTCCCTGGTGGCAGAGGATTCAATGGGAGGGGATGGGAGCAGCCCTGCTCCACACTCCCAGCTACCACAGAAAGAGCTACAAAGTGATTTCAGTCGTGCTCTTTAAGTAGATAAAGATGCATCAACATAAATTATGCTTTTGGTTTTAAAAGGTCAATTAATGTATTGTCTCGTTAATTTTTACCTCTAATGCAAGATGCACAAAGAAGGACTTTTTCATTAGGATAATTCATGGAAAATGTGCTGTTTTGTCAGTAGAGACCCATTAAAAAAATAAAACCTCACAGCTTTTTTTAAAGCATACACTCTGTGTTATTAGTTGTAGATGTTTTGGACTCTATGTACTGCAACTGCCATAGGCTAGATCTGATAATCTCTTATTTGTACAGTCAGAAAGGGACACATTTTGGTTTATTTCCATAAATATTTCAAAAGCTTTCTCTGGCTGAGAAACAGAGAGCCTCTTCAGTAGTTATTCCAGTCATAAGAATCTGATTGTTGTTGCCTGAATAAAAGGAAAGCTTGGGGGATTTGTTGTGGGGGTTTTGATGGGATTTTTTTTGTGTGTGTTTTTTGTTACTGATTTCCATCTCTTAACAGTGAGAACATATTTTAAAAGTTATTAATATGGACATTGTTTTAAATATTGAAAATATGCAAAAACAGCCCATACATAAAATATGACAAGGAAATTACATTTTGCTGGAACTCTGTTCTGAACTCTAACAGAGCACCATGCCCCAGCTTTCTTTCTGACCACACATCCAACCCAAACAGGCCCTCTGAATGTCACATCCCACCACAGGTTAAGGGAAAAAACAAAACAAAAACAAGCCACCAGCAACAAGATCACTGGACCAGTAGGATGCATCCCTTCTGAACCCATCTCTAACTCTATCTCCTTCCTAAGGAGGGACACATTCCTGCAACAGAATGACTGCACTGAGAAATTGTCAACATTTCTTCTGAACAAGGGCATGGCTGAGCCACTACTGCCTGAAAACACACCAAATACTGTTTCAAAGAGAGGCAGAGAGAGGAACTGACTATAAACACATTTCCCTTCTGTGATGCCCATGCAAGAACTAAGCTGACTTAGTTGGTCTGACTTTGGGAATTTAAACATCAACAAAAGAATTTTTTTTTCAATAAATTTCATTCAACAAGAAATCTTGAGGACAAGGCTGGAGAAATGAGGAAGCACCAGCAAGGCATGAACACAGCCAAGATCTTTCCAGTATCTAACATAAGACTTTATCAGCTCCATTTTCTAAGAAGGCCTTGCCTTGACTCCTCCAAACCAACTTCTCCTTCCTTAACCAGATGCCTGAAATGCATCTGATGCTTCACCAAAAGCTGCAGCAGGGCTGCAGCAAAAGGTACAGGTGGGCCAGAAAGATGCCCTGAGGGCTGGAGAACCTCTACAAGGACAGGCTGAGAGAGCTGGGGTTGTTCAGCCTGGAGAAGGCTCTTGGGAGACCTTCTTGTGGCCCTCAGGTGCCTAAGGGGGCTTAAGAAAAGGAGGGACAGGGACCTTTTATACGGGTAGAAAGTGATAAGACCTGGGGCAATGGTTTTAAACTGGCAGAGGGCAGGTTTAGATCAAATGTTAGGAAGAAATTCTCTACTCAAGGGGTGGTAAAGCACTGGAACAGTTTGCCCAGAGAGGCAGTGGATGCCTCATCCCTGGAAGTGCTCAATGGCAGGCTGGATGGGACCCTGAGCAACCTGGTCTAGTGAGTGGCATCCCTGCCCAGGGCAGGGGGTTGGAAATGGGATTTTTAAGGTCCCTTCCAACCCAAACCATTCTGTGATTCAAGCTCTCCACAGGAAGAGTTTCTGAAACAGCCATATTCACATCAAGATGTTCTACAGCTTCTTCACTTTCCTTTCACTTGTAACATTTTTTAGCTAATTGGCTCCAGAATTTATAATGCTGGTGACAGCAGCCTGGCTGTGCGAGGCAGAGGAGGTGGAGGAGGAGGAGGGGAAGGCAGAGCAGCTGCCAAGGCTGCCGGCACCATCTCCTGTTCTCAGCCAGTTACTGCACAGCCCAGCCCCAGCCCGGGATGCTGATGCTCAGCCAGGCAGCTCAGGGTATCTTATGCTTAGAAATATCACAAGACATCTTAGGAGGTTTTATGCAGACTCCAGAAAAAGCAGGAATCCAAATATGAAGTGCAGCTAAAACCACTGAATTTTGAAAAGGAGCAAATTAAGCAGCCAAGGAGGGGGGGAAATGCAATTACAGCAGAAAAAACTGTGTTTCACCATTAGCATTGCACAATAAGAAGGTTTGTCAGGCACCGGTTTAGCCTCCACATGTTCACATCCGTCAGCATTTCCATGATAAATCCTAATTTTCGCCATTGTTGATCACATTGAACTAAAACTTGGTATGCAAGTTTTTAGCACAGATGCTCAAATAAATTATGCACATTAGTCATTTAACTTTCAGAGCAGCAAGAGAAAGCTGCTTTTTGGGAGGGGGGTTGACTGCAATTTATGACAAGTTTTTTTTTTTTGCCTTACACAGCTAAAAAAGACAAGCAGCTCACTTCTTGAACAAACTTTCCGAGCAGTATGTCTTTTGTATAGATGATAAACTTTGACAGTAGGAGAATATTTATGACTAATTAAATATGCCTTCCCACCACCAGCAGTGATATACCTTCAGTATTTTGCTCTATACATTCACAGGTGCATACAAGCAGCCACAAAGAATATTAAACACATAATGAAAATACCAATAACAGCAGCCTGAAGGCAGCAGGCAGTAGAGACAATCCAGATGAGAAATTGTTCAAGAAGCAGTTAGTTATGGAGCTGAACAAAGTGTACATGCAGATATGATCAACTGATTGAGACATCCCAGGCCAGACAATCTATTTTTCAGGCATAACCATATTCTGTGCAGTATTTGAACTGACACCACTTTACAGCAAGTTAAAAATCCTACAGAATTCACATTTACCTTGGTAAAATGTCTCTGTGTATTCTGGCTGTCCTCATCAATCTGCTCAAAATAAACAATATCAACAGTACCATAAAGTACTTTAGAAAAATCCATAGTCTGTTTCAAAACTCCTGTTATTACAGCAACTACAGTGGGTGTTCAAATAAATGAGTACAAAAAGACAAAAAATTCATTCTGCATTCTGCCACCAATCTTCCTCTGGCTTCCCATGACTGCTCAGGAAAGCTGTATTGCAGTTCTAGCATTACAAATTAAGAGACAAAACTGTTAAACACAGCCTTGTTTGACTGTTGATGCCCTCTCATGAAACAGCTCAGGAGCCACAGTCACTACTGCCATTTTAAGATTCTCTATGGGAAGAAACAGATGTGTATTTTGGGGGAAAAAGGAACAAAAAATTCTTAACAGGTATGGGTAGATAGGAATTAATGTTTATTTGCCTTAAAAACAGTGATGTGCAGAGTAGGCAGGATGCAATGTTTGTTTTCATTCATGAGGGGAGAAACTCCTGTCACTGGATAAAGTGACTCAGCAGCCAGGAAAGCACTCCAGAAACTGAGTCCAGACTTCCTGGGCTCCAATCATCTTCCTCATTCATGGAACCACCCTGGTGACTTCAACACTGACTCCAAAGATATTACCAAACTGATAGGCCCCACTCTTTCCAACTCCCATCAAAATTTTCAAGGCATGCTGCCACACTGCAGAGGAAAAGACAGATCCTAAGAACTGGAAGTCTTAAAGCACTACAATTCCCAGAGCTCTGTACAAAGCTTGGCAGCAGGCTGAATATATGGTTTTACATAATACTACTGGTTTCAAAGTGGAATATTTCTGTACTGCTGCCTACTGCACAGCTGAGATTACAATTCCTCCCTTTGTGTTCATATCACAAATATAACATGGATGTGGGGCGCTCTGCCCATCAGCCTCCTGTAAATCATTAATTTGATCATAGCATCCCTCTGCTAAGAAGGAAAGAATAAGAATAATGATAATAGTTAATAAGTTTTGACTTCTAATTACTTCAATATCTAGATATTCATTCTGGTTTCTGAAAACTCTGGACTAGTATTAAGATACATCTATTTCATCTAGAATTTTTAGGAATTTTAATCTCGCAGAAGTGAAAGATTTATAGGGTAGATGTGAGTCATGCACAGGAGAGATGCAAGGCAAATTTCTCCTTCCCTAAGTTTTACAGTGCAGCTCCAACCACGGTGTCTGCTGTACCACACACTACCAAGAACAGCCTGTGCTTCCTACCAAATTAGCTGGTTATTTTTACACATTTTTCTGGTCAATAATGCCCACTGCTACCAAGGGAATGCCGAATCAGCATCTCCAGATGAAATGAAAGCTATCATTCATTCCAGTAATAAAGAGATGCACAGACATCAGGGATGTTGGTAGGAATACCCAGGATCAATCACGACCCTGGAACAAGAAGGACTATTAAGAACAGAGTTAAATAGCATCTACAATTATTTTTTTAATCATTAGAAGTGATCAGAGCACTGAACAGAGTGCTCTCACAGATTATTCTTGAATGTTGTCCCAGGAGCACCGTCAAATAAAAGGTAAGAAACCAAGTACTAATATTTGCACTGGTTTTGCACTCTACAGTCTCCACAGAGCTCCAGGCTGAGACGATGGTATCATTATAGCTTTGTCTATCCCCTCCAGGCTGCTTTTTTTGGCTTTTCCCTACATATTTTCTTTTTAAATACAGAATGTTCCATGAGCTCCAGAACCAAAGTTGCCTGGTTTCCTGTGGATCTCTCTCTCTAAAGGTGACTCCTGACTCAAGCAGACCTCTTGTTCTCATACCAAAATGACATGAAACATGAAAAGCATTAAAACAATGCCAGCAACATTACCATGGTGCTCTCAAATGCCAGGAGCCTTTGGAAAGCACGGAATAGCAAAAATGATGGAATGTAGTGCTGCCAGGGTGTGAGGCCAGAGCTCCCTAGTGCTGCCTGATCTCCAGATGGGAGATTCCCAAGGGTCTGTTTGCCTGCAGGGCTCTGATCCCTGACATGACCTCAGGGCATGGCCTCAGGATGAAGATCTCTTGGAGATGGAGATGTGACTGCCTTAAACTTGCTGGAATTCATTATTTTTGAGACCTCCACCATCTGCCAAGCTTGACAGAACACAACTTGCAAGTTCAAAAGTGTAGGGTAGGCACAGACAAATCTCATCTACATACACACACAAAGCACAGTAATAAGCCTCACTTCCTCAGGAAATCAGACTAAAAATGGCACAATCATGAAAAGCAAAGGTCTGGGCAAAATCCCATGTTTTTCAAATTGGAAGCATAAGTCAATGTCTTGGCTAAATTATTTTTTGCTTTCCTATTTTCTGCTAACTATATGATAGGAAAAAAATAGAAAAGCTTTGTATCTACCTAATGAGGGCCATGAATAACCAGATGTTGCTCTAGAAGGTTACTACATGAATATGTAGATTGGTCACTTAATGAGACCCTATTGAGTACCTTCTGGTACAGAAGGGCAGGAAAGACCCATTTTGGAGAAAAGGAAAAGCAGCATCTACAGTCATTTCTTCATCATCTCACTCTGGAAAATGAATGCAGAGCCTGCCAGCAGTTAATATTGCCCTGAAGCACTGTGAATAAACATTTGTCTGATATTAGGTACACAGACACCTCCATGTATAAATCAAGGTGCAATGTGCCATATAAATGAACAAAGGAAGAAAAAAAAAATCCCTACCTAATCCTATATTAGACATTAAGTGCTTCTTTTGATCAAAAAATAACTCATAAAGCCTATTAAAAAGCTAGCACTTCTCTCTCTGTCAGATAAAAGACACTTCACTGTAATTAAACTTCTGTCCAACTTTCCAGAAGATTAGGGGAAGAAGTCTGACAGGCTCTATTTGTTTTTGTGACTGACATTCATTGGGACACCCAAGGAAAAGAGAGGTTGGGCAATAGATTTACAACACTTCTGATCTAACAGCACTTATGAAGATGGACAGTTCTGGGCTTATCATCACTCATTCTTTTTTTCTGTTAAAAAAAAATCCGTGCTGCCCAAGTCTAAAGCATTTTCTGTTCAGTTTGCAATCTACATTCCCTGGTCTTCAATGGTTTGGGGTTTTATTTCATTTTAAACAACAAAACACACAGCAGGTTGTTTGGGTAAATCAGTTTTACATGATTTATATGAATAAAGGTGGTAAACAGCCATGTCTCTTAACAGAACTCCATGAGTACTTGCAGAAGGAAAATCCTTTTTCACACACATTCTCTGTGTCCCTTTTCCCACATGAAACAATATGTCAAAACACATGGCTGGGCTTCTGACACGAGGTGATGGGAATAAGCCATCAGCTCTGGGATCTCAACACCAGACCCAAGGATTTACTGCTCTTCCATTTTCCCTTCTGTCCTTCATCCTGCCCAGAACCAACTTCACCTATGTGTTTCCTTGTACTTGACCTTCCACAAGATATCTCAAGGTCCAAAGTCAATCCTGCACTTAGACCACAAGAGCAAAAGTAGAAATTATCACTTTGGGAGGAGCCACAAGTAACCATTTTCATAGCCTGTCTTTCAGAAATGCAGCAAAGCTCAAGCCACAAAGCAGCATCATTCCTTCACGTGAGCCATCTCATAGGACAACATTTCAAATTCCAGAATACTGTGCCAGGATTGTTTGAGGAAATCTCTCCAGAGAGATCAAATATGTAGATAGGAAGCAGACACAGTAAATGCAGCTTTTCTCACTTTAAAAAATAGTATAATTGCTACATCACTTCTCCATAAGAGAAAAGTTTATGAACCACTTGGCTGACTTTCCATATTCCAAACTACAACCACCAACACATTTCAGTGTACCACACCCACAGCAGTCACAGCTGGGGGGAAAATGGGCTTTAACTAATGGTGGCTGCATGGTTAAACTGACCCACTAATTAAACGCCTTCCTTCCATTACCTTTCCCTAAATAGCAGAACAGGTACAATCCTGCTATCAAAGTGGCCCTGAGCAATCTTCTTTTGAGCTTTTGAACCTTTGGATTGTTATCTTTGCTCTACAGTTAAAAAGCTCCAGAACACTTCCTGCTGCTGCTGCTGCTGAAAGTGTAATTTACTCTATTTATAAGACTTCTAGCAACACACTCCAAAGCAGCACTGAGAGTCCATCACGCACGATTAATGGCACTTTCAGCTACATTACTCAGCCATCCTGAAGTTGCCAAGAGAAGTGAGCTGCTGCCCATGTGTTCAGTGCTAAAGTGACCCTCCTCTTGCCCCATGCTGGCACCACAGGAAGGTTTTCTCCCCTTAGCAAAAATAGCAAGCTCCGAGGGAGTCGACACAACTCAGACGTGTAAACAATCACTGTTAAAAGAAATTGATTTAAACCTACTGCTCAGAAAATTCAGTCCTGTGGTTCTGTGTCTAAAAGTGTCCAATGTGAGTGATGGAGCAAATAGGATATGCATCATCATTTGATCTCTGGGAGGCCTGGAGACACAGGCTACACAAAACACAGATTTCAGTGCAGATCCCCACGCAGGGAAATACCATGGCAAAAATGGGTTTATAGTAATTTTGTCTTTGTGGTGGGATCACCTGTATTGCCTTTTTAATTACAAAAACACTGTCACCAAAAAATGCACAGTAATAAATGGAAAGCAGATCAAGAATGCAAAAATGAGAAAAAAATAAACTTTCTGTTTGGTGAAGCCATTTGGAAAAGATGTTTATCAACCATAATTCCTTACTCTAGATCAACTACAGGACACTGGAAGCAGAAACAGCAGCTGGCAAGTGTCTACCCCAGTCACAGGGAAAGCATCACTGGGAATACAAACCAAGATGATTGCAGTGTAAAGAGAAAGAGAGAATAATCAGCTTGCACACCCCTCTCACACACACCTTCCAGGCACGCTCCTGCCTGTGTTTAAAAGCTTGGTGATGAGCACACACATCCCCAGTGCACAAAGATTCAACATCTGCCAGGTAGGGAAGGAAGCCATGTAATGCCTTTACCATGACACTCAAAAATCTCTTCTACTGAACACAGTTTTGCACTGTAGCAACAGGTGAGCCAGGATTATCTGTGATTCTCTCCTTTGTTGCCATAAAAATTAATTCAGATGTCAACTTGTGATGATGTTTTCTTAAGTATCTGCCAATTCATTAATTTTAATGGAGAAAACTTCAACTTCTTAGGGAAGACACAAATTTTGTGGTGTTTGTACTGCTCATTGCTCTACATACACATAACCACTGATGTTATAAATCAAACACTGCACTATCAGCACCAAAGACAACATATTTCAACTAAGGGCAAAATAACCTGTGGCTGAAAAAAAAAAAAAACAATAGAAAGCTGAATAAGTGCTGGGCTTCATCACTAGAGGGAGGCATGATCACATATTAAATTACTCTAATACACAGGCAATTCCGAACACAATTATGAAACAAATAAAAGAAGACCATCAGCTAAATCTGGAAAAGATTTATGGAAAGGAGAAAATTAGGTTTGCTTCCTTAACAAGGTTTTATTTCCAAAAACTCAAAACCTTCTGCTGAGAACTTTCAAATCACTTGTAATGAAAGGTTTTTAAAAATTTATCTTATTGCCTTCTTTTTAAGACAGAATAAGGTATGTGATAGAAGAAAGTCAAAATTATCAGTTTCAGAACTGACACATGAGGAAAACGTTAGAATTTTAATTTGAGCAGCTTTACAGCCCATTTAACTTGAAATCAAAAAGTAATTTTAATCATGTTTTTATTTTTAAACTAAATTGGCACAATTATATCTAGATGAACAGGCACTACCAAAAAGCTGCTTTTTCAACAGACATTTCCCCTTGGCCATTAATAAATTTAGAAAAAGAACTTCTCTGAAGGGCTGTGAAAAGCAGCCTAAATAAAAAAAAAAAAAAAAAAAAACAAAACAACCCAAATCTGTAACTCAAACACTACAAACACTACCATCATTCTTTTATTTTATCATTTAATCACTTGTGGGTTTGAGGGTTTGCTTGGTTTAATATACAGAATGTCTTTTTTATATTGGTTAGATATTATTTTTTCTCCCCTGTAAATTTCACAGATAAAACCACACAATAATTTGGCTGGCTCACTCCTGGGAATTCACACTTACCTAACCATTTTACAAGTGACTAAACAGTTTCATTAACAGCAGCAGCACAGCCAAAACTTTTTACCGCCCTGCCTGAATCCTGCCCATCATTAGGAAGGTGGAGCCCAAAACAGGATCACCACCTGCCTCAGGAGACACATCAGGAAATGCTGCCCAGACAAGCTAAGTGTGCCCACCCAGAGCTCAACAGGGCATTGACTGCTCTGCATTCAGCATTTTTACACCAAAGGCTGACATTCCCCACACTCCTGTGGCTCAGCCAAGGCAGCCTCAACCCTGCAAACAGTCCAGGGTCTTTTTGAAAGACAGAGGTATTGCTTTCAACAAGAATGGCTTTAACAGAGGGCTCCTAATGTGTGGAATTAAACAGGGAAGCAAGAAGATGTGCACTGAGGGTGAGAAGCACTGTCTGGCATGCTGTGGAACTGTGTCCAGAAAGGCTGTGGAACCAGGACAGGCTGGAAAGTTTAGCTCTGGCAAATTCATTTCCCCGTTACACATTCACTCCCACAGGAGGACAATGGTTTAAACACCCTCATGTTTCAAGCACACATCTCACTCCATAAACAGACTGCTCCTCTCAAAGCCTGGCAGCCCTTTGCCACCAGAACTGCAAACATCCTTTTCCTTCACCATCTCTGCAACCTGGTCCTTTTAGCAGTCAAATCCCAGTGCTCAGAGCTCCTACTCCCTTTCCCATACCCAGATGGATCCTTGGCACATTTTGCTTTGTGACATTTCCTTTCCAGATGAAATGGTCTGGGGAAAGCAACTCATTTCCCCCTGCAAACACTCATAACATAAAGCTTCATTAACTCTTCACTGCATCATCCACAGTTATTCATCTTTTTCTTCCAGCAAGGATTTCAGTAAGCAGAAAGCCCTTTATCAACATGGTAAAGAATAGAAGGTGGCACAGAAAGCTCCATGGAACTTCAAGGAAATATAAAGAGCTGGTCTCAGTTTGCAGCCCTTGTTTCCTTTCTCTGGGCTTTAACATAGCAGGGTCTTACTACCAGCATCCCCTCCTGGAGTCACTCACCTGTTCATGAAGGTGGAATTCTGCTCTTTCAGGGCAAGCTCCCTCTGCTGCAGGGCCACAATTTGCCTCGAGAGATCATCAGGTGTCCTACACAATTAAAACAAAATAAAAATTTTTAATGAATCATTGGTTGCAAATCTGTATTCCACACACAGCCATGGAACAGCTCTCACCAAAAGCAGCCAAGGTGATTTCCTGGGGCCAAACCTGTTGCAGTCCCTTAGAACAACACACACCTGCAGCCTCTCCAACTCATAAAATCTAAAGCCATCACAGGATGAGCATAGCATTAGTAGTAAGAGGGTAAGAAAAGGAGGAAATAAATCAAAATGCAGACCGTACAATCCAACAACTCTGGTTACTGCTGACCACCCTGTGAGAGTGTAGATGTTCAGGTACATGACAGGTGACTCAAAGCAGTGTTCCCACAGAGTTACCAGCGTGCTGACTTCAGAGTCCTTCACACACACCATGACTCCAGAGCCACAGGAGGAAAAACCAGAATCCCTCAGCTCTGGGTAACACTTCAGATGTCACTGATAAACTTTCCTTGTCAAAGAGATCAGAGATTTTTACAGACCTGCTAGCAACAACTCCACAGAAATAGGTTTATTTTTTCATCCAATCCAATGACAAATGCTTAAAGGTAATGCAATGGGATCAAGATAACTCCAGACTGGCAGTTCCATGGACCACATCAACAGCCTCTGCAGGAGGAAGCTGCTCTTTCAGAGGCCTCTCTTTAAGTTATAAAAATAAAAAATTGTCTTGAGCATCAGAAAGGTTTTTCCACCCTAAAACAGAAAGGAAGGAAGCTGGAAAGGGCACCCCTGTATGAACTGGGTGCATACATCCCTTTGCTCCACCAAGATGCACCACCCACAAGGGAAAGAGTAATCCAGACCTTGAAAGGGCTTTTCACAGGGAACAAGTGGGGAGTCAGTTTTGCAGCAGTGAAATCCGCAGACACACAGTCTATCATGTGCCCAAAAAGCAAGTCAAGGTTCCACTGCTGCTGGCAGATGAAAGCAGGCCTGGTCAGAGTTTACATATTGAAATACAGAGCTGGAATGAGGCTGCTGCCACTCCAAAAACTGAACAGGGAGAAATGCCTCGAGCTTGATCATTGGATTCTGACTGGATCTAGGACTAGAGAAGCCCTTTTTCTGATGAAAATATTTTTCAGGCAACTACTCACATCAAAAAAAAAGGCACAGCTTTTTCTCTTTAATCATCTGTCACTTCCAGTTGAGTGAAAATTAGTTAAACGCTGAGTTGGTGCAGATAGAATTCAATTTTGGCAACCCCAGCTGAAAGATTCCTGCGTTTCACTTCCAGAATTACAAACCTTTATCCTTCCTCAGCAGAAAATTTTGAGGCCTCTAACACCACTTGTGTTACATCCAAGTCTTAATAGTCAATATACAGTTAAAGAGATGGAAATGTTCTCCCATCAGACAACAGAGGCACAGATTGCAGCAAAGGAATCACTCAGGACAGGACATCACACTCACTAGCCAAGGGAATTATGAGAAGAAACCAAGACACAACATGGAGATGGCTTGGCTAAAACATCTGAAAATAAAATTCTGTTAGCAGAGAAAAGACAATTTTAAGCCAACATGCACCTGGATTTGAAAATGTGTTGCAGCATTAAATAACATTTCAAAGTCTTGTAGCTGAGCCTAAAAGGATCCTTAACTTGAGCAGTTCACCAGCTCTTTATTGAGGGCTACCAATGGCTGGGCATCAGAAGGAACACCAGGGAAATGGACTGGGCACACCTAAGTCTGTTTGGCAAGAAGCTGGAAGCAGACACAATGATTTGCACAGGAAAAATCTTTGTACAATGTAATGCCAAGTCAACAAGGCTCTGAAAAATGCAGTTGTAAGCTTCTAATAAATCACCCAAATACAGCAGATTTATCATAAGCATAGCTAATATCAAGCAGCTCTCTGGTCATGTTGAGTGCCAGCCCTCAACACCAGTGAAATAATTTCAGATTCTTTTTTTAACGTACAAGCAAAATATATCTGCCTTGATTTTTTTCCTTTTTTTTTTTTTTTTCCCCGAAATTCATACCATAATCTATTAGGACTGAGATCAGGAACTGAAATTAATCCAGTAGTAAAATGAGAGAGTACTATAAAAGCCACAGATTTCTAGTAATGACAGCTCCTGACCGATTTCCAATAAAAAACAATCATCCTCATCTGTTCAGCCATTCAAACCAACAGTCAGCTTCCAATCTCAGATCCAGCAATTGGCAGCTTTAGGTCTACACTCAGTTCTGGACAATGTTTTATTGGCATTAAACAGCTTTTTTTTTTTTTTTCCTTTCTAAGTGGAGCAGCATAGCTATGTAACAGAAAACAAAGTCCATGGGTATTAATCCCCTGTAAGAAAAGTTCATTTTCTGTAACACTAAATCATATCAGGTGATCAGAGCCAAAGACACCTTTGCATGCACCCTGCTGTCCTGAGAGGTTTCAAGCCTGGTTCCAAGGTCTACACCCTATCCTGAGCATCAGCAGCTTGGCAAAAGCCAAATTTCCACAGATCCAAGCAATGGAACGAAGCTGCATGCACAATAAAATTAAATCAAAGCTTTCAATTTGAAGAGAATTGGTCAAGTCCCAAAGCACTGCAAACAGCAACCAGCTGTAACCAGGCCTCTCGTTGGCGCGAGTTTCTGCAAAAAATGCCATGCAAAGGGAGAAACTTGTCAGCATCCCAGCACACAGCAACATGTTCTGGCCTTGAGAGCCTTGGCTGATGTCTATAATTTTTGCTAAGCTCTGTCCATTCCCTGTGGAACAGTTGATATCAATAGCAGTATTAGAAAACCAAGGAATCTGCTTTAAAAGGTTCTTTGTAACAACACAGCTTTCCAACACTGCTGGAATCATGGCTTGTTGAGGGAAGTTTGAAACCCTGTCCTGACCCAAAGAGAGCCAGAACTCCCTTTCTGAAAAGCTGAGCAGTGCCACTGTTTGCAGGCAGCTTCCTTCCCCGGGGAGTGACCACCAAAAACCCCACAGCTCATGTGCACCAGCCATGCAAAAACCTGCAAAGGGACCAGAACAACCCCATTCAGGGCACTGTGTTATCAAACTGATTCATGTGCTTTGTAATCATAACGTGCACATGAAGAAATTAAAAACAGGCTTCCAAAATGCAGGAGCAAATCCCTGCCTTCAGTTCCCTTCTCCTGGCTAAGGCACAAGGAGCTAAAAGCTAGAACGTTCTTACTCTGCCCCACCTTCCCATCTGAGACCTGCCCCTTCCTTAAGCAAAATTCATAAAAACAAACACCTGAATTTAAGTCAAATTTGGATGAGGTTTTCTTTTGCCCTAAATGAGCAAATTAGTCCAGCACTTCACAGCACAGCGAGGCAGAAGGGAACAAAACTGCTGGCAACCAAAGCTCTCTGCCTTCCTTGGAAGCACAGATAATTTGAAAAGGAGCAACTTAAGAATGATGAAAACATAAAACCATTCAAATGAAGTGAAAAATTAACTTAATGGGATGTCCAGCCAAGTCATACAATAACTTTTAGTGCCCACTGTCACACTTTTTAAACTTTTGAGGAAAACAGCTGATACTACTTTGTATGCCTTTTTTTTAACGCACACAACTGACATTTCCCAGGATTTGGAGGAACACTCTGTTCTTAGTTAAGGATCTATTACCATTTCAGGATAAACTGTGACAGTTACACACTGAGAATTAGCTGTCGAAGTAACATTAAACCAAGACTCTCTAAGTAGCTGAAAATGTTAAAGAAAAATTTTTTAATTTATAATTTATCAGAATGTCAACTTCTTATTGCTTCTATAAAATGTTTCAAAATGCACAGCAAAGGAAGAGTTTTGATCGTAGCTAGAGATCAGACATTAAATTTTAAGTATGGAAGTGCAAGACAAAAGTAAAACTAAAGAGAAAAACAGGCACTTCATCAACTATGTTTGGAGGACAGAATTGTTGACTGCTTTTTGTTTAATTAAATTTGATTCAAACTACCAAACTAATACCACATTTATAAAACTAAATTACTCAGAATTACTTATTTTTGAAAGTCTGCTGAATTAATATTTCTCTTCACAGATTTAGCTCAGTATAAATACACAATGACAGGCTTGGTTGTCTCGACTAAGTCATATTAAATTGAAATGGAACATTACCAGATTTTTGGCACAATATTTTTAGTTTTACACTTAAACATCATTAACTGACAAAGACCAGAGACCGACTTTATTATTAAAGTGTGTATCAAGAAAATAAGACACAGAAAGGGAGCCCACATCTGCTTAATTCTCTTCCATGAAAAACTATTTCCAGGTGTTTTTTGGGGTTTTGGTTTGTTGTTTGTTTGGGGTTTTTTTAAGGTAATCTCCCAGAAGTAGAAAATATTTATTTTGTTCCTTATCTTTTTTTTTTTATTATGTACAAGGAAATGTAACAAGATTCTGAAATTCTGCTCTTCACAATAAGATCCTTTTCTACTTTTATAAAAATAATTTGATCTTCTTTTTAGGCAGGAAAACAACAGCATCTGAAGAACAAACAGAACAATAACATGACAACAAGAGAAGATTTCTGGAAAGGCAGTTTAGTTGTTTTAAATATTTCTGTATGATTAGAAAGGCCATGGAATGCCTGTAACAGTCTTTTCCTGTATGTTTGAAGTGAGTCTCAAACATCCTCTTTGTATATTTGATCTCCTCAACTGCTTTAACTCCTCTAGCTCTGGTTTACAGGACTCCTGTCTATCTCTGAAGCTTCACCAAGTCCAAAAGCAGCCCAGCTCCTGGGAGGACTCACCCTGCAAGAAAGTTCAGCAAATATCAATAATGACAAGAGCTCATGCAGACTTCTGGGATACAGCACAGAGTCCTTATGTTTCGTTTGGTCAGATTAACTCCATGTTTGTTATGAGAAAGCTACAAATTGCTTAGTTTCCCTTTCTCCTCAAAATATGCATTGCCTCCTTGGGAGGACTCCTTAGCCCCTCTTCACCAGACTAGAGGAAAATATTACCACTAAAATCTGGTGTCCAGACGTGGAAGTTCTGAGATTTAACTTTCACAACACACTTCTCCTGCAGAAAAGCCCCTCCAAGCTCCAGTCCAGGCAGTTACCTGTGCCTGTTCATATCTCCATGCCTGCATCCTCCCTTCCTATTCCTGACTACATTAACTAATGCACATGGTCTGGAATCTCCTACACACATTAGTCACTAAAAAAAATACTTAATGTTTCCAGGCAATTAGGACACATTTAGTGCTTTGTAGCACTTTGATTAAATGTTTTGAATAGCAGTCACAAACCTTTACTCATTCAAATGAAGGTGCCAAGAGCTGTCAAACCCACAAAACTAAGGTATACCTGAGACTGTTTCTCCAACGAAGTGGCTGCTAAATATTTTATGTACAAAGTAAACGGAGGAAATCTGAAGTGCAAGTGAAAGCAATAAGGAATCTCAGCCGAGGTTCCCCTCATTTAGAGAACTCTTATTTGTGTACAGATAGAATCAACAAAACCAATTGCTCTTTACCAAAGCAAATGTCCCCATTAACCACTTGAAGCAGAAGAACAACTTATTTGTAAGAAAACATCTGAAGTGTTTATAAGTGTCTTGACAATTCTAAAGACAATTGATATGTCTCTTCTGAAGCAATTGCAAAATTAGCAATTAATCCAATCAAGCTATCATTTGAAGAGGGGAGGGGAAAAAGGAAGAAAACTATCTTAGATTCCAGTTAAT
Source organism: Passer domesticus (assembly GCF_036417665.1). Classification (NCBI taxonomy): domain Eukaryota; kingdom Metazoa; phylum Chordata; class Aves; order Passeriformes; family Passeridae; genus Passer; species Passer domesticus. The sequence goes on from NC_087488.1 coordinate 12,420,347, forward strand.
AACTTCTTTGGATTTTAATGGAGAAAGCTTTTTTTTCCTCCCAAAGTTATGGCATCATAACAACACATTGTTCAAGCTTCACTTCCACTTCAAACATACAGGTAAGGGCTCAACAAGGTAAAATTAATCTTACTTTGGAAGAAAAATTAACCATTGGGAAACATTTCAGCAGTCCAAACTTCTTTCTCATCCCTACCACTGGTCTAAGAGCAAGCACAGAACAATCCACAGAAACGTGGTAACACACACTGCACAGTGGAATGGAACATCACCAGTGAAAGGCTTTCAGAGACCTCAAGCAGAGGGAATGTACTCACAGCAGCACCAAGACTGCTGAGCTGGAAGATAAAAATATTCACCTTTGGGGTTTGCCACTGCATGCTCAATCACATGACATAATTCAAAGCTTTTAGAGGTCATGGTGAAACAAAAATTTCACAGAGTCATCAAGAGACCTTCATAAAATGCAACCATTTATAAGGCAGCAATAAGGCATTAAACATACATCTGGAGACACAGGGAGAGTATTTACAAAGCTGTGAAATATTGTTTGTCCTGTTTTTCCTATACAAAAAAAAAAAAAGTTCTTAAGGTCTTAAACCTTAAGATCAGACACTGAAGAGAAAGAAAAAACCACACAAACTTCTAAAGCACCTTTCAGATATTCACCAGCAGTAGCACAGAAGTATTGAAGTTGGAAATTATTTTAAAAATGGCTGTTACTGCTCTCATGCTAACAGAGATATCAGCACAATCTTCACAATAGAGAAGCAAATGTATTTTCTCAATTCACAATTAAGTGAATGTAATTATATATTAATGACAATGTTGAAAGGAAATTATTGTGGGACATAATTTTCTACCTATTGCCCTTAAGACTTCAAGCACAAAATGTAAACACACTTAATAATGTAATGTTTCATTTTACTGCAGCAAAAGACATTTTAAGTATTTTTCCTAATCACAAACCTTATTTGAGAAAAAAGCAACAGCTGAAGGGAAAAATAATGCCATAAAATGAATTAAAACTCCTTTTAGGGAGTCCTAAGTAGGGTTCATTTTCCTATAGTTTCTATTTGTCACTGGAGTTGAACAATCATTTTGGCAACGCAAGGTTGGGCTGAGAGGACAATGGGAACAGGGGAGCCAAGAGACTTCATGAGGAAGGTGAGGGCAAATCAAACTAATCTAAAGAACAGAATGTCAGCAGAACAGCAATTATTTATTCTAACCCTGTGGGTTACAATCCTTAGATTTGCAAGGCATTTGGATAGTTGTAAAGTGCAATAAACAAAAAATTAATATCTGAAAACCACACTGAAATATAAAGATATGTTCATTGGAAACAAACTCCAAACAGATGTATCTTCCAACAGTGGGTCATTAGAAACTTTGAAAACCATTACAGGCCAATTACCAGGATTATACAAAACTGGGAAAGAACCCTGATGGCTAAAAAATCAATTTTACCAAACCTCTGCTGGTTCCATTCCGCAAAGTCACTCTCAGGACATTTGAAGAGAGACTCAGACCAGCCTAGAAACAGACATCATCAGCTTCTTCTCAAGGAAGGAGGAGTGGGACACAGGGACAAGATACAAAACCTTCCAAAACCTAAAACCAAATATAATTTGCATATATCCAACATGCCCTTCTGGCAGAACTTGTATCCCCATGTAAATTACCAACAGAGACATCATTTTTGCAGATAGCCAGGGCTCCTGGCTGACAGGAGAGCTCCTACAGCAGCCAAGGCTGGCTATTGACAATTTATGTACATTTGACTATTTTACAGATTGCACTGAATTGATGGTCTTGTTCTTTTGACACCTGTCTGAGATAATCCTTGCAGAATATTAATTTACCTAAGTCCTTGTATTGTTTTCAACATCTTTATTGATCCTGTTGCTTACCAGACTCTTATCAGCTGAAAATATTAGCCAGCAGTAACACAAAGCCCCTAACCTTGAGCAAGAGGAAATAATAATAATGGCTGAAGACAGGTCCTTGGGAGAGTCTAGACCATATTTTCAACAGCTTTTATATAAAGTCATTTGACATCCCATATATTATTTACTTCTGATTACAATCACATATTCAATCTCATGCCAGGAACGACAACTTTAAATTGCAACTTTAAGCTACAGTAAAAATTATTTTAACTGGGTTTTTTTTTTAATATCAATACAATAACAGTCACAGGCAAATTTATGGTAACAATTTTAGAAAGAATGAAAAGCATACTGCTTGTATGTTCAGCTGGAATTCTAAGTTATTCTTTCAGCTAGAAAATTGAGGTTAAGCCTGTTGCTTTGATTAATTAAAAACTACCCAAATTCAGTAAAAGATTATGTCTCACCTCTGCCAGAAGCAGAACATAAAACATCCAAGCTCCAGAACTGTGAGACATTAAAAGCCTTGCTGAAGTACAGAATACACAGCTGAAAAATGATTATATTTATCATGAAAATCAATAGCAGAACAACAAAATTAGACAATGCCTAAGGAAAATGCTTGTGCTGCTAGCAGCCAAGGGGCATTTGTATTAAGATGGCAAAAAGGCATCAGCTGCCTTTTTGAATCTCTGTTTGTGGTAGTTACATCAAGTGCATGAAACATCTGAGGTAGGAATAGATAATCCTTGAAACCAGACCAAAGCAAGGCCTGAATTTTAGAAACTGAGGCATAAAGACTAAGCAATATCACTAGGGACACCCAAAAATCTCTAGTTCAAATGTAGAAAAAATGAAACCTCACACTGATTTAATAGATTATTAAAGCTATCAATCATAAGCACTGACCCCTCAATGTTTTACTTCCTAACTGGTAATAGTCAAATATCAGTATGCAACACCATTTTTGTGAGCCATACTAATCAGTTAATCCTAAAACATGAGTTTAAATCCCAGTTTTCTGCCTCATGTTTAGCTAGCACATCGTTTCCCACCGAGCTCATTCCCCATTCAGAGCCTGTTGCTCAGTTCCTGGTTTTAACAAATCCAGGAGCACGTGAGCTCAGTGTGCAGAACCCCACCTTTGGCTCAGGCCTCCCCACTTAAGGAAGCACATTTCCCACTCAGCTGTCCATGGGCTTCATCCAGGAAAACAAATTACACACGTCCCCAGACACATGTAAATAAACCAAAGAAATTTCAGATTTACAGAGCTGTCTTCAAACCCTCTCCCCCAGCTCAGGGAGGATTAAAAAGGACTTCAAAGAAGCCCGAGTTCCAATTAAAACACTGTGACCACCCCGGGGACGCAAAAATATTCCTCTGATTAGTGAGATGTGCTCTTTGAACTGTTTGGCTAAAAAAAGCTTTCAGAACTTTAAACAAATGCAGTAATTCTCTCTCATACTTTTTTTCTGAAAGTTTCTAAAAATTTAATATTCAAAGTGAAGGACAAATAATATTTAAAATGGAAAGTTTAATGGAAGCCCATTAGCACATCAGCTCTAGGCATCACTAACATGAGACACAGCAAGACCTGAGTGCTGCAGTCCCAGTACAAAGCAGACAAGTCAAGCTGTCAGAACAGAAAAACCCAGTGTCACTGCTCTGCAGAGGTGGTGGCACCCCTGTGTTATGATATCCCAATCTCAGCAGCCCTCAGAGCCACTCTCCCTGAAAGGCAGAGCACATCAATCCCACCTCGTTTTGAAATTCTGCTTTATTTCCTTAACATCCAAGGCTCCCAAGCTACACATACAAAGTGTCTCACATCCAAGTTCTTTGACACATGGTGATAATACAACAGTTACCCTCAGACTCAGCAATTAGCACAGATTTAAATAAAAAGCTCTTTCTATGCTTGCTGCAAAGAAAATCAAAAGAAAGAAACCAACACTCTCCATCCCCTCAGACTCTCACTCCCAAAACCAGAGCTGAATTACATAGTCCAAAAGTTTTAACATCAAGAACAATGAATGCTAAGAACAAATGCTGGGAAAATAACTGAGGCTTGGAGCATGCCAAAGCAGTTGGAGCTAAGTGGGTATGGTATAATAAACCTGCCTGTGAAAGCCAAACCCCAATCACCCTCATCCACAAGGAATGAATAATTCATGGCAAAAGGAGATAGAAGCAGACTTTAGGACTTGTTCACAGAAAGTGGAACTGCTCAAGTGTAGTTGCATTACAGATGTAAACAGTGGCATTTCAACAATTACTCTTCTTTTGCCAGCTTGCTCTCACAACCCTCACTCAGCTCAGGTACCTGCATCCAGCACAGGGGTCAGAGCAGCCAAAAGCAATTGTGGCTGCCCCGTGGCTGCCATGGCTCCTGGGACTGGGATTCAGGTAGGGACTGCACTGGTGTCCTAAACACTTGGACATCATCTTGGCTTGCTGCTATCATCCAGCTTTGAGCACTTTCACTGCCTGAAGCTGCTGGGGGAGGCACTAATAAGATCAGATAATAAACACTGGCAAAGTTTGAAATGTATCCACAGAAGAGAAAGCTCCTATTCTCCCTGCTAAAAGAAACAAACACCCTTTTTTCACGTCACTTTCACACCCTTCCTTTCATTCACATTTACCTTCAAGATCTTGCTTCATCATGCTGTGTGATACAGGACTGCCCACAAACCAGTTACTTTTCCTTTTTCAGCAAATGGATGCTACAGAACCAACCAGGCAAGAATAAAAGAATTAAACAGCTTTCCCAAAGTCTTCAAAACATCCACCCTCCTGGAGATCTCCTCCTGGCTTCTCTGGGATCTTCAGCTTCCAGATTCTGCTCACTGTTGGTGTGACTGCAGCTTTGTACAACAGCTCCACTATTGAGGAGAAGGTGCATCAGATATTCCCATCTCCTCAGATTTCACTGGCACTTGATTGGGAAGATACTGCAGGGAGTCCTGTTTAAAAGCAAGTATTATGTACCTGAGATGCTAAACCTGTCTTTGGACAACAGTTTCAGAAAGCACAAATGAAAGCTGCAGCCATTAAACCACAAAATAATTTGAAGTTGCTGGTGCAGAGCTCCCTGAGTCAGCTGCTTTCCTCCAAAACTTGTCTGAATTCTCAGGTTTTCCTGTTACATCACCAAGAAAATTTTTAATTTACTTGAACCATTCTGGTTTATAGCCTGAGTACATGCCAGATTAAAATATTCTCAAATCTTAGCTCAACTCTCCTTCCTCTGCTGAGCGACAGCTTCTCTCATAGAACTCCCCACTTCAGAAGCACCCCAAAGAAACAGAGCAAGAAATCCACATTTTTTCTGGAACTTGATACCTACCACCACTGTGTTTAGTACGAAACCTGTGCAAAGACAGGATTAAAATGAAAGCACAAAGGCATATGGAAAACAAGTCCCTCTGTACTTGAAAGCAAATTTGCAAATGCAAATGCTTACAGAACACTTGGCCACATGCTGAGCATTTACTCTTTGCAGAGTCATGCATCAAGACCAGGATTTCTTCTCTCTCCTTCTGCCAAAACCTTTTTTCTACCACATTTACAATATTTTTTCAACAAGAAAAAAAAATCTGCACACAGCACATGACAAAGAGAAGACACTATTAAAAATTTTGTAACTAATGCTTAAAACAGGCAAAGAGCTTTTTGTAAGTCTGGGTAAGAGGATGACTGGCTGAAAAATAAAAAACTCATACCTTCAAGTTGTACCTTTCATGTAAGGAGAACCCTTCAATCAATGCAAGAAACACACAGAAAGGTTCTACAAGTAGGAGCCTCCCATGAAACCACCTCCCTGCACAGGCATCCTGCTGGCCTCTGCACCACGTCAGACAAGCAGACACATCCTGCACTGGCACACCTTTCCTAGAGAGGACTGGCAAAATCCTGAAGTGATGGGCACAATTACTGTAGTGAGAGATTCAAATATATCCTACAAAGAAACCTTTTTGCTGCAGACTCAGGGAACTACATAAACAACACCAATTTCCATGTGCACATTCACCAGAATCTGTCAAACTATCCATTTTTTAGCAGGTTTAAAACAAACACTCCAATATACAACTCCTCAGAAAGCAGAAACCAGAGCTGCCTATTGATTAGGTGTCAGGGCTACCTCAGGAAAGAGAGAAAAAACATAATAGTGGAAACAAAAGTTGCCCACTACATCCTCCCTTCAGAAAGCACAAAGGCTTTAAATACATGAAGCCAGCTCTACTGTGCAGTTACCCTCTGAAAGGCGTCAATTACCTAAATTGGGCTGTGTGGCAGGGAGGAATAAAAATGAGACAGGGTTAAAACAGCTCTAGAATTAATTGGGAGGGGAGAGGGTATATTTCAAAAGAGGGAGAGTTTTCATTCTCGCCTGCCTTCCTTCTCCCTTCACTCTCCAGCAATCACCATGGCCCAAAGAGACAGCAGAAGAAGATTTCATTAATAAATTTATTTCAACTTTCTTTTCAATGGTGCTAAGAATGTATGCAAATCCATTCATAATTAGGTTTAAAAATTCCATTTCATGGGATAATCAGACTTCAAAAAACTCAATTTTAGTTTTAATCAGATTTTAACAAGGATATTAAGTCCATTTCGTTCAGAAGAGGGAGAAACGGTGAATTTAACACAAAATGTATTCAAGCTTAGCCCTGGGAGATAATTAAATAAAATTAATTTGGCAAGGGTTGTCTGTAAATGGAAACGCTCCAGACAGCAGAGCAGGTTCCTGAAGGAAACAAAAGCAGTTCATTACTGTACAAACAGATACAAAGCTTATTGTTCAGACAGAAGAGAATTGCAGCTCCTCCACAACAGCAGGACAACCTGAGCCCTTGAGCTGCCTCTGACAAATGCAGCAGTGTGTGGAGGAGGAGAAGGTGGTTATTTCCTTCTTGTTTCAGCTAAGTCCCCACTCCCCTGGCACAGCAAGGAGGGAAAATGCAGGGGACAGCATATACAAACCTAACAATTTCAAATTACTAAGCACAGAAAATTATAAGAAACAATCTAGTGAGAGACAGCTCCTTTAAGCTATAAAAACCCACGTACAAACTTGAGGCTGTCAGCAAGATTCTTGCCAGATATGGTTCTATCAAATTCCTTGTAATGATTTAGTCACACCATAGAACTGAATCCCAACTTAATACCAAAAGCATCCCATTCTCCCTGACAAAAACCAGAGACTGATACTGATGCTAAAACTTTGGTAACTGTCCTTCTGATGCTGGAATTCTGAAGGGCCAAATACTTATTTTGTAGCCCTTACAACTTTAGACACAAAAATGCAGTTCTTTTAACATTGTATATCAGATGTCTCTGACAATTATTAACATCACAGGAGTACCAGAGGTGCCTTCCAACCTGGTATTCTACAAATCTGTGAAAATCTGCTGACCTGGACACACCACCACTGAAAGAACAGAATACAAAAACCAGACAGATATTTCTGGAACAGAAAAAGCTATTTTAACTATCTAACTACACTCAAATGACATTGAGGAAGAGCATGTTTATCTTTAGCAGCTGTCACAAGCCATCCAGGAGCATGTGCATTTCCAAGACCTATGTCTATTCAATTAGGAAGGAAAAAAAAAAATCAGAGCATTTTTTCACTCTTCCTCTCTACCAGCCTTGCAAATATATCACTTATTACAAAGTGCCAATTGCATTTCCCCTTGCCAGGCACTTGCAGACAGGTGAGCCAAAAGGTGTTGTGTGACCTTGACAAGTGGGCCAGCTCTCCAGAAGGCAGGTGACACCTTTGCCAAAGTCACACTGGAAACCATCAAGCTTAAATGAAAGGCTTGTCACAAAATAGGCTTGATGCCATCAACCTTGGCTGCTGCATTTGCAGAAAACCACCTGAAGCCACAGAGCTTTATCTCTGGGAGTACAAAGAGCACCGAGTCAAATGTCATTTGCAAACTCAGTAGCAAAACTGAGTACAAAAAACTCATAACTAGGTTAAAGCATCTTCTTCTAATGGAGCCAAGAGCAGAGCTGTGAAGTATTCCCAAAAGCTGTCCCAGTTAACTGGATGAACAGCTGACTTCTGTAACTGAGGATGCAGATACTGAACACATTCTCAGTGAAAGCCAGACACCATTTCTGCCCTCCTTAGAAAAGTTAGCAGGATTTCAAGCCATCACTGAAGAGCTTGATGTGTATCACAGCAAGAGGATGACTGTTTCATTAAAAGAGAAAATAAATCAACTTGGTCAGCAGGGAATAACTCAAGTAAATCCAGAATTTCATATTTCTTCCTACCCAAAAGATTTATCTTCCCTTTTACTACACTGCTCATATCAGAGTGTCTCTGGAAGACAGTTTAAACAAGTAATAAGAATTCAAAAGCAATTACAACAAGAACAACTTGTGCCAGAAAATGGTTCTTGCAATAGCTGCCCATTACTCCCTGCAGATACACAGAAATTGTTAACTCTGCTGACAAGAGAGTTAAGAATAATGCAGAGAAAGGGAGTGAGTAAAAATTGAGTCCAAGAGGTACTAAAAAAGCAGCGAAGAGATGCTCAAAATGTGAATCAATACATTTCAAGAAAAGACAAAACTCTGCCTGTGTGGGAAATTTGGGCTTTGTGACAGATCTGCTCCTGCTCATACAGCAAGAGGCAGCAAAAGTTGAGAGCAGCTTCACTGCTGCAGAGGTTGCTCCACTCTGTTGAAAATGGATCATGCTCTTACAAAACCACCATTCTGCAGGATGTGACTTCATTAGAAAAAAAACCATTTTGCTGCAAGGTGATGACCAAAATATGTGCAGAACATCTATTTGAAAAAATTAGCTTTGCCAATGCACTCCTAGAATTTTACATCAGTGGAAAGGAGGGAGAGAAGGTCCCATGCCCCTCCACCTCTTACCTGCCTTGGCTAAGTGGGAGACTTGGCAAGTTTTATCTCCTTTCTGCTGAGCAGGCCTGGCTCCATTTCCTACAAGCTGCTCTAACCCCACTGAGGGCTGCATTTGAAAGCAGGAGCCCTGAGTTCTTATTTCAGGTAGGCAGGTCAGCACTTTGAAAACAACCCCCAAGCACTGATTCTGGTGTTCAGTAAACACAGGGACCCACTCAGCCCCCAACACCTCCCCTCTTTGCTTCCAGAAAGGGAATCTTTCCAATTATCCCAGCCCCAGTGCTCTTGCCAGCCCAATGCAGTGTTTGCTCTCATTCAGGCAGCTCACTTCAGGCTGTGGGTTTTGTAAGTTAAGACAAAAAACACTTCTCATTTTGTATCAAACAGAAAAAGGCATCATTTATAGAAACAGAAACAATTTAGGAAGCTCACTTCTAATACCTTACAACTTTGTTGAATATTGTTTCAAATAAGAAAGATTATAGCTGAAAGCAAAACATTTTTCTATTTACATGCTCACAACACATAATAGCTCCAAACTGCAAGAGTTTTTACTTTTTAAAAGGTATGGAGGGCACCAACTAAAAATCTTTATGTATATTTAAAATTCATACTGATAAGAGTTAAACTTTCTAAAAAAAATCTGCTTCAGGTCTTGCATGTTACTCAGGATTTTTCTATCTAGCCCGAGATAGCAATGACACTGACCAGAAATGGATGAGTAAATAATCCAATCCACCATGCTAATTTCCATGCTATGAGTTATTTTAAAATAACAAACAACACTTACATAATCACAGCTAGCTCAAGAGATCCTTGAGGCACTTATCACATTAATCTTTTAACTCACTAACATTTCAAGTTCACTGTGCCCTTTAAGAAATGTTTGAAAATATTGTGCTGTGCTTTTGCTACTCCAAGCCACATGATTTTTTCTCTCTCCAAGCAATGCATGGACAAAGGTATATTTGCAAGAATACTCCCTTCAATAAAGTAGCTTGTGAGGAAAGAGAATATAACCCAAGTAAAGATAAGCTTTCATCAAAAATATTCACTAGGAAAGCAGTCCCAAGGGAGGACAGATTGGAGCTTCAGGACAAAGCTTACATAATATCTTCACAGGGCACATAAGCAAGCTTGTCAGAGCAGGAGCACTTTAACAATGCTAAAAAACTGAAGTTCTGTAATGTTCATACACTTCAAATTTCCTCCTGCCCAAGTTGATGTTGCTATGCTGGCTGTTAGGTACAATTAAAACTGAAAATTAGACCTTTCCTGGCCAATCCAGCACAGAGCTCCTCACTGCACTGATGACAAACCAAAGGCAGATGATTAAAGCAGCCCCTTCCCAGCTCCCTCAGAAGCAGGAATCTGTGCTCTAGGCACTGATGTGGTTAAGCACGAACCTGGAGTGAGTCATTCTCAAAACACCATCAAGATAACCTGCACGAAAAACACTCAGAAAAGCTTCTCCAACCATACAAATCATATTTTGGTCTTATCAGCACTGACAGATAAGCTCTTCTTAATAGTTCAGTGCATTTTTCAGCAAACTGCTTATTTCTCAACATGAACAAAGGTCAGCTGCTGTCACACTTCACATCCCTGTCCACAAGTCTTTTTCTGCATGGGCAGAAAGATGGACATGATCTGCTTTTACTCATTAAACCCCACTCCCCCTTCCCCACCTCCAGTTTTCAGAACCCTGGTATTAAATAAAGCCTGCAATTCAAAACAAAAATGTACTGCCCCTCTTCTTATTCTTGAGTACATCTCCTTGTTTACAGATTGGCACATACACATTCAAATTAAAGTAGGACTGAAAGAACCTTCTAGTTTAGGTCCTGTCTAGTCCTTTGCTATTATAATTCATCTCTTCCATAACCCTGTGGAGCAGTAATTTGGATACCTTTGACTCCACTGGAAGCTGCTTTCAGAATTTTAGTCTTTCTAAAAGTAACAACCTCCCTGTAACTGCATTCATGGCAGGGTTACAGCAATTTGATTTAAATGCCAGTGCAAGTCCTAAGGATAGCTGGTTCCTTTTCTCACCAGTGTGGATCTCCCTTCCCTCTCCTGCCTTCTCTCCATGAATTTCCTGGCAGCCATTACATCTCCCACCAGACTCTGCCAGAAGCTGTTCCATTCCACACTCAGTGGAAGAGCTCCCAAGCTCCTTCCAGCAGCCACATTCTGCATCCCCCACCATCTTCCTCCACACTGGGTGACCAGAATTCTGAGAAGCATCTCTCCACTTTCACCTCCATGGCAATTTTTCTCCTGGTGCATCCCCTGTGTGAGCATGAACGGTGATTTTAACAAGCACACAGCCCTTCTGGTCCTTTCTACTGCATGTGCTACATTTTCCAAAAGAAGTTTGCATTCAGCTCCCAATTCCATGGAGCATTGTGCTTTGTTTCATTGAATTTTGTCCCATTTCTGCACTCTAATCCTCAGGGTCATTCAGTTCTGCATATCCAGCTTTTGTTTATTTATGAATCCTCTGAACTTGGCATCATTAGCCAAGTTTTATCAGCACACACCAAATTTTTGCACCAAAACCATTAATAGTAATACTAAATAAAGCAGATCCTAAGGCTAATCTATGAGGAATTCTACTTATCCTTGCATTTTCCTTTCAACAATACTGAATCTATCCCTGTTTAAACAATTCTTATCCATTCTACAATTCTTCTATTAATTTCCATCTTCTCCTTCATGGTTTATACTTTCCCAAGTGGTTCCTGTTTCAGTGAAGTTCAAAGAAATAAGATTTATTGTGATTTATTTGATAAGATAATCAATTCTCTAGACGAAGAATGCTGTTACATCAGTCTGGCACAATCCATCTTGGTATTCCTTGATCCAATGAAGAAGGGAGATTCCTTGCCCTGTAGCTAAAGGCCATGCCCAGGAGTACAGGGGAGCAGCACACAAGAGTTTGAATCCTTACTGAAACATTTTGCTTTGCTTCTGTTCAAAAAAGACCTCTGTAGTGAGAGAAGAGCTTTGAAAAAGACATTGCTATGCTAAAACAAAATCATCCCCAATATGCACATATGGGATGTGCATTTTTGTTTAAAAGTTTCCTTGCAAAAGAAAAACTTTGGGGGTAAGTGAGGGATAATGCACTGCACATCTAAGGGCACATCAACAGCCCCAGCTTAAAATTTAGAGCTGAAATACTGAAAGATTCTAAAATGGAAATGGAAAGGTAAAATTAAAACTGAGCTGGAGATTATAGTGGTTATTGGGTTTTTGAAAATGATCAAATGATAGGCTGAATAAAAATCAAGCACAAGCATTTGAGCTGTCTGACAGGAGCAAACCATCCCCTTGCTGATTAGTCTCTGCTATTTAAATGATAATTTCACTTTAAGGCAAACAGGGCTGCCTAATGCAATGAAAGTGGCTGTTTAGAAGGGACTGTATTTTTGAAAGCTTCTCCTTCACAGCAGAGTGAGCAGCAAAGTTGGACCCATTTACACATAACATGGGTCACTACATGCTGCAAGGAGCCAAAGCAACTTTTACCCAACTGTTTTCCAACAGTGTCAAACAATACTGGCAGAAGCTCAAAATGGAGTGTCTGGCTGGTGAGCCCCCCTTGGCAAATGAAACACCTGCTATGGAGCAGACAACACCAGCACACATTGCTGAATTACTCTCCACACAGCTCTTGGAGTCAAACTATTGAAGTTCCTCAAATCATCCTTCACCAAAGATGGACAGTGTGCTAAGCTATTGCTTAGCAGCTTTTTCTGTCTCCAGAATATCAGATCTGTGATCCTGGGAAGACAATCTCTTGAACTGCTCCCAGAGCTTTGAAATGCAAAGCAAGGACAGATATATTTTTGATCTGAGCTTGCTTACTTCTCACTCTGATTATCTGATTATACATTACAGCCTTGCTCTGCTTCAATGTCAGGTGCTCATCTGTTTTATTTTATACTCTTCCTATCTCTCCTTTAGCCTCCAGAGTTATTACTCTGATATATTCAAATGGAAATAAAAGCATTAATGGCAAAGGAGAAAGAACACTAATATTTTTGAACATCAGAGATAAGTACAACATTCTTTGGAGAAAATTAGTAGCAGATAGGAAAGTCTGGCAGGAAGTTTTGCCCAGCATTTCAGTGAAGAACTGTAAAACACAGACCTACAACACTTAAAGATATCTATGAAATGTGGTTGCTTTTTTAAAACTAAGTGGATAAACTCCAAGAGAATGGGAGAAAACTAAACTCTGGTCAAAGCACAGATTTGATATCCACTTCCAAGCATCACATTTAAATGCATTACTGCCAACACCCAAACATGGACTGAAGTCTCCCAAAATGGCATCTGACTGCCCTGAAGCCTGGAGCTTCAGAATTTGAGATGACAAAGGAGCATTTTCTCCCCATGAGGCACAATAAGAATTCTGTCACAGAAAGCTAAAACCTAAGGCAGCGTGGAAAGTGAAGAATAACGTGCATTTTAAAACAAGAGAACAGAATAATGAAGAACAAAAGAGCTTAGAGCAATAGTCCAGCATATTCTGCATGTCACATTCAACAGGTGACAGCTTCCTCCACAACTTCTCTGTAAAAATTGGTGGCTTCAGCACATGCACAATTAGTGTAAGAAAATCACAAGCAGCTTTCTCTTTACACTTGTACCTCACTCTAAAGCAAAAGATGCCCTTTGGAACTGCTCAGGCACTTCCCCCTCAAGAAGCTGCTAAATGCTGCTGAGGCAGTGCTTTCATCTTTCACACATGCCAAGTCCTACAAATACTGAGCACGTAGCCTTTATTTCTATATAAACACAATGATTACCCTCATCATCCCTTCCACATCCCCTGCCCTGCTTTGGAACAGCACAACTATTTATGCACCAACACAGGAGACCTGATGAGGGAACAGATCAGGAATGGGATTGCTGTTTCCCATTCCAGATTGCTTTTTTGCTCTGCAAGGACACCTCTTTCAGTTGCAGAGTTCACAGAACCAGAAGGTACCAAGTAGGAAAAGAATATTTTAAGACAGACACTGGAGTCAGAAGCCCAAGGTGAGACAGGAATGGCAGAGCTGCTCTAGACTGGGACTAACTCATCCTGACAGAACAATGCAAGGGAAATTCACTCAATATTAATCCCTGTGCAAAAGCCAAGAGAAAGCCCCACTAGTCTGAGGGATCTGGGGGAATATTAGCAACCTGCATAAATGGGCCTTCTTCAGAGAGTGAATTCTTTAGCATTTCCCAAATCTTCACCTTCAGTAGAAGGCAAAAAAAAGTAACAGTAAAATGCAGTACTGTGCCTGTACAGGACAACAGCAGATAATCCACCCATGAGGTAAGCTGAGATCTCAACCATGAAAGTTTCTCTAACAAGTACAGTGATTTTTGGTTGTTGTTTTGGTTTTTGGTGCTTGTTTGTGGTGGTTTTTAATTACTTGTTCCCCCTACGCAGCATTTATCTCCCTACTGGGTACCCTGGGAATTCCCACTGAGAGGAGACAGTTTGTTTTACACTGGGAATCTTGTAAACAGCAGTCATGCAAATTTCAGTCTGTTCACAGATCATAAATTACAACTATTTATGAAAAACTAAGACATAGAATATGAAGCTTCAATATCCTCATACTATGCTAATCCTAATTTTCTCCTCCAATTGGGGACACAGCTCTAAAGCTGGAGGCCATCAGTGGCCAACCGAGACAAACCAAACTTCTCACCCTCCAACAGAGAAATCAGCACTGCAGTTCAGGGCAGTGGTTAACAGGGGCCAGCCAGCACCAAATGCTTTTAATTAGACTGATTTCTTGCTTGGTGACAAAAGACCACAGGGCTACAATAGGCTATCCCATAAAAATATGTGCTCCACTATGGAATGATCATGCCAGAACTATGACATTACTGGAACCAGCAACAATAACCACCAGTCTTGTCTTGATTGGTTGCAGTTAATTAAGTATCCAGAGTAACATGAGTAATTCAAATTATTTCAACATGCACTACTTTGTATATCTGTCAACAGATTTTTTTTAAACCAGTAACCACTTACTCATGATGGACATTCAGAGAAAGACAAATTACTACCTTGTGAGAAAGGAAAAGATTATGAGCTTCATTCACTACTGCAAAGATATTCAATGCCTTGGATGGAAGAGAGTGCACAGTAGCTAAGCATAGTTAATCAAGATTCAAAAAGGAAAGCAGAGAACTCAAATATTCTCCTTTTTCTTCTATTCACTGAAAAAAAAGAGCACTAATCCACCACTAAATGCAGAATCAAGAAATCCAATTCCCTTTCCCTCTCTCTCTCCTCCCTTCCCCCAGCTCCAAAAGCAGAATGTGCATAGAAGGACTTCCCGTACTGAGTGTAGCACCTGGGTAATTATGAATTACAACTGTGCAAACCACTGTACTAAATAGAGATGCTTGCCACTTAATTAAACCCTTTCTTAGAGAGGAAATGCATACACATTCACACCATCTCCTCTCTTAATTGGTCTCAGACACTGCAGGAAGTTAGTCCCCAAGATTTGTCAGCCAGCCAGCTCACAGATGTTTCAGAAAGAAAACCAGGTCAGCACTCCCAGGTTCACTTCTTTGGCTCCAGGAGACAGGTCAGCAGATCAGAGTCTGCTGTCTGCAGCTGGCAGCTCCACCAAGGGAAAATGGTTCCTCAGCACTGGCCCAAATTCCTGCCAAACTGCTCTTCCCTTGGCAGACCTGGCCTGGCCAGTGAGCTCCCCAGACAGCCAGAGCAGCTCCAGGAGATGTCACTGCTGCAGCCACCTGCACTCACCCAGAGGGCTCTGTGGGCACTCCCCAAACCCACACCCAGTGAACCCCAAGTGTCTCTGGGTCAGCCTCACACCATCAGCACAGGGGGCCAAGACCTGCCTGACACCAGAACCAAGTGGGATGTGACTCAGAACACCCAAGGCCATGACCAGAGTCTCCGAGCTCCACACAAGTGTCTAAGCACACTTCTCTTCACTCTAACACATCAGCTCCACCTCTAATTTCCACACTGTATCCCATGGCTCTTCAGAAAAAGACAGCTGAGATCCCCAGTGTGGAAAAAGCCAAAATTATTCTGAAAAGCTGTATGAACAAAATCTTTTGTTTCTTCCCACACATGAACACCAAGCCTGAGCTGACAGCAACATTGGCAACAGAAAACAGTGCTCCAAAAGGAAAGACTGACTTAAATAGGCCATGATCAATATATTTGATCACTGATATAAAATATCTCTGCTGTGTATACAAAGATCTTTGAGAGTCCAGCAGGTGAATCTGTAAAAACTTTATACTCATTGCTTCCATTAAAAAAAAACACGAAGCAAAATAAAAAACAAACAAAAACAAACCCTATATCACACATTACTATTTATTACCTCAAAAAAGAAAAAAGCTTCGACTAAAACTCCTCAGAAGCTGTTGTTTGTGGCCCACCTGGCAGTCTTCACCCACTTGTATGACTTTTCAGCCAAACTCCAACCTTTCAAAGCTTGCAATTTTCTGCCACTTATGGAATAACACAAAGACAAATTTACCATTAAACCTTGTCAGCTGCTATCAATGGCTATCAGTACCTTCAGTATCTGAGTTACTGCCTCAGCTTTAACAAATACCTGATGCACATCTTTTTCCATCACTCAGTACTCCAAGGTATATCTATTTAGGGAGAGCAAATCGCTTGCTAAATTCATTAGAGGACAAAAACAATATCAACCAAACACAGACAAACAGCAGCAAAAGAGGCTTATTTAGATTAATAGCTCATAGAACAAGCATCCTCATTTTTTATTTGGGCATCCTCTACATGCTGCAGAAGGGAAAGGCAGAACAACAACAGCGCTGCTCTGACAATGCAATTCTAAGGCTTGGGGTGGGGAGAAAAGAAGCAGGCTGTGAAGAACTCCGGTTAAACAAGACAAAATTAAGAATACGTGGTGTAAACATGAAGTTTACAAAGTCAGCTAGAAAAACAGTTTCATATTCCATTAGAGAAATCTGCACAAGCCATTTTCATACCAAGGTACAGCCCGGAGTACTGAGCAAGGAGACAGTGAGTGCATGCAGGCAGCATGAAAGAGAGTCTAAAAGTTCTGCCGGCAGCAATTGGGAGTTTTCCTGAGCGCAGCTGCCCCTTCCAAGGCTGAAGGATTCCCAGCGGGCTGAACCCCAGCCTGCAGCGATCCCGTCCTTCCCTGCAGGAGAGCGGGCGCCATCTCGTGGGAGTTCTGAGCTTTGTCACCCAAATAAAGCCACTGCTGTCACCCAAAACCTCCCCCAGGTATTTTTCTTTTAAAATAGAATAACTGTTTAATGGCAATAGAGGAAGTGTCTGGAAAATAACTCTAAGCTAATAGTCCAATGCTGAAAAAACAAGCGAGTGTGTCACGATTAACATGGTTTGTCAGTGAAGATGTTCAACAACTCAATTACTCAAATACTGGATTTTGAAGAAATAGAAACTACATCAGCATATCCTGGAGAGACAGAGTACAAGAAGCTTGTTTTTCCAACACAATACTTTCCTAATAACAGTACTAAAAAAAGCTATGTATAAATATCCTTCTACAGGACAGTGCACTCCAAAATAAATAAGACTTTCTACTCACAGAGCAAGAATTTAACATTTTGTGGCTTTTTTCCCCTTTACAGCTGAAACCAATTCTACAATAGAAATATCAAGTAAGAGCAACACATGACTAATGTATGAAAATCCCTGGCAGCATAACACTAACACACAAAAAAGACCTAGATCCACAATAAAACCCAGAGCCAACTATATTGAGAGGTAGGCAATAAGAAGCTCAAGAAATCCAAAGGACATATAATTGAACACAAGAAAGAGGACAAAGATTTATAATGTGTACACATGAACCATATATAGCACATATGATGAGTCCTATTTTATTATCTAGCTACTGTACAGCACAGGGATACTTTGCTATAGAGCTACAGCTGTCTTTGTTTCCACTGTTTATGAAGAGAGAGAAAGCCCAGGAGCTTTGGAATCCAGAACGAGCAAACAGAAGATTAGCCAGAGTCAACTGTTAATGAACTTGTTTTCCCCCCACAAGGTGAAGCATTATAAACACTCTTCCATTGTCACCAAAAAGAGACCAGTACTAAAAACAGTTGGATTACCACCACACTCCTGAAAGCTGCACCTCCTTCCCAAGTATTATTACATAAAATTACACTGCAAGGGCTGATCATAAGCCAATCTGACAAAAAGCCTGCTGGGAGCAGGCAATCAGTGAACAGAAACCACTGAGAGCAGACACTGAACAAGCCCTGTGGAAGTGCTGGAGGAAATGAAAAATCATCCTCTCCTAAAACTCCACACGCTGCATGCACTTCCCTTACATCCTCTGTTCCAATGAAGAACCTGATAAGAAAAGATGAGAAATCCTAATTTATTCCCTTTTCCCTTTCTTATCTAGTTATTAGCAAACAGAACATTCCTCCGGCTCTTTGGGACAACCAGCCAACTTGTTCCTGTTTCTTTTCTACTATGAGATGGGCAATTAACTCTTCTCAAACTTTCACCAACAGCATTCTCCAGGATCCAACCAGGACAATGATCACTCATCATCTTCATCACCCTCACCAAAAATTAATGTAATTCATGCTGCAAGGAGTCTGAGAAAGAAAAGAAAAAGAACAATAAGGGAGGGAGGGAGGGAGGGGGAAATCATCCAGTCCCACTTGCTCCAACTGCATGAAAAGATGATCTTTCTCAAGAGCAATTCCCCTTTCTGTAGAAGGTGCCATTAATAGCACTAAACAATATGGCCCAATCACAAAACTAGCACTTCACAGCGAATATTCTGATTTTAAATGAAGGAGTTATTAGACTTCAACAGGCAGAATCACTTGGTTCCATTTCTCTCCCACTGTGAAATTACCTCGTTAAACCTTTAACAGCTTGAGGTAAGTAAAAAGCTTTTACTCCAAAAGCTTTTGTGAAAAGGATTCCTACAATTTCTGTCCATACCTTACCATAGGAGACTGAGCATAATTCCATCTTCATCTAAATGTATGGATCCTCAGCAGATGCAGGAGAGAACCTCAAGCATGCTACCTACCAGCAGGCCTCAGAAAAAGGTTCATTATCCTCATTAAACAGAAAACATTGAGAAAATTAAGGGAGCTTTCCCAAGCGGGAACACAAGTATCCTTTACATGAAGCAGTGATGTGTCCAAACCGTTCTGTGCATTTCCAAACAATCCCAGCAGTGTGCAGACACAGCTCTGTGGCTGGGTATGTGGAATGAATGGAATGGAGAAACAACTGGCCAGATGAGGTTCTGCTGCTCATGTTTCTGCTTTGACCCAGTGTGAAAGGTGATCAATGCTCATATCAATTATTTACAAAGAAGCATCTCCTTTTCTCATGTAATAACACTGTAAATATTTAGAGAAAATAGAACAGTGTTGAAATACACAAAATATTCATATATACACAGAAAACCTTCTGCAGCAAAAGAAAATGATCAGAAATTCCCCTATTTCCAGCTCCTTTTTATACCACATACACAGAGACCTTAAAAAATCTGGTTCACTGCTCCAGATGTCAGGAGGAGCTGTTGAGTACCAGCACCCAGACCAGCTGGTGTTAGAAATCAGAACTGGGGAGTGGCTTTGACAAAATAACTAAAATAACATTTCTTCAGCTGCTTTAGGGAAAGAAAGTCACAACATGTTCTAGCAGCTAATTTTGATATCCAGATTCCAAGGGAAATATGTTTACAATAGTTTGCCACAACTAGCACACATTCTCTTCTCTGAACACCTAAAATTCTTAGAAATTCACTTCTTAGTAAGTGGAATCTCTTAACCAAATAAAAATGCAGCTATACACAAAAAGTTTCAAGAATTCAAAACTGATCCCCAGCCTCAAAGACAATACTCAAGGTGACTTAGTGAAAAACATTTCTTATTCCCAAAGTTACTTCAAAAATTGTGTTATCTTATTTTCTTCTCATAATAAAATGTACTAGAAGAGCTTCCACATGAAGAAGGGACAGAAAGAAAGCATGGCCAACACACCTAAGAGATCAATCAAAAAGATTAAGAGGAAAGGGCTCAAAAGTCTTACTTCCCTCCAGAGCTGTGAGCACATACCTGATGTTTAAGCCAGTGCTCTGATCCAGTTTCTCCCAGCTTTGTAATTTTCCCAGAAGTTTCTAAAGTGAAAATTAAAAGTAGAGTTAGACATAGACACATGTTCTGACAGCTCACCAGAGCTGTTACAAAACTCAAAACCAGAGTTTTCTCATAAGCCTCCATGCAAAGTCAGTGTCATTCCTTCTCCTCCTGGGGATTTCCTGATCTTACCCAGCATTTTTGGTTTGTCATTCTGCAGCCCTGGGTACCAAGGCTCTTCACAGACACATGTTTGACACCACCATGTCTGGACAGAGCTTGATGCCAGAAAAAGCCTTTCCAGCAAAAGAAAGGTAGAAGAGACACATCAAGGCTAAAATAGACACTA
The DNA here is from genome assembly GCF_036417665.1 of Passer domesticus. Classification (NCBI taxonomy): domain Eukaryota; kingdom Metazoa; phylum Chordata; class Aves; order Passeriformes; family Passeridae; genus Passer; species Passer domesticus. Next base: position 12,440,642 of record NC_087488.1, read on the forward strand.
TGATGAGATTATTCTGTATACAAAATCTCCAGCTGAACAGTAAATATCCCTTTTGCCTTTTACACCTTCCTTGCCATAACTCCCCTCATGCTGACTTTCCAGTTTGGGAATGTCTGGTTCAAGTCCATTAATTAAAGGAGGTGTCATATCTTGAGTAACACAATACAGGAAGAGCTGAAAAGTCAGGACAGGCAATAGAGGAAACTCCTGTTCTGCTTATTCACCAGACGTTCCCAGCTCCTCACCTCATTTTCCAATTCCACAGTCACTAGCTGTGCTTGGACTTTCTCATAGCGTTCCAGCTTTCTCTGAAGACCTTCCACTTCCTCTTTAAGCAAACCATTGTTTTCTTTCATTTCCCTGTGATGAAGAAAGAGACAGTTACTACAGATTCATGCAACTCAACTCCCTTTCACAAACTTTCAGATCTACAGGAATCCCAAGGGAACCATGACATTCAACTTCTATAACCTTCACAGCAAAGCCTGCTACCAAAAAAAATACAGTTCCATTGAATTTTTTTTTCCTACTCTAAACACCATCCTAATTATGCCCAAACAAGCTGAAGCTTTGAGTCTCCTTTAGTATTTGTCAAAACGAGGGTAACAAAAGACTCCAAATTCTGCTTTTCAGTCTGGCTGGAACACAGCAAGCAGTACAGACCTGGGCTTTGGAGAACTGCCTGGTTTTACTTCAACAGAGGTGTACAAGGGTGAAATAAATCTGTACAAAAGCAAATGACCTTTAATCTCTTGGTATGTTCCAGTGTAGAAAAAGCATGAGAAAAAATTCCAGGACAAGCAATTTAAAATTATAATTAAATAATTACAAGACCAAAACCTAGGAAAATTACTTATTAAAAAAAAATCTGGCAAGAAGACTCATGTAATTTTTTAAAAAGACAAACAACAACAAAAAACATCCAACACTTTAAGGCAACTTATTTCACATTACATTTAATTTAATTTTTCAAACTGATTGCCATTTCGACAATCCAGAAACCCTACATACCCAATGGCTATATCAGAGTTTAGAAATTTAAATAAGACACTTTCTAAACATTATGCTGGAACACCAGGCCTTTAAAACAGTGGTAATAGCTAAGCAAAACCAGCTCTTAAAGAAATGTTCAGCTGCCTCTTTTCCCTACAGGAAATTCTTTCCCCAAGCTGCATGGAGTTCATCACCTACCTTTAAACATTGAATTTTGTTCTAACAACCCAAAATCACCACCCAGGACAGTGAATACACATTCTGTGATGCTCCTGTGTTCAAGAAGATTCCATAGATCTTGTCAGACCCTCTCATCTAGTAAGCACCATGACACTGCTCAATTCATAAGCAGTATTTATATGAAATACTCCCTTCTGAACTTTCCATGTGGAAACCCTAAAGAGGGATGTAAAAGTACAGTGTAGCTGTAGCATGCACAGAAGAACACAACCCTGAACACCTGAACCCTTCCTTCACCTGAAGTAGGCATTTTCCTCCCTGAGCTGGCGCAATTCACGCTCCATTTTTGGGAAGCGAGCCAGTTCTGCCTTCATGTTCTTGACAATTACAGCATCATGTTCCTGCTGGGACAGCTTCTGCTCCAGATCCTGGAAAACACAGGATGAGAACAGGCCAGCAATGAGTACATTGGAATCTGTGTAAGAGCTATTTCTGCATTGTACCTTCTAAGCTCAAATCAAGGACTGGAATGAAGTTGGAAGGGAACTCAGGAGGTCATGTGGTCCAATCCATGCTCAAAGCAGGGATGACTCTTGTTGCACCTGGGCTGGTCTCGTCTCTCTACACCTGCTTAGTCCAAGTTCATAACAAAAAAACTCAATTCCTTATTAGAATGATCTTCTTCTATCAACTGAACCAAATCTGTGATTTTCTGGTCCTCTATCCCTCCACCAAAAAAGTGCAGAGGGAAGCATTTGAATGGCCTGCAAGAATTAGGTACAGAAAGAGGCAAAAATGTGAATTTCAACATTATGGTAAATGTTGGGGAGTTTTCCACTAAAAACCCAAATTATTTAGGGCTTTGTTGCAGACTTATATCCTGTTTTCCATCTTTTCATTTCAATGGAGAAAGTCTCCTCTTGCTGGCCATCAGGTTGGTTTTACAGCAAGGCAGTGCCACTGTCAGCACTACTCAAACCAAAGTAACTCTCCACATCTGCCTCTGCCAGGAAGACAAGACAAATGGAAAGGATACACTCCCACCAACCTATGTGCTCATTTGGAAGCACAAAAAGTATCTCCATACTGACATTTAAGATAGTGTAGTTTTGAAATCTTTACAAGTAATTGCACTTTCTAAACACAACTGCAGAGGAAGGATTTTCTGGGAAGCAGAAAATAACTGTAGCTGCTGGGCTCATCACACACCATTTGAAAAAAGATCATTCTAGAAGCAGTCTTTTGCAGAGCAAATTTGTGCTGTGGCACAAGACCAAAAAAAGCATTCCTACAGAGCACTGCTTAAGGATATAAATCACCTTTCTATAGAGAAAGCATGCTTTTTTTCAATCAATTGATACAACAAAGTGTCATTTTACAGCTAATTGTGGATAGCCTGGTCCACCCAAGACCAACTCTTACTAGCAACCAACTCAGGTACTTATGTGGCAAATTAATCTTTTACTTCTGCAACAGACAGTTTTTTAAAAACAGTGTTTTGTTCTTCCACTGAAGGAATTAAATTCTAAAGCTTTATGTAGGTCACAAAGTTTCTTACCTTAATCTTCTGTTCATATTCTGTCAGTAAGGACTGGCTTGCTTGCAGTGTCTGGATTTGCTGACTTGCCTCCTGCCATTTCCTGTCAGATGAAGACAGAAGAAGCACTTGAGCACCCAGAATTCAGGTACCAGAAACAACCCACCTTCAGAAGTCTCTGACCAACAGTCAAGAGCACTAACAAAGTAAATGTTACTCTTATATAACATTTGCTCTTTCAGTCTCACACTCATATCAGCTCCCTCTTATTTAGAGACAAAAATATCCATTCATTTTAATAAAAAAAGTATATTGAGAAAAATACAAAAAAATCAAGCCACTTAACTCTAAGAACAGCAAATATATACTCAGAATAAACAAAATTCCACAACTTAGAAACTGAAGAGCTGAAGTTAGCAAGCAAGGAAAAACATACTCATAACTTTCAATTACCCCTCCACTGTGATTTAAGGTTTCATATTTCTGTTCTGTTCAGTCCATAAAGTTCAAATCAGCCTTTCCCACCCACATGCCTTCTGTTAACTGTCCACCAGGAACACAAAACATCACTGAGATTTAAAGCTCAAGTTTGTGGGTTTTTTTCCTCAAGGTACAATTAAAATTGCACCTCAGAGCTGGGTTCAAACAACAGCTACAACCTGCACACCCAGATCAAAGAACCCCTTTGAAGAGCAGAAATCAAACACTGTTGAAAGTTTTCTGAGTGATGACAGCTGCACAAGACTGAAGTTCTGTTTGCCTTTTTCTCCCTATAGTCATTCATCCCTTGCTTACTTTTTTTCAACATCCAGCTGCTCCATCAGTTCCTGCTTCTGAGAGTCTTGGCTTGTCATCTGCATCTCTTGGTTCATTATATTCCATTGCAGCTCTGATATTTTTCCTTTCAATACAGTGATTGTCTGAATTAATTGAGAAAAAGAGCATAAACATACAAGGCTGTGACTTTCCAAGCCGGGTATTATGGATGATGACAGAAATAATTTCCAACTAAAAAGTATTAACACAATCTTAGAAACAATCTCACACTCCTGCAAACCTACCTCAAACAAATGCAAGAGAAAATAATTTTACACTTTCATTTGCCATCCAAATTGCCATTTACATTATCTCTTAAATGGGTGACCTCAAACTGGCATGAAAAACACCAAACTTTAAAGTTAGGTGATGTCTTTCTCTATATATATTAACTCTAAACAAAAGCTCACAGGTTGTTTCCAATAGCCATTACTCAGCTCCCTGTAACAGAGAAAAAGAGAAATATCTCAAAACGTTACATATGCAGTGTGTCTTCTAGACAGAGAGACAGGTAGAGTTCTCATGTTAATACCGATAGGAATAAAAGAACACAGACACAAAACTGCAGCACACATCCTTTAGGTGGGTTTAATTTCTCTCATGTACCATTCTCTCCTCCTGGTTTTAATCACTGATAACTGGAACATTAAATCTGTTTACCTGCTTTATCACATACTACATTTCTAGTGACACCAAGGCAGGAGCAGGGCCTAAGGACTTAGTGATTGCTGATCAACAGCTGGTATGGGAGAGTTACAAATTAAACAGCTGAACTCAACTGTAATGATGTCTGAGAAGGTTGAGGGTTGAGAAGATAGTCTGGGAATCCACATATACTGAAACTGTTACTCAAGTATTCATTCTGCAGTAGCATGCACAGGCATTTAAGACACTTCAGGAGGACACACTTGGTTCATAACGTTGCTCCCATCCACTCTACAGCTCTCCTGAACACTTTCCCATATTATCTTTTCCATCACTGTCCCTTTCTTCACACTTCTGAACGAAGATGCTGGATGTTGCCTCACACTTTTTTTCTCCTTTTCCATATCACCTTGTCTAAGAAATCTCTTCTCCTTCTGACCTGCCCACTTGTATCTGGGCTTGGTTTGATTCTAAACTTTGACAGAAAACACACACCACCAGGGTTTATTCATTTCTAGGTGATGAACACAATGTTCCAGTTATTTCGTTTAAGGGTTTTTTTAATCAAAAGGGACATTTTTATGTCACAAGAACTGCAAAGTCACCTGAAACTGTGGATGGATTAAAAATTACTCTGTTCTTACTTCATTAGCTTCGGCTAATTTGCTCTCCTTCTCTTGCAGCTTCTTACTCATTGTCTCCATGCTCTTCTTGTAAGATTTGTTCATCTCCATTTGTTCTTTCAGTTTATTTTCAGCCTCTGTTTCCCTTTCCTGGTACTGCTTTATACGTGTGAGCAGCTCCTGGTTACGGTCGGCCTCTCGCTGGACAAGGGAAAAAACACACAGAGACTTAAGGAAAAGCAGCAGAAAGGTGAAGCCATTTTCCCTTCTTTTGTCCTCATTCCTCATTACCATGGTCACAAATGGTAATTGCTTCATCATGAAGCAAAGTTACTCAGACCGCAGCTTTAACCTAGCAAGGACAAAAATTTATCAGCAGTAACTCAATGGAATTACCAAAGGAATTACCCAGGGAAGTGGAGCTGGAAAATTAAGAGACCACGTCTTCCAAATCTCTTTCACTAAGACATGACTGTGAGAATACAGATGTGCCTTCACAGACTCCATTGCACACTCTCCAGTAGATCAAAGATGAAAACATTCAACCTCCAATTTAAAGCTGACCCACGCACAGCAAACTGACTTTCAGAAACTCAGCCCTCAACAGCTGGGTGAATAAAACAAACTTCCCTCTGCAACTTCTGGAATTCAGGCCATTTAAAAGAAAATATTATCGATAAATATTTTTGAAGTCTGACAACCTTTCATATACCATTCCAGTTTATTCCTACCACAAATTGATTGATACTTATTGAAAAAATGCATAGTTAATTGCTTTGCTAATCAAAGCAAATGGAGACACGGATTTGCATAGTAAGCAAGGATTATGCAAAGCAATGTGAGGTTCCTAAAACCTTTATCCACATGACTCAGAAAAACACAGAATCTGAGCAGGGCAATTACCACAGTGCTGGATTAATGCTGCTCCCTTTTTTTGTACCAGTATTTCAAGGGTTTCTGTGACTGACTCAGCTACAATCCAGTTTGAACTCTTCCTGGCCTAATCCTACATCACCTTACTTCAGAGGAAGGAGGAATTTAATCACTGACTCCTTATTTCACAACCACACACTAAATGTGTCACCCTCATAAAATACAACAAAACACACTTATTATTTTTCACAGATTTCTTTTTCAATAATCAGCCACATAGAAGACTTTTATTATGCTACAAAAGCCACTGATCCACAGCTTATTTCAGTAACGTCGTTAAGCAAACATATGTGGGCAGAAAAGCAGAACCCAATAAAAGCCATTAGTCCCTGAGCGAGGCTCACTGCTTTATCAGTGCAGGCTCTCTTGCGTGACACTGCATGGCTGGAACTGCTGCCATTCCAATTAATTACAGTCACACAAACCAAATGCTGGCAATTGTGCCAGCAGAAGTTTAAACCCTCTCAGAGAAAAATTATTAAATACTTCTGGGAGAAACATATAACAAATCCCTTTTGTTACTGCTACCCATGACAACTTCAATGCTAAACTAACAGAGTCCAGTGATCAGACCATGTGAACCTAACGAGGCTTCAAGTTCACACTCTTGTGCACATCAGCAAGTTAGTGCAGTGCACTGAGAGGAGACCTGCAGAGCAGTTCTGTAGCTGCACTGGTGCTGGCAACTTGACACCCACACCTGCAGCAAATGCAAACACAGTAAATGCATTCCAGACTCACTGAAGTCCTGCTCTGAAGACAGTGTCCATTAGCAGCTGGAGAACACCAGGCTTGCTCCTGGAGTGCACCTTTCAGTTTAGTTTCACTCCAAAAAGAGAGTAACTATACACATTCTGAGACAGACCACAGCACATCCCTGAACCAAACCACTGATGTAAATTATCTCCATGTGTTCTGGCTTAGGCCAACACTCCCAAGCCATGGGCAAACATCCCACTCACCTCATAGTTCCTGGCATTGGTATTGGCTGCCTTCTCCAGCTCGATGCGAGCTCGTTTGTGGCTCAGCTCCATCTGCATCTTCTCCCGTTCCACCTGCAGCAGCTGGGATTTGGAGTGGATCTGCCCAGCCTGCTCCTCCAGCTGCCCAGTTCATGTGTGAAAAGGGACATTGGCACCATTAACAGCACAGCAGTATCATCGTGCCCTGTGCTGCTCAGCTCACATTAACCTGCCATTTTACAAACTATCACCACATTTGTGGTACCTCTCACACCAGCTGTAGATGGGGAAACAGAGAGTTCAACACCATCCTCAGAAACCCACAGCAAACCAAGGAGAATTGGAAAGAAACGAATTCCTGGCTCTTATGTCAGAATTTCTCAATCTCCAGATGTAGCCTGACAAAAACTACTTCTCTATCTAAAAAGCTGATTATGAACTCCCCAAGCTAAGAAGCACAGACCACGCTCCCAATAAAAGTAGCTGCTGAGCAAAATAACACATTTTTCCATGATCTCTACAACATCACACTTCATTTTTTCATTCTAATTACCTGACAGCACAGACAATACTAACAGAATTGCTCACATCCTGGAGATCCAACACACAGCCAATGGAGACTAAGCAGAGAGAGCCTCCTGCAACTACTGCTGCCACCAGAGAGTTAGCACAGACAGAAAAAGCTTAAATTTTTGTCAACATTCCAAATGCAAAGCAGATTTACATTAAAAAAAACAAACTTATTTCATACGTAGAGGCTGAAATAGAAATTATATTAAGATACAGAATAGAGAAACTTCATTCCAGCCTAACAAACAGTCCCTGGGATCTAAGATGTCAATTTACTTTATGCTTTATGAGCCTGAAGCAGCTAACAGAAAACAAAAAGTAAATAACCCAGGTGGATAAGAAAGCACAACTGGTTTGTATATCAAAGCACAGCTCAATGCAAGTCTCCTGGATGTGTCCAGGCAAAGAAGCCTTTAAATCCTGAAAAAAGGTAACAAAGTCTCTTACTAGAAAAATGTTAAGATATGAAGCTCCTTTGTTCAGCAGTATTAAAACAATTCACAATTTAATTTCCTGAACTGGTACACAGATATAACTAGCAGGGAATAAATTCAAAAGACCTTTCTTAAACTTTTACAAAACAGAAATAAACCTGTCTGACGCCGTAAAAAAAAATTAAATATATTCTGGAAAAGATTCCAGAATGGTGACAGCAAGCTTCCTTTATTTCTTTATGTCAACTTCAGAACGTCAATATCAGAATGTCAGTTTCAGAACGTGAATATCAGAATGTCAGTTTCAGAATGTCAATTTCAGAAAGAACGGTCAGATCTGAATGAAATCCCCAGCTCCTGGAATCAAAAGGAGCACACAACCACACTGGAGTGATACTGCAGGAATCACCAAGGTGAGGACTCCTCACCTGCATCCTCTGCTGGTACTGCATCTGTAAGGAGCTTTGAGAAGATCCTGGTGTAGCCAGCCCAGACACTCCCTCCATACGCTGTGAAATGAAGTTGTTGAGGGATCTCAGGGTGGAGAAGACAGTGGTATTATTTTCCAAGTCCTCCATGGCTCTAGAAATGGACACAAAATCATCAGCAAAACACCCAAAGCAAGCTGCTGTGCTAAAGAGGCATCCACCACTGCCCTGAGGAAACATTAAACACGAGGGCTTTCCATTTACAGGGTAAAAGCAACCTGCAAATCACTGCTGGGACCCACAGAAAACATGACCCCACCCAGGCTGAAGTTGTAATTTTCTCTGAAATGAGAAAAAGATGCAAGATGACCTTTTCTTCTCTGACCAAACCAAACTCATTGTTGTTCCCCCTAAGTTTTGAAGGTGATGGGAGCAGAACTAACCCCACAGCAGCAGCAAACCCTTCCTGCTACACAACGTGTTTCTGGTTTCCCAGAAGCACTCTGGACTCTAATTTCCAACAAGAAGTCTTCCCAAGTCCACTGATCACTTGTGTAAGTGAAACTGCATCTCACTATTCATATGATGAGATGTAGCTCTTCCTTCCAGTTCAGAACGGTACTAACTTAAAGGCCAAAGATAAATCGAGGGTGGAGCTCAGAAAAGCCTGCAAGGTTTCCTAGGAAATTTAGGAGCCTTAGGCGAGTTCCTGCAGTGCCTGCACGCTCCATAAATCCCCAGAAACACCGGAAAAGGTCCAGCACCAGGAAAGGCAGCCACAACACCCACACGGCTTGCAGCGCAGAGCTGGGGCTGCCTCCCGCACCCCCGGGGTCACAGCGCAGCCACTGCTCGCATCTACGGCACCACGAGCAGAAGCAACAGATCTGCCAAAACCCAAACCGAGCGCTGGAGCACCAACGCACCTGCGGGCAGGCAGCTCCAGCGAGCCCCTTCTCAACCCTACCAGCAATTAAGAGGGCATTAATTAGGTGTGGGAGCCGGTTCAGGAACCCCCGTGGCCAAGGCTCCCCCAGGACCCGCGGCGGGCAGCGAACACCGAGAGCGGCCGCGGCGGGCACGGGGCAGCCCCGGGCACCGAGGGGTTCGCCCGCACGACTCCGCCGGGGGAAGAGCGGGCTGTGACGGGCGCGGCCGGAGCCTTCCTCCTCTCCCTTTCCCCCCGTCCGTGCCCCTTCCCGTCCCGCCCTCAGCGCTCACCGCCGCGCGCCCCGCTTGGATCTCCCTCCTCGCCCCGGCCACGGGATCTCGCGGGAACTGCGCGCCCGCCTCTCGCGAGAGCGGCGGCGCCGGCGGCCGTAACGGCGGCGCTACGCGCGCAGCGCTCCGCGCTACTGTAATGGCCGGGAGCGGCGGGAGCGCGTCAGCTCCACCCGGCGCCCAAAATCCCCCCGAGCCCGCCCGCCCCGGCACCCATCCCGCCAGCAGCCCCCTTGTCATGATGATAAAGGCCCTGGAGTCTTAAAGACAGCCTCTCATGTAACTCATGCCACGGTCAGCCTGATAAAAGCGTTGTTTAATATAAAATTTGTCACTTTCAGATAAGGCAGTGGTTGGATTTATTTGTGCGGACAGATTTCCGGCAATTCAGTCATTCTCGCTGCTGGGATCTCAGGAACATCGTGTCTTTTTGCCTGAGAAATACCACTGGCCACACCTAGAAAGCACTGGGGGATGATCTGCATGGCCATGACCCTGTCCCACTGCCACTGACTGGATTTATGAGTGCCAGGAAGCAGCAATTCCTAAATATAACCTGTGTGTGCACGAGAGGCAGCAGAGCCATGGGGATGAAAATTCCCAAGCCAGCCGTGCCTCTCACATGGCTGTGTTACACGCCTTGCATGAGGATGCAGATCCTGATGTGCACAGAAACATTTTCTGTTCATGTTCTGTTCAAGGCACTGAATTGGCTGAAACTCCCCTTTGCTGCTCCCTCACGTTCTGACAATCACCTTTATGGCCAGTCTCATGTATGACAGCATTAACAGTGCAATGGTATTCAGGCACGCATTAAAAACTCATATAATCAGTGTTTTATTTTCATTTCCATTACTCCAACCCCAGAGGTTGCCTTTCAGATTATTCCTTTCCATTCCCAACCATTTTGTCCACAAGTATTTGAAAAGCGTGACGGACTTAAAGAAGAGTAGCAAACTTCCCCAAGGTCTGAATGGTGGGATTTTCCTTTGAACACCCACTAAACTGAGATTTCCAGTCAAATTCACAGAATCTGCAGCTCATGACTTTCATTTCCCTCTGTACAGCCTTGCCAAGTAATAAGACTCTGCAGAGTCCTTCCGGCTGGCCTGAGGCTTTATAGTTCTCACATCCTGGAACTGCTCCTTCAGTCTGTTTTGCAGCAGGCGGGCCTCGGATCCATCCCAGAATTTACAGAGCATCGTTCCTTTTGGCTTTAAAATGCTTTGGGCTATATCCAGGAGGCCTAAGCACAGACTGATCAGCTTCTGGTGATCCAGCTCTTTGATGCCCGTGGCGTTGGGCGCCATGTCACTCAGGATGACATCTGCCTTCCCCAAGGGAAGCAGGCTCTGGATGGCCCTCAGCGTGCTGGGCTCTGCCATGTCAGTCTCCGACAGGAAAACCGCTCCTTCCAGAGGAGAAATCCGCAGCAGGTCAACGCCAAGCACAAAGCCAGTGGGGACAGCAGCATCTGTAAGGATGAATGACACAGGGAACGCTCAGAGTGGCTGCAAAAACCTGCACATGCATGAGCTCTGTGCCTCTCAGTAGACACAGCCCACCCACCCCCTGCCAGAGCTGCCTTCTCATCCCCTGCACTTTGCTGGGTGCATCTGGATGGAGGGTTTGCCATAAGCTCATCTGTTCAAGACAAAAACTCAGCTACTTCGGATAAACAAGGAGGATTTTTCTTGGTTTTCTGCTGCTCTTACAAGGCCGACAGTCTAGAAATCCTGGTGCAGATGATAACACCTCAGTTTGTAAATATCAATGTCTTCACCCATATACACCATGTGAAACAGTTGCTTCCATTGAAACAGTATTTCAAATAAGCCAAGGTAATTGCCAAAGGTCACATCAATTTCAGAACTGGGTGAAGGGATCTTCCCCACAAGAACTAATCAGATCACTAGCGCCACATGGTATGTTTTATTTCATAAACACAATTTCTCAATATGAAGATTTACTAGGCTCACCTCTTCATGTTTTTATCAGTGACTCTGGCACTTGCCAGTACCCATGTCCCCTCTCCATCCTGTTATCATCCTAATATTTTCTTGATTTCACAGTATTTCGATTTAGATTCCGTAGTATTTCACAGACCTCTCACACACTTCAAGAGAAGTATCATCCCCATCTTGCCTGCCAAAAACTTGCACTTACCAGTACCTAAGGCATTGACCCTCTCTACAGCAACCTGGCTCCAAGCACCAGGTGCTGCTCCGCAGTCAAGAACAGAAAATCCTGGACGAAGAACACAGAGCTTGTCATCAATTTCCAGCAACTTGAAGGCACTTCGGCACCGGTACTGCTGCTGCTTCGATGCCTTGACAAAGGGATCCTTCAAGTGCCGCTCCAACCACCTTTGCTCAGTTCCAGTTTTCCTCAGAAACTTCACCGTGGTGTGCAGGCATCTGCTCATCCAAAGCCAGGAAGAGAGGCAAGTCAATCAGTTAGTAAATAACCACCCACTCTGTAATTCAAAAGTCTCTATAGTAATTCATTCCAGCCACTACAGGCAGCTAGGGAGGGTGTGGAGTCTCCCTGTCCAGAGACATTCTCAATACAGCTGGACACATTCCTATGTCACCTGCTCCAGGTGACCCTGCCTTGGCAGGGTCATTGGGCCAGATGGTCTCCAGAGGTCCCTTCCAGCCCAAACCATTCTCTGATTCTAAAAACAAGCCCCCACATTTGAGATTTTGGCACTTTTACTTATCAGGTCCTATCACAACAGCAGGGTCAGATTTTGGATGACGCCTCACGTGTTATCCTGAGCTAAGTGGGGAGAGCAATCCCACTCCTGCTTCTGCTCAGATGTTTTAAGGACACGACACGGCAGAGCGATCCCAGCACTCCCGAGCTGCCTCAGCGGGGCCGGTGTCCTCCGTGAGCCCCTCAGAGGAACGGAGAGATGCCCGAACTCCTGGAAGAGCAACCAAGAGCCACGGCCCCTGCTCGGGCGGAGCCGCCAGCGGATTTAACCTAAAACCCAAAAGCGCATAATCCCGTTCCCGAGGAAAACTCCAGGCGCGGGCACTAGTGGCACCCCACCATCCCCCTCGTGGGCGCTGGGATCGCTTCAGCAGCCCCGCCACGCACCTGCCCCCGGCAATGACAGTTCCGCCCGGGCCCGCCATGGCCGCCTCGGCCCGCCCCGGCCCGCCTCCCCTCACGGCGGCCGCGGGCGGGGCGGCGGCGGCGCGGGAAGAGCGGAGACGGGCCGCGCTGAGGTGACACCGAGGCGGGCGGGAAAGCTGCTGAGGTGTGCGGGGACGGAGATGGGAGTGCAGGGGGGTCAGGGATTGGGATGGGGGATCAGCGATTTGGGGAAGGGGCGCTGGGAGTCAAGGGTTCGGGGAGGATGTGTTGAGGGTGATAAGGGATTCGGGGAGGGAGTTTAGGAGGAACAAGGATTTAGGGAGAGCGGATCGGAGATTTGGGGAGGGGTTTCTGGGGGCTCAGGGGTTCGGGGAAGGAGTGTTGAAGGTGGTCGGAGAATCTGGAGGGACAGGGATTTGCGGAGGGGATCAAAGATTTGGGAATGGGTTGCTGGGAGTCAGGGGTGCTGGGAGACGGTGTTCAGGATTCAGGGGAGGGCAGTGGGGAAACAAGGATTTGGGAATGGGGGATCAAACTTTGGGAACGGGATGCAGAGGTAGCAGGAGAGTGAGGGTCAGTGGGAGCGTTAGAGAGGCAGATATTGGGAGAGGTGCTGGGGTATTGGGAGAGGTGCTGGGGGACCCGGGTTTAGGGACCGGGCACTGGGGAGGGTGTTCGGGGGCTGAGGGGCTCTGCACCCCCCGGATCCCTTGGAACGGGGCCGGGAACCCTTGGCACAGCGTGCCCGCCTCGTCCCTCAGCCAGGAGCCATGCACACGTCCCGGCTCTTCACCCTCGTCCTGGTGGTGCAGCCGTCCCGCGTCCTCCTGGGCATGAAGAAGCGCGGCTTCGGCGCCGGGCTGTGGAACGGCTTCGGGGGGAAGGTGCAGCCCGGGGAGAGCATCGAGGAGGCTGCCCGCAGGTGAGGGCCGGGCCGGCGCCACGGGGACAGGTATGGGGGCACAGGGGGAGCTGTTGGACCATCGGCAGTGGGCTGCAGGTGGAGGTACCACGGCTCATCTGGTCAGTGACACCCTCGTGTTACCCAGTCATAACCCAGCTCTGAACACCTGCTCCACAGGTGATGAGGGATCATCCACATGTACAGAGAAACAGCATTGTTTCTGTGCACAAGAGAAACAATCATCACCTTTGCATATCTTAAATTCATCCATTCTGTGAGCAGCTGGAACTTCCTGTATCCTCCTTCCCAGCTCCTGGGCTCTGATCTAAACTGAGAATGAGTCTGGGTGGTGGGTAGAGGTTCTTGCAATCTTCAGAGAGGTGCAGGGTTTAATTTTGGCTGTATAGCAGAATTAATAGCCAGAATTAATAATTCTACTATTATGATAATAATCCTGATATAATAATAATAAATAATAATTTATTAATTAGTATAATTAATATATAGCTAATTTAATTTAAATAATTAGCCAAACTGCTTATTATTTGATTGTATGGTGTGACATTTTCAAGTGCTAATGCTGAGTTGTGGAATTGAATCTCATCAGTAAAAAGGCAGAGTGTAATTTCTGAACCCTTTAGTACTGATTTCTTGTAGTTCTTTCATCTGTCTGGTCATTAAAATGAAGTAGCAAATCACAGCTGAATTGCTAAATTCCTCTAAAAATTAGGTACCTTGTTCTTTACATGAATGTTGCTGATACAAAGCCATGTTTTGCCATCTCCTCAGTTTCTGATAACATGCCCAAAGCTGCCCTTGCACCTGCAGGAAGATCAGTCGTGGCGTGCTCAGCTGGTTCCCAACAGCTTCTGCCCTCAACAGCCTCCTCAGCTGTGCCACACAACAGCCAGGCTCTGTGGTGAGCTGGGCCCAGGGACAGAAGGATCTCTGTGCAGATGTGCTCCCAGCAGCCTTAACGTACCTGACATTTCATTGTGGTTTTTCGTGTGATTTATCATCTCTGAGTGGAGGGAGGGACACAAGTTTTGTCACTTAACATTTGCTAGACTTACCTGGCACTGGCTGTGGGGTAAATCTAATGGTTTAATGTAACATTTGATTTCCTTCTGTGTTTACCTGTGCTGGTTTGACAGCGGCACCTCTGTTCACACAAGACATCAAGTGCTAAAATTTTCCTCAATCCAAACACAATGTGCCACAGCACAGCCAGCACCTGCTGCTGGGGACTGTCCCCATCCCTTCACGTGCAGTTTACTCCAGAATGACACAACCAGTTCCTGCTGAGGTCAGCTGGGCAGGAAGCTGTCCCCAGAGCCAGGAGCAGCTGGACATGCTGGTCACCTTGCTGGCTGGAGCACTGCTGGTGCAGTGCTGCCTCGGGGCACAGCTCTGCTGCAGGGAGCATCACACACTCCAAGTCAAACTTCCCTTGTAGCACTTCCACTCTGCACTGGCAGTTGAGGTCTGAGGTTGTGGTTCCACGTTGCTCTGTCTTAGTTGAGTTGGCAGAGGCAGCAGGTGTGAAGCCTCAGCACAGGTAGTTAAATATTAAGCCAAAACATGAACAAAAGTTCCCAGTACCAGCAAGATTTCCATCTTCTGCTGTGTACAGCACACTACCACGAGCACCTGGGCAGGTCCTCAGTGGCACATCTTCTAAGGGGAGCATTTAGTGAATGAGTTATTTCTAGTTTGCCCCCTGTAACGTTTCCACTTGCTACAGACAGAGCCAAGCAGCTGATGGATAAATTGCCTGGAGAACTGTAGCAGTGTTGTGCTTTGTTGTTCAATTATCAGTGCCTGTAAAAGGAGGCTTTTAGAGTCATTGCTGGAAAACTGCCTCTATTTTAGACATAGATAGCTTCTCAGAAGATAAACTAAAATTAACCAAGACATTAACTTGAAGTATAATTTTGAAAGATGGGATCCATGAAACCAATGCCAAAGAAAGCTGGAGCCTTAAAATAATTTCCATTACATTTTAAAATTGTTGTTCCTGCCAAATAGGCAACTACATTAATTATTAACTATAACTAAAGATACACAGTTTCAGAGTATTCCTTATTTTTGTACATTAGAAAAACCATGACTAACTTCAATCCATGCTGCTTCTGTTAGAGGGAGGTAAAATAAAATCTCTGAGCACAGAGCATGAAAAGAGGAAATAATTGAATGTGCTTCAAGTAGCTGTGCATGGTGGTGCATGGAAAAGAACTGGCACAGCTCTCCAAGTGCTCTTAAAAGTCTTGCCTTCTGGCCTCTCGTTATGCTCAATGTGCTTCCAAGGAGCAGAAAGGCAAAGTTTGCACAATTGCTTTGTGTTTTTTACACTGCATTTGAATGGGAACTGGAATTCTCAGCCTTCTGTGTGCAAATGGTGTTATGGAGTGTGTAATTTAACTAAGCTTCAGTTTGCCTCAGAAGTAGCTGATTGTGTAGCAGGTATAGATGTTCTTTCTGGTGTTCATGACCTGCTTCACAATTCTAAAAGGTTCAGCTTGAAGTTGGCAAAGCCTTTTGCCTCTCTAAATGACACGTGTCTTGGAGTTCTGAAGCCACACCCAGCTACAGTCCCATGATACCCACTTCTCCCGTACCTCAGAGAAGAGCTCTATGTTGCAAGGACTAAATTCTACTAAATGATCCATTTTCCTGAATCTTCCCCTTCCAACACAGAGTGTTTTCCTGCCAGGCTCAGGAGCCTGAAATAACACACAATCCCACCTGTGGTGTTGTAGCCTCATGGCTTCGTGCAGGTCAGAACCCTGCTCTGTTGTACTGTAAGAGCTTTCAGCTTTGGTTCTCTGGCAGGGTTTTTAAATATGTGAGTAAAGCTAACGACTGAAATTTTGTCCTCCCAATGCTCACTTTCATGTAAGAAGTCTTTTTCTTGTGCAGGGAGCTCCTGGAGGAGAGTGGACTGACTGTGGACACCTTGCAGAAGATGGGTCGGATCACGTTTGAATTTGTAGGCAACTCTGAACTCATGGACGTTCACATTTTCCGGGCAGATCACTTTCATGGAGAGCCTACAGAAAGTGAGGGTAGGTGGCTGGTGTGGGGAAAGGAAGGATGTGCATGCTCTTCTGAGACAGCATTGCCCTTATGAAATGGAGAACTATTCACGCTAAAATGCCTCCCAGATGGAAGGCAGCTGGGCTGTAGAGGGAAGCTGCTTGTTGACCAATATTCACAGTGTAGGCAGCAAAAATCCATGAGCAAGTCCCATGCAGAATTCTTTTGTTTTGTGCCACCAGAAATGCGGCCCCAGTGGTTTCAGCTGGACGAGGTGCCCTTCCATCGCATGTGGCCCGATGACAGCTACTGGTTTCCCCTGGTGCTTCAGAGAAAGTTGTTTCGTGGCTATTTTAAGTTCCAGGGACAAGACACCATCCTGGAGCACAGCCTGAAAGAAGTGGAGGAAGTTTAAGAAAGCAGAAGCATTCAGCCCACATTGGGCTACAGCATCCTTGTGACTTATGAAGGTCTCCTTGCTCAGCTCTCCAGAAAACAACACTTATTTTCCAGGTTGCTGCAAAGTAAGGAAAGTAAGGGGTTTTCTTAGAGCAGAAATAAAAGTAGCAAGACTTTCCATGCTGTGAAGTCCCTGGTTGTGGTAGGCTTTGGTGGTTATGTGATCACAGCTATTAAAAACTTAAGTGTTAACCCTTTTTAGTGGCTTAAGCTTTTCCCTTATGGGTGTATTTTTTTTTTTATTATTATTAAAAATAATTTTTTAGTAAAAGCATGTGTTGTTCTGTTGTAATAGTGCTGTGAAAACCTTTTGAAAAGTTCAAACCAGAGATTCCTTCAGGATCCTCCAGCTGAAGGCAGTGTGAGGTTATGGGAGTTAAGAAAGCACAAGCCAGAGGTAGATGTACAGTCCTGTCTCAGCCCAGCTTTCACTGTTGCAGCTCCTGCTGTGAAGTCAAACTATCTGAGCATTTCAGGTAAAAATGTCTGAATCAATTCAACTTCCAGCAAGTTTCTGTTACAAAGTTCCATCCCCTAGGGCTGCAGGTTTTGTCCCAGGGCAGGAGCAGGTGACTGCTCAGCACTGATGTCAGCCCAACCCAGCATGGTGGGCAGCACAAGTTTAATCCAATCATGCCAGAAATAACACATCACATATGTAACTTCTTACACAAGTTGGGTTGTTTTTTTTTTCCTTTTTTCAAACACTTTTACAACATGTAACACTTACAGATAGAATCTTGGAATGTCATGTAGGATCTGTAAACATTTCCAGTCTACCAGCTGTAATAGTTCTTTAATTCCTGCATTTGAATAAAGTGCTTCATACATAAGGCTATTTGAGCAAAGCAAAGATACAGGATATTCCAGGCAGGCAAAATTCACACCCTCTGAACTATGTTTGTTTCTTGTCTCCTTCCAGCAGTTTTGAAAAATTTATACCACTCAAACACATCGTTCTTCATCTGCTCAGCAAGCCACAGCTCAGACCTAGGATGAATTACACCTTAAAACCTTACTTTACCTTTTGTGCTGCACACTTATTTAGAGAGGTTTTGAGACCCACCTCTGCTTCTGACCTGGCAGTGAGGGTTCCTGGCTGCTCGAACAGAGAGAATGGTTTGGGGCAAATAGAATAAGCACAAAAGGACAAGCAGCTTTGACAGAGTGTAGGACCTTACTGCATGGTAGGAAAGGGCATGACTGGCAGCCAATACCTGTTAAATACCTTGGTTTATTTCCTGATAGAAACTGTAAATTGCTGTGACAACCACAAACCATGTGATAATCACACAGAATTACTTTCTGTTCCTCCAGAAGTTTGGGTAGGAAAAAAACAAGCATGGCTCAAGCTTGCACTTCTGTTATCCCCTCTGCAGTCAGGTGAGTCCTTTCAGGAAGGTGCTTCCCCAACCCTGATTTTTAGCTCTTGTCAAAGAGCTGGGATGTTACTGCTCCTGCTGTCATGAGACTGACATGGTTTAAGTAAGTTCTGTCCCCAGCTGGTGATCTTTGTCTTTAAACAGCACAAACTGAAGAGTGTAAATTCACCTGTTACAAATTCCAGGAATTATATCCTTCCACGGTTAAAGGAGAGTTAAAAGCACTGGAATGTAGCAAGGCACCGTTGAACACTTTACAACTTAGGAGGAGCAACTCACCAGGAAGATGGAAGGAGAGGGAAAGAAGGATACAAGATTTAAGGTATTGTAAATAGAGTCTTGAGCCTCTCAACACGATACTGACAAAAAGCTTGTATATTCCCACTTCACAGCTGGAAGTGGAGAAGCCCTCAGGAGTGACAAAACATAGAGTCCTTTTCAGAGAACAATTTTCAGGCAGCCTTTCAAGGTCTCAGGTGTTTACTACCCTGGTACCTCCAGGACTGCTCTGACAGACACTGCAGGCTTTTCTGCCATCACTCCTTTGAGCACATCAAAGTCCCCTGACCTCAAGCACACACAGAAAAGCTTCCATTCACAAAAGCACATTAACACTTTGGCACTGCATCTTACAGGAGCATCAGATCTCAGACAGGCAGCACACACTCCTCAATTAGTCTGGCTTGGTTAGTGTTTACTGCAGAAGGCAAGAGCAGGGAGGTAACTACAACTGTTTTCCCCACATTGGCTAGGACAGACAAACAGCTTGATGGATCCTTGGAGTCTCTGCTGCTTCCCTCTGGAGGAAGTAAGCTGTACTTGATGCTGCCCTCCAAGTCTGACAGATCCATAAACTGAACAGAACAAAGACAGTAAGGAAATCCCTCACACATTGAGGTAAACAAACAGTGCTATTTGCACACTGACCAGTCTCTCAAAAGAAAGGTTTGCAAACTAAGGGTTGTATGAAATAGTGTCTGCATGTGTTCAGGAATGAGACAGAAGCTTGACAGTCCAGTATGAAATAAACTCTGAAAGTGCCAGCAGCTGGATCAGCTTTGAGAATACTGGGCCTCAGTTCTCAAATATCTGGTGAACAGAGTAAAACCAAAACAAGAAAAGCCCACCCCCAAAACTCTCCTCAAAGACACACATGGGCTGACAATGGAGGCATGGGGTGTTTCTCAAAACAAGGTAATTTCAGTTTCTTTATAGGTGCTGTGGGGTGTCTGTTATTGTTACAGTCTCTGCACTAGGACTGTACAATTTCTGCCTGAAGGTGAACAGGAAAGAGGAGTTAGTCTAAAGCCCTAATGTCATTTTGATGTTTGCTTTTTGGGGGGTTGTTTTTTGATTTTAAATCAAGTTCAAAATTGTAATGTTTTTCTAGAAGTGAGAAATGCAAAGTTCCATTCAGGCTGATCCTTTGCAAGCACTCTTATAGAACACTGTCCAGTCAAACAAGTAACTTATGAGACCCATCATAAATTGTCAGATCTTGCCCCAAAACATACAGTATTTTCTCAATTTCACTGTTCACCACATCAGGCAAACAAGTAAAGGAGGATGGGTGCTCAGACTAAGCCAGCCATAACCAGCCAGCACCTTCTGATAATGCCAGGAGTGAAGAGCATGGAAAAGTCTGGTAACACACTTTCCACACTTGAACCACAAACCATCTTCCTAATCAAGACAAGGTCAAGCAGAAAAAACCTGTTGTACCATGCCTGAGATTATATCTTCTCTGTAACTGGACTGTAGAAACATTTCCCTCCCCTGACAGTTTGCTCCAGCTTGTGAGCAGAATTACTTCTGCATCACTTAGGAAATCTCCAGGAGAGAATCAAATCTGTCACAGCCATTTGCAGTTCATCTGTCTCACTGGACAAGGCCCATGTGCAGGAGGAAAGTGAGTTAATATTTGAATTGTTGGAAAAAGCTCTTTAATGCAATGTGTGCAAGGTTGGCTACACACTGCTTAAGGCCCAGCATTCAAGGAATTCACCCATAGCAGTGTATTTACTCCATTTTGAGGAGTGTGAGTAATGGTTATTCAGTCTCCTGAAACCGGGCAAATAACTTATCTTGCTCCTAGCTGAAGAAACTAATCCAGAATTTCCACCTGGGCTAGGAAGAGTTTCATGTTGCATTGAAATTTCTAAATGAAAAAAAAAAAACAAAACAAAAAAGCTTTTGTGATTGGAAGATTTAAATATATTTCCTGATAATGGGGAAGTTCCCCAGTGGGAAAATACTGTAATGGTTCCGATTTAACAGCAAGCACTCATCCTTGTTAATGTGCTTCCTTTTTTACCCATTCAAGGAAAATGCTAAGAAGCCAAGTCACAAATTCCCCTTTGGAAGCTATTTTGGCCCCAGAGAAGTTAGGTTCAGGGAGTGCTGTTCACACAGAGTTTTGTGCAGACGTTTGCAGTTTGATTATCAGTTTCTCTGGAGAATGTGCACCATTTCCCCTGAGGTAACACGATATGCACGTTCTCCCCCTGTGCCTCCCAAGGCAGAGCCACTGGAGATGCAAAGTGGGGAATGTTTAGTCCCTTTATCACAACCACAAACCATTCTGAAAACCCCATTACCGAGTGCTGTGGTGTTTTTAGAGATGACAACTTCCACCTATTTGTCTACTCTCCTTCACAAACAAGCATACTGCAATGCTACCCACAGCCAGGAAGAATGACAGTAACATCCTGATAATACTGAATTTTTGCTAATGAACTTTATCAGCACTGTGTTCCAGCCTGCTGGTGCAACAGGATACTTCTGATATTACACCAAAGAAAACACCAGCCTTTGGGTCAGCAGCTCTCCAACAGATCTGAACTGCTACTCACCAGATGGAGGTCAGAACCTCCAGAAGAAATAAACAAGCTACCTTGTAGCTGTTCCACTCCTGTAGTACAAGTGGTTTACAATTAAGGAATGTTTTACTCAATTATTTTCTCATTTATGCCAGGCAAACTCCTCTGAGTTCCTGAACCCAGTGTCTTTGGCCCCAAACTGAAAAATATGAGCAAGTCCCCAGGCTGCCCTTCAGCCGTGAAGGGAAACAAACTGACAATACAGTCCATCCAGCACCATCAGGAAAATCCCTGTCACAGAGCAGCACTGACCCCTGCCCAGCTGGGTTACAAAATCCAACCACTTCATTCATTTTGTGCTAAGGTCTAGCAGTAAGAAATCAAATCCAGACACCTACAATGGGATGGGGGATGGCTTTCAGCTTTCCTTATGCACACATGTCCCTAACACAGGCCCTCCAAGGTATAAAAAAAGCAATTTATCTCCACTACAAGCAAGTGCTTCAGCTATCCTGTTCATCTCAGCACTTCAGAGACGTGCAGAGATGTGTCAGCACAGCTGCAGATAAACATGATTGGAGGACTGTTAGTACAAGATGCAGAGGCCTCAGCAACAACAAACCCTGCAGCACTGGCTGTGCCAGGCCATGTCCCGACCCCATGAGGAGTGTCTGCAGGATAATGAACATCAGCTCTGCCCCAGGGCATTGCAATATTACAAAATTGTCTCTATATCCATATGTTCTGCCCCACATCCAGTCTGTCTAAATCAGAGAGCAGCTCAAAGCAGCAATATTAAAAAAAAAAAAATAGCTGTTTGGAGGATTCATTGGAGGTAGAGGTCCCACCCCTTCGTTGATTGCCCTTCTTGCTCCGTGGGGGATGCTTGGAACATTAATTGGAAAAGAAGTTTCCCTCTGGAGGTGACAGTGGTGGAGTTGGCATACTGCTGGATCCCACAAAAAGGCAGCTCAACTTCGGCTTCAATTCATTCCAAACTTTACTCATCTGTGAGTGGAGAAGGAGAGAAAGCAGACATGACCACACAGCAGGTAACAATCTCACCACACAGAATTTTAGCAGCAGTCTCAGGCACTCAGAAGCACAACACAAATATGCTGAAGTATTTTCAGGAAGTTCAATGGACCCAGAAGGTTCCTGTCAGACCAGTGCAGCTCCATGAACATTTTCCTGAGCCTGTATGGAAGGGAGATTTCCCTTCATCAAATTCCTTCACTGAAGGGATGGAAGGGAGCTGAAGGACAAGACACTTTTCAAATATAACCAAAGCAAGAAAGTTTGTATATAGGGAATGTTAAAGGCCATATTTAGGGTTTAACAAAAAGGAGTTTCTAAGTTTTAGATCAAAACCTGGAAAATTTTCTTGTCATACAATATATTGTGTAACTCAACAAAAAACCAGATTAATCTAGCAAACACATCATTCATTACAGAGTAGACACTGAATGGTTGGGTCTTCTTCAACTACTCACAGGGTAGGGCCAGCTACAGATGAGAAAATAAAAGAAGCAAACAAACTTGCTGCAAGAAGATACCGTCTTTTAGAGGGGTTAGAAGTCAACCCTGATCTTCACTCCAAAGTGGAAAAACCTCAGGTAACTTCCTTAGTTAAGAGAGAGCCCAACTGCACAGATGATTAGAGGACGAAGGCCAATGGGTGAAAACAAATCTATTCAAATTCTCATTCGTGTTTTGAGAAAAAGGACACAGTCCAGAACTCACCTCTTTGTGACCCTGAATCTGGGAGTTGACAAAGGCCCCCAAAATGTGAGATGTGAGAGGCAGGTAGATGTGGATGAGCTGTGTCTCCTGGTGCAGGCAGTACAGGGAGAAGTAATTCCGCAGCTCCATGGTTATGATCGCGTTTTCTTGCTGAAAGAAGAGGAACCCGGTGACCAGGAAGAGGATGGGAGAAAGGAGAAACATTCCTCCCCATACCAGCAATTCAAACACAAACCAAAACCCTAAAAAGGCAGTTCCTGGACCCATTTGATACCACAGGAATTGCCCTTTCCATCATGCAGACTGCTGCTTCCCACAGCTCCTGCAAATGACATGCTGCCTGAGAGCCAGTAACAAGTGTTGAGGAAAAGCAACACATTTTGCACATGGCACAGCAGGTAGCACAGATTTCCCAAAGTACAGGCTACCCGTTCAGTCCAAAAACTGCAAATGTGGCTGAGTTCCAGAGCAGCACCATTACAGAGCCCAGTCCCACCCTTGGCTCTCAGGTGCCTGCCCTACCTCCACAATCCGAGACTCCAGTTGCTCCACCGATTCTGGCTCTTTGTTCTGCACAGTGGCACTCATCATCTGCTTCTTCATCATGCTGTACTTGTGCAACGCTCGCTGGTGCTTGTGCAATACCCCCTTCTCATGCCTTTCACACAGGTCCTTTATGGGAAAAGGAAACAGCAGTGGAGCCAAGAGTCAGCCAACACACAGCAAAGTACATCAGGAACACACACGTGTGGTCACACTTAGTGTTGTTTCTACGCTGCAGATTTTTGCTCTTTTGTTTTCAAGTGGGTCAAAAAATGCCAGTAGCTAAGAATTTAAGAAACAAAACTGCTTGAACCCAGACCAGTGAGCTCAAGAGGCAACCTGGAGCATCACTTCTGCCAACATTCTGGATCTTATCAGGCCCCTTATCTTTTCTGACCTTTTCAGTATTAAGTGCTGGCAATTAATTAAAGTGCTGGCTCAAGTCCTTCAAATTCACTCTTGGCCTGGGAATGTCAGGAAAGGCTGCCACGTACAGCTGACCAGAAGATTAGTATTAACAAAATCCTTTCATTCATAACTGAACTCATGTCTCCATGAGCAAATCAGTAGCAATCTAGTTCACTGCTTTGACTCAAAAGCAGCCAAATCTAAAACCAAAAAGTTAGTGAATCCATACAGTTTAACCAGTCAAATTTGTTTTTGCTCTTTGGCAAGTTCTCATCAGATGAGCTATCAGGAAGGCTACAGAGCTCCTTGTGGCCAACAGCCACTCCCCTCCCTCTGCCAGATGCCCAGTTTGCCTCTGAACTGGCCTCACAGACAGTTTTCCATCCAGTTGGCGTTACACCCTCTAAAGAGCACAAACTTGCTCTAAACAACTTTCTTGTTGGCAGAACAGCAGAGCTCACTTTATAGGACTGGAGTAAATCCAGGAAAAGGTTCAACTTCTCCACCACATCATTCTCTTCCTGTTTACCCTAGAAAACAAGGAAAAAGTACATTTTACGTAAGCCTGGCATCACAGCCCTTCACCCCCCCCCACCACGCAGGCTCTCAGTGCTCTCTCCAGGGCACATCAGTGCTTACACAACTGCATCAAAAATCTCTCCAATGGCACTGGAGTGTTTAGTCTTCAGTGTGCAGAACAAAGACCTGACTGAGGCAGGAACAGCTTTTCCAACTGACTGATCATTAGAACAAGAGGAGTTGGTTTCACAGGCCTGTGTGTCAGTCCTTTCAGCGCACTCTGCCTGGAATTCCTTGCTCTTGCAGATTCCTCCAATCTTTCATCTTCCCTTCCTACAAGATAACTAATCCATTAAAACTCTGAATACCTGCATGTTCCCCGTAATAGTTCATGCATCAGAAGGCAGAGATGAGACACCAAGACAAATTTCACTGCCAATTTTTTTATTTTATAGAATACTCTTTTCTTCCTGTATCAATAGAGCTCTCTGGAGCATAAACTCCAGAGAAAGAGACCTGGCCTGACTGATCTACAAAAGCACACTGACTGTTTTAACACAATGAGATGAAGAGCACTGAAGACAAAACTATTACTTTTCCTTCCCAGACTGTCGTGTTCTCACATCATTCTGACAGTCATTACCACACTGTACACTTAAACTGGAATGTGATGCTTCTGTCTGAATGATTCTCATGTAATGTTTAAGTACATGAATGGGAAAACTTGATTCAGAAGTAAGTTATTCTAGGTTCTCTGTAGCAGATTAATAACATGGAACACAGGACTTTTGGACAGCTCGTCCTAGTAGTGAACTTAATGTATGCAGTAACCATTTAAAAGTAAGAAGGAAAGCAGATTTTTCCTTCCTTTCCATTGCCTGTTACATTTTTTCCCCATTTAAACACAGTCCAGGTATTTCACACAAGCTTGAACAAGCAGGCTGTTGGTTGAGAATGTGAGTTTGAACTGCAGTCTCCCTCTTAACTCTTGAAGAGCTTATGTCCACAGAGCTCCTGATTCAAGATAAAATTTAGGGCAGCAGTGTACTTCATTCATGTTACAAAAAGGAAAAAAAAATGGACAAAAGTAAAGGACTCACCTGCTGCACAGCCTTATCTGCCAAAAGTGCAAATTCAACAGACAGACCCTTCAAGGCTTGTTTCAGAGTCCCCCATGTGTTGTTGTTCAAAGCAGCCCAGGAAGGAAGTGGAGTAGTGTCTGAGCCCAAAGCACTGCAAGGAGAAAAGCAACGGTCACATCTAGGAGACAAATTCCACTGAGCAGATAAAGATATTTGCAGAGAGCAGCTTCAAATCTGTCCAAAAAGCCCACAGTGCTGAGCTACTACTGTCCTATCACAAATGCAGAGTAAACTGTGTACATACTGGGGAGAGAGACAATAACACAAGTACCTAAATGTGAAGGTATTTCTGTCTTCATTCCTCACTCTACAGAATGCAGCCTTGGTGAAAAGTGTGTATTTCCTTCTTTTATAGAAGGAAAATTGATTATGTCCTACCACATGCACTGAAACACCCCTTTTTACCAAACCATTTGCAGGTAAACTTCACAGCAGTTTTAAGGTCTAACCAACAGTAGAAATCAGCAATCCTGTTGCTCCAAGCCTACCTTAGCTCCTTCCCAAATATGAGGAGGTCGGAGGCGTTATCGATGGCTCGGGAAGCGATTCTCTCCGCGCGGTCCCGGAGCTTATAAAAGCTGTTATAAATATTTCTGATCAGCTCCCTGCTGGCAGCAAACTGGGCCTGAATGTCAGCTGGGAGGAAGTCCTGAAGGAGTACAGAGGGATTACTGGTGGATAAATCAGAGGCACGCCACAGTCTGCAGAGGTGCAGGCTTCCCTCCTGTGCTCACACTCTTCCACTGTGCTCTAACAACTCTGCAGAGATCAGTTTCCCATTTAGGTGTCCAAGTCACATGTCACACAAACAGCCCTAATTTTCAGAGGCAGAAAGGGGTTCAAATACCCAGCATAGACAGAGTGGGCAAAATCTGCAATTCTCCAATGTAGTTAAAAGAAGGTTTGTGAGGTTTCAAGCTTACAAGTTCTGATCTGATCCTACTGGTAACTCCCCATCCAGTAAAGTCAAGCACAAACTGAAAGTTCAGCTTTTTTTCACCAGTTTATCACTGGTAAAAGCCTGAATTAAGCTCCAGTTGCAAAACCTTCTGCAAGCACTGCAGGAACCTGAACAACAACTTGCTTTGCAATTGCTCAATGAACACAGTGGATGTGTAGTTAAAACTTGTCATAGCAGTAATCACTGGGATAAACAGATATATGGAGAACTTATAACTAGCTTTTCCATAACAGTCTAAATCTCTCCCACAGGGAGAGAACAGACAGAATGAGGGCATGAGCACAAGGGAAAGACATCAATCTACACATTACCTTCTAAATTGTGCAATTTGTGCATTTATTTGTTATGCAAGTACAAGTAATTACAGAGAAACATGTTCTGAGCAGGACTCATTGTTTAATCTATATCATATTCATGAGCCAGAATTTAGCTAGAAATATCAGGCCCTTAAGAGTCAAAATTTTATTTGATGTTTTCAATAAAATTACAAGTCCTTCAAACTCTGGAAACAAATATCTCCTACTTAAGGTGTCCATCACTGCACAAATGCCATAACTGAAGCACCTGGGGAAGAAAGGCATTTAAACCAGAATAATATGTTGCAAGAAATTCATATACATACCTTGGCCTGGGTAGCTAATCTGCAAGTCACAAATTCATCTCCTACTCCCTGGACCAATTCCCTTAGCTTATTCTGTACATCCTGGAAAAAATAAAGAATCAAATGAGCATGAACAAACACAGGCAGTTCATGCAGGTCTCAGATCTATTGCAGCAGCAAGGCACAACTCAGCAGATACAGCTTTACCCAGGTTAGACTTAATTTAAGGAAAAGCATAATCTCTGTTCCCCTAAGAACAGTTATAATTTTCAAAATACTACACTCCTGGCATTCAGTGAAATTACTTTCCACTTTCCACTGTGGAAACACCTACTGAGAGAAAATTCTCTTCATCCCAGGGAGCAAACCCATGCAGGTTAACAGCAATCCTGGAC
Organism: Passer domesticus; assembly: GCF_036417665.1. NCBI lineage: Eukaryota > Metazoa > Chordata > Aves > Passeriformes > Passeridae > Passer > Passer domesticus. Next base: position 12,468,001 of record NC_087488.1, read on the forward strand.
GCTGTGCCCAGCGAGGCAGTTACAGCCAGACTTGCAAGCTCAGGACTATTGCTAACAAACACTCACTGAGCCACTGAAGGACAGGAAGAGTTTCAAGAGCACATCTTCTGAGAAGGGGGGATGTCGAGCCACCAGGTTGATAAATCGCTTCAGCGCTCTCCTCCTCGATTCTATGAACTCACGATCAGCTGCAGGAAGAAACATGAGATTTCGGATAACGTCCCTCACATGACATCTCAGAAAGAAAAAAGGAAGCACTGCAACAAAAACCAAAGAATGGACAGCAATAGTCTGTCAGCTCCCAAGACCAGACCTTTCAGACTGACCACCTCAACAAATATTCTGTCAAATGTTCTTTACCTCTTACCAAAACCCAGCATACATAGCTACGCCAGGTTATTTCCACAGGGTAGGTCAGGGAGGAGGGACAAACAACCAAGCCTAAGGCCTGAAACCTCCACTTACAAACTATGGGCCTACAGAGATTCTTCTTCCCCTGAATCAATTCCACAGAGGATATCCCAGCCTGTCTTGGGATTCCTGAGATCAGCATCCATTCTTTTCATGCAAGATGTCAAAAAGTACTTTGGAAGACTTGCACAGCAGCCTGCAGTACATCCATGCAGAGTCTTTACTTGTCAAACTAAAAAAAATCTGTTCCTCTTGCTGAAACAGGAAGAATTTCAATCTGGCAATAACTTCAATAAGGAAGTAAATCAAAGTTCCTGGAGTTCTTCAGGAACAATAAAAAAATCAAAGATTAAAGAAAAAGAAAGCAGAAAATAGAAAGAAATTGAAGGAATGCTCTTATGCATGACAACACTCCCATATCATGAAGGATTTTTACTCTTTTGCCACAGCTTTAAGCTGGCAGTTTGCTGGCTGTGAGGACTCTCCCAGGTGATCCTCAGTACAGCACCACCCACCAATTCATTTTTCTGCCTTTGGGGTTGCAGATCTTGATTTCGCTTTGCTCACCCTTAACCTACGCAGACATTTCTGAAGTCGTGCACACAATTCCCACAGGATCTGCCTCTGTGGTTGCTGTCCCCCAAACGAGCAGGGCAGGTCATCCATCTCCATCTGACAGACCCCCACTGGGATCCGTGTAACTCAGCAGAGGGACACGGCACAGAGCTTGGGCCATCCAGGTCTGGGACTTGGAGGCTCCAAGAGTCACACATCTATACTAATCCATCAAATCCTCTGTCCTGCAACACCATTTATCAGTCCATTCATCTACTCAGAAACAAGAAATACCCATTCTCTTTCCTTTTTCCTGTTTGCAGTTTCCATTAAGCCCACTTCCACAGTTCTTCTACAGTCACTGGACTAAAGGCAAACAACACTCTGCCTTATCACAGCTTTGCACTGTATTAGAACTGTTCTCCTAGCACAGTCTGACAACGAATCCTATCAGTTCTTTTCCTGAAGTTATGGTATGTGTGAGGAGAAATGCACCAGTGAATGCAGGGAAATATCAACACAGCAGCAATGCAAGGAAATAAAAATGCCTGACAAGTAACAGAACTTCTTCCAAGCATCCTCTGCCCACTGAGATTAATCAGAGAAGGTCTTTCCTCACATGTGTTGCATGAAGTGGAAATTCTGGCTGAGAACACTGAATCAGGTTAAACTCACCCATGGGTTTCACAACCTCCCAAAAAGTCTTCGCAATTCACATCCGATCATAAGAATGTACTACCATTGAAGCTTTTCAGGGGTGTGATTTTGCTTTGTTCCAATTCAATATAGACCCTGTTCTGCTCACTGTTTACCAATTCTGATTTACTGGAGCAATACATGGACTTCTCAATTGAAATCAATTATTTGTTGAAACATAGTGAGCTTAGCACCATGGGCAGGAGAGAAGACACTGAAAAGCTTGTTCTTTCACACACAAAGTATAAACAAGACAGGATTTTATACAGTTATACAACTTCTGAAATAATAAATGCCTAAAACCAGTGTCAATATTTGAGATTAATGAAAAAATCACAGCTTTGATTGCTTTCTGTCTTGGGCTACTTGGTTTCTAGTCTAACTGCTAAAGCATACTTGAATGAACTGACACAGATTCCTTTTAGGTTGGAAAAGAACTTTTAAGATCACTGAATCCAGCTGTTAAACTAACACTGCCATGTCCACCACTAACCAATGATCATCACAACCTGTTTTTCTAAGAAGCAGTATCTGCAACTCTGCCATGCTCTTGTGTAGAATTACACCTAAAATCTTATTAAGAAAAATCATTCAATACTGAAATTCCAAAGGAAGAAACCCCACTGAAATTTTGCATTCCTATAGGAATTTCTAGCATGGCCGTAATTCACGCCTCTGAATTGTGTATTACAAACTCAAAGTTGTCTGAGGCAAGCAGAAGCCAAGACTTTCAATCTTTTAAACGCTTATTTTCAACAGTATCATGCTTGCACCACGAAGCAAACCCCCTGGAGCCCAAAATGCAGATGCAGGTTTACCTCCCAGCACTCTCTTTGGGGGCAGTGCTGGCACCATGCGGTAGGGGAACTTCTGCAGCAGCATCTCGTGGAACACCACAAAGTCGTTGTATCTTCTGTACACCGAGCACTTGAATCGCTGCAATTAACCAGGGGGATAAATCACTGCACAGCTTAGACAGCAGCACCTCCACAATTCTTTTTTTTTTGCACTGTAAATGCAATTTCTTCACTAGCTCAAATTGGTTTGAGGTATCTAGCTGCCTACGCCAATTTGTTACAAAATGGTTCCGTTTCCATTGTCATAAACCTGCTTTTGTACAGAGCTCAGATTTCAAGCAAGTGAACTTGCAGATCATCCTTCACAGCTCAGTTAGATGTTCCATGCTGCAGAGTCAGGATGGCCCAGTGCTACTGCATTAAAAATCAGCCCACACAACTGGTCTACTTAAAGCCAGCATCACCCAGCACATCTAAATCTCTCAGGACTTCACCAGCAGAAACTGCACAGACATTCTGAGGAGGATACATTCTCAGCAAGCCCAAAGCTTGTTCACATTACCTTGCTGGAAACCTCATATTCCACATGTTTCAGGAAAAGTCCCTTCTTCTCAGGTATAAGCTCCACCTGCACGCTGTCCTTGCTCAATAGCTCTTGGAGGGTGTGGGAAAGCAGCAGTGGATTTCCCTGGGGCGTCTGCATTAGAAACTGTTCCGCTTCCCTTGGTTCATTTACTGGAGGCTTTGCCAAATCTAGAACACAAAAAGGGAAAAAACAGTAGACCTGATAAGATACAGTAAAAGAAGTAGCCTTAAAATATTCCGTTCCTTTGCTTGGTGCTGCCAGAGTGGTGCAACACCACCAGAAGCCCAGGCAGGCCACTCCCCTGGGAGGTTATGCTGCTCCTCACACGTTCACATCACCGGTACCTCCCTGCTCACAACACCCAGGAGCACCTCCAATTATATCGAGTCAGAGACATCTCCAAGCAAAGAATCACAGGCCAAATTTGTTCTGTGAATCAGCTAAGAGGCCTGCATTTCCTGTCTGTCCAGCTCCCACCACAGCAGGATCTGCCAAAATGAACGAAACCCTTGCTCAGCACTTTTGAATCCTGCCTAGAACAACTCATGGAAGGAAAGAAAAATGTGTCATTTTACCACACTGCAGAAATTTAATCCATTAATTTTGCACATCATTACAAAGGAAGGAGACACTTCATTTGACATAATTTTATTAAACTCTGTGACAGTGTGCTACAGTGAGCGTGAATTACAGTAATTTACTATGTCAATATACTTAAGTTCCAAAGCAGAGGGAAAAGGTTCCTGATAAGGGCTACCAACCCAACAATTCTCAATCACAGAAAGCTGTGGCAAAATCTTTCAAACTTACCTATGTTTTCCAGCTACAAGCAATGGAAGAGAAAACAGCTTTTGACAACGAATTTGACCACAACTGGGCAGCTTTGGACAGTAACTCACTCTCAGATGCAGAAGTGAAAAAAGATGGGTCTTAAGAATGTGGCCCCAGAGGACAAATGACATCAAAGAAAGGGCAAAGCTGATGACTCAGTGTTCTCTTATCAAGTGCCTGACTGCAGCCTGTTTTCTCACCCTGACTTCATAACTGCAACTATTATGTGACTGTAAACTAAGCTTACATTGTTTTTCAAAGCCATCCTTTCTTTTCTACCCATTCCACACACAGGAAATTGTGTGAACAACGAGGGTACAGCCCTGGGCTCTGTTCATCCCATACCTGAGCTCTGCTCTCCAGTCTGGAGCAGCTGGGTTGCTTCCTCTCTGTAAGAGGCACACTGTGAACAAGCTCTTTTATAAAGCAAGTCAAATCCACTGATGAATGGTACCTAGAAAAGCCAGGTAGGATTCATTATCCCTTCCTTGCCATTGTGCAGAAGTTCTTAAACATATCTGCAATTTTGAGAACACAGTAACAATACAGCAGAAAAGACCATTTCTTTCAGCTTCGATACATAGTTCAAAAAGTTGTTAACTGGGTAACAGATTAACTCAAGGAAGATAAGAAGTCATAGCCTTAACTTGAAAGCCCTGACCTCCTCCTGATAAGGATTTCCCACCTGCTCCTTCATGTACCCTAGGCCCTGATAAACAGGGAAAACAAGCAATCTTTAATTCTTCAGATTTATGACTTCGTAACACATTTTGCTATTTGTTCCATAAAATGACTTAATGAAACCAAACCAAATCCAGGACAAATGACCTTATCCCACATGCCTCATCAGGCTTCAGATTCCTGCTAATGTGACTCAGAGAAGCAAGTCTTAACACCTCTGCTTTAATAGACATATCAGCTGCTAACCCCACCTATGTAGCAGCTCCTAAAAATTTCCAGCTACCTGCCAGAAATTTGCAGTAAAATAATACAAGCTAATTCAGTGTTGACATGGGATATTGCTGGATGAAGTGATAACATCTGTAGAGCACAGGGCATCCTGGATTTCCAGAGCAGCAGTTCTCTGGGTGTCCACCCTGCTAAGTCTTGGGTTTAACTGCTCAAGACACACCAGTGAAATGTGACAGGGGACAGCAGATGTTGCTGCTCCTCCAATGCACACTCACACCTCCCTCCAGGGAATTCCAGAGCCTCCTGTGATGCTCAGCCACTGGCTGATGCTGCAGAGGCCTCCCCCAAAGGGGGGAACTCAAAATGCACCCAGCTAATTCCCCAAGCAGTGCCAATCTGCACTAACACAACATTTCCTCCTGCCTATTGAGTCACTGTCTCTGCTTCCCATCTTTCTGCTGGACAACAGCACAAACCACTCCCTGAACTGGGCTCAGCATTGTCTGATAAACTCCTGAAACCCCACAGGCAAGAGACATGGATGAGAAGAAAAGATGTATAGGGTGAATCATGAAACCCTCACTGTCTCATCTTTAAGTCCCAGAACCAAACTGATGATGAGGACTCTGAAGTTCCTCACAGGTCTGAACCCCATTACCCAGCAGACATCCACACAGTGATGCCCCCAGGCAAGACTCCACAGTCCTTTGACAGTTCAGCCACGTTGCCCTTTTCTTGGTAATTTCTCACCAGTTTTTATCCCTAAATTTGCTTTCTAAAAGTCACCTACGGGACATGTCTTCTCTTTATCAGCAGTTCACACTATTGGCTCTCCCTGAAATATTCTGTAGCTTCTTCACATCTCTACCTTGTCTAAATGTGTGAAATCACACAAACCAGACAACCATGCAAACAAGTTTGAATAATTACTGTTTAATTAATAACCTCAGCATGCCTGGTATCAACAAGACAGTTAGAGTGAATCTACACCCACAAACACAGCTCTGAGAACACAATAAAATGACTTGGGAACAGCTGTTAACCTGCTTTAGGAAATGCTTATCATGGCATTAACACTAACCCTACAGAGCAACATATACTGGAGCTATTCTTCAGCCCATTTTTCATTCTACTTACTAAAGAGCCTGTTTGGGAACAGCCTCAAGAGCCCTGGCCAGGAATGGTGGATAATAGTGGGAACTCATTGGTATGAGCTCCTGAGTTCAGCCAGTGAAAGGATTTACATGCATTGTAACAGAACACTTAACGCTTCCCATCACGCACTCTCTGCTGGAGAACAGCTAATTTTGAAAACATTCCCTTTGGTTCAGCAGATCATTATCTAGTAAAGTTTATATAGAGAGAGCAGCAAGTGGATACAGAAAGGAGGTATGGAATGGTCCCCTGGAACACTGGGAAGCAGACAAAATAAAAATCAGCTTTTTGCTACAGCAGTTTCTCAATCTGTTGTCAATAAGGTACCAGGAAGTGGCCTGATACAATTGAAAACAAGTTGATATAAAAGTTAAAAATAATACATACAAACATACATATGCAAACAAGAAGACAACAAGATGACAAGGACTAAAAGTTTGAAGAAATATTCAAAGCATGGCCTAGTTTTTGTTTGGTTGTAAAAGAAAACAGCTATGAAAATACTGCATAATACGTTTTGTTTGGCTTTTTTTTTTTTTTTTTTTTTTTGCAACAAGTCAGATAGCCTTTGGACCGAGGGGAGTTGAGAAACTTACCCAGAGAAAAACTGCAATAGAAATTATCTCTACTTCATGCTTTAGTTAGTGTTTCATGCTTTAGTTAGTGCTCAACATTCAATAGTCCACTGATACAACTGGGCAGCAATCTGCCTTCCCTGGAGTTACCAGAGTCCTCCATCCAAATTTCCAAAATCATGCATTTATGAAAGCCAAAGCAAAATTCCAAGTACCTGGATAGCTGCACAGAGTTTTCACATGTGAGCACATCCAGTAGAGCGATGCCAGGGCTGGAAGCACAGGTGGCAAATCACAACACTGATCTCCCTTCCCTGTTTAAGCTCTGTCAATCAAATTTGGAGGCCTTATCTCCATTTTACAGATGGCTGATGCTACCAACTCCTTATTACACCAGGCAATAATCAGATAAATTTATCAGACATGCTTAAGTAGCTGGTGCCACAGAATTACTTATTATATTAGTAGCATTATTACTAGAAGGAGAAAGGAGTCTGTAAGAAAGCAAAACCTTCAGGAAAAGCAGCTCAGATCTCGCCTCCATCATCACAGGCCACAGCTGTGCAGAGCAGAGGGGATCCAACCCACAGGAAATATGAAAACTGACTGGTTTTGGGCACAGATACCTCAAATTTCTCCCTGGAAAAAGTGAGGGCTCCACTACCAACTCCTGGGGCAGGAATATTAAAGCAGCAATGTAAATATCGTTCATCAGCATTTCCCTTTCCTTTCTGTCTTCTCATGAGAAACCCCAGGAATTATGGAAATGCCTCTCCCCCTTATCATGTCAAAAACATTCCTCCATAATTCCAGAATCCAGCCTCCATATCAGCCTCTCTGAAAGCTGGTGCAGATTTCAACTACAAATTCAAACAGATTCCCATCTTAGTTCTCATTTTTTTAAAATAGTACATAATTTGAAACCCCCTAAAAAAAAAAAGACCACCAAAAAAAGCAAACAAAACTTTTTTTCCTGTTAAAGGCTTTACATACTTTTTGAGACAACTGCACACAACTTGTTTGGGTTGTTTTGAGGAATTTAAAACTATGAAATTCTTATTTCAAAAGGAGAAAAGCAAAAGAATCAGTCTAACAAAGCTAAGTGTTGCAAAGCTGTGTGTTCAACATGGAAAGCAGGTCTGTATTTCTTACTGGGTACAAGAAAAGTTATCATATTTAGCTTCACTCTAATTAAGAGTCTCCTTCCTTCTCCTTCCCAACAATTCCCGTGTAAATACAAACTACCCAATGCCAAAACAAGATAAAATAGCACACGCTGTCATAAAATTAGATGCTGGAAACAGGCTCCAACATTTTGTTTTTCTCCTTTAAAAAAACCAAAACACCACCACCACAGATGCCAAGTATGTACCCTGCACTAGTCAGTCTGGGTTTTCTGGGGTTTTTTCTTTGGTTAGGTTCTTCTATTTCCCTTTTTTTGTTGCTGGTGTTGCAGGTTGTTTGGTTTAGGTTTGGGAAGGGTTTTTTGGTGTTTTTTTCCAAGTAAGTTTAAGACAGTTATTCAGCACTTGGTGCTCCTAAAGATGAAACAGAGAAGTTATGCCACAACTCAAAAATAGATGAGACTATTTAAGATTTCTTTAGTAATATTTTAAAACCACCTGAATTTCTGCAGTCCCCTACAGCTGTAGGCCTCTTGCTGCTTCTCAAATTTCCACAATCCCATACTCCAGCAAAAAAAAAAACCCCCAACATCAACTTGCCCCACAGATTTACTGTGTGTAAAGAACTAACCTTAAGCCTCTTGCCCTGTTCTTTTAACTGTGCTGTTAGATCATCAACTGATTCATCTGATTCCCCAAGTCTGGGGATACAAGGGACACATTCCATTCACAAGTCAGCCATGAGCCACAGCCCCCAGCTGCAGCAAACACAATAAAGTGAGATGCAGCCACTTTGAAGAAATAACAGGATTAGCAGAGAAAAATCCAACGAGGAATGTGCCCTAAGACTACAGGGACAAAAAGTCAAACGCTCACTGGGGCTGGTTCCCAGCGCTCAGTGGATGTCTGCTAAACTATCATTTTTCAAAAGAGGTTGGAAGTGTAAAAATTCACACCCAAAAATGTAACCCAGCAAGGAATAACCCAAACAACTACTCTGGGAAACTTTCACAAGGACATTTTAGCCTGACTACAAAACTGGCAAGTTTCCACAACCAACCATCCTTACAGAGGTCAAGAATATCCCACAAAAATAAATAGTTTATCTTTGTTTTGCTTCTCATTTTCCTTACGTGTTTCTCACCCTCCTGATTATGCTTGGTGTTAGCATTTAAGCATTAAAAATGGCATTGCCACTCCAGACCCTACAGCCTCCCATCGGTCTTTTCACACATTTTATAGTTAGAGCAAGCTGATTCTTATCCCAAATCCTGTTGAAAAGCAATCATTACAGCTCTCCTCCTTTTGTACCAATTCCACATGTCTGGAACTGGTAAATTTTTCTCCCTCAACCTGCACCAAGCCATAAAACTTGAAGACTGTGGGGGAAATCAGTGGTCATGTGCAAATTATACTGTCTGTAAGCTGCACAGCCCTCCCACGGGCTGAGCACACAGTAAAAGCTTTACCATCAGAAGAAAAGACACCTCACCCCCTACACAGCCAACACCTGGATTACCTCCCTGCAATCCTTGCAAAACAGACTCACATGGAAGTAAAAGCAAAAGAAAAAAAAAAAGTCAATAAAAGCCACTCTGCAAAATTGACTTCTACATGCTGGACGTTATCCTTTTTTCTTTTCTCTTCGATTGTATTAAAGCACTTCTGCTTTTAGTACTGTTAAATCAAAACCACAGCATTTGTATGTGCCCTTATAGGGGGGCATCAATGATACCTGTTGGGACTGTCATTACTCTGGATATTTCAATCCTCCCAAAACACTCAGTGACAAGCTGCTGGGCTCCAAAAAGAAGTACAGATGGGGGTGAAACTTCAAAGATCTCTGAGACCTGCATCATGATGCTAAAAATAAAATAAACATTGCTGCATTAACAGCATTATTTTTCTTTAGCCAAAATCATTATATACCCTCTCTCAGTGTTCATCATAAACCCTCTGCCAAAGAAAACCAGGTTTTCTAAAGAAGGCTGAGTAGAGCAGAAAGGTACGGAAGCACCATCACCAGAAGTTGATCAGTTCAAGAATACTCTACTTGGAGACAACTGCTTTATCTCTGTAAGGCTCCTGAAGCAGATGGTAAATCCATAACAGACATACCTGAGCAAGCTCTCTCTTTGGTACAGTAGGACATTTTTTCCACAAAGGCTGCTGTTCAATATGTTACATCAGTCCTGGACAGAAATATTCCAAAATAATTTATTTATAAGCATTATCTGCATTGGGAGCATCACAGGCCTAAACTCACAAGAGGATCCTAAGAGCAAACTCAAAGTGGATCCTAAATATAATCAACCAAACCATTTTTCCATGCATTAAGCTTACCTACTCAGTTTTCTTTCCAAACTGAGCAAAAAAAAAAAAAAAAAAAAAAAAAGTACGCACAAAGCAGGTACAAAAGTTCAGCCACTTCAAAGAGAACTTCAGAGAACCCTCTAAAAGTTTCCTTCAGCTTAACTGCTAAAGGAGTCTAACATGTTATTCCCTCAGTTCACCCAGGAGCTCTCTCCATCTCATTTCGCAACAAGCGCTGGCAGTATTTGCCTTCAAGTTTCTTCATCCCAGAGCCAGCTGCACGCTCCTACAACTCCAGCGCCAGGAGCCGGTGCTCTCGCCGCTGGATGTGCCGCTGGCTCGGCTCGGAGCGGAGGCACCGGGAGCGCCCGAGCCGCCGCCTCCGACCCGCCGCGGGAGGCTCGGGGCCGCCTCCAGGGCGCCCGGGCGGGCGAGGAGCAGGCACGAAATAAAATAATAATAAAAATAAAAATAAAAAACTTTGTGCCGCACACAGGGAGCGCTCGGCCGCGTGACTCCCCACGGGAGAACTTCTGGACCGCGCCCCGAGTCCGCGTCCAGCCCGGCAGAAGGGCTGCGGGGAGCTGACCGCCTGCGGCCACCGGGGACACCACCGGGGTGACCACCGGGGAGACCACCGGGACAATCACCGGGGAGACCACCGGGACAACCACCGGGGAGACCTCCCGCCGCCCCGCCGGGCAGGTAACCCCAGCGGGTCGGGCGCTGCCGGCGCTGCCGCTGCTTCCCCGCACCTCGGCACGGGAGGGACCCCCTGCCCCGAATGGCAGCGCTGCGGCCCGGCCACGGGCAGCCACCGGGCGGGCCGGGCCAGCGGGGTCCCGCTGCCCGGGGGAAAGGGGGAAAGGCGGCGGCGCTTCCCGCAGGTTCGGTGGGGAGCGCGGCCCCGGCCCCGGCGCGGAGCCCCGTCCGCTCCCGGGCGGGCAGCGCGCGGCGGGCGCGGCTGCACCGCGGGGCGGCCCCGCATCCCCCCGTACCTGCGGCCGTGCCCGCGGGCGGCTCTCCGTCCATCGCGGCCGCGGTCATGTGAGGCCGGGGCGGCCGCCCTCCCCTTCCTCCGCAGCGCCCGCCTGTCAGCGCGGGCGGGGCGGGCGGGCAGAGCCGCCTCCCGCGGGGCCGGGGGCGAGGGGCGCGGGGGGCGCGGGGGGCGCGGTGCCCGGCCCGGCCCGGCCCGGCCCGGCTCGGCTCGGCTCGGCTCGGCTCGGCTCCGTGGGGACGTGTCAAATTGCAGCCCCGCGCCGCCGGGCTCCGGCAGGGCAGCGAAGGGATCGCTGCGAGCGCCTCGGAAGCGCTTCGGGATTAGTAACACATCTCCCGAGTGTTTTACGGCGTGTAAGAAGCGATCGGCTCATGGGTTTAATACGGGATTATTCCCTAGTATAACTGCTTTATTTTTTGAAGTCTGGAAAGGATGGTTGTTGTGAACTTCGGGGAGGCTTTCTTGTGCGCTAGGAAAAGTAGCTAACTGGTGAGGCTGTACTTTGGAATTCCTGTCACACAATCTCAGAATCAACTGCGCTGGAAAAGAGTTTGAAATCATTGAGTACAACCTGTGACTGAACAGCACCTTGTCACCCAGACCGTGGCACTGAGTGCCACATCCACTCTGTCCTGAAAAGCCTCCAGGGTCCGTGACTCCCCCACTTCCCTGGACAGCCCATTCAATGTCTGATCGCCCTTTCTGTGAAGAAATTCCTCCTGATGTCCAACCCAAACCTCCCCTGGCACAGCTTGAGACGGTGCCCTCTCATCAGATGAATTACTCCAAGCCAATTTTGGTATATTTTCTTTAACTGAGTTCCTTTTCCCATGGCATTTCTGCTGCCATCTAGGTGATTAATCAATCATGCTCAGTATTTTTTTATATTTTGCATCTGGATTTTTGGTAAATTTGGTAGAAATGAACACTAACCTATTCAGAAAAGCACAGAAATACAAACATTTGAAATGCAAATACACTTTCCATTATGGCATAAAAAACAATAACTGCATGTATGAGCACCTCTCATTTTATTAGTGATTTTTTTTCCCACTTCCTGTACTTTATTAGTCAGGAATGATATAGTTGACAGTGGTGGAAAAAAAAAAGGTGCATGTTTTATACAGTGATTTTCCTGAAAACACCATCAGACACAAAAAAATGTATGGATTTTGGACCTCCAGATTGAGATGTTACAATCCATAATAATGCTTTATGTTTTCAACATCCAAAGGACTGGATGCATTCCCTAATTAATATTCCTGATATTTCTTAATCATGGGAAGCTAATTAGTCCCCTCCACTGTACGCAGAGAGAACTAAAGCAGAAAATGATGCAGTGAGAATTATTTCAGGGGTAACTGTGACCACAGTGCTCCCCTTTGGAAGTTTTTGTGCTGCTACAAAGATGAGAATGAGTCGAGCGATTCTCCTTTTCCTCCTCCCTCGGTGCTATTTCAGCCCAGTCCCCACGAGCGTGGGTGCAGACGAAAGCTGTGTATGAAATTAAAAAAGCATGGCATTATTGAAGCTGAGAGGCCCTTCACATCATGTTTGCACAGCAGCCGAGCAGAGTTCTGCGTGCTCAGCACTTCTGAACACCGCAGGGTTTTTTGCCTGTATAGCATTTTTGGAGAAAATGAATGGAGGAATCAACATGTGCTCATTCAGCTATAGATTTTTGATTGGTCTGTACTTAAGCTAATAGCATAACTATTTATTTGGTATAAATAAGATATTCTCAGCTGAAGATTGCTTCGGAATCCTGAAGAATAATACTGTGGAAAATAATTTAATTGCAGAAATAATTTTTCAGTGGGGCCAGAAAGAGTCTGCTTGAGGTAAGTTATTGAACACTTCTGTATTTGCTGTAACTGCAGCAAAAGATTCTGGAAAACCTTGAGCATAAAGAAAAAAAAAAAAAAAGAACACATCAGAGAATCACAGAATGGTTTGGGTTGGAGGGACCTTAAAGATGATCTTGTTACAACCCTGTTCTGTGGGCAGGGACACATCCCACTATTCCAGGTTGCTCCAAGCCCCATCCAACCTGGCCTTGGACACCTCCAGGGGCACCACAGCTGCTCTGGGAAATCCGTGCCAGGGCCCCCCACCCTCACAGGGAAGAGTTTTTCCTCATATCTAATCAAAGCCTACTCTATTTCATTTAAATCCATTCTCTGTTGTAAATAGTCTCTCTCCATGTTTCTTGCAGGCCCCTTCAGGTATTGAAAGGTCACACTGAAACCTTCTCTTGTCCAGGCTGAACAATCCCAATTCTCTCAGCCTTTCCTTCAGGAGAGCTGCTCCATCCCTCTGATCCCCTTGGTGGCCTCCTCTGGACCTGCTCCAAGGGCTCCTGTCCCTGCAGTGCTGGGACCCCAGCGCTGGGTCAGCACCAGCTGGGTGTCACCAGAGTGGGGGCTCAGCCAGCAGCTCCAGGTGACAAAAGCAATGCAGAAACAGCTCCCTGCCCCAGGCCCTGCCTCACAGAGTGTCATTCTGGGCACGTCCTGTCAGGATTAGATGAAATTTCATACAAGAATTTGCTTACTCCTTCAGAATTCGGTTTAGGAAACGGAGCTGTCAGCTCCACTATTCTCAGATCACCTGCACACAATAAAATTCATGAGGCACTGCTGGTTGGAGAGCTGTGTTATAAAAAGCCTTTCCTGCAAGATTTTTTTCCCCCCAAATTTCCCATTGATTTGGAGTTTTGCATGTGGAGTACTTAAAGGAGCAGGCTTCAGCTGCCAGTGCCAAAATCTGTTTTTAAAAGTTGTTCCGCTCTCCCTCAGATTGCTGAGTAAGGGCTGGGAGGAAAAAGAATAGCAGTGAGATAGGACAGGACTGAGGGGAAATTTCAACAGAGAAAGGAAAAGGAGAAGGAAGGAAGAGCAGATAAATCAAAAGTTGCTGAAAAGTAGAGGAAAGTGCAAAGAGCAGCCTGTGCAATGTCAGGGAAAGGAGAATCCAATGTTTAGATCCAGAGCATAACCAAAGGGCTGGAAAAGTGCTAACAGGAAAAAGGGCAACTGCAGAAATTGCACATTCCAGCAACACAGACAACGGGGGGAGTGGTGAAAGAAAAGCAACACAGACCTCACACATACCCCTGGAAGAGCCATGGGATACTGAGGAGCCAGCTGGGACCATGGTACCGCCTCACACTTGGAAAAATGTGTGGTTGTGATGGCAGGAAACAGCACTCGGTGTTCACTTTTTAGTGTCAGTGCTGGTGCTGAGTGGGAAGTCAGGGCTGGTCAGCTACCACGATATAACGAGGGGAAAATTTGCTGCACCAAGTGCCAGTCATCGTTTCCATCCACCGGAGCTGCCTCCAGCAGGGAAGGGGCTGGAGTGGAGCTCGGATGCCATCGTGTGACTCCCTGCCAAACTGCACAGCTGCCCTGGCCGCCCCAGCGCCCCGAGCACCGCCGGAACGGCGGGCAAAACATCCAAGGTGCTGCGACGGAGGACAAAGTCTAAAAGTCTAATTTAGTCTCATTTTAAAATGCCATGTACACTACCTGCTGTGCCCTTTTTTCTTTTCTTCTTCTTTTTTTTTTTTTTTTTTTTTTTTTAACTGCTGGCATTGTCTGTTTTGCTGATTGATTGAAAGCATTGGGATAAAAAAAATAAGAAATCCTACTCAAAATGCAAGTGTTCGTCTCTTAAGTTTGAACAGACGAGCCATTTCTCAAGAACTTTTTCCTGTGAAATTGTCACCTCAGGATGGTATCCGAGGCAAATTCCAAGTTCTCTGAGCCACTCTGAACACACTACATATATATATATATGTATGTATATATATATATATATATATATATATATATATATATATATATATAGACACACATGGTGACAGATGTCATTCTTCATGTATTTGTATTCTTCATCACCTGAGGTGCCCGGGACAGAATGCGATGCTTTAATCGATAATGTGGGCTCAGATCTCTCAGGTCGATCATGTTGGCAGCCAACATGAAAACAGCAGAGCTTTACCAGTTCAAAAACCATTTAAAAATCACGCTGAGACGCCAGGACCGCGCCTGTGACCCCTCAGATCACCGCCCTGCGCGCCCGGCTGCACCGGGAGGCCACCGGACCCCTAAGGCTTCTCGCGGGCAGACGGAGATGCCGCGGCACGGCCACTGCCACCTCGTAGCTCAGGAAAAGTGTCATTTAAACCCCACAAAGGTCAGGCGGCACTAACGCAGCGCTGGAAGCCGCCCGCCCGCCCGCGGCCGCTCCCGGCTGATGTGGCGCTGCCGCCGGCCCGTCCCACGCGGCGCCGCCGCCGCGGGGGGAGCGCTGGCCCGCCGCCCTCGCCGCGCCCCGGCACAGCCGCGCCGATGTCGGCGCGCCTCCCCCTCTGCACCAGCTTGGTAGCGCCCGCGCGCGCGCCGACTGCCGTCGGGCGAAGCCATGGTGGAAGATTGTAGGGGGGCGGTAGGGCGAGTTTCGTGCCACCGCGGCGTTGTCCTGCCACCGGCTGCCCAGCAACATGTGCTGAGGGAAGGTTGGGCGCCGGCGCAGTTAAATGTAACGGCGCCCCCCAAAAAATGGTTCAGCCGGACCCCACCTCGGTAGAATGGAAGGCGGCGCCATCTTGGACGCAACCACAGCAGTCAGGCAATAGGGGTGTCAGGTGTGCAGTGGTGAGAAGGTGAAGAAGCGGCCGCTGGCGGAGCGGGACGGGGCTGGCAAAGGCGCCGGAATCGCCGGTGCGCGGAGGGCAGAGAAGGCGGCGGCGGGCGGGAGCGGCGGCGTGGACAGAGCTCCCCCTCTCGCCCCGCGCGCGTTGGTAGGCGCCGGCGCGCGCGGGCCGCTGGGCCTGGCGCACATGGCCCGGCCGTAGGAGCCGCCCCGCCCCTCCCCCGCCTTTCCCCGCCGCGCTCCGCTCGGCACCGAGCACCGAGCACCGAGACTGAGCCTGAGCACCGAGCCTGAGCACCGCACCGGCACCCGGGCACCGCACCGACACCCGGGCAGCGCCGCCGCCCCATGCAGGACACCGAGGAGAGCCCCGCGGCCGCCGCGCCGCCCGGCGCGCAGGGCCCCGCCGAGGAGCCCGAGCACACGGACGCGCCCCCGCCGCCCGCGGAGCCGCCGCGGCAGCCGGAGCGGGACGAGGACGAGAAGGACGCTGAGGGGCAGCAAGGAGGAGGCGAGTCCCAGGCGCCGCCGGGGGCCCCCGAGCCGCCCGCCGCCGAGCCCGAGCAGCCGCCGGGCGGGCCCGGGAGCCCCGCGGGGGCCGAGCCCCAGCCCGGGCCTGAGGCCGCCGCCGAGCCCCAGGCCGAGCCCCAGGCCGAGCCCGAGCCCGGCGCGGCGCAGGAGAACGGCGAGGCCGCGCCCGCCGGCCCGGCCGAGCCCGAGGATGAGATCTCCTTCAGCGACCCCGAGGACTTCGTGGACGACATCAGCGACGAAGGTGCGGCACGGGGGGAGCCGGGAGCCCCGGGGCAGCCGCGGCCCGAGCGCCTCCGGCCTGCTGGGGGCAGCTGCGCATCCTGCGGCGGAGCTGTGCCGCCTAAATCATCCCTTTCCGAGTTATCTCTGCCCCGCACGGCGCTGCTGGTCTAAAACCTGCTGTTAAAGTGGTTCTAAAATCGCTGTTGCACCGCAGGTGTGGCTGTCCTCTGAGTGGAGTCACCAGCTCGTCTCCCTGCCTTTTGCCTCCATTAGTTAAACTCTGCTGTTTAACAGAAGTTTTAAATGGTTTTTATGATTATTGCAAACTATATTTCATCATTTTTGGTTTTTTTTATGCACCCAGAACAAAATCCGTAGGTAAATAGGGTTTGAGGAGAGTTTCTGCTCATGAAGATGTGATGTAGGTGCTTTGTGACAATAAAATAGGGAAAAATCGTTTCTGGCAGATAAAAATGTCAGCCCAGGCTCTTTTAAAAGTAGTGGATATTGACTGCCTTAAAATGGCCAAGCTGGTGTGTAACTGCACAGACATAAATGTTATACATGGGCTTGTCATACAGAAATCAGAACTCTAATTCAGTGTTTTTCAGATGGGTCTTCCAGATAAATTTTCTTAGTTTTTGAATAGCAAAAATACTTTTTCCCCATTATTTGTTCAGCATTTGTGCTATTTTAGGGTCTGTTACATGCATCAAAAGTGGAAAGATGTTTCTGAAGCTCAGGATTGTAAATCAGCCAGTTTTCTCATCTGGCAGTGGAATATGGGTGATACAGGTGCATTCTTGTGTTCCAGTCCTTTGTTTAGTTTAATAAATCAGCAGCCAAATATTCTAGATTAAGGAAGTGTTTGCTGTTCTCAGTTTAGCAGTCTGTATAACAGCTGTTAGAACTTTTACATTTGTTTCTTAAAGAGACTTTGGTAAAATTGCCTTGGAGTTGGATTCCTTCTCTTAAGTGCCTCCTTAATACACTTTGTGTTCATGTAGGATTGTTACGTTCAGTTCCTTCTTGGAAACTGGGCACATTTTCCATCCCCACCTATTTTGTTGTTAATTAATTTGGTTGACTTCTCAGCTGTCTGAAATCCAGTGTTAGTGGCTGAATTACAGGGGTTCAGTTTGGTCACTCCTGCTGGTCTGGCTTCCCATCTGTGTGCTTTGCTAGTTGAGCTTCCTTACTCCTTTCCCATTATTCTGGTGCCTCCCCAAGGAGGAAAGCAGCCCAGTGTGACCAAGCCAAGGCTCCTCCAATGCTGTGATAACACAAATCCTCAGGAGCACCTGTGAGCTGGACCAGCACTGGGACATCTCAGATCCTCTGCTGCCTCTTCTTTTCCCTGGGTGGCGTTGGCATGGAAGAGCAGCAGGTCTGAGTTAAAGCAGAGGGGATGTGTTGGACACTCAGGTACCAGTGAGGCTTTAGTTCAGATAATGACAGTGGTCCTTAGAATGCTGCCAGCTGGAGATAGCCCTGCACCCACCACACCCTGCTTCCCTTCTGCAGGAGCTGGCTGAACCAGCTTTGTGCTCTTTGAAGATTCCTTTGTTCACAATTTGGAATTTAAGGGCACGGTGTGGGAATTTGGCTTCAGTCTGTTACAGTTTTGACTCAAGACAGGGTGTTGCATTCTTGCTCACGAAGCTAAACATGAATTCCTTGGCCTACAAGGTCTTTTTTGAGAAGTGGCTGTGAAAAAAATTACTTAAAAATTACCCTTTTGTGTTTTACTTTGGTTTTCTCCTTTTGCCAGTAGATTCCTGTGGAAATGTCCTTGTGGGGCATGCTTTCATTTTATATATTTTATATATTTTGTATTGTTATTTGTAGTTCCTGCGTGCACATGGAGATAATATTTTTGAGTGATAAGTATTACAAACAACAACATGCTGTGGATGCTACATAATCTTGGTGGTAATGGGCTAAATATTTGTGATTTATGTTGCCCCAGATCAATGGGAAGCTTCATCTGTAATAACCTGTTGGAGCTTAAAGTTGTAGAAAGCAACTTTTTAGTAGTTTGAAATTCCAAGTAAGCACGTTTCTCATATTTCTTCATTGCTGGAGGTGTTTCCAGTGATGTTTCTGGGCAGAAAATTTTCTTGAATTACAAAACCATCAAAAATCTAATGTTTTTGAGATATCAACATATACAAGACCTTTTTTAGTTTGTTCTTATATTTTAAGTCTTTCTTCATCTGTTTGGATTTTTTTTCCTAGTCTATTCATGGTATAGATAGTCTGACTCTCCAGATTTTATCTAATTCAGAGGTATGGTGGTGTGAACTTATTTTCTCTGTAGTCTTGTATTTTTTAGTGATCTTCACATAATCTTAAAGCTTACTGCAGATATTCAGGAATTACTATGTTCAAAGATTGTCCAGTGTGAAAAGATGTGTGCTTGTCTTCACAAGGCTTAAATATGGCTTTCAGTGTCTTGCCTTAGACCTTTGTTTTTGTGCTTAATTAAAGGTTTAGATGGAGTGTGAGTTCTTAATTACAGTGATGCTGAGACATGCAGAGCTTCCAGTGTGGAGGATAGTTTCGAATTATGCTAAAATTTGTGTAATTTGGGAGGGAGGTACAGGTTGCATTTATTTTTATCGAAGTAATCTGGTTATAATTTGAGCAGGAGGACTGGTCAGAGGTCAGGTAGTAAACCATGCATTTGTCTGTGCTATTGTCAGTTTTGGGGACTTTGTGAGCCAGTTCCACCTCCTGAAAAATACTGATAGAGCAAGTGTTGACAACCTCAGTGTTTAAAATATGTTTTTAAGGAAGACTTCAAGAGTTGGGTGCTTAAAGTTTGCCATGAAACCACATAGTCCTGTCACTTAGTCAGGGGGTGCTGTTGGGGTGTTCAGTTGTTTTTCTGTCAGAACGTTCATTCACTACCAAGTTTCTTAAGTGATTCTTGAAATTTGACATCTCTCTGTTTTCTTACTTTCACTGTTCGTTTCATCTTTGTCTTCCCTCCTTCATGATGTGAGCAGTGCCTTAGTTTCCTGTCTGTGCTTTGCAGAACTGCTTGGTGACATCCTGAAAGATCAGCCCCAGGAGGCAGATGGAATAGACTCAGTGATTGTCGTGGATAACGTGCCCCAGGTTGGACCAGACCGGCTGGAGAAACTGAAGAATGTCATCCACAAAATATTTTCCAAGTTTGGTAAAATTATCAATGAGTTTTATCCAGAAGCAGATGGAAAAACAAAAGGGTAAGTCATGGTAACTTCAACTGGAAAAAGGACTGAAACACAGCTCTGGCTTATCTTTGATTTTTAGTGTCAATGGCCAGTTTTTATGGTAACCTTGTAGGTGTTATCATCACCTTCTTCTACCTCAGCCTGTGCAGTCCTGACAGCAGTCTCAGTCACAAACTAGTTCCTGAGGGAACTGAGAAGCTTAATAGCTCATTAGGCTCCATAGTAGAGGGTGGTGGGGATTAATTATGGAAACAGTTTAGCTGGGTTTGGAGACAAATTTCTGTGCTACATGGGGAGTTTTTTTCTTAGTTTTCTGCTATGGCAGAAGTTAAAGATCCTCTTGAGCTAAAAACTTAGTAGTAGTGGCTGGACTGTTTGTTGCAAAGTAGATTGTCAATATCTGTAGCATATATTCTGAGTGTTGGAGGAATCCATACTTTACAGGGCATAAAAAGAGGTTTCTGGAGTTGGAGGGATTGTTGCTTCTATAAGGTCAGCATGAAAATTATTCTGTCTTTCTGTGTGTTCATCCCTTTGATTGAGATGGTGTTGAAGATACATTAGTTTTGATTCTGCTGGACTGCAAGCTAGCTTGGATTAAGTGGCCAGAAGGAATCTGAGTTCTGTAATTGAAAAACATTGAAAGAAAAAAATTGAAGAAGCCTGTGACAGCAAGTTCCAGTTCCTAAACATAACCTGTTACTCAGCTGGGAAGAGCCGTGGATGTAACCTGCATGTTCCTGTCTCTCACTGGTGTCCTGGTTGTGTTGAGCTTGCATTCACTGCTCTGACCCATTCACTGTCTGGCCCATTTCAGAAAGCATATCAGATTAGTTGAGGTCATACCTAGAGAGCTAAAAAATGTGTGAGCCTGTGGCCAGAATGGGGATTAATTTGCTGTTGACCCTAATTGGTTAAGCACAAGACAAGAAGTTATGTTATAGGTGCTCTGTACTGAATTCTTAATTCATCCACATTGCTTCTGCGTTGTTTTGAGCCTGTTGAGTACTCAGCAATGTTTTGTGCTCTGGTTTTCCTTCCTTGCAGGTACATCTTCCTGGAGTACATGTCCCCCTCCCACGCTGTGGATGCTGTGAAGAATGCAGATGGATACAAACTGGATAAGCAGCACACTTTCAGAGTCAACCTCTTCACTGACTTTGATAAGTGAGTGCAGCAATTGTGTGTTATCTGTAAATCTGGGGATTCTAATCCTGAGTCTGCATGGAGTGTAACCAACCAAATTGCTCTTTCAGGTACATGACAATCAGTGATGAGTGGGAAATCCCTGAGAAACAGCCATTTAAGGATTTGGTAAGGAATTTTTGGAAAAGTGGAAAGAATATTCAGCTTAATATTAAATGGTTACTTCATTGCTGAAATGTCCATATGAAAATAGAAACCATGTGTTAATGGTGTTGGAAATAGCAGTGCTGATCACATGCTGCTGTTCCTTCATGCTCACCATCATGCAGTGATGGGAGGAACTCGGTGCTTAATAGTTACACATAATGTGAAGCTTAATTTACTCTGATTATTTAAAAGTGAATAATCATTTTGCATGAGTCATTTAAAAGTAGATTTTCAAAAGCATCTTTTTATATTCTTAATTGTTTGAGGCAAACATTGGTGTTTGTTACCCGTTGCTTTGTAAATAGGCTGGTGGAAGAAGCTATAGTTTGCTTTTTCTTTAAAAACCAAATACCAAATGACTTCTTGTTTAAAATAAGCATTGAATATCATCAAAACACCTTGAAGGTCCATCTGTTTATGGTGTGCTCTCAGCCTCCAGCATGCAGTAATTGGGATTGTTTCATTTCACTTGAAAAACTGGTTTGCAGTGGTAAGACCCCAGAGTTGCACTCTCTGGTGAGACCAGCTTCCACCTGCCAGGTGGATGCTAATTTATGGAACTTGCTGACTTCGCCTTTGACTCACTAACAGTTTTTTGCTCTGTTTTTCTCAGGGGAATCTCCGATACTGGTTGGAAGACCCTGACTGCAGGGATCAGTACAGTGTGATCTTTGAGTCAGGAGACCGGACTTCCATTTTTTGGAATGACATCAAGGAACCTGTTCAAATTGAGGACAGAGCAGTGAGTGTCCTGGAAGTGCTGGAGACTGCAGATACACTGCCAATCTCCTTCATTTTATGACATTGCAACTTTATAATAGAAAAAAAGGGCTTTTTCCCATTGCTGAAATAATTTTTTCTTCCTTGTGAAGAGTGGTGAAATCACATCCTTTAGAATTAGACTTAGCTGCTTTGGTAAGAGAACTGTGAAGTGAAATTTTATTTAAGAGTTTGTGGTGGTGTTTGGTTTTTTTTATAACTGGTGTATGATGCCCATTAGTTTCCTTCATCTCTCTGTTATAGGTGATTCAGAAAGACCTGAGAATGCAAAGTCAGAGTTTGAGGAGCACTATTCATTCGAGCTGAATATGTGCTTATGTTTGCTGCTTCAGATGACTCCTTGCTTTTGTGCTGACCACAGAGGTGTTAAAGAGGAATAGCTGGTTTGGTAATGG
Organism: Passer domesticus; assembly: GCF_036417665.1. Taxonomy (NCBI): domain Eukaryota; kingdom Metazoa; phylum Chordata; class Aves; order Passeriformes; family Passeridae; genus Passer; species Passer domesticus. The sequence goes on from NC_087488.1 coordinate 12,490,120, forward strand.
CATAAAGAAGGGAGAGTTAGTCTGCCAGTCTGCTGCAGGCACTGCACTTGCTGGGAGCTGTTAGGACCCAGGAGCATTTTCCTTAATAACCATTGTGCATTTCAGTAGGAGGAAGTTGGCTCTGGGATGGTGAGAATATTTGCTCTGGCTGTGGTCTGCATTGCTGAGATCTCTCTAACTTAGCTGAAGGTCCAGAGTTGTGTTGTTCAGAAATTCAAAATAGTTTTGAGAACAGTATGTTCTTGCCAAGGCTGAAAGAAGGAAATCCAGGGTGTTAGGTGGGTTTAATTGTTATTACTCGAGGGATGTCACTGTACCTGAAAAACCTCTTTGGTGATCTGTAAGTTGAAAAGGTCTCAATTGACAATTTTCAACCTGAAGAATAGGTACTGTACATTGTGGAGTTTTATTTCATGCACATAATTATCCCACATCCTGAGATCTTCACTTAGTAAAGGGATTTACAAAATGTGCTGCTACAAGCCACCCATGAATTCTTTCCCTTTTAGGGACACAGCATGAAAATAAACTTCTGTGTGTACTTTTTTTTTTAAATCCAGAGGTGGACAGAGACCTACGTCCGTTGGTCCCCCAAAGGCACCTACCTGGCTACGTTCCACCAGAGGGGCATTGCTCTGTGGGGTGGAGAGAAGTTCAAGCAGATCCAGAGGTTTAGTCACCAAGGAGTGCAGCTCATTGACTTCTCACCCTGTGAAAGGTACCGAGCATGATGTTGGTTTGGGCTAAGGGGTAAAAAGCATGAGGCATGAACAGCATCCTCCAAATCTGGAGTGCTGAAATTAATTTCTTAAGGTTTTTTTTTTAACATTAAAGAGCTCTGGAGAGAAGGATAGAATAATTTCAAGCCTGAGATGCATTTTCATTTGAGTTTTCAAGTAACACATTTGGAAGCAGTTGGGTTTTATGCTTTTTTGTATTAAAGAGATTATTTACCTCTCAATGGAGAAGCCCATCATCCCTGTACTTCGGGTTGGACAAGGCCAATGATTTATATTTGGTTGGAAACCAGTGTTATTCTCATGTCAAGATTGTGTAATGGGTAACAGTGTATTTGGTGATTCCCCCTCCCTTGTAACATGAATATGGAAAGGCTTGCACATAAATCTAGAACCTTTTCAGCCAGAAGGATGCCAGGGAAACTTTCTCCTCCTCTCTCATCCTGTCCTTATTTTTCCCTCCCCTGAAAAATCCTACTACAGAAACTGCTGTTTAAAAGTGCCTGGTATTTAAATACTACTAGGATGAAAGCCTGCTGATACTGACAGATGAAGTTTCAATAATGAATTGGATTATTTCTTTTGTAGGTATTTAGTGACCTTCAGCCCTTTGATGGACACACAGGATGACCCTCAGGCTATCATCATCTGGGATATTCTGACTGGCCAAAAGAAGAGAGGATTCCACTGTGAAAACTCAGCTCACTGGCCTATTTTTAAGTAGGTTGAGAAAGAGAATTAGAGTAGAGAGTTGTGGTCCCAGACTTCATTTAATAAAAAGGCGGTTCCAATTTATTTATTTTTTTCTTTCTTGCTTAGATGGAGTCATGATGGTAAATTCTTTGCTCGAATGACTTCAGATACCCTCAGCATCTATGAAACACCTGTAAGTTCTTGCCTTTTTTGCACAATAATGAGAATAGAAATATGTGTGTAAATGTAAGAATGTTACTAACTTGAAAATTCATCCTTTTCTCATCTTTTAGTCTATGGGTTTGTTGGACAAAAAGAGCTTGAAAATCAATGGGATAAGGTGAGTATTCCCTTGTAATCAGAACTGCTCTTTAGCTGGAATATTTTAGTCTGGGGATGTGTTATGGCAAGAGTACTCTTTATGTTGCGTGGAGCAAAGAGCTTTGCATGTTGAGGTGGTCAAATTAGACAAAGTGGCTAAAAGAAGTAAAAAACTCTCCACTTGTTGATGAACACACTTGGTAGATTCTGTGCTTTGAAATCCTCTTTGTGGTACTGCTTACTCCAGCTTAGGAATTCTGTTCCTTGCCTACAAAACCAGACTGGAATGCAGTTTGTTAGGGAATATCTCCCTTACAAGGTGGTTGTGCTGGCTTAGAGCAGTGTGCTGTGTTTGCACAAGACACATTGATTCCTGTGAGAGTTTTTAAAGTACATCTCTGTGAAGCAACAAGAAAATTAAGTGTACCCAGGTGCAAGAAGATGGTCTCCATGGTAATTTAATGGGGTTTTTTTTTGGCTCATTTGTTCTTAGATCTTTGGCAGTTACTCTGTGTGCAACCCCTGATTTTTGGTGAGATGTACTGATGAGACAACACTGGTGATATAGCAAATTTATATAGCTCCTTAAAAATCTATTTAGGTATTAAATTGCCCTCCGTTATGTGTCTGTGTTCTTAAATTGCCCTCAGTTAAGTATCTGTGTCTGTCTTTATTACTGAGAGTTGATCTTTGCAACATTCAGATACTGTGAGGAAAGTGGTTTGTGCTTGTAGTATCCAACTGAAAATTAATCCAGCATATTTTTAACTTTGTTCCTCTAGAGACTTCTCATGGTCTCCAGGTGGTAACATAATTGCTTTCTGGGTGCCTGAGGACAAAGACATCCCGGCAAGAGTGACTTTGATGCAGCTGCCTTCTAGACAAGAAATTCGTGTGCGGAATTTGTTCAACGTCGTAGATTGTAAACTGCACTGGCAGAAGAACGGGGACTACCTGTGTGTGAAGGTAGACAGGACTCCCAAAGGCACACAGGTACATGGATTCTGATCTTACTGGGAAAATCTGGTTCTTCCTCATGCTTCCATTTCTTACAGTACTGTCTTTAAGTCAAGGCAGTATAAATTATATTATGTCAAAGCTATTTTTATTTTTTTCCGTTTGAATTTCAAGCGTGTGGAAAGCAAAATGTGTGTAATGTTTGCATCCAGGATTTGCTTTGACTTCAGTGGCCTCTGTCAGGTCTGTGCCTCACCTCTTCTCCTGATCACAATTAAGCAGCTGCTGAACAACATGTAGGTCAAGCTGCATAATGTGCCACATGTTCATCTGTCTCAATTCAATTTTATAACAGTCTGAAAAAAAAATGCTTTTCTACAATTCTGAAGTTATTCTTTATCAGAACAAATTTGGAATGTTTTTGGTAAGGAGGCATACTGTATTTATCTGCTCTCATTAAAGGAATAAACCTTGACTCACTCTCATCCTGTGTCCTAACAGGCTAATTGAGGAGTTGTCCTTCTATGCCTAGTGATAAAATTATTTACTCTGCTGTTTTTGTGCTGGGTAATGAGCTGATTTTGGCCTTTACAGGGAGTAGTGACCAACTTTGAAATATTCCGCATGAGAGAGAAACAGGTGCCAGTGGATGTGGTGGAAATGAAAGGTAATGCCAAGCATTTCCTTACTTTTGAGCTTGAACTTTTCTGCAGAGATGCTTGTGTCTTTCTTAGAAATTCTTGTCAACACCTGACATAATTAGGAATTTAACACTTTGGAAAAGAGTGGGATTTCCACTTTGCTGAATGTCTCGTGTAAAAATGAGAAATAAAAACTTCTGTTGCTGTTGTGCTTGTGACTGACTTGAGAAGTGATGGGACTGAAAGTCTGTTATTAATCAAAATGGTAGGGCTGATAATAGCAATGTATTTTATAAATGATGGAAAACTTAGAGCTATAGTTAGAAACACTTCCCCTAACTCCCTGCACTTGCCTTATCAACCTGTGTTTTATTAAAAGAAAGTCCATTAACTGATGGGTTCTCTCTCTTCAATATCTTGGTTTTCTTTGGTAACTACATGAAATCAGAGGTTTATATTGTCCTTTAACAGAGTTTTGGCTCCTTTTGTTACAGAAAGCATCATAGCCTTTGCTTGGGAGCCAAATGGAAGCAAGTTTGCCGTGTTGCATGGAGAAACTCCACGAATTTCAGTTTCCTTCTACCATGTTAAAAACAATGGGAAAATAGAACTCATAAGTAAGTGAAAATCAAGTGAAACGTGCAGATACTAAACATCTTGCATGGCAATAGATGCAATAAACTCAAAATTACATCTGTTTGTGATGTTTTGTGAGCAGTTAGTGGGGTTGATGCTTGTAATTGATGGCATTGGATTGAGATCTTTTTCTGAATTTGCCCTGTTTCTTTTCAGAAACTTTTGACAAACAGCAGGCAAACACGATATTCTGGAGTCCCCAGGGGCAGTTTGTGGTGTTGGCTGGCCTCAGAAGGTGAGTGTTGCAAAGGTTGCTGAACACCACCACATCGATTTTAAAAGAGGAAAAGAACTACAGTATCTCACCAAGTGTTTGGTGTCCCTGGCAATGCTGATTGCTCTAATCCTGACTGAGCTGTGCAAAAGCAAAGGCAGAGCAGAAATGCAGCTTCATGATGTGGCTTAGTCCTTTGCAGCTTTCACTTCCTATTTTTGCCACACCAGATGAAGAATACATTTTTTAACTGAAAAGTGGATATTTAGAAACACCTTCCAGCTGTTTAGGTTAAATCTGACTGAGCCAATCCAGTTTGGACCTGCTTATGGCTCTTGTGATGCATTTGTTGTCATTACCTTGTGCCCTTTCATGGGCAGTACCTGTTAATGACAGTGCTGCTTTGTGAAAGAATTATCAAGAAAGTTTCACTTTAGAGGAAGTGAAAATTATTGTTGTCAATCAGTCAAGTAATATTTGCTTTCATGTGCTTTCAAACAAGCACTGCTGTTCATCTTAGCAATCTTTTCTTTAATCTCTTCTTCACTACTATGTCTAAGCATATGATTGTTAAACTTTGGCTGTCTTTAACCCATTTATTTGTATTCTTAAGGGCCACTGAACATGGAAACAGAAGTGTCATTCTTATGTGGCATTTTGTTTTTATCCACCACATTCCTTTCCAGCCACAGAGACTGGCAGGAACCTGGCTGCCCTCTTGGCTGCTGTGAGACTTTGTTTGCAATGAGGAGTTGTAGAGATGCAGCTTGTGGCATGTTTTTAGGCAGCCAGGCTGTGCTGGTGTGTAAAGCAATGTCCTGTTGTGCCTGTGCAGCATGAATGGTGCCTTAGCCTTTGTTGACACGTCTGACTGCACCATGATGAACATCGCGGAGCACTACACGGCCTCCGATGTGGAGTGGGACCCCACGGGCAGATACATTGTCACCTCTGTGTCGTGGTGGAGCCACAAGGTACTGATGCACCTCTTTCCCCACCCCTGCTGGCTCTTCCAGTGCTATTGGAGAGGGTTATTGATTAGGAAGAAAAAATGAACACCTGTCTCTGGTGGAATGACTTAACCTCCGCCACAGTTTTAAACATTATTTCTGAGCACTCCAGTGATAAGTTAAAGCTTATTTTGGCTGAGCTCTGCACTGCTCTTCCAGGTGGACAATGCATATTGGTTATGGACCTTCCAAGGCCGTCTGCTTCAGAAAAACAACAAAGACAGGTTCTGTCAGCTGCTCTGGAGACCACGACCAGCGACCCTGCTCAGCGAGGATCAGATAAAGGTAGGGCATTGCAGGGATTGTGTGCTGACATGGATTTGGTGTATAAAGCATTCTTTGTGTGCTCCCTCTTCTCGAGGATGAGGTTTGTTACACAACTGCCTTTTGTCCTGAATGTGTGACTAAACACGTTGCTGTGTGGGACCTCACTTCTGGGAATGTCTGCAGATATTAACTGTATTATAAGCTCAAAATAGAAGTGATTGCCAGTTGTTCTTACAGTTAAGGTATGATGAAAGGGTATAAAGAAGAGTAAATTGAATTTTGCTCTTCAGACCTCGCTAGTTGTATGTGTACAGAAGCACTTGTATGATCCATAAACCAGGAGGCACAAAATTATAGTGAAGGGAAATTGCCTAGCAGAGAGTTGTTTTTGAGAAGGGCATAGCCTGCTTAGGCCTACCAGAGGAGTGCTTAGAGAAGATGATGGTTGTAATTGCTGGTCTGATACACCAGTTGAAATTAAATTTCCTGTTTCACAGCAAATTAAAAAGGACCTGAAGAAATACTCCAAGATATTTGAGCAGAAGGATCGCCTGAGCCAGTCCAAAGCTTCAAAGGCAAGACACTTTTGAAATATATTATAGATGAAACTATTGTAGCCTATCCTTAGTTTGTACTGGTGATATGTAAGCTGCTTTTCCTGTATCATAAGTGTTCATTTGATCCAGATTGTTAGAATTAGTCCAGTGGGTAGTTCAGAGAGGTGCTGCTGTAAAAAGTCTGGAGAGGAACTGGTGTTACATCGTTAAGCAAAGGTGGTAACATGTTGGAGTTCTTAGCACATTGCTGCATTAGCCAGTGTTTAAATTAAGAAAAGCTCTTTCAATTAGAAAAAAGGACACCTCACCAAAACAGCATTCTGATTAGAGAAGAGAATCTAAATCAGTAGAAGGTGTTTGTGAGAACAAAGTTTGCCTTGCTCTGGCATGCCTGGGGTGGGTTTGGCTCAGGGGGAGGTTGAGCAGCCCTGGGTGGGTTTGGCTCAGGGGGAGGTTGAACAGCCCTGGGTGGGTTTGGCTCAGGGGGAGGTTGAGCAGCCCTGGGTGGGTTTGGCTCAGGGGGAGGTTGAACAGCCCTGGGTGGGTTTGGCTCAGGGGGAGGTTGAGCAGCCCTGGGTGGGTTTGGCTCAGGGGGAGGCTGAGCAGCCCTGGGTGGGTTTGGCTCAGGGGCAGGCTGAACAGCCCTGGGGTAGGTGTAGTTCAGGGGGAGGCTGAACAGCCCTTTGTGCCCCGCAGGAGCTGGTGGAGCGGCGGCGCACGATGATGGAGGAGTTCAGGAAGTACCGCAAGATGGCACAAGAGCTGTACATGGAGCAGCGCAACGAGCGCCTGGAGCTGCGCGGGGGTGAGACCCGGCTGGCCACGGCCACAGCAGCTCCTCCTGCAGAGGGGCATGAGGCCCCTCAGCCCCTGCTCTTCTCCCTCTGCTTCCCGCTAAAGCCAGTCCCTTTTTGTAGGGAGGTTTTTGTACTTTTTATCCTGAATAGTGGCAGGATTTAAGGGGGAAAGAGGCATTGGTTTGACCCCAGGATGAAACTGTAGTAGGAGACAGTAACGCCTTGGATATCACTGAATAAATTTCACGTGTACTTGTTAGGATTTAAAGCATCAAATACCTCTTTACCTCTTGTTTCACTGCTGATCTAAGGGCTTTCTGCCAAGAGCATCACATCATTCCATTGCTGCCTTGTTTGTTGTGTTCAGCGTTGATGTTTTCTCCATTGCAGGGGTAGACACAGATGAGCTGGACAGCAATGTCGATGACTGGGAGGAGGAGACTGTGGAATTTTTTATCAATGAAGAAATTATTACCCTTGCAGAACCAGAGTAATCAATAAAACTGTGGTAAGATAACATCACTCTGAGAGAAACTCTCTGTCAACTATTGCTATAGAGTTGATAATTTGCTGTAGGGAGTTAGGTCTGTCTGTTGCACTGGTGAATGTGGTGTTCCCTGAGTTGGTTTCTGTTTTTTTCTGTGGCTAGGAAAGACAAAGTTTTTTTTAAAAGTAATTGCAGACAGTCAGATTTGTGAGTTGTACTGAGCAGAATACTCTGTAAATCCTGTTTTGCCAGAGAGATCAAACCCACGACAGAGTCAGGGTCAGCCTGTGAACACAGTGTTGCAAACCTGTAAGTTCTGTCAGTAGGAGGAATTGTAGTTGGTATGAGATAGGAATTTTGCCTTTTGGAAGATTTGCATGTTAGTCTGAGACTGGACAGAGTTTAAATACTGTATTAAAGATTATACAGCATTTGTCTGTGGGCTGATAAAATTTTGAGATTATGTTTAAATACCTACATTAACTCAGTTACTGTTTTCTAGAAAAGTTCGATAGAGATCACGTAGCAGATTTTTGCATAGTGATTGGCATGACTTGTTGGGAAATCTTGTATTTAATTCAGTGTTTTCCCAACTCCTTCTTGTGAATTCTTATATTTTATGTTGGCAGTGGAGGCTACTTCCAGCCCCTGTTGTAGGAAATGTCCTTTAGTGAGCTTGATGTTGTATTGAGGAGAAAAAATACTTCACAGACACTGACAGGATTTAAAACTTGCAGTGGGTTCCTGCTCTGTCATGTTTAGGATCTTGCTTAAGGAAGAGGAGACTGGAAATGTGCAGCTGTAAGCCACCCTGCAGTTCTTCAGCCTCCAGAGAGCTCAGGTGCAACATGTGTCTCATGGAGCTGTAGAAAAATAATAGCCCTGATAGCTTTGACTATATTTGGGTCTGGCTTATGTGTTCCATACCTGGGAGATCTTTTTCTGGAAGGAAGAGGGAGAGAAGCTGCTGAGTGTATGGATTTAAACCACATGAGTTTAGGAGGAGGTGAAACACAAGCCTGGTGTAGCCTTTCACCAGCCTGGCTTCTGAGGTTGAGCTGTTTGTATAAAGCACAGTAACTAACTCACCTCTCTTTTTTGTTTTTCTGCAGCTCCACCAGATCTTGTGCTGAAAAGAAGTTTGTTTTCCAAAAGCCTATATCAACTTTGGAATTCTTAATCCATATTCTTGCACTCTGGAAGGGTGGATGCACCAGTTTTTCTCAATTCTGACACATTGTAGTGCCTTTAAGTCTTGCTGCCTGCTGCAGTGAGATACTGGAAAGGCACTGCTTTTAAATTTATATTATTTTTTTTTCTAGGGTTTGATTATTATTTTTTTTCTTTTTAAATCCACTACTACCAGTATTTACTTCCCAACTCCCTGCAGTCCTTGCCAGCTGGCAGTTTTTGCCTCGTGCCAGTGAGGTGAGATTCACCAGTGCACCCCTGTCTCACACACAATGTTTGGGTTCCAGGGCTCTCTCTGTGCCCCCAGGGCATGGACAGGTGTTCGTTTGGGTTGGGCAAAACTCACCAGAACCATTTTCTGTATGATGTGTTTTAGTGTGCTGAAGCAGCACTACAGCGGGCTATACCCTCCTCCTTTCAGATTGTGAAAGGATGTCTCCCTCAAAGAGCTGAATATGGAAATAAAAGCAGACCTATACTAAAACCAGGCTGGCTGTGTGTTGTTTGTGGGGAATCTTTCCCTGAATGGTCAAAGTCAAGCATCACCCAGTAGTAAGAGTGTGTTTGCTGGATTGGCTAATGGTTCCTTTGGATTTTTTTCAAATCTTAGTTCCTCGTGGCCCTTCTGGCTTTGTGTTGTGGTTGCTTGGTTTTTTACAACATGGTACAGCTCATTAATCTGTGTCATTGACCTGTTCATAGTGGTGGAGTCACTAGAAAGTGACTGGATTCTTAAACCATTTGCAAACTGATAAAAGCCTCAGGAATTACTGAGTTAGCATCTTACCAGTGAAAACTGCAGACTCCAGAGCCCTGCAAAAAAAGCACGTGCTTTTTGTTGCCTTTTACAGTACCTGTTTCATTTCCAAGCCCTCCAGGCTCAGGATGGAGAGCTGCAGCTTCTCTGTATTTATATTTGTGAGCAGAGCTGGGTGTTGTCAGAGCAGTGAGAGAGGCTGGCCTGTTCCTTGCCCTTGGAGAATGAGGATGTTCCTGTCTCCTCTCCTGGACTGGGCAGGGAAATTGCCAAGGTGAGCACTTCTCACTGGCTTTCCTTAAGCCTGGAGCTCACTTGCACAGCAGGGTGGGACAGCTCTGGAGTGGGAGGCCCTCTGGCCCAGGGCAGCCCCACTCAGCTGCAGGTGGCCAAGGGACAGGGATGTTTTCAGCACTCACTTTGTCATCAGGTAAATTTGCTGTGATGGCCAGTGCACAAATGCCTCAATTAACTCCCATGTCCTCTTCACGAGGAAGTTTTCAAAATTATTTTCCCATAAATGGTACTGACTTAATTACAACAATTCACTCTTTAACCAGCATGTGTTTTTCCAAAAGTCTGCATTAATTTCCAATTTTCTGCATTTGATCACTCATAATCCACGTAGACAGGTACAGTTGATTAAAGTTTAGTCCGCAGTGTTTCCTAGCCTCATTTCTCAATTAGACTGGAAAGAAATATTTTTTAGGAAGACAGTGCAGAAAAACTTAAAACACAACTAAGGTTCTCCTGTGATCATGGAATGGTTTGGGCTAAAGCTCATCCATTTCCAATCCCCTGCCGTGGCAAGAACACCTTCCCCTATCCCAGGGTGCTCCAAGCCCCATCCAGGCTGGCCTTGGACTCTTCCAGGGCTGGGGCAGCCACAGCTTCTCTGGGCACCCTGTGCCAGGTCCTCCTCACCCTCCTGGTAAAGAATGATGGCTTGAACTCGCCTAGCAGGAATCATTTTATGACCCTTTTGTTGTGAAGAGCTGACTTCTCAACCCTTTTTTGGATCACAAATGGAGGTGGAAGGTTTTTTCCCACCTCCACTCAGTGAAGGTTTCATAGGTTACTGTGTTTTATTCCTGGCTGTTTTCTAAGTAATTAAATGTAATGCCAGTGTTGAATGAATTGAGTTCTCTTGTAAGATGCTTCTCTGAAGTGTGCATCGTCAGTGGAGGAAAAAAACAACCCAAAAATTGCATCCAAAATTGTTCCTGCAGCAGCTTTGGAAGCTGATGAGATCTTGTAGTGACTAACAGTTCAGGCCTTTTCTCATCTAACACTGGCATTTCTGACATCACTCCCTTCAATTACTTCATCTTCTCTCTTGTGTTTCTTACTTCACATGCCTGTGGTAAATTATGTGCTACTGAAATTGCTTTATGGGAATGCACTTGGTAAATGATCCTCTTTGCCATATCTTGGAATAGCACTGGGAGCTGGAGGAGGGAGGAGGGTCCTGTGGGGTTGAATCCATCTGTGTAGCTTTGAGCTCTCTGCCACTGCTCCTCAGCCTGTGCCTTTGTAAGGGCTTCAGAGGATGGGCAAAGCAGAAACAGGTTTGTAGGTCCTGTCTAAAGCTGTGTATGGTGGGGAAAAAGGCTTCCCACAGCACTTGTTCCTCCACTGAGTGCCCTTAAAGGTCCAGAATTTGGGTGGGAAAGGAAACGAACCTTAAGCATTAAGATAGTATCTCTCTTTGGTTTTAAGTATTGTATGAAGTATTTTTAATGATTGTTCTTAAATAGCAGGATTAACTGGGCCAATTATGTAATCCTGGACTAGTCTTCATTCTGTCTTTATTTTGAATTTGTAATAAATATTCTCATGACCTTTTAACCATCTACAGCCTTTAATGCAACTTCACAGAACAAATTTCGGTCACTTGCTATACTAAGTTTTAACTTGTTAAATTCTAATATTTTTTCACTAAGCCTTGCTGTAACTTTTATGAGCTTTGACTCCTTTACAGTCAATAAATAATGAATACAAAAGATGATCTTGTGGGTTTTTTATGGGTTGTTGTAGTGCATGGACTCCTGGTGTTCCTGAGCTCCCTGGTCCAGTTGGGGAAAAAAAAACCAGACTGGCACTATCCATGCATGGTTTAAAGCAAAAGTGGTGTGTTAGTAATCTTACACAGAGAAAAATGTGCAGTAGGGTGAGTGAGGCTGGGTCACCTGGCAGGTGGTGGTGGTGTCACAGTGATCCTCATTGTCCTCACCTCTTTGGGACCCGAGTGACAGATTCACAATAAGCAGCCAAAAGCAGCTGGATTAAAGTCCTGCCAGAGTCCCCACAATTCCTGCAGGGCCTCAGCATCTCTGTGTTGATCCCAGTAAGAGGAATGCTTTGAAAATGTAATCCTCTCCCAAGTTTTAACCTTCAACCCCACGCCTCTCAGTTAAACTGAAGCACTGCTCTCACAGTGTGCTGAAACAGGATTGGGGCAGACACAGAAACCTCTGCTCTAACTGGAATCGCTTAAAATAAAGTCAATAGCATGTGGAATACTTTGCATTCCTCTCTAATGCAAGGAAAAGCCTTAGTACTTGGTGTGACCTGGCTCCACATGCTGCTCATTTGGATTTGTTTTCTTACCCTCAGTGGCTGGGGCTCCCAAATTCAGTGATTAACTGGAGCATTCTGGAGTTTAAGGCTGTCCAAGAGACTTGCACGATCCCCTCCACCTCCTGCAGGATTTGGGATTATGGTGTGCAGGATAATATTTTGAAATGCTTTTAAGAGATGTGGGAATGAGCTGCTCACAGCAGTGTCCCTCAGCCCTGTTTAGAGAGCTGATGAAACTGCAATTAATTTATTATTGTGAATATTAAAATCTGTCCAAAGCTAGGGAGCTCACCTGATATCCTGAGATGTTCACAACAAAGAAATGTTCCTTTACTGCTGCTGGAACTACTCAAAATTGTCTGTTACACTGCTTGAGACTGGGAGCTGTTGGTGAAACCCTTATTTAACTGGTACATGGTTTGTTATTGTGGAGATAAACCTGGTTCCTATAGAAACTAGTTGCTTGTGACTGGTGGGGCTGTAGAAGCAGTCTGTTTTGATAAGTGCTCACTGAGTGCAGCATTGTTCCTGTGCACTATGAAATGTTTTAGCAGCACCAGCTCTTCTGCCAGGAGCCACAAAGGGAATGTCACTGTGTTTTATGAGAGCAAAAACCACCATGGAAAGGTGAAAATAGAATTTTTCAAATCTCTGTTATTATCAGAGATCCCAAAGGCAGTTCTTGGGTGGAATTTCAAACGGATCCTCTGCCAGGCACAGCTGTGGGCCTGTGCCACTCACCCACAGTGAGTGAGTGAGGGCCAGAGCAGGATCCCAGCCTCAGGGGGCCCATTAACCCCACAGCAGCATTTCCTCTGGGGCTTCACCTGTACATGAAACAGGCTGAAACACACGTGCTCTTGTCTGTTATTAATGCTGACAAAGAGGTTGTGCCATTGTGTTTTAAATCTTGGAGTCAAATTCTGTGTTTCAAGCAGAGCAGAGTGTATCTGACTGATTGAGTTGTGGCACGAGGCACTGGCACTTAATTGCTACTTTCTAATTGCTCCAGTCCTGTGATGAATTCCAGATGAATTCCAGCTCCTGAGGAACCCTGTGGGACCTGCAGAGATCAGGGCCAACTTGCTCTGATCTGGTTGAACAGGCTCATAATGATTGTTACCTGGGATTAAACAAAATGGGTACTTAGTGAAATGCAATTCCCTTTCTTTGTCATGGATAACTTGAATCGGTGTTTTGGGAACACCAGGGGAATCTGTAATTGTGCTCAGCTCTACAACTGTGGGCCCACGGTCCCAGACCTCTGAAGGTTCCTGCTGGCTGCAGCAATGACACAGCTGAGTTCACCCTGCTGCCTTCCCTGTCAATCTCTCAGAGTCCTGCTGTGTTAGAGACAGAAACAGAGGCAGAGGGAGGAAGAATTTGTCAAGATAAACATGCAAACCATGGGAGAATGAACTGGTTTTAACTTTATAAATGTCATTAAACTCTCTAGGCTTTAAAGCTTCCCATGCTGTGGCAGTTCTTTTTTTTCCAGTTCTGCATCTTCAACCTCTTGCTCACCTCTGTCAGAGGCCAGAATTGCAGAAGGCTCCCACCTACCTCTTCTACATTGCTACATCTTTTTATCTTTTTATTGTGCCCTTGTTATTTACCTTCATTTTCGATGTAAATCCCATTATTTTTTATTGTGCTTCAGCTGATCTCTCTCTGAACCCTTCCTGAACACGCACTAATTCTCTAATATATCTTGTCTCCACACAATAATCACACGGCAGCAGCCCTCAGAAGTAAAGAGAGCATGAATCTCTCTTTCTTCTTTATGGATTACAAATGCAATTTTTGTTTAGCACCTTACTTGTGAAATACCTTTTTTTTCCTTTTCTATTTTGAAGCAGCCATTAATCTCACAAGGATATCAGTTTTATTTTTATACAGCTTATTCAGACTTGCATCATGTTCTCCAAGATCTATTTTCTCTAATGGAAATCTGGGAAGGAAATGTGCATTACATTAGTCTGAGTAACTTCTGTCTATGAGAATGCTTTTCTCTTAATAATGCAAATAACTGTAATTATGGAAGCAAATTAATTGACTGGGCAGTCAAAGTACTTAAATTTCCTGGTGTATTTTGATTTGCATTCATGTTCCCTGCTATTTTTACTCCCAGCTGAACTCATTTAGAACTGCTTCTGTCTGGTTATTAATCCTGACTCAAAACTGACTCTGCTTGTGGCTTGTTATATTTTAATGCCTCCATGAAACAGCAGAAGATTTGTGCTTTTAGAATACTGCTAGTTAGACAAGGCAGTAGCCCCAGGTTGGAAAAGGAGGGCTCTTGGATGCATGGATACACTGTGTGAGCAAAATTTGGTGTTACAGGAGCCCAGTAAAAGGGGTCTGAAAGTGTTACAGGACAAACTTCTCAAGGAAATAGGCTGACCTCATTCTCCAGGCTCTGCTCCTGCCTGTCACACTTGCCTGTGCACATGATTACGTGTCAGTCTGCCTCATGCAGGCAAATGCTGCCACCAAGGACAAACCAGGAGTCCCCTTTGCAGATTGTTCTTGTGTTGCCTCAGGTTTTAAAGCCTGAGCTAGACCAGTAAAAATGAAAGAATTAAAAAACTCAACAACAACAAAGTAATTCTGGTCATTGAAAACTTGCAGATCAAAGAGATACTTGTTAAAGACTTGGAATCTAGCAGGAAATGCAAAAGAAAAAGAAACCCCAAAGTTCTGAAGCTTCCTGAACCCCATGGGCACCTGTCCTGGACACTCATTCCTCTCCTGGGGCACCAGTGGGCTTACTCTGCTGGCCTATGCTCTCATTGCTCATCTAACAACCTGTTTACCTGGAGAGCACTAAGGCTGCTCCGGAGAAGGAGGCACAAGGTTCTCTTGTGTCCTTCCCCTGAGCATCTCCTTGTGAGCCCTTTTGGTGGAGGAGAAAGAACCCCACTCTCCACAGTAACTACACACTGTGATAATCATGTACTGAAATAAGTCCTGAAAGACTGAGAAGAAACAGAACCATTCTGTAACCTGCTTCTCACCTTTGCTTTTTTCCTTAATAAAAGCCAGACACAGAATGAAGACTCTGTCCTTGAGCAATGCAGATATCCGTCAGTCCTTCTGCACAAAAGGCTTCAGGCAATTTTGCTGCTGAGGAACCTGACTATTTAATTTCACAGTTCCTGTGTCTGAATCTTAGCTGAAAATTGAGGTAAGAGGTGCTGTCCCTGCCTCCCTCCCTGGGGTCTGTTGTGTCCCTGCAGGCTCTGCTCTTACCCAACACCAGCGACCGTTCCGCTGCTCAACGGCCCCTCCAAGGATCTTGCAGGTCTCCAACTGCAGAAATTGCCACATCAGTTGCAAAACCCAGTCTGTCAG
The DNA here is from genome assembly GCF_036417665.1 of Passer domesticus. Lineage (NCBI taxonomy): Eukaryota > Metazoa > Chordata > Aves > Passeriformes > Passeridae > Passer > Passer domesticus. The sequence goes on from NC_087488.1 coordinate 12,505,319, forward strand.
CCTCAGCCCTGTGTGTGTGAGTGTTTTCCAGGCAAAGCTGCAGTGCAGCATTCCTGAATGGTGCTGTGAGGAATCCCGACAGGCTGTGACCCAAACCCAGACCTAGCGGTTCTCCCTCTGACTTCACCCCATCACAGAGAGGGGTCCTGATGGCTCCAAGCTGAGACCCAGATGGCATCTCGTGAGATAGCAGATCCTGAGGAAAAACATTTGTATTTGACATGGTTTTTGATCACACAGCAAGCCGGGTATCAGCCTTCCATTTTTATTTTTTTTTTTAAGGCTTAACATTAGAATTGTTTTCCCTGCTTAGATAAATGTTTTTGGCAGGTGAACAGAACCGTACAGCCCAGAGGCCACTTGTCACCCAGATAAAAGGTGACAGTGCTGAAGGTGAGAGGGCTGTCAGAGTTCTCCTTTTGCCAGAGAAGTGGGGGAGACGTGTGGGGTCATTCTGCCTGTCCCTCCCCCCTGGCCCTCCCCAGATGCAGGGGTGAGGAGCTTTGTCTCCCGAGGTCTCTGGTGAATGAGGTCACTGTCACATTGTTGGCCGTGCTGCTCACACAGCTCTTCCCTGTGCTCTGTGGTTTTACAGGATCTGGTGCCCTCCCTGAGCTGTGTTTTGCAGGCTGGGGAAAGGGGTACTGGGAGGATTTAATCAGTGCCTGCATTTTGTGATCACCACGATGTGACTGCAGCCTTGCTTCTCACAGCAATTCAGGCACCTGCGCTCTCTTTCACATCACACTTCACTTTTGTGTGCTACCTAAGACACTTTTGGAAGCCCAGTGGCACTTCTCAGTAAAGGTCAGGGAGTGAATTTACTCCTTTCTTCAGCAGACACAAAAAACCCAAGGCATTTCATGTTCAGAGTCCAATAAAATAATGATATTGAAGGATATTTCTTTCAGTAGGCTCCTGCTTCTTGCCTGCCTTTAGAAAATTCAATAAACCTCTGTGCTTTTCTGCTCATTCTTATGATGTATCAGAATTCAAACAGCTTGTGAATCCTTCCAAAGCCCAGGAAATTTCTAAAACATAGTGAGAAAATCACAGGGAATGTAATTAGGTATAGATCATTTGGACAGCTGTTGTGCCTGACCAAAAGTTTGTGCTTTTTTTTACTGAATTAGGAGGAAGTATATATGCTCACAACAAAGAGTCTGATAGGAGTCATTTCTGGCTTCAGTGCAACCATTTTTGCATACTGCCCAACAGGTAAAGTAGTCCCTGTAGCTGTTCTGCTCCAGAGGAATAAAATACAGCTGTGAAAACCACAGCTAAAATATAGAGCCAATTAAGTGCTTACTGTGAGGACAAGGGTGGAGAGTTAAAATGCCATTCTCACTGGGAAGTGTGGACCTCACTTAAATGCTAAAGCAACAGTGAAGATGCCATGTTAGAAAAGTCACTTAATTAAGGTAGAATTCAGTAGAGACAAACCTCCCCATTAAAAAGGAAGAGGTGATAAAGGCATCTGTGCCATGCTGGAGGCTGATTTAGAGAGAACAAATGTAGCTGTAGAAAGCATTTACAGACTGCAGCTCTAGCTCTGAACACCTAGGTGGGCAGTTAACCTGTCTGCCCATCTGCCAGTCACCCTTTTTGGATGGCACACACTGTCTCTCCCAGGCAGTGTCACTGTGGGGTGAGACACTGAGGTAACTGCAGGAAATTATGGAGTGAAGGACAAAATAGGAAGCCAAGCATCATTTTTTGGGGAAAATTGCTCATGTGGCAGTTGGGCTTTGCTGCTGCTGTGTTTTGAACAGGAACAGAAAAGATCTGTTCATTTTGCCTCTCAGAGGATTAAGGAAGGAGCTTTTATAGGGTTAAAGAAATTGTGTAGATGTGGGTCATACATCTCTAAGCTCACCGGTGACCAGTGAGTTTTTAAATTAATTTAATGCCTTTGAATGTTTCATCCCTTCTATAAGATTTGGCTGAAATTGGACAATAAATTTTTTGGGTCAGGAGGAAGGAGGATTGAGAGTGACTGTGTGCTGTCATAAGCTGTCTCTCCCTTAGGAAATCAGAAAGGTTGCAGACACGCTCTTTGCCACGCCGGTTATTTTATGGATACTTTACAAGCTCATTTATGAACCTCACCTCGAGCCTTGGTGCTGAACTCTCAGTGCTGCTCATGACAGATGTGTTTTCTAGAGGATAGCGGGAAGGAGGAGACATGGAGGGAAAGGCAGGCTCCTTTCATGAGCAGAATTGGGATGCTGCCAGTGCATTTGTGTAAATTGCAATTTTCTTGCAAAAATTCTTCTTTTGTAGCAAGTTAATTACTTATTGATTTTACTGTTGATGGAGAGAGGGCCTAATGAATGGTCTTTTACCAGCATTTCCTTCACTCCTAATTGGGATTCTCCACCAGAATCTCAATGAACTACAGGGTACCCAGCCACACTGGTTGCCCCTGCACAATAAAACCCTGTCACATCCACATTAACCACACCAACATTGCATCTCTCCAGGACTCCTTAGGGGGCAACAGCAGGACTGTTATGATTGCACACATCAACCCAGCCCAGAATCTCAAATGATCTTTGCTCTGCCTATTGAGAAAAACCAGCAAGACACAGGTACCAGAGCAAACGATTCCCAAGAAGGTAGACTTTAGAGATTTGGTGAGAGTGGTGAGGCTCTGGCACAGGTTGCCCAGAGAAACTGTGGCTGCCCCATCCCTGGAACTGTTCAAGACCAGGCTGGACAGAGCTGGGAGCAACCTGAGCTAGTGGAAGGTGTCCCATGGCAGGTGTGAAACAAGAGGATAAACAACCCAATACCTGCAAGCTTGCAAGTGGAAATAGAAGATGCAGTGGATGAAGAAAGAATAAACTTCAGGAGCAGGCAGTGCAGGGCGATGTAGAGGTGTGAGTGAGAGAGGAAATGCAGATGAAGGCAACAGTAGAAAGAAAATTGTGTGAATTGTAGATGAGAAGAGAAACATGAAGGTGAAAAAACAGGGCAGGAAAATGGAAAGGCAGAGGATGATGTGCCAGGTACAGATGTGGGAAGGTCAAGTGGCTGAGGGAGAGGGTTGAGAACCAGAAGGAGAAAAGTGCAGTCAGCCACAACCTCAGGGTTCTGCAATGTAGAGCCAGGAGCCAGAACGGCTCTGGGGCTTCTGGAGGGAAGAGAGCAGGAGAGGGGTTCTCTGTGGGGTTGTGGTGGGGCTTGCTGGGTCTCTCAGGGCCCAGGAATGCTTGCAGAGGAGCACGGTGGGAAGCACACTCCGATGGGCAGTGGAGGCAGGCAGGGGAGCTGAAGCTGTTTCTCTGCATGAGCCTCTCTCTGATGCACTGTGTGACTCTGGGTATTGCCCTTCTCAGCATCTTCCTTAGCCTTAAAATGTGTTAAATTTCACAAACCTGCCCTTGAAAAGAGATTTGACATCAAATGGTGGCATTTGCTGTGGGGAGTCCTGTCTCTCACAGAGAGGTGACCGAGTTTGTAGCCTGTGTCACCGCAGGCTCTGAGGCTGTGTCAGGACACCGAGCTCTGCTCTATGGTCCACTGAATGTAATTTAAAAAAAGAAAAAAAATAGAGAGACAAGCAGGGTGAAGATTTTAAAATACTGATTGTTCTGCCCCAGGGATTGTTCCTTTTGTCAGTGAATCTGGCAAGAAATGAAATGAAAATAGTCAAGTTCTCTGACAGACTATACATGAGATATAATAGGCCTCTGCTACCAATAGCCAAGGTTATTTCTAGATAACAAGCTCAGAAAACAGATACCTTTTTCCTTTTAGTGTGTGCAAAGGCAGAAGAGATCTCCCTGCAATGCAGTTTCCCCTTTATATTCACAAAAGCATAGCAATGAGCCCTAGTTATTGCTAATAATGTAATCATAAAGCTGTATCAGATGTCTTCTGCACACGATGAACTTGATAAGACTGCAAAAAGAAGCAGAATCCTATAAAGGAATGTCTTGTAACATCTGGCCTGGTGCCAGAGTAGTTTTGGGGGGACATCACAGAATTTTACTTGGCCTAATGTCAGATCAGAAACGTCTTCTCCTGCAGCAGAGAAGCACCAAGGGCCACTACCCCTGCCATGGGTAGGGACACCTTCCACTGGCCCAGGTGGAAGCCCCATCCAGCCTGGCCTTAAACACTTCCAGAGATGGGACATCAACATGTTCTCTGAGCAACCCTCGCCAGTGCCTCACCACCCCCCCCAGTAAGGAATTTCTTCCTAACATCTCATCTAACCCTGCCTCTGTCAGTTTGAAGCCGTTACCCCATGTCCTGCCACTACATGTCCTTGTAAAAAATTTTTTTTCATCTTTCTTGTAGACTCCCTTTGGCTACTGGAAGTTCTGATTCCTTAGGATTTGGGTCATTTATGGTTAAAACAATCTTGAAGACATGAAAGATATTCAACAAGTACCTGTGAATAGGCAGTAATTTTTGTTGGGGTGTTCCTTCCATGGAAAGATCACAAAGGAGGCAAAGGGAGGAAGGTAATTGTGTTCTTTTGTGTGGTTTGTGCAGCTCCAGAGCAGCCTGGACTAAGTAGTTCTGCTGTTGTCATGGAAGAAGAGGCTGGACAGACACAATGAAGGGCTATGTACCACTAGAGCTATGTCACTGTGTCCCAGAAGTTCCTTTTTTTTTTTTTTTTTTCTGGCAGCAGGAAACCAGAGAAGGCTCAGGGTGCATGCAGGGATGATAAGCCATCAAAGGAGGAGAAAGGAAGAAATGCAGAGGAGGAAGCCAGGGATGTCATGGATTCATGGATTCACAGGAACCTCAGGAAGCAGCAAGAGAAGAGATCAACCTGCTGCTGGTAGAACAGCGCAGGACAGGCATGAATGATATTCCCTGGCAGGTAAAATTTGACATTCCCTCCTTCATCCTTGAGTTAGACAAGTCTTTCTTATTATTAGACTAATTCTCTAGGGCATGGGGACCTGGAACCTCCCAGGTAAGTCCACAAAGCTGGGAGATACCAAACTAGAAGGACCCTAGAAACTGAAATCCCTTAAAAAGCTTTCCTGGTATATTGCTCTTGCAAAGCAGCTCTGTTTTAGCAGGAGCCTTCTCTGCAGAGAGAGCTACAGGACGTGTTTCAATTTGCTTCTGTTGCCAGGCTTTAAAACCAAATAAAGTAGCCAAGATAGTGAGGGATCAGGGGACAAAAATGAATTTGAGGTATTCCTTGCTGTGTTCTTTATCACCATGTTTACCAGGTTTCTTGCTTTCCCCACAGCTTGACAGCTCTCAGCTAGACATGTTCCATCTCTGCCTGTCGATACGGGGTCTGTGCTTTCATCTGTTAACCTCTTGGCATATTTTGTTCACAGTGGCAGTTACAGATCATCTAAAATGACACTCTGTAGGAAGCGTGGTCTCTGGATACCCATCTCTGCCCAACTTTCTCTGGTTTGCCAGAAAGCTCTGTTCAGCAGGTCAGTACAGCAGGAACTGAATTCAAGGCACATTTGTTGTGGAAAGAGTCCTGCTCTTGTGATGGCAGAACATGCAGAGCAGCTAAACCTAGTGAATGTGAGGTTTTCCATGGGAAAAAGCCTCCTGTAGACATTGCTGCTGTTCTACTGAGTCCAGAGACCTTGGAGGAAATTGCCAAAAAACAAAAGAACCAAACTTTCACAGGGTGGGAACACAAACTTATCTTAGTGTTTTTTTTCTAAAAGGGATGAGCTGAGCACAAGGCACAGACCCTGGGGAGCAGGTGGTTTTGAAATAGAGTAAGAGAAACATAGTACAAACTGCATGAGGAAATAAGTTTATTCTTCTACAATGCCCCTGACCTCCTGCCTAAAGAGCAAGCTGAGCCAGTCAGGTGGGAAGGCAGGGAATATTTTTGGTGCAATGCAGACAACAGTCAGAGGTCAGAGACAACACCACTGGGTTTAACTCATCTTGATGTTTTCAGATCTCAAAAGATAAGCTCTGGACTCCCTCAAGCCCCAGCACAGGCAAAGTCTGTGAGAGCCACCTGCACCAAGCCAGCCTCCTCCATCCATCCAAAGCTGCAAGCAGCAGATCCATTGCCACCAAGGCCAGGGCTCTTGTCCATCACCATTCAGGTGATTCAGGGGCCAAAGAGATTTCTCTGTGCCTGACATCACATCTCACAGATGTGGACATCCTGCATCAGCTCTGCTGGAGAAGATGGATTGGCATGTGAGAAATAAGTCAGAGCAAACACTAATGATCAGAACTATCGGTAAGATAATCATATGTTTTACATGGTCTAAGTAGATTTTGACAGGTAAGAAAGCACATCCTTTGTAGAAAACTGCCTCAGCTATGCATCTGTAACCTATGGGGAGGCACCAATGTTCTGTTGGGTTCATGTGCAGCAAGTTGTTGATCTCAGTTTAGCCTTTGTTTCATATCCAAGCTAAGCCTCAGCAAGGACACCAGTGATGGGCTGCACTGATCATCTGCCAGCTTCAGCTGTTTTGCTTTGTGCGGGCTCTCAATACCAGGAGGAGTTAAGGGGAACTGGACACCCCAATCCTATTGAAATGTTGCCAGAATCCTACAGTTCTGACAAGGGGTGTTTATTGATCCTCATAAGTTTTTCTTAGTTTTTTTAAACTAAAAATTTGTTAGCTTTTGATTTACAGTGCTCTAATTTATTTTGGCTAGATATTAGCAACTCATACATTGCAAAATACTTTTAATCTGTGCTCTGTGTCCACTGTTTATAACAAAGTTCTCCCTGCTTCCAACAGAGGGGACTCCACTCAAGGTACTGCCAAAAGGCAGCGCTCCTCCAGCACCACCCAGCACAGCAAAGGACAGGACCTACAGAAACAAGTGAAATGAAATATCAGGTTGGCTGGCACAGGAAGAGCTGTGGCACTCTTCAGCACTTGCTCTGGTGCAATCTGAACTAAAAGAGCTGTAAATGCAACACAAATGGTCCAGTTGTGAAAGCAGTCACATGGGTAGAGGTTTTATAGCCAAGTTTTAAGCCTTTTTTCTTTGCAACAGATGACACGGGCAATGTTCCAGAAGGAGTTACACTCCATCTCCCTTTAGCCAAAAAGAACCTCTTAGAAAGAGAAAATACATTTTCAGAGGTGTTCATAACCCCATTCTAATCCATATGTAAAGCACAGAATTTTATCTTGAGTTGGCCACATGCCAACATATTGCTTCCACTGAAGGTGTCACCTTGGGATCTTCCTGAGGCAGCATCATGCAGATCCTTGGCTTTTGACAAACTCATCCCTCCACAGCCTGTAGCAATCTGTTTCTTCCCCATTTTGACTGGCAAAGAGACTCAAATCAAGGTGTGAGAAATTTGTCTGAGTTCTTCCTCTTCCCTCTCTTGCAGGGCCTGCAGATGGTGCCAGCAGTCGGCAAAAGCCACAGGCAGTCTCTGTCTGGGGAGCCATCCCAGGACTGAACAGAAGTCACCTATGAACAGGACTCTCTTTGGCCCCAAAGGATTGCAATTTCAAGATTTCTGGAAGTTGAGGAAGCAGATTCAAAAATGCCTTAAAATGCATTTAAGCTTCTGTGTCGTGCTGCTGAAGAGCAGAGGGAAGGTGAGCAGGGAGGAGAGGAAGGTTATAGATTTACTGTAGATTTCCTTTTCTATATCCCTACTTCAAGTCTTTGCTCTGTCCTGTGTGCTCTAGCTGTTAGCTTCAGTCTAAAACAAGTAGGGTGTTAACAGAGTCCAAGAGGAGAGGAAAACCTCCTTTCCCCAGCAGGGTCCATCCCCCAGAAGATGTCAGTGTGGAGCCCAAGCCACCTTTTTTTCCCAGAGCGGGATGGATGTCACCCATGCATCCAAAAAGCTCCCTGACTATTAAAACCAAATGTAAATGCCTGAGAAATCGCTTCCCTGTTCTTTCCCCGTGTGCTGCTGTGAAGCTGGCAGGTGTACTGCATGTCTGGAATGCTGTTTGGGTGAGCAGATGTTTGGCTGTGAGAGCAGCCAGGGATTGCTCTAAGCTCTCTCCTTGTCTACAGAGCATTTCAGATCTGGCTGCAGGCAGAGAGGCAGCAGTGGTGATAGGTGAAGGCCCTGATAAGAATTGGATGTAAACTGAAGGAATGTGTTTTCATTTTTGGAACAAACGTCTCCAGCTGGCAGCCTTCTCCATTAAGGAGCTTTTTAAACAAAATGGTTCTGATAATTGCATGGAATAATGACTCCTTGCCCCAAGCAGAAGTGGTTTCCCTCCTCTAAGGTGACAGTCTCAGGTAGGTTTAGGCATTTTTTTCAAATGGATGAAGAATCTATTTTAGAGCTACAACACTTGCAAAGAATTCTCCTGTGTGCTGTTTCTCACTGGGTGACACTGTACACACTCCTATTTCTCTCTGCCTCTTGCTTTGCTGTTGGGAAGATGAGGGATAATTCACTCCAGGGATGGCAAAGCTTAATTACTTGTCTTTATAAATGCCTCAAGCCCCTGAAGTGGGGATGCAATCAATGCAAGGCTGTGAGCGGGTGTAGCAAGCAGCCAATTTTCCTTGTGAAACAGAAAGCAGCAGGAAAAACTGTGACAGGGAAGTGGAAGGTCAGGAACACTTGTCCCCAGAGCTGACTCTTTGAGATAAACAAAGAAATAAAAAAGATAAAAATGAAGATAAAATAAGCACAGAATGTGTGTAAGACAAACCTGTGCCAGCAAGTCGTGAGCCACGATTGATTTACAAGACCTCATATGACCTGCAAACAGTGCAGGACCAAAAATAAGGGAAAACGAAGCTTTCCAAGCATATACATCTCTGCTAAATACCTTTGGGCTGAATCACCGTGAAAAAGTTGCAGTGTTTGGTGCCATTTCAAGTGAGCTGAATAGAGCCAAGTGCCTCAGTCTGAGGCTGAATCTCCAAAGGAAAAGTTTGTGTGACAAAGATTTTGATAATTTTCCATGACTGTTGTGAAGAGCACAGAGCCATGCGACTTCCCGGTTTGAAAAATCTACATTTTAAGTGTGTTAATTTATGTAAAAGACGGGCCTTGAAATCTTGGAGGTGGGATCTGTAAATTATCACTTGTATGTTTGATTATTGCTGGATGTAAGGCTGCAGTCCATGTCTTGTGCAAAGTGGAACTTTTCAGTGCCGGACTAATGGGTTTTTAAAATTCAATTCTTACCAATCACAAACAACTAGAGAAACAAAATTAGTTTAAACTGTGCTGGGATTTGTCAGCAGCATTTTCCAGCCTTACTGTGTCCAGCTATTTCGACTTTACCTCTTATAACGACTGTCCCACCCAAGCTTCAGGGACATTAAATACCCACACAGCGTTACGGTGTGCTAACTTGTAATTCATTTAAAAGTGAGCTTTACATTAAATTTTTACAAGATCACAGAATTTTCAAGGTTGGGAGGGACCTCTGAAAAACCCCTTGCCACGGAGGAGTCACCTAAATCAGGTGACACAGCAAAGCGCCGAGATGGATGCGGGCTATCTCCAGAGAGGGAGACCCGCACCCTCCCTGGCCACCCAATTCCAGCGCTCTGCCCCGCTCCATGGCAGGCAGCTCTTCCACACGTTGGGGCGAATCTTGTGTTTTAGTTTGTGGCCGTTTCCCCTCACGCCGGGAGGGTGCGAGCGCCCTCGGCAGCCGCCCCTCAGCCGCCACCCCCGCGCTCCCTCAGGCGAGGGCGGGCGCGCGGCCGGGGCCGCCCCTGGCGGGCGGAGCGGCGCCTGCGCGGCCCCGCGGGGACCCCCGCGCGCGGCGTCTCGCGAGAGGCGGCGCCGGGAGCGCGGCAGGAGGAGGAGGAGGAGGGAAGGAGAAGGGGAAGAAGGCGAAGAAGGCGAAGGCTGCGGTGCCTGGGCGGGAGGTGAGCGCTGGGCCGGGCAGGGCTCGGGGGTTGTCCGAGGGGCCGGGCGGGGCTCGCTGAGGCGGTGCCGCCCTGGGGCCGGACCGGCTCCCGGTTATGAGCGCGGCTCTCTCTGCTCTCCCCGGTGCCAGGTAGGGCTCGGCTCCGGCGGGACGCGGGGCTCTGCGGGGCAGCGCCCCTTCACACACGCGGTACCTCCCCCGCTGGACGCTCCCCAGGGAGCTGGGGGGTTTAGCTGGGTTAAAGGAGGAGCCTTTAACCACATCGCTCTGTACAGGAGGTGTCAGACAGGTGGGTGTCGGTCTTTTCTCGCAAGTAGCAAAAAACAGAAGAGGGAACAGCCTCAAGCTGCCCCAGGGAGCGAGCTGCCCGGAGAGGTGCTGGTGTCACCGTCCCTGGAGGTAGATGATGTAGATGTGGCACTCGGGGTCACGGTTTGACAGCGTTAGGCTGATCGTGGGGCTGGATCCTAGAGGTGTTTTCCAGCCTCGGCGATTCTGTGAGTGCCCGCAGCCCCGGTGCTGGGCCCGAGGCTGGTGCAGCCCTGCCGGGCGGGGATCGGCGGCTGCGGGAGCGGTGCCGGCGTGCAGCTTCTCCCGACGGCACAGCCCGGCTCTGGCATCCGCGGGGAGCCCAAAGCGCTCTTCTTCCAGCCTGAGCTTCCCTGCAGCGCTCAGGCTGGAAGCTGCCGGAACCAGGTGTTTGTGAGGGTCTGCAGCCAGCGAGGCTCTCGGGGTGACACACAGCGAATGTCCCCGGGTGTTGTTGGCCCGGCTGCAGCAGCGGGGCTGCCCGAGGTGCTTCCTGCCATTGTGGAGCCAGGGATGGTGCGCGTGCTGGAAGTTTGTGATAAAAGTGATGGATGAACAGTATGTCCTGCGTCTGGGGAGTTTCCTCCTGAAATTTAGGAAATTGCGACAACTTCTAAGTATGGCTATTAAAAAAAGAGGTGACAAGTGCTGCCAAGCCTGTACAAACCAGGCTTTGTGGCAGCAGCGGTGGGCAAGGGGCTGGCAGACTGTAGACTAGGATGTTCTTCTGCTGGTCTCTAGCATACGTGGGCTAAGTTGTGGTGCAACATGCAAAGCAGCTCTGTTTTTTGCTTATGGTGTACATTTATACTAATGGAAGTATTGGTGTAATTTGATGGGTTAAAACTTCCTTGCTCTGCAAAGGGTGCTAGGCTTTTGGGAGGCTGGGTTGAGTGATAGCCAAGTGCATTAAATTTTTTTATTGGTACAGTCTGCTTTCACTGGTGGGAGCTCATTCTCCTGCACCTTTAGGAGATTAAACTAGGTTACACTTTTCTAGAGGTTGCTGATTCCCTAAGCATAACTGGTGTGTACCAAGATATGTAAGTATAGAAGGCTGCATGGGTCCAGTGATCCCTGGAGAAGTGCCCCAAGGGAAAGTATCCATTTGAATTTGGTAGAAATTTTTGAAAGTTCTTACTCCACTTCTTTCTGTCTTCCTCAGCAGGCAAAATCCAAGTAAGCTGCCTGATATCCTGTATCTTCTCACGTTAGATCAAGTGGGTACTGGAGGAGTTGAGGTGGTTCCTAGTGCTGGGGAAACCCAAAGCAAGAAGAGAGGGGATCTGCACCCAAGCCTTTGGAGGCACATTTCTTTCAAAATCACTGCAGTTCATAGAGAGGGTTGATTGTCTCCTGTGTCTGGCACATGCCTTTCTGTAAGCTGCTTTATTTTCTGTGGGCCTTACTGCTCCTGTAAGTGAGCTGGAGTTACTTTTGCAGAGAGGCTGGAAGGGAATGTAGTTGTTACATAAAGCCAAGAGGAAGGGAATAAAGAGACACAAATTACTTAAGCTCTTATCTGTCCTGAGCATAAACAGTTACAATCGGGCTGTGAAGTGGAAATAAAGTTTCCAAACCCCTGAGGCGTTGCATCTGCAATGGCTTTTGCAATAAGAGTGCTGGGGACATCCCCCTTTCTGGTGTTAAATGAGTTTGGGATATGGTTGTTTGACACATCAGGGGTTTTGACCTGTCATGGCACGAGTGACCTCAGACCACAGTGTCTTTCTCAGGCCTGGCATGGGGAGAAAAGCTCTTGGCTCACACCCAGGCCAGGTTCAGGTTGGAGATGGTCACGGGATGGCTGCGCAGGGGACTCTGTAGGATGATTATAGCACTTGGTCCACTTTCCAGTTTGCTAGCACCGTGTCACAGAGGCAGCTTTGTTTGGATCCTGGTACGTTCCTGTTGGCTGGTGACTTTGGGTTGAACTTGAATGTAAATTCTTGGCTCTTTCTGGAAGCTTTTCCTTTTGATTCTGGCAAGGGGAGGACAGAGGCACGTTCCCTCTAATGTGCACAGAGAACTCTAATTTGTGCTTTCAGTGTCCTTTATGAAGTGCCCAGGAAGGGGATGGGTCATAATCAATAGAGCAACTCTTGTTTTCTGCAGCGTTTTCCCTCTGAGGGGCAATTAAGCTGTCTTACTGCTCTTCTCCAGGGTTTCTCTCAGGCACTGGTAGAGTTAATAGAAGTGGAGTCTTTCTGATGCTGTGCTGCTCACTGCTGTGTGTGTGTCTTGGAAGAGCCAAACTCTCTGGCAGGCCTGCGTGCCGTGTCCTGGAAAGCAAGCTGGAGCCCTTGGGGTGCACTTGGTAAAGCTGCATTGTGGGGTGGCTTTGCTGAAGATCCCTCTTTCCATTTGCCCCAGGAATGTGAGTGCCACACACAGTGTCCAGTCTGCCCCTGTCGCTGCTGCCAGCAGGGGGATGTGTCCAGCCTGGCTGGGACAGCTTTGCAGGAGTGCTGGGAGGCTGCAGTGCTGCCCAGGGCTGTGGGAGCTGCTGGCTGTGGGGACAGCAGGAAGGGATGCTCCGTGCAGCTTTCCAGGCTTGCTGCATTCCAGCCAGCCCAGAGGTCTCAAGCAGCGCTGGAGGCGCAGCGTGCTGGGGTTCTGTGCGCAGTGGGCACCCTATTCATCCAGAATAGGAAGCAGTCCCTGCCCTGAGCAGCTAAATGGGATCAAAAGCAAGAACAGACTTGGGCAAAACTCAAACCCAGGAGTGTGCCAAGCAGGAGGCTTGGCAGTGTCCCTCCATTATCTTCTGCTGCTGGACTCAGATGCTTGGTTTGAAGTGCTGACGCACATATGTAATTTGCCCCTTCTTTAGCTCTCTGGGTGTTTCTTTTCAGATCTGCTCCATCCTCAATCTTGACTAGCTAAACAAGGAGAATTACTGCTGAGTAATACCTGCTTCTTGCTCTGCAGAGTGTAAAACGTTATGTCTGCAGTTCCTCCAGTTCCCCTTCGCAGGCAGAATAAGAACCCGGCTTCAGGAGAGGGCATTTTTTGGTGTTGCAGTGCAAAGCCTGTGTTAGGCTACAGCTCTGCTGAATTTCTGTCTGTCCCTACTTCCAAATTGTAAATAAATACACCAGGGTGGAGCAATCCTGAGCCTTCAGATATGTTTTGTTTCTTGGGACAAGCTGACCTAATACTTTGACATGTAACAGTATCTGGTATTGTTCCTCTTTATTACTAAATTCTTGCCTAATATTTGAAACCTGGACTTGGATTGTTAAAACCCATCACCCCTGAGACACAAGCACAGCCATGCAGGGGAGTTTTTACCAAGTCATTTACTGCAAGGCTGCAGTGAACTTCAGAGGTACTGAGCACCTCTTCCCTGGGAATGACAGAGCTCAGCACTTGTGCATATCTGGACTTGAGTTCTTCTGCATCTGTGTGTAGGGTGGGGTTGATGCTGTTTAAGGGTGGTGTGAATTGGCTGGGGAGCAACATCTGTGTTTTGGGAAGAAGAGACACCCAGCCTTCATTTTAACAAAACTTTTCAGGGCAGCTTGCCCTGAAGTGGCTTTGTTTTCAAAGCTGGTGTTTGCAGGGTTTGTGCTGAAGTCATTGGAAAGATTTAGGATGCCTGTGGAAAGGACAGCTCTTGTTTTTATCTGTAGGTGCTGCTCTGTGTTTATAATCAGAGCCTGGACTGTGCTTGGAGGGGTGAAAAACATTGCAATAACTACTTGTAGCTGATCACTTTGCTGTGTTGTTCTTCCCTGGCTGTAGGCACTGTCTCCTTGCTGGTGTGGGGAGAGCTCGAGGCTGGTCTGCACAGAAAACATGCAGCAGGGTGGGGAGATGGGTGTTCCCTGAGGATCTTGTGGGAAGAAAGGGGCTGGGAGTCATGGAAAGCAGACAGCAGTGAAAAGATGGGGCTGGTTGAAGCAAAAAACTCAAACCTGCTACACCCCTCAGAACAGATGATCTGAGCTGTCTCTTTAGCAATGATTTCTCACCTGTCTTTGGTGATCAAGAGGTGTTAGTGTTGAGTGTGATAGAAACATAAATTACATTAAAGCAGGAAAAGAAGTCCTGACTCAACAGTGTCTGGGCATGAACACAGATTTATCAGAGCATTCTTAATCCCCAAAATCATTCAGTTAAAGGTAATCTCTCCTTTAGATTTTTGATGCGTGGCTCTTATCAGGACTGTATCCCTTGGTGGGGGATTGTAGGAGAACTGTTTGTGTAATCTTTGTTCCTGGCAACATGAAATAGCTACCAAGAGAGGTCATGGAGATAACACCTACTGGGTGCCTTCACACAGAGTAGATAAGATGGTGTGTTCAGGTCAGTGATGTTCTCTCAGCAGGGACTTGCTTCAGCCACCAAGGCAGTGGCACCTTCAGCCCTGTATTCGTAACTCAAATAAGGAATTTATTTTCAGCACAGAGCACCTTCATGCAGAGATGAGACCACAGTGTGATACCAAAAGCTGAAATCATGGATTGAGACTTCTTTCTTCTTGTGTGTTAAATAGTGTAAAAATCAAGGAGGTCGGAAAGGTAATTGGCTCTGTATACTTTCTCTGTATGGTTGTATATTTTAATACTCTCAAACTTGTGTCAGTAAGCTCTAGGCCTGAAACCATTATATTTTACAATTTTTTAAAATTTTAAACAGAACTTCTCTTGAAATAATTTAATTCCAGAAACTCGATATTGATAAAAAGGCATGACTGCTATGAAACTGATAAAATTACAACACATTATGTCTGCTTTTGGCCAGCCAGCTCTTTTCCACAGAGTCCCTATGGACACCTCTGACTCTCACAGCTCTCCCCATGTGGAAATGGGGATGGTCAGGCCCACAACAAGTTCTGACTGTGCCAGGTCATTCTCTCCAAACCAGAAGGATTAAGGGTTCAGCTAACTTTTCTTTCCTCATACCTTTCCAGGCTCCTGCTCTGCAGCACCATGCTGGATCCCAAGCCTCACTCTGCAAGCCAGAGGTGAGTCCAGGTGAAAGCCACCTACCACAGTAGTGTCAGGATGACCAAGGCGCGGCTCCTCCGTCTGTCTGTGGTGCTGGTCTCCATCTTCATGATCCTCCTGATTATTGTCTACTGGGACAACGTGGGCACAGCTCACTTCTACCTGCACACATCCTTCTCCAGACCCCGCTCCCCAGGAGCCATCGCAGCAGGTGAGGACTGGGAAGCCTTGCCAGATGTAGATGAGTTTTTGGCAAAGCTGCTGAGCTCGAGCCTGAAACAGAACAGCTCTATCCCCCGAAAGACAGAGCAGCTCCTCATCCAGGGCTCCAACAAGCCTGTGGTGAGTAACTTGGAGGAGAACGTGCGGGGCTATGACTGGTCTACACACAAGGACAGGAACAGCTTGGACCAAGAGAAGCTGCAGGTGGAGAGGCAGAGAACGTTGCGGGAGTTTTGTGCCAATTCCAGCTTCACCTTCCCCACCAAGGAGCGCTCCTTCGATGACATTCCCAACTACGAGCTCAACCACCTGATTGTGGATGACCGCCACGGCGTCATCTACTGCTACGTGCCCAAGGTGGCCTGCACCAACTGGAAACGTGTGATGATCGTTCTGAGCGAGAGCCTGCTGGACCAGGGGGTCCCCTACCGGAACCCTCTGGACATCCCCCGGGAGCACGTCCACAACACCAGCACCCACCTGACCTTCAACAAATTCTGGCGCCGCTACGGGAAGTTCTCCCGGCACCTGATGAAGATCAAGCTGAAGAAATACACCAAGTTCCTCTTTGTACGAGACCCCTTTGTGCGCCTCATCTCTGCTTTTCGCAGCAAATTCGAGCTGGAGAACGAGGACTTCTACCGGCGTTTCGCCATCCCCATGCTAAAGCTCTACTCCAACCACACCAACCTTCCCACCTCCGTTAGCGAGGCCTTCGGGGCGGGCCTCAAAGTCTCCTTTTCTGACTTCATCCAGTACTTACTGGATCCCAGGACAGAGAAGATGGCCCCTTTCAATGAGCACTGGAGGCAGGTTTACCGTCTGTGCCACCCGTGCCAGATAGACTATGATTTCATCGGGAAGCTGGAGACGCTGGATGAGGATGCTGCTTATTTATTGCAGCTCCTCAAAGTGGACAGGCTGCTTCGCTTCCCACCCAGCTACCGGAACAGGACTGCCAGCAGCTGGGAAGATAACTGGTTTGCCAAAATCCCGCTGGCTTGGAGGCAGCAGCTCTACAAGCTTTATGAAGCAGATTTTGTACTCTTTGGCTACCCCAAGCCAGAAAACTTGCTTAAAGACTGAAACTGATTGGGCAGTGGGTGTGGGAGGGAACATCTGAAATACCAAAAATGTTTAAATCCTCCTCATTTTTGCTCTTAACTCCCTTCCCAATGCAAGTTGGTACAATGGAATATATTTTTTCTACTGCTTCCCCTTCCATTTTTACAATAATGCCAGAGTCCAGGGTATTACAGCCAGCTGTGCATATGCAAAAAAATGCCTTTTTTGGGTTATAATTTGTTTTCTGTTTTTTAAAACGTCCCCATACTTTGCAATGGGTTGCTGCCCTTGGTCACTCTGCCAATCATGTCCTTCAGTAGCTTTTTATTAATACTTTTTAAAAATTAATATATTTAAGATATTTAAAACAAAGCGTGTGTCATGGCAAATGAAGGGAAGGAATAAAAAAAAAGTAAAAGAAATCCCAAGAAATTATGAACCTGCCTCTGTGTGTTGTCTCAGGGCTGCTGTTTCAGAGGTCCAAGGTTTGCAGAACACTTGGATCTCTCTGGGGCTGGGATGTTGATGGTGCCAGGTCTGCTGGTGGTCACTTCAAGATGGGCTTGAGGCAGTGGGATGGTCAGTGCCTGACTCTGCCAAACAGGCCTGGAAGAACACCTGGAAGGACTCTGGTGACTCACACTGCTCACAGGTGTGGAGTGTGACAGCAGGGTCACAGGAAGGAAATGGCATTGGGAGCAGTGACAGCAAGTCCTGTGGGGTGTTTTGGGGCATGCAGGTGGCCAGCACAGCCCCTCTGCACTGCCTGACCTTTTGGCAAAGTACTGTGGGACTGTCCACAAAGCTGAGGTTCAGCCCTATACCTTGCTCGTGTGGAGCATTCCCATGAGTTGTCCCGTTCCAGGAGGGTGGTGATGTTCTTAGGGATTGTGGCCAGCCAGGATGGGCAGAGTGCTCCTGGATGGGTGAGCTGGCCAGGCCCTGGTGCTGTGCTGCTCCATGTCCTGGTCACTGCTGCAGGCAGTGCAGGTCCCTTGAGATCTGTGCTGTGTCCTCATCATCCCTGTGCACACTTTAAGAGAATGTAGCAGGGATGCAGATTCTTATCCCTGAGAGAAAAAGATCCAAAAGGTTTCTTTCAATAAGCAGATGTCAAGGTCAACTCAAAGTTTCTCTGTTTTCAGCATTCCAGCTACTGCTTGTGACACCACATCCTCATCTGCTGCCTTTCTGCCTATTCCAAATGGCTGATGCAGATCTGATCATCTGCCTTGCTGGGACCTGCTGCAGGAGTGACGGTTCCCACTGTGCTGGGAGCATGTGGGCTGCTTCCCAAAGGAAATTAAGGCCTTTAGAGACTTTTTGTGTCTCATCAGCTGAATCTGCTTCTCTTTCTCTCTCTGAATTGCTCTGCAAAAACTGTTTGCTTAGCAGATTAGGCAGGCAACTCTTTCAGAGCTGAAATGCTTAATTATTTCCCTGGACTGTGGATGGTATCAGTGATTAAGGTCCAGGGTCAGGCCTTGGGAGGCAGCTCTGTGTTTTGGGGAGACTTCTTTGTATTGGCCTTTTACTCAGTTTCTGTCCAAGGCCAGCAGCAGCTATGATTTTTCCTTTCTCTCCCCTCACTTCCCCAGTTCCTGCACGAGTACATCCAGGCACTCCATGCTCTTTCTAATAAATGTGCTGTATCAAGCTTTTTAACCTATAAATGAGAGGTAATTGCTGGTAGTTAGACTCAAAACAAAGGGTTTGTTTCTCCTTGTACTCACACCACTCTCCAGTAATTTGTGCAGAGATATTTGCAGTTTAAATGAGCCTGAAGCCGTCAGGGTCTTGGTGCTTTGCTCCTCATAGCTTGGGGAAAAAGGAAGTGCCTGCTTCTGAGTCATTATTTAAAACTAATAATAGAAAAGTGTTGATCTATTCAATTTTTTTCCCAGTTAACAGTTAATTGCTGCAAAACAGAAAGATGTAGAGTCTCGTCTCCTATAATGAGTAATCCCGGGAGTCTCTTGGTTCCTGCTACATTTACATTTCTTCAGGGTGGGTTCATCCAGCTCTTCAAAAAACACAGCGTGGATGTTTTCATCTCTTGTCTTTTCTAAGTGTTTATTTTTTTCCTCTTTTAATTTCCATGTAATTGATGTTTAGTATGTGCAGGCATGGGGGGCTGGGGCCAAAGCACAGATGCCATGTGAGCTTCCCACCAGCTGCTTCCCCTGCACCTCCTGATCTGGTCCTCTCTCTTCCTGCCCCTCCAAGCAGTGCTTGGCTGCTGGATCCCAGTGCCACCCTGCAAATCAGCTGCTGCCTCCCCAGCCACTCTTGTCCTGTGATTCATGGCCACAGCCTGTCCCAGGAACATCTTTTCAAGGTCACTGGCTGGCAGTCAGCCAGGGCAGGGGAGGAATGGCTTGCAGTGTTACCATTTTTGGCAGCGAGGTCCTACTTGTGCAATGGGCAGAAAAGGTGCAAAATGGCTGCAAAGGTGCTCAGCAGCTGCTCCATGTGGTGTGAGAGTGTGTCCTCTCCATGTGGCTGCCTTGTGATTTAACAGCCTTAGAAGGAAAAGGTTTTTCCAAGGCTCCCTTGCTGACACTGGCTAGACAGGGGAGACTTGGAACACACCGATTTCTCTTTCCACATCCAAAGCTGGATGAAGTGAGTAAATTCCAGCTTTATGTGCTAACACCACTCTGCATCACACTGAGTTCCAAAACACCCCATGTGTGAGGCTGAGCAAGCTGCCTGCATCCCAATGGCTCCATCATCCTCCCTGGAAGCTGCAGGCAGGAGAATGTGTGGATGGCATGAGGCCACCGAAGGCCCTGTGTTCTCTACTTTCCCTTTTTCTTCTCACCAAGTCCAGCCTTTACTGATATCTTAGACATTTTAGTGCTTGCAGAACTGTCCCCAACCAACATGCTGGGTGCTCTTGGCTCTCTCCTCATTTTCCATTGCCACGCTTCAAAGCTCTTCCCGGGAGGAGCAGTAAAACTCCGATGGGGAGTGTTCATGTTGCAGTGGTTGGCTTCTGGATTCAAAATAACTTGTTCCTTGCTGCTCCTCCCTTTTGAAGCTCTTCTTCCCCACCCTGCCACCACTGTGAATGTATTGTTAAGAAGTCAAAGGGGATCCAGGCTGTGCTGAGCTTTGTGGTAAGACCACTGGGTTGCCAGAACTGGGATGTAGCCTCTGGCTTTGGAAATGTGCATTTTTTGTGGGTTTCTTGCTCTGTTCTCATGATGTGAAAGTGTGTATGTGGGGGAGAGAAGGACAAAGAGTTCAACCAGCCATGCTTCCTTCCCCCCTGGTTTCGTAAAGGAGTTGGAATTTGGTATTTGACAAATAATGGCAGGCAGAATGCATCCGTGCTGGCCTGAAGTCAGAAGAGGGCTAAAAATCCTGGAATGTAGATGGATATGATGCTCATATCAGTTTCATGAGGGCTGGAAAATGCTTTGAAGCAGGCTATTTGTGTCTGAATAAACCTGGCTTTGTCATTTCATGCTCAGCCTGAAAAGTTGTGTCCTGTTCCCCTCTTGGCTTGCTTTTCCCTGGGGTTGACCACTTGGCCAAAGACAGCACGGAGTGTCTAACGAGGCAGAACTGATGTGCAGATGCAAAAATAACCTGGGGTTTGACCAAGATGTTTCCAGCTGGGTAGAACTGAAACCAGCTTTAGTGCTTGCTCAGCATCAGAGCCAAAATCTTTACACAACCATTGAACAGATTTGGTCCCTCGCTGTTTGATGCCGGATTCTCTGGTGGAGTGGGATTCATGTGAGCTGGCTTTGCAGCCCCTGTGTCCTCCAGGAAAGGGCTGTCAGGTCAAAACTCCTTTTTTTTTGAGCAGCGACATGACTTTGTCAGGGTAGAAGCATCTTTAACACATGGGTACCTTTGCATCTCAGTATTTTTTTACCTTAACCCTTTAATTATCTTGTGTTTAGGGGGACAAAACTATAGCTTCATCACCCACGGACAACATTCACCCCGGGACAACATGCTAGATGAAATGTTTTGGCCGTGTGTTTTGCATCCTTCAAGGTGGCACGGGAAGGATGGAGGGCAGGGGATGAATGGCAGCATTGAAAGGGTGGTGAAGAAAAGCCAGTTTGTTCCTTCTTACGTAAGCTGGACCTTCGAGCGCCCGCGGGGGAAAGCCGGTGACTTGGCAGGGCGCTGCGGGGCTGTGGTGCACGGCGGTGCCAGGGAGGGTGTGGGGTGTGGTGGCTCAGAAGAAAGTCGTGTTGCTTGGATTTAAGGGCTTGCCCACGCTGGTCTTGCTCATAAACCCTCTCGTCAAGGGTAAGAGGGATAAATAAAGCAGAATTTAATAAAGCCATTGAATACCTGGCTGTTTGGGAAAGAGATGAGGAGGATGGGTGGTGCTGGCTCTGGAGCTGGCACAGTGCAGCTCTTCTCTGTCCTTGATTCAATCAAATTGGGGATCGAGCTCAGACTGTGCAGGCTGAGGTCTGCCCTTGCAGGAGCTGGGGAGCATTTGCCCTGGGGGCTGTGCTAGTCTGCCATGCTATGCTGGGAATTGTGTGGAACAGCCCGTGCTGGGACAGAGGGATGCTGGAGAGCCCCGTGCTGGGACAGAGGGGATGCTGGAGAGCCCCTGCTGGGACAGAGGGATGCTGGAGAGCCCCAGCCGTGCCGGGAGCGATGCTGGAGAGCCCCAGCCGTGCCGGGAGGGATGCTCAGCAGCCGGCCGGGCTGGCTGAGCCTCTCCTCGCTGCTGTGTCTGTCGAGGCTCCGCGGGAGCCTGGCCGTGCAGCCGCTCCTCCGTGGCTCATTCTGGAACCCGTTTCGTGTTCCTGGGCTCTGACAGACGCCGCTGCCACTGCCCCCGGTCTGGCTCCTGCAGCAGCAGGGGTCTGTCTGTCTGTCTGTCTCTACAGCCACTGTCAGCAGCAGTTCCTGTCACCGATGGATAAAGCACAACACAAACCCTCAGCACGGTTCCTGTGCTCAGCAGATATTTTTTTTTTTGTGACCTGTGCTGCAGGTGAGCCTGTCTCTGAGAATGGAAAATTAATTACTGTCACTGAATACTGGAGGCTCTGGAAAACCTGACAGAAGGAGGTGATCTTAAAAAGCACAGAATCATAGGCTATCCTGAGTTGGAAGAGACCTGCAAGGATCATTGAGTCCAACTCTTAGCCCTGCCCAGGACATCCCCAAGAGTCACACCACGGGTGCTAATGGAGAATGCTGCAGTGATTTTAGCAGACTGCGCCAGAGGGGAAGCAGGACAAGTAAATGTGGCTGTTCATCAGTCTTTTCTCACTGTTTATACTTTAGGACTATTGCCTTTTATATCTGGCTTTTCAGGTATTCTGTCCTTGCCATCTGGGCTGTGAGGTCTGGACCTGGCCCATAGCATTTGGAGAGAGCCAGTGACCCCCAGGCTGCGGTGGGATACAGGGCAGAAGGAATTTCCCTTGCAGGGAATGATGTGAATCCAGAGACTCATGCAATGGACCAGGTTTTCCTTTTCAAACCATGAGACAGAGCCAAGGAACGTGTATTTAATTATCAGTGATGCTAATTGTAGCTGTGAGCCCTTTGATGTGTTCCTCCTGTTTGTCCTCCATAAAGGGGGAGTGGCAGACACCTGTTCTCTGGAGAGCTCCTGTGTCCTGCTCCAGGAGGAGCAGTGACCTGGGTGGGAATGTTGGGATAGAGTGCAGGCAGTGAAAGCCATGCAGAACTGCCTCAATCCAGTAATGTTCTACCACGGGGTTGTTCTGGAAGCTGTTGGCATGAGAACTGTATTTATTCAAGAAGTACATATGCTTTGGACAGCTCAAGGGCTCATATGGGTCCATGAGCAAAACTCTGCCACAGAAATGCAGAAGTCCCAGCTCACCATCCTGCTCTGCCCCTGGCTGCCTTCCAGAGGAAGAGGAGGCACAGAGAGTACCATCAATCTGAACAAAATGTCTTTCTTCATCTGGGGAAATGCATTCTTGAGCAGAGTGTGCTCAGCCAGCTGGGATGCCATTAGCAGGGCTGGAGCTTTTCACCTGATGAAGGGGTTTGTAATTTTGTCTCACATTCTCATCCTCAGACTGTGCCAGTATCAAAATACTCCCAGTCTTGCCCAGACCATGTGTTCACCAAATGAGGGAGAGTTTTCCTGACCCACCAAGCAGTGCCTTCATGAATTCCATGTTTTATCCCCCCGGCAGATGGATCACACGCAGCTTTGGCAGAGCCACATTTTGTGGTAGAGAAGCTGCAGTTTCAGTGTTTATTTCTCTGTCATTGTAGGAATTCAAAATGGATGGAACAAAATGCCATTGGGATTGACTCTTGTTTTGTTTGGACACTACACAGGTCTCTGTGGAAAACATGGGAGGAGTGCAGGGGACAGAGAAGAGCCAACAAGATGTGTTAAAAAGGCGGTGGTGGCCAAAAGAGTGGTCAGCAGGGAGTGGAGCTGGGCTGGGGATGTGTTTCTGAAGGATAAAAAGGGTGGGGGGAGTGGAGGGCATCTCTAAACAGAATGGGGATTCTGTGGAGTGGGTAAATGCTGAGATGAGTGAGAGGGGCTGCTGAGAAACCAGGTGCCATCTGCTGCAGCATGGAGACCTGTCCTGTCTGCTCCTCCAGGGGGGAGCAGGGGCTGAAAGAGAGGATGAAATAAGTAATTGAAAAATCAGGTAGTGAAAGCTTATCTTAATGCAGCAGGCAAATCCAAGGGGTTCTGATACAGGATGTGGGGACAGATTATCTGAAATTCTGTGTCTTTGTGAATGGTGCTGGGCATTGTGGACTTAGACCAAACAGTTATTTAGAGCAAACTAAGAAGAGTGGTGGTCTAAGGCTCACCTGTGCTGGGGGAGGAAGGCTTGCATCTCCACCAGCTGTCAGCCTCTGCCAGCAGGGCAATGTCCACAGGGGGTGGAAGTGCTGGAGAGATGGTGCCAGTGACCTTTCACATATTATTGGGCACGTCTGTCCGCCTCCAGTTTTTCTTTCCCTCAACCTTTGCGTGCTTTATTGATTTCTGACTCTGTATATTTTGTGACTTGAGTAAATCAGAAGTATTTGTCACCTAGAATGATCGTGCTGAGAGGATAAAGCTTTTTACAAAGCCTTTGGTGACCTTTAGCTAATGATAGATCAGTGAACTGAGTGTATATAAGCATTTCTCAAGTGCTGGGTGTTGCTGTGCACAGTGGGGAACCCACCTTGGCATGACACAGCTACCCAGTACTGGTCTGGGCATGCCAGGTCTTCTGAAAAAGGTTCTTGCTTCAGGTCAGGATGACCTAGATTTGTGTTTCTTGATTATCTTCCCTTGTATTTTAAGTTCTGTGAGTGTGAATGTAGTGTATGTGAAGTCAGGTGTCAGGACCAATCCACAGCTCTGGGCAGGTGGAACATGTGAAATGTTTATAGGAACACATTTCTGATGGGGTGAAAAGAAAGTAGTGGCTTTCTGTTTTCTACCAGCAGAGGATCATTTTCGTGGTTACAATTACCACCTTGCAATGGATTGTGGATTCTGGGACATTTCTCTTGACTAACCCAGTTTTTGTCAGCTCTCCTGAACAAACCCCTTTGTGTCCCGGGGTGGTTTGTGCTGTGCAGGGTGCTGTGGGTAAGACAGTCAAGCTCTGCTGGTGGCTGTGGGTGTCCCTCTGTCTGTCCATCCCTGAGCCTGTTTGCTTTGTCCCTGTTCCAGCTGCCCTGAGCAGCAGAGAGTGAACCCAGGCACGGCTGCACCCTCCAGTTTGCCCTGCATGGATCCAGCCCCTGGTTAGAGGGGCTGGGAGTCAATCCCAAAATGATGGAATTGGGATTGTGTTGGTTTTCCCTCTTCTTCTTTAGATGCCTCAAATCTGAGCCTCCTGGATTTCTTGGATTCTCAAAATAGCATCAGGTTTCCTTCGAAGCCCTGCCAGCTGCAAGAGGAGAGCAGCCTGTGGTGGGCAGTAAAATTTGTGGTGTTATTCCACAGATACTCCCAGACAGAAGCAATTCTTGGATTGACTTTGCATCATACACACAGATTTTCCTGGGGAAACTGAGGGTGCTGGGAGCAGCTGAGAAACAAAAGCTCTTTGTAAGACCAAGGCAAACTGTGTTTCTCTTCCACCACACAGCACCAGGTAGAGGCAGAGCAGCAGGATGAAGCTGCTGTGTGCTGAGGGCCCTTCATGTACCAAAATTGGGTCAGGTTGGGACCAGGCCCTCAGCACAGCCTGGCTCCAGACTACAGCAAGAGTTTTGGGAGCAAACCTGTTTAAAACAACCAAGGCATCTTTCATCAGCAAGTGAGAATGTGAATTCAAGATGTCAGGGCAGGTTCCAGATGCTGTTGCACTTTGCATTTATTACATTTTTTAGAGCTTAGCAAAAGGTCAGTGTGTTTGGGCACAGTTCCTGGCTTTTGGAAAGTCTGCAGGTTTGGGATCAGTGCTTTTCACTTTATTTTCAATAAGAAAACTGCCTGCTTGCAAAGTTTGCCTTTGGAATTGAGACGCCAGTGAAAATTTAGCTCTTATAATTTTAGGCTAAAAAGACAATGAGGGACAAGTTTTTTGGGGGTGGAGTGGGTTTGTGATATTTTTTTTCTCTTTGTTTTTTCCTCCAATATCCAGGAATAAGCTTTCAGTATACATTAAGCTGCTGCTGTAAGCATTAGCTGGGGTTTTTTTTTTGGCCATGTCAATTGCAAGGAAATTTCCAATACAGCTTAGTTGCCAGAAATGGATTCTTTGCTGGAATATTTTTGCTAAAATATTCCAACTTGCTCCTTGCAGGGATGCCACTTAGTGCAGGAACACACAGCAATTGGCTGCCTCGTTCTCAACTCCGAGTTTGATCTTTTCATTATTTTTGTTGGGGTTTTTTTAGCTGGTATTTGCTTTGGACAGGCCTGTTCCCACACTGTGGAGACTGTGATGCCACAAGCAAGGTCTTTCTGAAGGATCCTTTCTTGGCCCTTCTAGAGATGTGTGTTTTACTGGGAGTGGAGTGCAATGGCAGCAGGAATTCCATCAGGATGGAGTTAATTAGCTGGGGAAGGACCAACATGTGGGCAGGGCAGCCTGGGTTTCCTCACATCTTCTGATCTTCTTGGATCAAAGTTGGGACTCACTGACCTTGGAGATCTTTTCCAACAAAAATGACTCTGTGATTCTCCCTTCTGGGAGTTATTAGACACTATATATATTTGCCTCCAGCATCTCATGTGGTGCCTTCTAAGTAAAAATGGGGATATTACACGTGTTTGGCTTGATCTGCCTGACCCTGGCAAGGCATTTCTGAGGCCATTGTGCTACTGCTGCTCCCTGCCCGCAGCTGCAAGGCTTGACAGCGTGGAGCTGAGGCACAGCTCCGCTCAGCCCAGCTCAGACAGTCACCCACAGACAGCAGGAGCTGCACTGGGATTTGTTTTTCTTCTTTTCTTGTTTGGTCAAAAGCAACAGGGGATTTTTTTTCCCCCTCCTGAAAGAACAGCAGTGTTTGGTTTGAGAAAGGATGAGGTCAAGAAGTGGCAGGAAAAGGCTGTCTCATTGTGTTTTTGGTTGCTTGATTGCTTCTTTGCACCTGCACCAGCCTTGCACTGGTGAGAACTGGGGCTTTGCTGGGCTCCCAGAACGGCGCTGTCGCAGAGGAAACATCTTCCACTCTCCAGTTGCATCCTGTGTTTTCCTTCTCACTCTGTCATCACTTCGCAGAGCAAAACCCTGAGCTCACGTTGCACATTTCCACAGCCATCCACCCCTGTGTTCCCAGCTGCTGGCAGGATGGGAAAGTGGCAGCCACCAGCAGCAAAGGGATTAACTGACAGGTGATTTTAGGGGCTCTCTTCCCATTAGGGATGTGCCTCTTGGTTTTATCCAGTTCTGCTCTCTGCAAATAAACAGAAATACTGCAAAATGAGAAGTTTAAGAATACAAAAGAAGAAAGGAAGAATAAAATAATTTTGTGGATGAAAGGCTTGAGAAGAAATAAAAAATAGAATTAAAAGGGAAGATAGAAGGAAACAGAATTTACAGGTCATGTTCTGGGCTGTTTCAATAGCAGTTTAATTCAAACAAATTCCTCTGTGTGTGTTGGAACTTCCTTCGCATTGCCTTCCCCAAGATCAGAGACCATCAGGAATGCAATTGGGATGCAAGGCTGAGAGGCAAAGGATTTTCCATTCTTAGTTCTGAAATGGGTCATGCTCTGACCTTCAGTGAGCCACTCATGTGCTTGATGCCTCCAGTTTTACCGAGGTTACAGCTGCTGTCTTGTTTCTAAGGATTTGGAAACACTCTTGGGCCAAACAGATACAGAGAATTACAGAGAACTGGCTTCAGAATGGCTGCAACAATTAAAGGGAATCAGTTCTTTCCTGCCCGGGGCTGTGGCTCCATGTCAAGTTAAGCAAACAACACCTGCAGGGAGGCACTGACCCGTCAAAAATCTCATTTTGCTGGACACCTTGTTCAGAGGCTTTAGTTTATGCTAGTTACCCTTAATCTGGATCATGTGTAGTTGATAGGCTGGCGTGCTGCAGTTGGAACCTTTCCTCTTGTGCTTTTCAGGGATGTGCAGTACGTGCCTTGTGTTGGCTCCAGGGCACTGTGCACAAGATTTTCTGCATCCAATGGTCTCTGGATTCTAATAACTTATTGGGCAGGTTGGTGGTGAGCTGACATCTGTCCAGCCCTATTGGCACCTCTGTGGTTTTATTTTTGACTTAGGAAACTGCAACGTGAAGCAGGCTTTTATTCCTGCAAATTAATTTTTTTCCTAGGGTGTTCTTTTTCTTTTCTCCTTTTTCTATTTCTGCTCTAACTTTTCCTGCTCTGCCTATTCTAAAGGCTGAAATAGGTTAGCCCCTCTTCTCCTTCCTGCTCCCACACAGGCACATTTTGAACAGTACCACAGCCTCAAATTTGCAATCTGTGCAGTTTGAGTGTTCAGATACTCCAGTCACTAACACTAGCTATTAGGGCTGTGTTTAGTCTAGCAGTATTTGAAATAAATTTGAGCTGGTGGAATGTGAGAGGACTTTAGAGATTGCTGGAAAAGAAAAGTTATTCCAAGAAAACCCATATACTCTCAGGAATGCCAGAGGCAGCAAGAGAGAGAAGAGAAATAGGTTATCTATAGCCCAGGCAAATAAAATATTCTTATTATAACTCCAAGGGCACTATGCCAGCTCTCTGCAAGCAATATTTCTCTTTGCATCTTGCTTTGCCAGTTAATTGGACATCTATTATTTCATGATTTCAGCAGGAAACATAGCCTGAGTGATGACTTTGGTACCCAGCCCAGTGCTACTGTGCACTTGCTGAGCCCTAAATTGTGGAAACGCTTCCAGCCCCTCTCTGCTCCTTCTCCAAGTGTGTGTGTGGATTGCCAGAGCTGCTTGGTGACATTTTCTAGGGACAGGGGTCTGTGACATGTTCCTCCAGCACACAGCTCTTCCCATGGTGTTCAGGGCCCTGCAAGGGGGGAGGCAGCTCCTCCTTCCCCATCTCCTGCTCCTTTCCTTTCCCTGTCTGGGGACAAGTCTGGCTGCTCCCTCAGGGACATGGGGGCAGCTGGAGGACAGAGCCACACACCACATGCAGGGATGTGGCAGCCCAGGGCTGGTTCTCAATGTCCAGTTCTCTCTGCCAGATTATATTGGTCAGTTATACCTAGAAACCGTGGTGGAAGCAGCTTATTTTAAGATGTTACCATTTCTTTTTCCTTTTTTTTTTTTCTTATTTTTTTTCTGTCCAGGTCCTGATTTTGTAAACAAGTTTGTTTACCCTTCCTACCCAACTCTGGGGTTACCCACCCACAGACCAGAGCCTGAGCATGGTTACAGCTGCCTGCCCGGATGCTCACGACGAATTGTTTGCTGACAAGCTTCAGACCTGCAATTACTCAGAGAAATTATTCAGCAAATAGTTTTTGAATAATGAACCCCTTTGAGAAATGTGAGTTGTTTTGCAGGCAGATTCCAGACAGAGAACATGCTCAGGAAGTCGTAGCTTTCAGCACATTTTCCCCTCTGTTTGCCAGGCTGTGGATCTGGCAAAGCCTCCCCTTCTGATACCTTCCCCTGGGATTAAAGGGCTCCACCAGACTCGTGTGATGCAGGCTGAGGGTGCCACAGCTCAGAGCAAATCCCAAATCCCCCCAAATCGCCCCACATCTCCTCCTTGATGGTGATGTCAGCTGCTTTTTGCTTCCAGTCCAGCTTCCCCAGGGCAAGGCAGCAGGGATGTCTGCAACCCATACCTGTCACCAGCAATGCAGAGCATCAGGGTTTGGAGAGCTGGGGTCTGCCTGGTGCCACCCATTTTGGCCAGCATTGCCTCTGTGATCTGCAAAATCAGCACCTTAAATTGCTGCAGGGCCTTTGAGCAAAGGGGCTGTGGAAGAGCAGAGTCAGGAGAGGTCCCTGTGAGAATTCATGTCCTGAGAGCTACAAGAAGAGGAAAAAGCAGCTTTTGAGGTCAAGTATCTGTAGGTTCCTTCCAGATCCCATCTGCCAGCAGAGCCCAGTGCAGGATGTTTTATAGCTGGGATGTTTTATAGCCCAGTGCAGGGTGCTTTATAGAGCTTTTGGCAGGAAAGGCCAAAATGTGTGATATCACTTTTCAGCTGAGTCTCTTGGTCCCTGAGTCCCATCAGGGGCTGATCATTGTGGAATAAAAGATGGCACTTGCCAGCAGGGAATCATGAGGGCAAGGAGCTGAGGACCTGTCTCTTTTCAGGGCTTTCAGTCACCTGCTCTGGACTCTGCAACTGGGCACAGCAGTGAAAGGTGGAGGGCAGAATCTGCTGGGTAAAGGACACAGAATTCCAGCCCCTCGGGGATTCACCTCAGTGAATGCAACATCTGCACCTTTTCCACCACAAAGGGGACATGGAAGGAGGAGGGAGAAAGTCACACAGGGCATGGAGAGGTGTGGGGGAGCCACACACTGCCAAGAGGGTTGGCAGAGGTTGCCAAGAGAGGCTGTGGATGCCCATCCACGGGAATGTTCAAGGACAGATGAGTCCCTGAGCAACCAAACCCAGGTGTGGCACCCTCCCCATGGCAGGAGGGTTGGAACTAGATGATATTTACAGTCCTTTCCGACCCAAAGCAGTTTATAATTCTATGAAATGGCCTGATTTTTATTTTGGAGCTCCAGAGGAGGAGGATGGGCTGAAGGCTGAGGCATCTGCCGGCCACGTGCTGCACGTTGCCCTGACCCGTGCCTGCCAGGGAGCCAGAGCATCTCTGCAAACAGAAGCGGCTCTGCCCTCACCGGGGCTGAGCTGTTTGCATATTTGAAGCTCTGTGGCCACAATCTGTCAGCGGGAGAGCAGCAGAGGAGGAAACAGCTTCAGACGCTTGTACGCAAACACTTCTGCCCAAAGGTAGGACAGGAATACAAATCACCTCCTCTCCCTCTCTCTCTGCTGGGCTCTGCGCGCTCACATTTGCAACTTCTGCATATTCAGAGCGTTTGAAACACTCCCCAAAGCTCCCGCAGCCCCTTCCGAAAGAACCGAGGTGGGAAATTCCCTTTCTCGGGATGTTTTGCCATCTAGTGCCCAGCTGGGAAATCTCATCCGTCTGCGCCTCGGGGAGGCAAAAGCACCAGGAATGACTTTTTTGGGAGACCATAAATATTGCAGGAGGACGAAGTGATGCAGGAGCCTAGATTTAGGTACTTTGATGGGTCAGACTCATTGGGAGGCAACAGGACATGCTGGTATCTCATTTCTGACAATAGGCTTCAAACTCTAGAATTGTTCCACTGCTATCATTCCTTTTGCACCTCTGAAAAGGTGATGCTGGAAAGAGTGAAGAAGGATAGGGGCAAAGAGCTGCTGACCTTAGGGATGGGTATCACAAAGGGCAGTAGAGTTGGATGTGAAGAGGAATGGCAGAAAGGACAGGGATGACCCAGAAGAAAATCAGGCAAGAAAACAAATTCCATCAGTCACCAGTTTGGGTCCGTCCTGGTTCTCTCATCCTTCAGAGAGCAGCTTGCTCCTGCTGTCCAAGTGTTTTGTAGATTTGGAGCTGCCTTGTTTCCAGCTGGCTGAGAGCACATCTCACTGCTGCTCCCCTGCTCAGGGGATGCTGCTGATGGACAGGACAAGGCTGTGCATGGTGGGGTGGAGCTCTGTCAAATAACCAGGGAACAACAGCTCCACTGACCCAGACAGTCCCGAGCCCAGAGCAAACTCCCTGCATGCCTGGAAGCCAAAGAACATCAGCTGGGAAGCCAGATCCACAATGGATTCTCTCTCTCTCTCCCTCTTTCTCATTGCTGATGATGGAGAAATCCCAGTTTGGTGGAGAAGGGAGAGAAGGCAGAAGGCAGAGATGGAGCTGAAGGATCCCAGGTAAGCAAAGCCTGCAGAGCATCCTATTTCTAGTCAGTGTGCCAGCTCTCACTTGCCACGTGCCCTGCAGGCAGGGGATGAGCAGCACTTAGAGCAATTTCTGGCACAGGCATTTGGCATTTCTCACCATCACCAGGTTTCACTGAAAATGGGAGACTTGGAAAGCCACTTGGAAAGCCAGAGGAGAGTTCTTGCTGCTGTGAGGAGCAGCCTTAAAACAGCACTTGGAAACTGAGGAGGACAAACCTGCAGTGCCTGGGCAATGACTTGGTGCTCTTTGTAGCCAGGAGAGAAAGTCCTGTCCTAAAGAATCCTATCCTGCCTGCATCTGGAGGATGCTCCTGGAGAGGCAGACACCAGGCTGGGTGTTTTGCCATCTCAGGGACCAGTCTGCCCCACTCTGACTTTAGTCAGCATCATCACGGCATTGAGCACCAGGGCTGGTTCAGCAGCAGGGACAGCAGTTGTGTCCACATCCTGCTGTCACTTTGTATTTGTGCTGCCAGGTAATCTGGTGTTGCATGCACCCGATGTGACCAAGCACTTTGAGCTCACAAGGATCAGATTTTCAAAGCTATCAGCCTCCCAAATATGCCAATAGGTGACTAATGGCTTCTAAGTGCACTATGCTCTAAGAACCCTGAGACTTACAAAGGGGCTGAGATAAGACAGGAGAGGGAAAAGGCTTTGTATCATTTTAGAAAAAGCTGCAACTCTCAAGTGTTTTGAAAGAATGTGTCTAATGTCTAATATGAATTTCTAATGAAAAGAAAAACATGAAAGAAATGCCTTAAATATTTCAATGACTCTATCGATTGGTATTATAAAGTATGTATTACTAAACCATGTTCTGTCATTGTTCTGCAGCAACTGATAAACAGAATCTTCAGCAAGTGTTCCCACAAGTTGTTTTTTTTTTCTGTATTCCCCTAATTTGTGAAATGCAGCTCTGTGGAGCTCAGCTTACCCCTATCTATTTATCTTAAGAACAAAGTACCAAAGTATCACCATAGCAGATACACGAATCGTCTCAAATAATATCCTTCTGATGGGCTTAAAAATAGAAATAAATCACTGCAAAATGGTCATCAATGGCTGGAACAAAAATAGAACCATTGCTACATGCTTTTTAAAAAAATTATGATTCAAGTTTAAAGGCCTTCAAAATCCAGTTTTGCTGTTTCCTTTAAGAGCTCAGGTATCAGAGGAGTCTTGCTCAGAGCAGAGATAAGGCCTTTTCCTCCATAAATGAAAGTTGATGTAAGTAACAGTATCCATGTCTCTGACCTGTGACAGACTGGTGCATGAGAAAGAAACTACAGTTCCAAATCACCATGAAGTCAGCAGAAAATCTTTTCCAGATTGTTTTTATCTCCAGCTGGGAAATGTGGTGAAATTTAGAATTCCCTCATGCATTGCAAAAATTGGTGGTTGAAGTAGCTCATCTATAAATAATTTAAGTTCCATTTATATGGAATGAAGATTCCAGTATCTCGCCAGGTCATCATAAAGACAATCAACAGCTTCTGTTCTGTTACATCACAATTCCCTGTGGAAATCCCCTTTTTTTGTCCTTGAGACATGGTGTTGAAGCCTTGATGTGAGCAGGCGTGGGATGCAGGGCACTGATTCTGCTGAGCCATCACCCAGGCTTCAAAGCTGCATCCCAAAAAAACCCAAACCTCTCAGTTTGCCTGTGTCTGGGATATGTTACAGAAGAAAGGAAATTACATTAAATGGTCTTTATAGAGCCCAGAGAGTCAATAATTTTAATGCTGGGTTCTTTTCAAGCTGGTTTTAAATTTGTCATTACTCTTTAAATGGGTTTTCTTACAGAATGATGCAATTCAGGTAAAGGCTAGGAATCCTGGGCAGTTTCCTACAGAGCTGCAATGAGAAAAAATCCAATGAGCCACCATTTCAGATGTTCCAGAACCCAGTCGCAGATAACTGGAGTGTCTCCAGTGCACAGTGACACTCCAGCTGTCATCAAAACCTGGGGCATGGAAGTACTAATAGCTTTCAGTAGGTCTGGTGAGATACCACACTGCAGCAGCAGACACAGGAAAAAGCATGACTTCTATTAATTTTATATCATCTTAAGGATCTCTGGGTCAGCTATGTCACGGAGAAAAGTGCATTATTTCTCCAAGAGCTGCAGAATCTGTGATGGTGGAGATTGAATCCAGATGATCATGTTTTTTGGGGATGTATCTGAAAACAGTCTTGTGAAAAACTTGGATTAGTGTTAAGCAATTTAACAGAGGGCCATGCCAAATTCTTGCAATTGCTCATGACTTTATCTTACTCAGTGACTAGCACAGCATGTAATTCTCTAGGAACAAGGTGTGAGTGTTTGGGAAATCTTTATAAAATCCATGAAAATTGGAAGGAAAATATCAAGAACAGGAATTCTTGATGTGGATGCTGCGAGGTCTGTCCCTGTTGATGGAAAGAGCTTTAAAGAGAGCAGAGGTGAACACCTTGAGTGCCTGGGAGATCAGGGCTTGGGAGGAGGAGTTTCATTGGAAATCCAAGCTGACCTTGAGGATGTGGGGCAGCAGGGCCAACCCTGGTGGAGGGGCTGGGTGTTTCATGTGTGCCAAAGAGCACAAGGATGAATCATCACCATCTCTGAGCCTGGCAGAGACTTCTGTGAAGTGTCTTCACTCCTTGTGAAGGCATCGTGTGCCTTGAAGGCATTCAAGGCTTGAATTCAAACCTTTCTTCTGAGGTGGCTCCACGTCCCGTCCTCTCTCTGTGGATTGAGAGTTCAAAACCAGTTACTTAACATTTCTCTTTGGAAGTTCTCTTAGGTTTATATGTCTTGGAAGAGGGAGGAGAAATGTGCACATAGAATTTCCTGGTTGAACTCCAGCATGGGATTTGGGTGTTGTCACCAGAATGACAGTACAGGTACCCTACTTTGCTATTTTCTTTGAAGACTACAGGAAAAGAGAGCCTGTGGGAAACAGTCTCTGGCCTGGTAGGGAAGACTCTGTGAGATGGAGCCAGGAGCTCTTCTAGATTTTGCAGGTGCTTTTGCACATCCTCCACCCTGCTGGTCACAGGTCACACCCTGTCCTTGCTCTGCTCCCTCTCTGGGCACAGCAGAGGGCTCTGACTCCAGTTCCTCCTGTCTCAGCTGTTTCTGTCACACCCAGTAGATGGTGCCACCAAGTAGTGCATTCACATGAGCAGTTTCTTGTCGGAGGCATTTTAAGTTTGCTTCAATCACTGCACATGTCTTAGGATCCAGCAGAATTCCTTCCTTCCACCACGACAAAGAGTTTTTCCCCCAGGCTTTGGACATTGCCACAGGCAACATTTATACTTTCATTTTTATCTATTTTCATAATGTCATCTAATTAGCATCATATTTATTGTACAAATATTTAGAAAAAATGCCTAAGCTCTGATCGTTCATTTTTGAATTTATATAATTTCCCCGGCTTTTCAATTTTTTTGAGTAAAATTCCGTGCTCAGATTTTTACTGGGACAGAATCTATTGTTAGGAAACAAGTGGTTCTGGATAAGAAATGTTAGGAGTGAGTGCTCAGCACCTTCAGTCATGTCCTGAGAATCTTTGCTCTTTATTTTCTATCCCCTTAGCAGCACATTTGCAAGTGAGAGATCCACTGATGGTTCTGTCCCCGGCCAGGCTGGAGGCTTTAGAAACTCATTTCTTGTAACCAGATCTGGCAGCAAAGGAACAAATGGTGAGCTCTGTTTCCATCTTAGATGTCTTCTGCTGCACCAGCCCCCAAATGAGAATCCCTCCTGTGTAGCACAAATGCTTTGATAATTCAGGCTGTCAACTTGTCTGCAAAAGCCAGAAAAAGAGATATGAGAGAGGGCTCCCCTGTGGCTAAAACGCAATATTTAATTCCTGATCCTTTGTGTTTTTCTTGGAAGATTCACCTATGGAGCATTTGGTTTCCTGTGTCTCAAAGCACGGCTTTCCTTTTGCAGGCTGTTTAAATATTTACCTTCTCTGCCCCTCTCATCCCACCATATTTCAAACCAGAGAAGGGAACATTTATCCACATGCAGCCTGGAAGATGCTTTGTCTGGGTGAGTAACAAATACCTGCAGTTTAATAAAGACTGGAGTTTTCAGTCTTTGAGAGCATGTATTACAGCCTCAATTTGGAATAGGTGATGAGGTGATTACTAAACCCTGGTTGCCATGGGGAAAGAGAGGAGGGTGATTGCTTTTTGATGGAAGAAACTGAGAGGTACCAACAGTAACTTACTGCTAATACCCTCTCAAGGTGCACTTGGCATCAATGCATCTGGTGGGGAGCAGCAGTCAATCCAACTAATGTCTGAGGAGCCAGCTTTAGCAGCAGCACTTATTGATGCAGCAGGTCAGCTTTTTGTGACTGGTCCCTCCTTGCAACCTCCCTGGGGTTTGGTGTGACTGCGGGAGTGATTCCCACAAGGGCGCTGGATTGGATTTGTGAGCGGCTCAGGGCTACTCACAAATCAAGCAGACATTGGCCACCCTCAAACAGGAGTAAAGCATCGGTCCAAAATGGGATCTGGAGGCTGAGGGATTCTTAATAAAGCAGATTATTGTGCTGGCGTGCTGGAGAGCAGCTCCTGCCTTAAAATTCCAGGGGCTTAGGAGGAAAGCTGTGCAGTGTTGGGGCTGCTGCTGGGGGTACAAGGATGCTCCAGCTGAGCAGAGCGTGCCAGAGGGTTTGTGGCTGTGTTTTGGTGCTTGGAGCACAAGGAAAAGATTGGCTCCTTGATTAGATACACCAGGCTGGACTCTGCCCAGCCTGGGATAAAGCTGCAGTAATCCCTCCCCTGCAAAAACAGTCAGGCAAGGGGAATTTGAGAAGGGAGTGAGACTCTAGCAAAGCAGAGGTTGATTTCCATCACTTTGGTGATCACTTCAATGGGGACCCCAAGGAATCCACAGCTGCTGGTGAATGTGACACCCTCCACCACCACCTCACAGCCCTTGGGGAGACATCCTGACTGTGGCACCTTTCCAGGGCAGAACTTGGTCTGGGAAAGTAACACCAAACTGGCTGAGATGGGGCTGAGCATTTCTTCAGGAGATTGAGAGTGATAGAGGGGCTGGAGCAGGTGGTGGCTGCTCTGTCTGCTGGTGCTGATAAGCTCTCAGCACCTTCACCCTTTCCTACAAACCTCTCCTGTAGAATATGGTTGAGGCTGTCCTTGGTGTCTTGTTTCTCTCTAAAATGGGAAGTATTTTGGGTGCAACTATTGAAAATCTGAGCTAAGTCCTGCCTTCTGTACCAGTTGTCCCCCAGTATTTCTGGGGGCTCCTGCACAGGTAGCAAACCATCCTGCTTGCCCTGGGTCACTGTGAGTTTTCCACCTTGCTCTTTTTCTCTTCTTGATGCTTTTC
Organism: Passer domesticus; assembly: GCF_036417665.1. NCBI lineage: Eukaryota > Metazoa > Chordata > Aves > Passeriformes > Passeridae > Passer > Passer domesticus. Next base: position 12,541,390 of record NC_087488.1, read on the forward strand.
ACATCGGAAACAGCTCCCAAACAGCCAGAGTCTTTGGAATGACACTTCCCTTATCATCGTCCTTAATGATCAGACAGTGGTGAAGACACATCACTGTAATTGTGTTTGTCTCCTTCACTGGCTTTTCCTTGTAAATTTGTTCCTTGCATTTATTTCTGGATGGCAGATGTGTTAATGGCTGGGCAGTTTAATGTGTTTATCTTTTGCGTGCTGTATATTTTGGATATAGAAACAGTGAGAAGAGATAAGTGTGAAGAAACCACTTCTGCATTAATGCCAGCAATTCTGACATTATAAATATATATGAGAGAGTTCCCATGATTATATTTTAATGTTTTGTTTAATGCATTGACTCTCTGGGGATGAAACAAGATAAAACCTCATTTGTATAATTTAAATGGCTAGCAATAAAAATAGGAGCAAAGAAAGGACCAATTAAATAGCCATGCTTTCTAACCCATGCAGATCCCATTCTGTTGGAAGGTTCAGTCCCTGCAATGGAGCCTGTGTGGCTCCAGCCCCTTCTTTCCTGGACAGAAGCCATGGGCTGTGGAGCTTGTGGCCCCAGACCCTGGCACCTCCTCAGGGAGGGAAGTCAAGTCAAGCTGAGGCTCATGTGATGTTACAGGGGAGGCTTGGGGACCCTTTTCCATTGGAGAGGCAATGGAAAGGACAGCAGTTGTCCTCCCCAGTCCCTGTTGGACAACAGACCACCCCAGACCACCCCAGACCACCCCAGACCATCCCACAGTAAGAGGTGAGGCATATAAAATAAGACAAATTTGTGCAGCCCCTGTGTTGGTTGTTCAGCAGTGTTGTTTTCAACTCTGTCTGTGTCCAGCTCTTTTTTTCAGGGTGGCACTTCATCATCTCACCCCTTTGTTCACAGATTTATCCAGCACAGCATGCCAAGGAACAAAAATTACAATTCCTAGCTTTTCTCAGAGCTGAGAAAAGGACTTGGGGAAAAAAAAGCCCCAAAAAACCCCACAACAATAATCTATCAAAACATTTCCCATGGGCAAAGGCTGCTGGACCAAACATGCTGAAGCTTATCAGCACAAATGAAACACTGCTTTTCTCTTTCCCACTCTTTTTGAGCTCTCCCACCAGCACTGCACATCTCTGCTCCCACAGAGCAGGACACAGACCTTCATCAGAAAGTGCCATGCCCTGAGAGTTTCCTCCAGTCACTTCTAATTGCCAGCAGGACAGCAGTCCATGGCTTATGGCCCTTATTTCTGTGCTACAAGAGCAGGCAGCAAAGCTTGCCTCTAGTTAGGCAGCTTCAAGACAGCAGATAAAGAAATTTAAGCTCTTTCTGTCCAGTTGTGTTGTACCTTTGCAGCCAAGCCAGCCTGGAGTGAGGAGCTTCTCACATGCCCTGGCAGAGCCTCTCTTGGCTTCCCCTGGCAGTGGGTGTGGAGGAAGGGGAGCTGCTCCATGACCACTTTCAGATCCCCACATCCATCACTGCTCCCCTGTTTTCCCCAAGTTTTGCTTTTTTGCTTGATGAAGCAAAGACTGGGAAAGAGTTGTTTGCTGTTTCTAGGAGTTCTAGCTTCCAGTTCTGGCACTCAGCCTTGAAGAAAAGCTTTGCTGTTTCCATGACAAATTTGGCAGCTTTCTGGCTCCTGGGCTGTCATGCCTGGACTTCAGGAAGAGAATTAAGGAGATGAGATCAAAAAGAGCATTTTGTTATTTGAGAGCAAAGATTTTCCCATCCTACTCAGTCTTCCCACGCTGTGCTTGCAGATGCAGAAAAGTGGCTGCTGTAGGTGTTTTTCTTCCAGGATCTGTGTCTGTAGATCCGTTTGAATCCACACAGTTGGCCCTGTGTGACATGGTCTTGGTTAAGCCATGAATTTCCATTCACAGCCTGTGATCACACAGATATTCACCAACTTTTGGAGGGACCACGGTGCTCTAAGCTTGATATGCTTACACTGTAATTGGAAGTACATTCCTATGCATGCATTCCTTATTTCTGAAGTCTACAAGAAAAGCCCATACAGATAGAAAACTATTTATTCTTCCTTATCTGAATTTTTGCTGTAAGAAGCTGCACATCATCAGGACTGTGTCATTCCCTGCAAAAAGCAGCCTCAAGGAGGGGGCTTAAAATCTCTCACAGCAAATTGCTGGGGGACAAAGTTGCCCATTTTGGCCCTGACAGTCTCTGTGGAGCAAGCAGATGGCCAAAAAGTGTCCAACCTCAAGACCTGAGGGTAATGAAAACATTAACAAGAATTTCACCTTCCTTCAGGGAGAGAAAGGAATACATTGCAGCTCAGAGCTCTTGGAAAGCTCTAATGCTGTGTTTATTTCAGATATAAATTTGGCTGTATAAAATGACACCTTTTTACTCAGCCTGTGGTGCCAGGTCCAGCTGTCACTTGTAAATTAGGAGTAGCTCCATTAAGGCTATGGAATTACAGCAGCTGATGTGACAGCAGCCTCACCCTGGCAGTGTTTCATTCACTGTGTGCTTCCCTCTCATCTCCTGCGGGTATGAATCAGAAGAAACTCTGCTGAAGCCAACAGTGGTGGAGAGGGGATGGAGGAGGAGCAGGATCTGCATGTTTTTGGGCAGCAAGGCACACACTGTGTTTTGGGCACTCTCTCCTGCTGCAGAGGAGCAGCATCTGTCTCCCCTGCCTCGCTGGGCAGTCAGAGCCCTGCTGGAGAGGTGACATCAAAAGTGCTTTTGCACAAACTCCTGAGCACTGTCTGGTGCTGCTGCATGGATGCACCTCTGCACCTCCTCCTGGTGCTCCAGGTCACCACGAGGACCTTGCAGGGCTGGGTGTCCCCCCACAATCTGTTTCCCCTCCCCTCACAGAGGAGCAGACTGCAGCCTTGCCCCTGCTGCGAGGATTTCGGAGCGGGGTTTTGGATAGTTTTGCCATTTTGTATAATTTCCCTGATGCCTTTCTGCCAGGGGCTGTGCTGGGTTGTTAGCTCCTGCAGGAGAACATCCCATTTGTGAAGCTTTATGAGTCAGCCCACCCCAAATACCAATGTGCACCAAGAGGCAGTGCAGCAATTTATTGTTTGCTCCCGTGCTACCAGAGCCCAGAAGAACAACCAGACAAAGCAGAAGTGCTGGATGGAGCCTTAGGAATTCCAGGTTCAGTTCTGAGCTGAGGGAGGCAGGGAGGTGCCTGAGTCACAGGCCCTCAGCAATTATGCTGCAACTCAGGTGCAGGTACCCTTACCTGCTGCTGCTTGTGCCCAGTCATGCTGGAAAAGCTCTTCCTCCAGGCATGTGACTTTGTGAGATCCTTGGGCTGCCTCTGCTACTGATTACAGCAGATTTAATAGTGTTATTAGTTTAGCCAGTGAGACCTTTATCAAAAGAGATTAGCAGGTGGATGAGAGCTTTAATATCCTTGGCAGATCTATTCCTCCCCCAGTAATTGCCTTAAGATGGTTTTATTTCACTGTCTGGACTTTCTTTCCTTCCCCTTTTTATCTTTTAGCTTATTTCCTGAATGTTTTGCCACATTTTCCTTCCTCACACTAAGAAATAGCAGCTCACGACTTGTGAGCACTGGCTAATGGGATCCATCTGCCTGAAGACTCATTCATAAAGCCCTTTAATTCAGCAGCTCCTTTCTTGTGGTGAATGTCTGAGGGCAGGAAAGCGGGGGTTGACTGAAAACACCTCAAGTGGAAAATTAAGAAAGGCAGAGACTCTGCAGCACCTGGGGCAGCAGCCTGCACACCCAGGGATGCTGCTGCTTTTGTTTGGAGGTGCTTGGCCAGCCACAGAACAGCCACCTCTGGCAGGGACAGGGGGAGGCCACTGCTCACTGCTCTGCAGATTGGCCCCAGAGCACCTGGCAGAGGGCTGTGGATGGGAAATGCCTGCCAGGTACAGGAATTATTTAAGTTTGGTGATTTTATCCCACAGTGCACACAGCATTTTGTGCTCCTCAGTGCCATAAAACCTCCCAGAGACAAGGCTATGGCACGTGGGGACAAGTTGTTAATTCCTGGTCCTTTCAGGTGCAGAAATACTTCATGTGTATTTTTAAAAATAAATTCTCCTTGGATAATTCACCCACCCCCCAGTGTGCAGCATAAACCAGTTTCTTAGAGCGCAATGAGTTAAGAAGGAAAAGGTCAAACGCAGAAAATGTTTAAAATCAAAGGTCACATTGCAGCTCCATGAGACTTCCAGACTTCCCCTTGTCCCCATGGGGTGAGGATAATCACAAGGTAATCAGTGCCCCTGCTCTGGCAGTCCTGAGCCAGCTCCTCACCACTGCACTCCAGGCATTGATTTCTTCTGGGGGTGTCTTGCAATCAGCAAGAGACACCAAACAGGGACACTCTGGTGTAGATCCCTCACCTGGAAAAAAGTTCTCTGCAAGTGCTGCATCCATCTTTTTTGCTGAAATATTTTAAAATATTTCCTGGCTGTTTCAAGTGAAGGAGGAAAAAATCCCTGGATCAGGGCAGCCAGGAGCCTCCTTCAGGGGCTGGCAGAGCAGCCTGGGGTGGCAGGCACATGAGGCTGCACTGACTTTGCAGCTGTGCTCTGTCAGTTCTGAGTCTGAGGGCTTGCCCTAAAGATGTTTAGCAGGCAGAGAAAGCAACTTTACTGAATTTCCTGTGCCCCTGGGCTGCCCTAACTGCTAGTCATCCATCCCCAGAAATTTTGGGAAAGTCTTACAAGATCCCTAAATGTGCCAGTACTTTCCTGGAGGCTGAGTTTCCCACGGGGCTCCACCAATCTCTTTGGTTGTACCTGCTCATAGCTGCTCTTGTATTTGCTCTTCTAGCACTGCCAGTGATTTTTTTTTCATGACAAATATAATCAAAAATGTAAACTGAGGTGCTCTGGTTTTTCCTAGAAGTTTCACAGTGATACTTCTCTGATTCTTTGCAAGGACATCACAACCACTGGAATCCCAGGCAAGTCCTGCAGTCTCTGTTCATTTAGATATTTCATGTTTAGATATTTCACATCACAAGAGCTCAGGTGCTGTTGTGTGTGGGATGTGCTGTGGTGAAGGGAGTCTGGATAACTTTCCAGCCAGCTTCTATCCTGTTTTGAATGCCAGAATCTCTGAGAATAATGTGTAAAATACCAAAATACCAGCAGGCAGGAGTTTCCCTTTGGAGGGCATTCCTCTTGCTGGGATGTTGCAGCTACAGTGCTGACCCCTTGAGAGGGCTGATGAGTATTAGAAGAGGGATGGATCAGTTGGTTCTGTGCTGTTGCACTGGAGTGGGCACCATGACCATCCCCTGGGGCTGCTCAGCTCTCACTCTGCAAGTACCTGAGTGAGCATTCCTCAGCCTGTGCTGTGTCAGCATTAGCGTGCCCTACCTCCAGGTGACTCTGCCTTGCAAAGTTTTACCACTGATCACATTTTGCCAGGCCTGAAATCATCCTCTGCTCTTGCCTTTCTCTTTAATGTAGAAGGATTTTTCATAAAGATGTAAAAATAAGGGTGCTGAATAGACCAAACAATGCTCAGCCCAGCAGCCAGCTCCCAGTGATGGCTGGTAGCACGTTCTGGGGAGGAGCAAGAGTGGAAATTACAGGTTATAGACCCAATGTACTCTAGGTCAGAAGTGTCATTGTTTCAAAGAGCTGCTGATGGCCTTTTCTGCTGTGAAGGGTCCTCTCCTCTTGGACACTTTATTGCTTTCAGCCCTCACCAGTTCCTCTGCCTGTGAGCCCAGCAGCTGCCACGGGGTGAGAAGAGGAGCTGCTGGCCCTCACACATCCTGTGTAATCCTTCCACTGGCTCCCCCTGAGTGTTTTGTTATAAGGAGCAGTGATTCATCAATCTCCATGTGAAGGCTAGGTAGCAGTCATGACTGTACCTACCTCAATGATACCTGCTACAAAAAATTGTCTCTTTTCCATCTCCCTGGTGGTTCCCAGAAAATAAACCTGTCACATTTTGAGGCAGTACTGACAGTACGAGAACAGATCATGGAATATGAGAGGGTTACTGAGCAGCAGCTGCCTGTAAGTCCTTACCACAGCAAATGGATTCAAGCACTGGCACAGCTGCCCAGGGCAGTGCTGGAGTCCCCATCCCTGGAGGGGTTTAAAGGATGTGGCACTTGGGGGCTTGGCAGTGCTGGGTTAATGGCTGGACTCAATGATCTTAGAGGTATTTTCCAACTTAAATGATTCAGTGGTTCTAAGAAAGGCTGTTCTAAACATCCTATTTCTGTAACGGGGTAAAATGCCTGTATTGATTTAAACAGCAAAGCAGAGAAGAAAGACCCATGAGGGAAAGTGGGACTGAGATGCATTAGCAGCATTGGTGTGGGAAAGCATTGTCCTTGAGACGCCTAAAATTCACATTTCCAGTCTGCCTGGGCACATTCAGAGAAAAACACATTTCCTCAGCCACACACCGAGTATGAGATGTCTGGCTGGAGCTCCTATGAGGAAACCATCTATGTTCACCAGCCAGAGCCGTGTCTGCTCCCTGTTCCTCAAAGGACCAGGAGTCCCCTGAATGCCTATCAAAGCACCTGCCACCTGAAACAAGGACCTTGTGTGGCCTGGAGGACACTCCCATGTCTTGTCAGCCTTAAATACAAAGAGATCTTTTATCAGATAGGAGAGAGAAGAAGCCACCTTCCCAAAGGCTGAGGTTTCACCTCTCTGGGATCCAGGATGAGTCAGCCAGGCACTGCTGAGCTCCACAGACCTGTTCAGGTTAATAAAATCACGGCCAGAGCCTGGGCAGCTCACAGGATGCTGTGTGGCTTCCACATTGACGTCACTGCTTCTCATTTACCCTTGGGTGAGAGTGACCGAAATCCATTACTACCTGGCAGCCACCGGGTAAAGCCCTGCAAAATAAATCAGTGTTCTGCATAGCAAACAGGTGTCTGCAGCACAAAAGGGGCCATTCAGATCAGCAGGACACGAAGGGATTTTTCATCAGGGAGTGAAGACATGAATGGGTCATTAGAGTGAAGGGAATTCACAGGCAGAGAGAGATAATGGGGAGATTTCACTGTAGAAACAGTGGAGAAGAGGTTGGGGTGTGAGGGATAGAGAAGAAGCAACCAAGGAGACAAAGAGGAGTTAAGTGAGCAATTTGACTTTATTATAGGAAAACAGGGACACTGAACAAAACTGCAAAATACATTTAGAAGTGTGAAGAGGAGATAACCTTGCCTAGTGGAAGTGACTTTTGCCTCTGTGAATCTCAGTGGTCGGGAGTGCTGTGGGGCTGGAGGAAGGCACCTGTGTCAGGAGGGGAAGGGCCAGGTACACTCAGGAGAACACAGCTCCTGGTATTTCTGCTCCATGGAAGGTACAGAGGCTTCCAGGCAGGACCCAGGCATTGACACACAAATTCAAGGGAAAAGAATTCTCTGGGATATTTTAAAATATGGATATCTTGCATCTTTGACTTCATCACTTGATCCTGTCCGTTTTCAGAGCCAGGAAACCACAGGGAATGGAGCTCCATGGCCCCTTCATTGTAGTTTATTCAGGGCAGGATTAAATATACAGGTCAGGGCAATGTAGGGGTTACAATATTGTGTTACATTTGGTCTGCAGATGGAGAACATCTTTTTACAGGCATGGAATCAGTGGGCATTCAGAGTGAGCTTTTGATGCTCCTCAGTCTGCCACATTTTACCAGCCCTAAAAATATGCCTTGAAAGAGAAAATAAAATCTCTACAGGCTTTTCTCCACAGCTACTAAAAGATCAGGCAGTAGGTACACTCCTATATCACCTGCAAAAATGCAGATGTTCTCATCTCTAGCACACATAAAAGCCATAAATCTGGGTAGTTGTAATGTCTTGTTCGTTCATATAAAGAGAACACAAATTGTGGATGGCACTGCCTGGAAAGGAGGAATCTTTCACTTCCCAGGCAGATCATTGTCAGCATTAAATGCTATTGAGTGATCATTACAAGGGTTATGTTGAATGGCTATTTTCTTGTCTGTATTTTTTTTTTTTTTTGCCTACAAAAGGCACCCTGGAAGGCAGCAGGATGTTATATGAAACTTGGATTTCCTTAAACATCCTTCCCTTGTTCAGTAATAATAATAATAATGATAATAAAAGCTCCCAGTCATCAGAAGCCTGAGTTCCTTTAAATTCAAAATCCTCTCACAGGGATGCTGCTGTCAGTCTGGGCTTTGCTAGGGGCACAAACCTGCTGTGCCACGTGCTGGGGCACAGGGAGCTGGGCATGGGCTCTTCTGGCACCAGGAGATGGTGCACATCCTCTCTTCCCTGGCACTGGGCAGGGAAGGGGCTCATCTCTGGTATCATTCCAGCCTTTTGGATCTTTCTTGTACATTTTTTGTCTCCTACCTGTTGCCCGATCTGATGTGTTTTCTCTTAGACCTTGGGGAGAAAGGTCTCCTTTGTGCATACAGATCCAGTGCTCAGAACAACAGAACACTCAAGCTTTACTGGAGTCTTTCAATGCTAACAGAATAAAATGTACCATTTATTTATCAAAGTCTCCTTTAAAGGAGAAGATGGACGAAACAGGTTTTAACCTACTTGTGATGCTCAGGAAAAGCAAGCACTTTGATTTGCTCCTTCCCAGACAAACAGCATTGCATTACTTGTTTCTGATTTTATTACCTATAAACCATTTTCTATTTTTATTTTCACATGCCATTGACTTTGTTTGGTGCAGACACAGCTGAACAAGGCTGGTTTTCCAAGTGCAAATCATGTTAATAGATGCCCAGTTCTTTCCACTCCACACACAGGAGAACTGCTGTAAGAAAGAGAGCTGATGCCCAAAAAATATTTTCCTGTTTCATTTCCTAAATTACCTCTGAGGCCACATTATCCCTTCTGAATTCCCAAATGTGGGATGCTGATGGTTGCTTTAGTACTTCTGGCATGGTCTCTTCACATAAGGAGAATTTATTTGCGCGGAGGAGTGAAACAATACGAGCAGACAATGAAATCTCAAGTGGTAAAGTGTGTGAAATTCTCCATTTACTATTACTTTTTATGATGCTGTTTCCAGCTTTTCTTCACTGCTTGCAACTACTACTGATGGATTTGGAGCACAGAGTGCCTCTTATCACTGCTCTTCATCAGCAAGTGTGAGCAGCAGCAAGCAGTCAAATCGTTGCTGTATCCAAACAGCATCTCTGCATCCAGGGATGGAGCTGCAGGGAGAGCTCACTCGTTGGGAACTTGATCTGCCTAATTATGTGACTGTTGACTGGGCAACAGGCTGCACATCCAGTTGTCCCCAGTAAAAATAATTTGTCCTAAAATTTCCTCTGAGTTAAAATACATCATCTTTTTATCTCATTACCTGTTTCTTTCCCTGTCACGGCATTTTTGAAATGGTATCAAGAGTTATTAGAAGAAAGCTCTTTTCCATCATTAAAACACCGGGTTCAGAAAGATCTCTAGAGTCCTTAAATGCAGATGAGGGCATGAGTGGCACTTCCTGAGCAGAATTACAAGGAAGTGTTCTCGCTGGAGACAGTATTCAGAGGTGGGTGCTGGCAGGAGTTCAAGTGTCCACACTTGTTCTTATGGGCATGACTTCCCTGACATCTCCTGTCCATGGAGGGGGTGGCAGAGGGTCCTTTCCTTGCAGGCTCCACTGAACTCCGGTAAGAGAGCAGCTCTGGGACTGAGGAATGAGTTGTCCCTTCAGACAGAGAGAAGTTAAAGAGCGAGACCATCCTTTGGTGGTATTTGCTCTTCATTTCCTTGGCTGATCTGTAGAGGTTCCCAACGAAGCAATAGCATATTGGGTTGAGGCTGGAATTGGTGAGGCCGAGCCACTGGGCAAAAGGTCTGAGCTGCAGGATCCAAGGAGAAGGAGTCACATCCTGCAAAGATTTGGGGATGTTGAAATCAATCCAGATGTCCATCAGGTAAACGGGCAGCCAGGAGATGGCGAACAGCAGGACCAGGGCCACCACCATCTGTGCCACCTTCCTGCGGATCTTCAGCCTGGAGGCCGGCAGGGATCGGTTCAGGGCAGAGCTCTCCTTCAGCTGGCTGCTGCGGCTCCACAGCCGGCGCACCGTGAGGAAGCAGATGACCATGTTGAACAGGACGGGCAGGCAGTACAGGGCACAGAAGAGTAGAAAGTTGTAGGCTTGCTTGAGCCTCTCCTGAGGCCAGATCTCCCTGCAGATGGAAAACACCAGGGGCAAGCCCTCCACCACCCCGATCTCATCCCGTTTGTTCATGAAGATGAGGGGCATGCATATCCCTGAGGACAACACCCACACCACCAGGATGGTGCTGAGGATCCTCCTCTGGGTGAAGAAGGAGCGGGCGTTGAGGGGGTTGTGCACGCTGTAGTACCGGTTCACGCTGATGACGGTCAGGCTGAGGACGCTGGCAGAGACAGAAACAGCCTGGATGAAGGGCACTGCCCGGCAGAGGAAGTCCCCGTACACCCAGGCTTTGTAGATGAGGTTGCCCACGGTGATGGGCATGCAGATGCACACCACCATGAGGTCACACACGGCCAGGTTGATGAGGAGGCTGCGGGTGGCGCTCAGGCTGGACACCCGGCTGCGGCGCTTGCGGGTCAGCACCCTGATGGACATGATGTTGCCCACGAAGCCCACCACAAAGGACAGCAAGTACATCACCGTGAGGCTGATGGTGACAGGCTCCTTTGCAAAGAGGAAGAGCATCTTCTCCAGCTCTTCCCACCCCAGCTCCTGGCTGCCGTTCCATAGCCCGCCTTGGGTCTGGTTCTCCTCCTGCCAGAGCTGCAGAGGGTCAGGGGGGGCCCCGGGTTCTGGGGGGGACGAATCCATGGCTGAGTCCCCCCCGGGCAACCTGTGCTAACGGGGCAGAGCCTTCTGCGCTGCTTCCAGTGCTCCGGGCATGGCGAGCTGGGATCAGCCCTGCCTGCAAAAGAGGGTGTGGAGAAGGGGGATCAGCGGGGACTGGGGGCAGCGATCGCCCTTCAAAGGGAGCTTCTTATCCGCAACTTAGTTGAGAAGCGGCCGTAGCGCGGGGCGGCCAGGCTGGGCAGAGCGGCACCGGCACCGGTCCGGGAGCCCCTGCCCGGCCGCGGAGAGACGGCGCCTCCGCTGGGAGGACGGGGAAGGAGCCCCGGGCCCCCGCAGCCCGAGGAGCACCCCCGGCCTCGGTCCGCAGCCACTCCTCCCGCTCCCTCCGTCCCTCACTCCCTCCTTCCCCGGAAAGTTGCGTGTCCCGCGGCCGCGCTGCCGGACCCCTGCCCCGGGCAGCCCCCAGGGCCCCGTTCCCCCCGGGTTCCCTCCCGGTCCCCCTCGGTTCCCCCCGGTCCCCCCCGGTTCTCCCCGGTTCCCCGTCTCTCCCGCGGTCCCGCGGCGCGGCCGCACTCACCGGGCGGAGGGCGGGCAGCGCTGGCCGGGCTCCTCCCGCCGGCAGCTCTGCCGTGGATGTGCGCGTGTGTCCGTGTGTCCCCGTGTCCGTGTGTCCGTGCGTGTGCGCGGCGGCAGCGCCCGACCCGCTGCCACTCGCGCGTGCTCGCACCCACGCACCCACCGCGCCGCCAGCCCGGCGCGCACCGCGCGGCGCGCACACAGCCCCGCACAGAGCCAGCCCCGCACTCGCTGCACGCCCCGCACACCGCGCACACAGCCCTGCACACTGCACACACCGCACACAGCCCCGCACACGCTACACACCGCGCACACAGCCCCGCACACACCGCACAGAGCCCTGCGCACAGCCCCGCACACAGCCCCGCACACACCGCACACAGCCCCGCACACTTTATTTAGCTTCCACTTCAAAGCTGTTCTGTAAGAAGCAAACCAGTGTGCAAAGGGTACAGCATTTCTTTTAGGTGGAGATTCAGACCGCACACAGCCCCGCACAGAGATCCACACACAGCCCCGCACACCCTGCAGCCCCGCACACTCACAAAGCCACACACCGAGTCCTGTTCTGCGACCCCCGCACACTCACGCACACACGCGGACCCCGACGGACCCTACACACATCCCTCAGCACATCTGCAGAGCCGCACACTGTTCACACTCCCTTTGCACGCACCTTCCTACAGGTGAGCACCCACCGCCCCGCTCCCTCCTCACCCGCACCCCCGCACCCACTCCCGCACCTCTGCGGGGCCCCGCAGACCCTTCCGTGCACCCCTCTCTGCACAGGCAGGTGCGGCTCAACCCCGCAGCCCCTTGGCACTCCAAGAACACACACGCACACTCACACCTACACTCACACACCCACATCCACACACGCACCGCACTCTCCTCCCGCAAAGCAGCCCCCGCCCCTCCGCCCGGGCTCGGCCCGGGACAGGCCAAGCTGGAAGGAGCCGAGCCGAGCCCCTGCCCGGGCCAGCCCGGGATAGTTTAAGCCGAGCCGAGCCGTGCCAGCCGCCCGGAGCCCGGAGCGCGGCCGGCCGTGGTGCTGAAGGGACAGCTCCGGCCGGGCACGGAGCAGGCAGGGACCGGGAGGGGACACTCCGGGACTGTTCCTGGTGGTCGCTTCCTCCTCCTCTCCTGGAGTCTCTGAATTCAGCTGTGGCAGAGCGGGGAGGATCCTGCTTCACTTCTACTCAAACATCCCCGGCCATGCTGAGTTTCTGGCGGATCCCGGCACGCCAAGTGTTAACAACACCACAGGTGCGATGGGAACTCACCTGAACGAGGAGCGCCGCACAAAGAAACCCAACTTCTGGTGTTTTCTGTTGAATTGAAGGGATGGGGAAGAGGAACGTTTATGGGAAAAGTGTCTTGAAAAGTTGAAGTGGTTGTTTGGGGAGCAAGGTTGGTTTGTAAAATGGAACTTTTGATTAGAGGTGCTCAGAGGATGCCAGTGTATCACAGGGGACAGTGTTTGATGAGAGGAATTCATAGCTCTGCCTGAAATGTTTAGTTTTTGTTCTCTTTCTTTGCCTTCTCTGAGGGAGAGCAAAGTAACAAGTACAGCCCAGTGGAGGCTGCTCGTCACTGAACGGTGAATGCCCTTGCTTTCACTGGGAAATTCCCCATCCTTTTTATTCTATGCATGTGAAAGAATGAAGTAAATATTTTTGGTCAGCCTTACGTGAAATGAAAGAAAGATCAGTGGTGGAGCTGCACTGGGGGTGGCAGGCAGATGTGACCAGCCTGCAAACCTCTCCTGTGTGAGAATGCATTTGCTCTAAGTGTGTAACTGCTCATTCTCCTGCAGTTTTCTGTCTGTGTATTTATAGGTCTTCAGAGACAAACAGCTTCCACAAACTAATTGCAGAGTGCCTGGAGCACCAGGTACACATTATTCCACACAGAGAAATGCGTGGATACTCCCATGGATACCTAAAATCTGCTGCAGTTTCACAGCTGCTCCATAAGCAAACAGATCTGTTGCAATGAGGCAACTACAGAGACCAGTCTTGGAGCTGGCAATTGGAAATCTCCATGCACCCGAGCCCTTGCCAGCCTCTGACTGCCTCCCCACAGCACACCTGCCATCACACATGGAAAACACAGGATGGAGGTGTTTAAGTCAACATTTTTAGTAGGGTATTAACAGAATACAAGAGAGGAGAGTGCAGAAATGTGCCAGGGCTTGTTTTGTCCAGGTAGTTGCCTTCCAAGTGTTCAAGATAATAAATACATTAACTTTTTTTTTTTCTCCTTGGTGCACTTTATTTGTAACTCACATGATTTACTGCAGAGGGACCTTTAGGACTTCAAGACTAAATTACCAAGTTAATCAATGGTTCAATATAATTAGAATGAATCTGCTTTTGCGTCCATTGACACAACTCACAAATGCCAAGTCATCTCTAGCAGCAAATGACGAATCCCTACACTGTGTGCAGCTGACAGAGAGCACAGGGCATTGATTATAACAAGTCCATTGATTCTAACAAGTTCAAAGTCACCAGATAACTCAAGATGGGGAATCTCCAATGAAAAGAAATGCTGTACCCTTTTCACTTTGGTTTGCCTCTTCCAGAACAGCTTTGAAGTGGAAGCTAAATAAAGTACACCCGAGACAGGAGCCATCCTTCAGCAGCAAGGGCAAGGGGCTGGGCTGTGATCATACAGCAAAGCACATCAGAAATAACCCACTGGTCTCACTGGAGTTACAGCTGTGAACAACTGACCTGAGAGGAGTGAGTCAGCCACTTTGGGGCTTCGCCAGAATCTCAAAAAAACCTCACATTTCCCATGCCAGCTACAAGTGCCCAAACCTGCCCTGCCCACTGCGCATCAGAGTCCCAGGCCAGGGTAAATTTAGCTTGGCTGCCTCAGCACAAGCTCCCTGCTCCCACTGCAGCAGGAGCTGGGTATCACACAGAGCTGCAGTGTCCCAACAATGGGTGCAAATTCAGGAAACCCTGAGGATTCTCCAGCTTGAGCTGGACCTTGAGAGTGTAAAGCTAGAGCAAAATTTCTGGTTGCATCTGGTGACTTTGAACTTGCAGTAGCTCGTGTGCTCTCCCCATTCTAACTTTTCCACTTGCTACCCAGACTTCCTTGTATACCCAGGGGATACCTGTGTGGTCCCCAGTGCATCTGCATCCCTGACCTCTGTGTGATGGCTGGCACCCGACCAAAGGGCACTTGGCTCTCTTGGCTTTCTCCCAGTGCCCATCCCGACATGCCTGATGTGTCTCAGCTGGCACATCAGCCCTGTTGTGAGGATATAGCTGCTCTCCCCTCCTGTTCTTGCCCAGCTGGTAGGTGGGCTGGGGTTTGCCCCCTTCACAGAGGTGAAACAGAATTAGGGCTGGTCCCAGTCCAGCAGGGCTGGATTGGTGCTGCTGGGACAGATTGTCAGTGGTGCTGCTTGTGTGAGGTGAGCTAGGAGCACATTCCAGGGTGTTGGGGTGAGCACTGGCACTGGTGAAATTGTTTCCCCCCTGATTTTGCTGTTTGGATTGCCCTTGGAAAGCACTGGACAAAACCCACCTCCATTGCCACTTGTCCCTTCTGCCTGCCACACTTTTTGACCGATGGCACGGACACAGGAGGACCTGGGGCCAAGGGAGACTCCCCCACATCCTCCTCACATCTGCCCCAGTGCTTGCCCACCCCTTCCCCCTCCCAGGACCCTGCTGGGAAGCTCTGTGAGCGTTTCCAGCACTGAGTAATACAGCAACCTGGCTCTCTGCCATCGGGAGAGAGTAACAACATCACCGTTAACTCACTTTTGATTTAAAAATAAAATCTACCCTTCTCTGGGATATTTTATTATAAATCTCCAAGCCAGCAACAAAACTCCCCAAATTCTCCGTGCCAGCGGCGCGGGGATTCTGAGCTGGCTTTGTCGCTCCCTCTGCTGGTGACTGCCCCGTCCCCTGCCAGCGCTGCTCCGGCACCGCCGTTTTGGGGACAGCAAAAAACGAGCTATTTCTGAGCTATTTCTGGCCCCGGGGTCCAGGTCCTCATCACAATTCCCGGGTGACATTCGCAGATGTCAGCGCTTTGATGCTGCTGTGAATCCAGGAGGAGATAAGAGGCCAACGCTGCTCACAATCAAAGGCAATACAAAGGAGATGCCAAGTGCACTTCAGATTCTTTGAAAATAAAACAGCGAAGCAAATAAAAAACATCTGGGAATTGATGTTTGTTGTTTGTAATTACTTCCATGAGAGAGAAAATCTTTGTTCTCCCACTAGTCCTCCCCCAATCAAAGAATGAAACATTTAAACTATCTCCAGTCTCCTTTGGAGGATTTTAGATGGAGAATGTGTGCATTTTTATGTCTGAGAATATTCACTGGTCTGTTTTCATAAACAGATATGTGCCAAATTCCATATCTTCTGTCCTTTTTATTGGATGCCTTTTAGATTGAGTGCTCCGGAAATGTAGTGGCTGAAAGAAAAAAATTATTTTGCACAGAAGAATTTGTCTAATACAATGTTCACCGGCTCAAGAACAATGAAACACCATTTTGGCATTAGAGCGATTGAAAATTCTGTCTTTCAGATGTCTTTGCTTGTGGTTTTTGCAGAAGTTCAGACAAGTAGCAGGCTGGGAATGCAGGGCTAAACAAGCTCCTGCAGAGCCCCTGTTTAAAGCCAGGGCCACACCAAGTGAGCTTGACCCTCTCTCATTAAATGGAGGGTCTTGAATGGATGTGCAATGAGTAACCAAGTGAGTGTTTTAAGGAGAAATCAGTGCTGTGGATCCCTAAATCACTGCACACATTTACAGAGAAGATTTTTGAAGTGATAATGAGCATCAGGTCAAGCCTCTGAGAAGTTCAGAGTGCCAGGACTTGGCAGAGGAGGCAGCTGACACCCAGACCAACCCTCTAACACTGCCTGCATTCATGCAGCCCTTCTCTCTCTGGAGCTGGGACCTAGGATCCTCTGAAGCAATAATGGGATTTCCTCCATGCCCACATTTGTGTGGTGCTCTCATCCTCCTGCCCAGTACAAGCACCACAAACCCTGGGGAGAAATATTCAGAACCAGACTGAAAGCAAAGCCCAGAATGAGCAGATTTGGTGATTGAGGGAATCTGGTGGTCTGAGCAGGTTTGTGGGGCTCCATTTCGTCCTGTTATGACTCCAAGCAGTTTTTCACTGGTGCTGCCAAGGAGTGGTACTGCCAGGTGAGACAGCATTGTGAGCAGGGGCTGGTAAATCCTCCCTCCCTCCTTCTACCTGCTCCGCATTTGAATATCAATACATCTTCCTCGGTGCTCTACACCCAGGTGCAACAGGCTAATAAATGGCTTTTCAGATGACAAATCTTCCCGGGTTTCATCAGCTGATTGCCATCTGGGGGAAGTCTGACAAAGGCTTTAAATTTGCCACTGTTTTGCCTTCTCCCAGCTGCAGAGGCTTGCAGAGGAAAAAAGCGGGGAGGCAGGAAGGAAAGGCTCTGCAGAAAAAAAAAAAAAAACACTCTCGGGGCCTAGATCTGCTAGTATCAGAGAGGAGATAAAAATTTTACAGAATACAATAGGAGGGAGTTTGTCTTTCTGAGTGAAATAACTTACTCTCAGCCTAGGTGATACGTTGCCTAGCTGTCACAAAGCAGATACCTCAGGGATCAGGTTGCAATAAGAATTAGAACTTGAGCACTTTTGCAACAAGGGCTTAGTGATAAGTCAAGTGTTATGTGTTTAAAAACCAGATTTCCTATATTTTATATTTGCAATCAGGAAATTCTCAGGATTTGTGCTGTCTGGACTCAAGAGAGGATTAGCTAGGAAGCAGGGAGAGATGTGATTTTAGTTCTGAATGTTCTCCAACGTTTTGACAGCATAAAATTATCTGTGAGCTGTTATTTATTTTCAGCAGCCTTTTAGAAGGAATCCCCACAACTAAAGAAAACCAGGCAGGCAGAGGCTTCGAGGGGCTGTTAGACCCTTGTCAGGATCAGTTGCAAACTTTTTTCTCCCTAATGCCTCACCTCTCTCTGTGCAGTGACTCATGTGGAAAGGCTCAGGCAATTTACTGGAAGTACAATCAGTGCCCTCTCATCACCACTGACTGGTCTGTCCTTCTGCTTCCAGTGTGTTCACAGCTCAGAGGAACTTCAGGAAATGAAAGCTGACAATAGCTGCAGCTCGCCGCAGAGGCGGAGGAGGTGACAAGGTGAAATAGCTGCATCTCAGTTTTACTCCCAATTTTTGAAACCAGAAAGGTTTTTATGGCATAGATCAAACAGCAGCTGCTAAGCCTTTGGAAAAGGGATGTATCAAGGGAGGGGAGGAAAATGAAGGGTTTGTTGGTGGTTCTTTCATCATTTCTAGCATGAAACAAGCTAGAAAAATGCTGGTGAGTATGGGAGAGCAGAGTGATGGTGTCTGTGTGCAGGTGGATGGAAACTCCTTGGGCTGGTGAGCTGCTCAGCAGCCTGGGCCTCACTGAAACAAGGGGCTGGCTCAGCTGTGACACTTGGAGGGATTCATCATGTTGGCTCACAAAGGCTTGGGGCAACACCTGAGAGATGAGGAAAAGTCCCAGCCCAGCCTAGCCTTTGGCTCCAGGGTCAGGCCCAGAGCTGCAGGGTGAGAGCACCAGGCTGGAGACAAAACCACCTGGTTCCCTCCTTCCTTTCTGCTCTCATTTCCTGCAAGTGCCTTGGTTCCCTCCTACACACAGGTGTTATATATTCTTTTTAGAATTGGATCTTTATAAGTGCTTTTTAAGACCCCAAAATCTTGCAATAATGGGAAGGTGCAGGGAAAACATCCAGATCTCCACAGGCTGTTGTACTCTGCTAAAACCAGAGATTTGGCTACTGATGTCCATATAGCTTGAAGAAACAACATGATAAATTGCATCTGGCTTTGGCAAGAGGGTCTTGGACAGACTGTGGGATTGGAGGGCCAGCAAATCTGAGCATCAGGCTAATTTCTGTCACGCTTTCCTCAGGCAGTATTGATGCACAATAACTCAGCTGCCAAATAAAGTGATACCATCAGCTTCCAATTCTTCAACTTCTAGACCAGAGCCTTTCTTTCAGAAAATAATCCTTCTCCAGCCTTTCATGTCTGGAGCTGGTACCTGCCACCATGCATACAAAATCAGGCCTGGGAGGTGTGCTTTTCTGTCTGAGCTGGCTCTGGATGGAGGTGCTGAGTTAAAACGGCTTTACAAACCTCTCTTTAATTGCAATGAAAGAAACACCCCTCTGCTTTCCTGCAGAGACTCTTCTAGCTGCATTCTGGGGCTGCCTGTAGACTCAGAAATTCCCCTTCCCTACCAGAACTCAGTTACTACTCCTTTCTTCTTGTTTTATTTTCCTCACAATCTTCAGAAAAAGGCTGAACGTTTTCCCTCCATGTTCCTCAGTCCTGCCAGCAAACACCTGCGGCTGCTGAGCATTGAAGGAGTTGGACAGCCCACAAGGGCTCAAAAAGCAACCTCTTAGATAGGCACTCAGAGGTGCAATGCAGAAAGTCACTGCTGATAAGGTCTGCACTTCTAGCAGGTATTTCTGTGCTGGGAAAACAGCCCTTGGGGTATGGGGGAAATTAGAGATGCCACAGACAAAGGGCCAGGGTCACAGTGCCACAGCACAGCTGCTTACTGTGAGTGGAGAGAAGATCTGTGCTGCAGCCCAGCTGTTTCCATCAGATGTTCAAGGGGGCATCAAAATGGGAGGAGAAAGGGAATTTTTAATTAAATGGTAAAGAATTGCCCTTCTCCTGCCTTTCTTCACCAGAGCTGCCTTCTAGCACTGAATAAATAGCTAAACACCCAGCATTAAATTTGGTAGGTTTGGGGGGCTTTTGTGCAGGAATGGGAAAGAAAGAAAAAGGGGCTGAAAAAAAGGTACCAAGTTTTAAAGGGAGTATGGGGCAGAAGCAGCCGGTGTGACTTTCTTCTTTTTTAGAACTTTCCTGAAAGTTTTTGTCACTGCATTGGCAACAAGTCCTTGCCCCTTCCCCCCCAGTTTCCTGCCTCCAGGCAGGACCCAGGCTGATATTAATTGTCACTTGCTGAGGCTGGTGTCAGTCAGCCCCGTGTCCCCAGGCTGTGCTGTGCTGGTGAGATGGGCTGAGGCTGCTGAGGGAGCTGTTTGCTCACCAGCCTGTGAGGGAACTGCTGGGGTGTGTGGTGACTGCCAGTGCTGTCAGGGACACCGAGGAGCAGCTCTGGTCACGCATCAGCAGATGCTCCACGGGAGATCTGTGAAACTGCCAGAGGGGCCCTGGGCCCTTGGAGCTCTGGCACAGCTCAAGAACAAAGAATTATGAGCTTGACTTTCCCCTTGTCGATCTGGGGATGAAGCAGAGCGTTTCTGAGCTCTGCAGATCCAGCCTGAGGAGAGAACTGGTGGGAAAGGGAGAGCCCGTGTGGGAGGTCATCACTTCTGTCAGTTTTGCCTCCTGAGACACATCTCTCTTTCCCAGGTATCCCTTTCTGGTTTGTGTAAAGCAGCAATTGGTGCTTTATCTGCAGATCCTGACCAGGACAGTCCCTACTCCATCCCACAGCAATGTTCTCTCTGGAACATTCCAGTTGGCTCCTCTGCAGAACTTGGCCACAGCAAAAATGCAGAGCTTGACCTTGAGGCTGGGCAGTGAAATTCTGGTGGGATCCTCCAGTGCTGCACCCCCAGCTGCTGCAGCCCCTTCCCCTTCAAAACACCCTGGGCAGGAGCTTGTCTTTATCAGTTCTCCCTCCAGGTCATGAACAGGGAGGCTGATAGAAATGTGGAAAAGGATTAATTTGTTCCCTTTGATCCAGCACACGATGCCTCCCTGTGTGCCAGGCCTGCTCCAGAGAGTTTCATTGACCATTGTAATTGCAGGGCTTAATTTTTTTCTGGAGTTTTTCCTCAGGGGACAGATGAGGGCCACAGACTTGGAGGGCATCTCATTCCCCATAAAACTCTGCAAAACAGCTATAAACAGCCAGCCCTGAAGTTTTGCTTCCAGCAGGGCTCTGCAGATTCCCAGACCTCTCTTGCTCTTCTGCCCCCTTCACCCTTGGCTGTGTTTTGGCTGGAGGAGGCAGCAGATAAAGCCCTGAAGGCAGCAGCAGAGCTGGGGATGTGTCAGGAGAGATTGGGCTCTCTTGGTGCAGATGGCAACGGAGTGAGATCAGCTGCTGGCAGGAGCTGGGGGGCATGTGTCCAGGAGTCAGGGCATAATCTCTGTCTCTGCCTGATTTTTGTGGCATCTCTTTATTTATTTGTACTTGAAGTGTTTTTGCCCTGTTTGTCTGTGGTGTTTTGTGCTCGTTTCTGGGGAACAATGACATTTTGGGGTGTTTCTGCAGCAGGGGCCATGGATGTAGCTGGTGACCATATAAGTACAAAGTATTACCCTTATAAATCATTTCATCACTTTTCCTCCATGAAAAATGATCTGTCTTTATCAGCCCCCCCAAAAAAGCACAAACAGAAAGGACAATTTCTTTCAAATGCTGCTCAGCATTATCAGATGGATGACACAGAGATCCCTGCAGGCCTGGCTTTGTCTGGGTTTGTGCCTGTTTTGCTGAAGGCATGGCCACGACAGCAAAGTGTGTTGAAGCCTTGGGTTATATCACAACAACCAGAATTTGAGTTCACTCTCCTGTCCCAGTGGTGATGGATTTATTCCAGGCCAGAGGAAGTCTCAGCATCTCCAACTTTCCTGACTTGCCATTAAGACCACTGCCATTTCCGAAACATGTTTTCTGTTCTTTTTGGAGGGAAAAGGTACCATTTGGCACCATTTTGTGTTCCCAGTGAGCCCTTTGCTACGAGAACAGGATGGTTTCCCATTAGTGCCTTTGATAGTCTGGAAAAACACTGCAAACTTCTTGACAGGTTCATGAATGTCAGGTTTATGGCATCATGTGTTGTGGTTTTCTACACCCAACTCTTCCTCACAAGTCCTGGAAACTGTAAATAGAAGGTAGTGCTGGGAATGGCCAATTTGAGCACTGAGAAAAGGCTGGAGCAAAGCTGCAACCTTCAGAGATCTCATCCAAAGGCAAGGATGGATCAGAGCTGACTTATTAAATTATTTCTCCTCAGTGAAAAGGACTGGCAAGGCAGGATCATCTTTGCCTTTTCCATCAGGAATGTGCTCTGTCTTCTATGTGAGGAACAAAAGAGTGACTAGGGGGCAGCTGTAATTGCATTTTTGGAATAAGTTCCTGTTCAGATTTAACACTGTGACATTATGCTGTTTATGACGCGCGTAATTAAAACAAAGTAAAAAGAACATCTTTTACTCTGCTGTGGCCAGGTCAAGGAGTCACAGATATGTTGTGCTCCAAGGAAGAGTCTGGAAAAGAGAAGAGGGTGCAAGGGATAAGTGGACTGTTTTGAAAGACAACTAAAAAGGGGGAGAAAAGAAAACAATAAAGCAGAGAAAAGCCAGAGGCTATCCATGCATATCCCCAGGCACTCTGCTCATTCCAACCTTATCAAAATTTCTAGACCCTGATTTACTCAGTTCCTTTTGTTTGGAGTCCAGCTGCATTTCTGGTGCATGCTGGAGGAACCGTGTGCTTTTGTGTGCCTCCCCAAGCTCTTGCCCTTCTCTGACACGCAGAATCACTCTGGGGTCTGTCTGACAAGCCTGGAGCTGGCAGGAGCAGAGCTGAGCAAACATCTCTCAGCTGGTGAAAGGAATTCCTGGCAACACCTGGCACCTTGAGTCTTATCACACTGTTCTGCATGCCAGGGACCTTCACCTTGCATTAGCCCTCAAAAAAAAGCAGTATTTTCCCAGTGCCAAAACCACACAGACCTCAGCAGTGTCTCCTCCTGCCCAGCCACCAGCCCCTGCTCATGCCAGGTGCCTGGATTGGCAGGGAAGGAATGATGAGATTGATCTGCCCAGGGAGGAATATCTCAGCAGGGATTTCCTTGGTTGATTTTATTGGCAAATCTGGTATCATTCTTACCCAGCTCCTGGAAAGAAACATCCCTTTCCACCCCTAACATCCACATTCCCCACATGCCCAGCTGAGGCCTGGTGCTCATGCACACCCTGCTTTTAGGCAAACACAATTTCTAAGGCAACATTCAGGTGTCCAGACTACTCAAGACAGATTTTGATGTGCAGCAATGATCAGACCTACAAAGCTTATTGTGCACCCTAAGCTGTAGGGGCAGAAGGTCTTTGAAGGGCTGGGCTGTGGTTAGCAATGTGGCTGGGTGATGGGAATGACCATCCCTTCACTATGAGGACACGTGGCCATCTCCCTGGCTGGTGGTGGCATGTGGAATGGGGAGGAAATGATCCTTGGCTGAGTCAGAAGCTTGAGGGGGAATGGTCTGTGAGAGAGTCCCAACTCTGGTCTCTAGTAAAGATCTCGTTTGGTGATTTCCACTGAAGAAATGTCAATATCATAGAGAATCTGCAGCTTGGTGATGGATGAAAGATTCTTCTGTCGATGCTTGTACTGCAGGACTTTGTTGTCATTGATGAAAACGTGGAAATAGTCCTGGTCAGAGTAGATTTCAACCTGAAAGAGAGACTGTGTCATGTTCAGGTGGCCTTACTGGAGCTTGCTTCTGTCATGTCAGGGAGCTGCTGGATCTGTCCACCCACCTCAAACCCTGCCAGAGCTGACACACACTGCTCACCCCCACTCTGGGCACAAAGAGGGAATAACTGAGTTTTTCCTTTCATGATAACAAAATCTGGTGGAAATGCAAAGCCTAAATTGAAAACAAAGGCAGCATCCAGGGATTATTGCTGGATCTCTGCAGGTCTGTGCCAGAGCTGGTTATAAATCACCAGGTTATTACAGGATTACTGACAGGAGACAAAGCCAGAGAGGGGATGTTGCTGGGTATGGTGTTGGCAGGAAAGGCAAAGGGGAGCACCCCAATACTGGCTGGGTTATTGCTGTCACACCTGAGGAGACCTTGGGGTGACAGAGTTACCTGAAAGGGCTCCTTTGCTCTGAAGGGGAAGGTGCTGTTAACCTCTTCCTGCCCCCAGTGGCTGTTGAGGAAGGAGTTGCAGACAATTCTGGAGCTGGAGAGGCGAGGGTTAAAGTGGAGAGCGATTTGGTCTCCGGGATCACAGAGCAAATTAATCTCAAACCTAAAACAGTGAGAGAAAAGGGATGGAGAGCTGTGAACGATGCTCCTGGCCCTTGTGAGGCAGGAGGGCTGGGAGCAGAGCACGTCCTTACATGCTGGAGCTGGAGCTGGTCTCACCCTTGACCACGATGCTCCATCCAGGACAGATTCCCTCTGGGTGCAGGGCCTCAAACTGCAGACAAGGAGGAGGACACAGCAAGAGATGCACTGCCCCACTCAGTCCTGACACTTCTTTCTCACATTTTCATTGTTATCTTCTTTCTCTCCCCTTCCCACACAGGCACATTCTCTATCCCTGTCTTTTTCTCACTCCTAAATAATCTCAGAGACTCTAAACTGATAAGAAATTAAGTCTCTATGACATCCAGTTGATGAGGTGGGATTTGCTGTCCCCGAGGTCTTTTGTAAAGAGCTGAGCGGGATCAGAAAGCCAAAATAAAAGAAGAACTTGAATGCCTTCATTGTTGTCAGGACACAATGGTATTCTGCTTCTCTCTGCACCTGAGCAATACAAAATCTGAAGCAGAAAACTTTGTGATGGCTTTGAAGCAGAGGAGCAGGTGTAAACTGACATCCAGACTGAGCTCATCCAGTGTTACACGGCTGATTCTTCCCAAAAGTTCCTGCCCGAGCCCCTGTTCCACGTGCTCTCCCCATCTCCAAGGTTAAACTTGCATAAAATGAGCTGGAAAATGTTCCTTCTTGAATAATTCATAGTTTTATTAAATAACTCATTTTAATAAGAAGTTCTTGCCATTTCACCCCACTTTTTTTTTTTTAAGCGCTCTAATGATCTTGCATTTCTGAGCATCCCATCTCACAAACTTGCTCACATTAGGAAAATTTCCCCAGCCTTGACATCTCCACTGCCAGCTGTGTGCCTGTTTCTCCCTTCTAATGGCTCAGGACTTCAACTCCCCTGTTTCTTTCTCTGTCACGAGTTTTATTTCCAATGCTTTTTTAGGACATGCATGTTTTTGGGCATTTGGCAATGACCAACCTCATACCTTCATGCCTGGCTACTTTAGGAGGGCAGCTTTGGCACCCCACACATGGGCACTGAAAGGCTCTGACCAGTGTTCACCCCCTGAGGCACAGACAGCTGCTGGAGCTGATGAGTTCTGGATTCAAAGGGCACGATGGCAGCACCCAGGCTCACCTTGCCTTGACCCTTAGTTTGTAACCATGACACCAAGCCCAGCAAGAGACACAGCACACACAGGAAAGGGCTGTTCCCTCTGCTGCTGGCTGTCCCGGCAGAGATGGAGAGCAGCACACAGCTCTCAGCTAAAGCCTCCAAGTGAGAATTGCTGTCTTTAGGGCAGCACCACCCCAGACCAGCCCTGGTACAAGCAGGATGAAAACCTCTCCTATTGTCCTTTACTGAGCATCACAAAACTCACTTTTGCAGCAGCCTGGACCAGACTGACATAGAGGAGCAATAACCCCTGTGTTATTCTGGATTTCTACCTCTCTGCCCCTTCTCTTCCCCTTCCCTTTACCCACTGTCACCCCCCAGCCCTGGAGGTGCCACCCCCTGTCCCCAGCGCTCACCCGCAATGCCATCGCTCTCCAGCCCAGCCCGGGGCACGGACAGAGGGGATTTTATAGATGCCGTGCGGGGCTGGCATCCCCAGCGGGCTGAGGCCGGGCTGGGGAGCAGCAAATCCCTCTGCTGCCGGCGGGGCCAGCGCGGTCACGCCGCGGGCTAATCCGGCCCCGCTGCCCTGCGGGGCTCGGGCGGATGGAGCCGTGTGACCCAGAGGGGTCACACGTGTCGGAGGCACGAAGGAAAGATGGGGACCCCCAAAGCACATCCAACATCCACCCCAGGGTCCCGAGAGAAGGGACGTGGCAGAGGAATGGTGTCTCTGACCGGGGCTCAGCTACACCCTGACCATCGGAGATTGCTTTTTCTCCCTGTTTCCTTTTTTCTCTCTGTGAGTCACAGCCTGGCCTGAAACGAGCTGATGCCAGCTCTGTCACAGCCACTTTCCCCCCTCGTGGCGCCCCGGGGCCGGCCCGGCTCGGGATGCTGCTGTGCTGAGCTCAGCACGCCCGGCTCTGCATTTCCCTTCCCTGCTGGGGACAATGCGGGGATTTGGGAGCAGGGTGAGCGAGCCTTTGTCCAGTATTTCCTGACATGGAAAAGCACCAAGAAATGAGCAGCGTTGAAATGAATTTCAGTGATGAGGCGTTTTCATAATCTAGGGAATGAAGGGATGGTTGTGCATCCTCCCCTTCCCACAATGTAAATGTCTTAAAACCATGAAGCACTGTGTCCAGCTCTGTGTGCATGGGAGACTGTGATGGTCTTTGGTTTTTGTGGACTAAAATCCTCTTATAGACCACAACACTGGGTATTATTTAATATTTGTTTTATTTCCAGCAGATAAGCAGAATGACAACTACAACTCCAGGCTCTGGTGCCCTTGGCAGACAACTAAAAATGCAATTCAGCACACATAGAAGCCTCTCTTTGGACTGAAAAAGCCACGTCCCAGGCCAGGATTTGCCCACTTGGACTCTCCCAAAGCCAAACCTTGTGGAGCCGAGCTCTGCCCTGGTCTCTCCCGGCTCTGTGCTGGGGAGCAGGAGCAGAGCTCTGTGCTACAGAGGGCAGCATTGGGACGTGCAAGGCAGCCTGAGCCAGCGGCAGAGGCGCCCAGGTGGTGTTGGAAGGACAGGGACGGGGACAGAACATCCCCCCTGTCGCTCCTTGGGTTGCTAGAGGATGATGGACATTGGTGCCTCCAATCTGTCGAGCTGCATCTTTCCCCTGCTTATGGCCTGAACCCAATATTGTGATTTCAGCCCCCAAATCAGCCCTCCCTGCTCATTTCTGCTGCCTGCAAGGGGCTGCAGGGAGAAAGGGCTGCTTTTGAGATACTCACAGTGATGCTGGGCAGAATCAAGCAGAATTGCTGTCCTGTGTGTAGGAAAGGAGGGGTCTGCAAGCTAAATAAGTGTGTCCAGTTTATAATAATTATTTTAGTGATATCAGTGGATGGGGGTAAGGCTTGGGCACTGCAGAGCAGGTTGTGCTCAGGCAGGCTCAGCTCCTTCTCCAAGGATGAGTCTGGGTCACCCCAAATCCAGACAGGCGTCCCAGACCAAACCAGGGGCTATGATTTCCCCAGAGCACACCTCTGTGCAAGGCTTCTCCAGAGTTGCTTATCTGCTGCCTGGCAGTATTTACACCTCCTCTGCAGCCATTTCATCTTCTTGAGGGAATTCCTAAAACTCCCCAGTGCAAACAGGGTCAGCCTGTGCTCCAGCCATGCTGCTTTAGGAGTGTGTTACCCCAGGAAGGGTTTGGATGTTGTTTTGCTGGCTCTCCCCCATTCCCTTTCCCCCAGATCCATGGCTCTGCAATAACTTGGGATGTCTCTCCAGCACTGCTGTCTGCAAGGGACTGGCCATGTCAGTGCTGTGCCAGGGCTGGATGCTGTGAATGCTCCTCCAGGCTTAGTATGAGAGAGAAAATACCTATAAAAGCTTTGTGAGCTAAACCTTGGTGAGTTAAACCTCTACTTCTGCCATCTCACACTGCTGTGCTTTACGGAACTGGCCAGGAGAGGGCTGGAGAGTGCAGGCAAATCCCTGAGACAAATTATAACAAAATTCACTCATGGTTCTAACTCTAACTCTCCTCTGACTCTGGAAGATCTGATGCAACACCTGCTGCTGCTGTGGGACAGGGCTGGGTGCTGCAGCCTGCAGCTCCCATCCCTGCTGTAAGGACACTCCAGCCTCTCTGGCAGGAGCCCCTTGCAGCTGCTCAGCCCAAGCATCCCAGGGCAGCTCATCAGACAGCCCCGAAGGAAAACATCACACCCTGTAAGGTGGCAAGAGAAACAGGGGAAGCTGACAC
This sequence comes from Passer domesticus, assembly GCF_036417665.1. Taxonomy (NCBI): domain Eukaryota; kingdom Metazoa; phylum Chordata; class Aves; order Passeriformes; family Passeridae; genus Passer; species Passer domesticus. Next base: position 12,568,692 of record NC_087488.1, read on the forward strand.
CCTGGCACACGCTGCTGGGCTCCAGCTGAGCCTCCTGCCCCTCGCTGCGGGGTCAGCCCTGCTAACGAGGGCGGCCTCGGCTTGGCAGCTTCTGGGAATGAGTGTTCATCAGACTTCCCATTCCTTGGCCTCCTGTTAGCATGTCCCATCATTCTCCCAGTTAGAACTGGTGCTGGGGAAGGGAAGGGCATGTTCTCTCCCCCAGCAGCTGTCTGGGTATGGAATTCTGCTTTTATTCTTGTCGATGGTAAGAAAAGGAGCCTGGTTGTGTCCCGGACAGTGCTGTGAATGCAACTCACTGCAAGTGAAGTCTCTCTGCTCTTTCCCCACGCTGCTGGAAAGGGGAAGGTGATCCCACCCCTTGACAGGGCCATGAACCCACACAAGAGCAGCTGAGGCCAAGCCTGGAGCCGCTGCTGTCCCCAGCACAGCTCCTGCTCCCCGCTCAGGACTTCCCTTCCGCGCCTTTGAGGAGCAGGGATGAAAGGCAAGGAGTGGAAACACAAAGCATGCCTGGTTTATTTTATTTATGACTGGCCTCTGCTTAAAAGGAAACCAGCATTATCAGTCCCAGCACCGCCAGGTCAGATGAGTAAATGAAAGAGAAGGGTTTAGTTTATGACTGGGAGCTCGAGTTTGCTCTTATAAGGGCATCCTGCCAGGCATTGCTGCTGCCACTTTGCTGCTGCTCCTGTCAGGGATGGCCAGGCTCAGCCAGAAACTGAACCAGGGTCTTCCAGAGGTGAAAGCCCTGAGGCAGAGAGTGGCTGAGATCAGGCTGTACCTACCCCTCCTTCTCTGGCTTGGGGCAGCCACATGTGCTATGACACAACGTCCCTGCATCCAGCAGATCCCAGCGGGTCGTACCCATTCCTGCTGCATGCTGTCCTGCCAGGCTTGGTGAACCTGACTGTGCTTCCCTGCTCAATTCCCCAGGGAGAAGGTGGCAAAGCCATGTCAGAGTCGGTCCCTTTGCCCTCACCAGTGACTCCAGCTGGAAAGGAGTGCTGGGTTTGGGTCATGGCTGGTGCTGATCCCGTCGCTCCTGCTCCGTGAGGTGCAGGCAGAAGGTAAACACACACCCTGGCACAGGCTGCTGCTTAATGCCTGGGGTTTTTAGAGCCAATATTTGATGATCCGTAAATAATTGCCCTGTTGTATATGCAGGGACCTGATTTATCCTGCTCCTTGATGATACCTTCCAAACTCCTCGGGGAGACATCTGTCTCCCTGTTCCTGGTGATTGATGGAGGAGGAGGAGAGCTGGCACTCGGCCCCGTCGTGCTCCTCACAGTCGGTGTGTGGGTGTACTGCTTGTCCCTCCACAGTGGCTCAGAGCTACAGCAATGACAGATCCTCAGGGGGAGGGAGGTTATGTATGAACTCTCCCTGCTCACTTTTGAGTCCCTGGTTCCTGAGGAGCAGCATCAGCATTGTCAAATCCCCCTTCATTCCCCATTGCTAACTCTTGCCAATTCAGAAGTGCTTCCCCGGTGAGGTTTGTCTTGGGGAGCCATTCTTCCTCAGTTTGAGCAGCTCTTATTCCATGCTGAATGATTTACTACCCCAGAGCCGAGGGGGAGGACGAGGCACACCACTGGAGGGGCTGCAGCTTGGCCGTGTGCTCTGCCCCTGCTCTCAGCTGCGAGCACAAGCAGCAGCACAACCATCTCCTGCTGCTGCTCCCCCTGCAAGCTCCGTGCCAGCCCCTTGGCCGGGGAGCCCACGTGCCAACAGGCCTGAGCACGGCTCGGGCGGGCCACGCTGCACGTCTCAAAGCCTGCACTCGTGCCCCGGGCAGCAGCGCGTGGGCCGGAGCCGCAGTCGTGTGCCTGCAGCTGGGGTTGGAGAACGTGCAGAGCAGAGGAAAGCCTGCAGCGGCGGAAAGAGGCAGGGAGGCAGCCTGTGAGGTTTTAGGGATGCTCTGGGGTTCAGGGAGCAGCCACAGGTGTCTCCTGTGTGCTGGAGCCCTTCTGGCTATTGGCAGGTTTCATGAGGACTGTTCGGGTCTGGGGAACTTTGGAATTTGTGTAGCCCTGATTTTGCACCGTTTTCTATTGAGTGCTAGGTTGTGACATCATAAAAATTTTCCATGCCCTTGTTTGATATCCTCATCACACCTGAAAGCATTTGTCTCACATTCTGGGTCCTAGAGAAGGTCTAGTTTGGGGTCAGATGGTGACTGGCATCAAAGGGGGCAGAAAAACTCTAAAAAGAAGAAAACAACAAGACCATCAGTATCACAAACATTTCAGCCTCCTCCAGCCAGTTGCTCAGCCCAGCCCTGAGTGACCTTTCCAAAGCACAGAGAAGTGCAAATAATACCCAGGAGGAAGCTGTGCCAGGGCCAGAGCCAGCTCAGCCCCTTCCCAGCAGGCAGCCAGCCTGGGAGCTGTGTCCAAGAGCCACCATCCACCAGGGTGGCACAGATGGTGCTGCCTCCAACCAGGATGAGCAGTTTTTCCTCCAGGCAGATCAGTGGTGGTCAGTGCTGGGACACAATAGATGGCATCATGCTGGGCTCCTGGAGCTGCTGGTACAAGTGTGAACTCCACCCCAAGGAGACACTAGGGAGCTTGGTGGGGGTTGGAAGTATTTGTTGGGGAGGAATTCTGGGTTTCATCAATGAAAAGGGTTTAGGGACTGAGAGACTTGCAGCTCTGGGGGCCAGAGCATGTCTTTCTTCCACCTCCGAGTATTTGACCTCTCCTTGCACCACCACTGCTTCCTTCTCTTGGTCCTGTTGCAGTGAGACACCAGCTCATCCATCACCTGCCCTGCTGCAGCAGAGGGACAGTGGCAGTAGAAGAAGGGATGTGGGGTCCCCTCCCCACCCCAGGCTCTGGCAGCAGGTGGGATGACACTGAGGTGAGTGCAGGAAGGACATTTTCAGCCTGGCACACATCCAGAGGTACCAGTTCCAGCAGGACCCCACACATACCTGCTTCAGGCCACCCAGTCAACAAACCCCTGAGCTTGGAGCACTGGTCTCCTCCACAGGCTCTGATCTTTGCTGCTGGTGGCTGAGCAGAAGTGCTGGGTGTTGCAGCACCCTACAAGAGGCAGCTGGGGAGGAGGATGCAGCTTTTTGCTATTTTGGAGAGCAGGGAGGAAGAGGAAGGGCTGCTAACAAAGAGCGAAACTAGAAAAATGATGACGATGACAAAAAACCTTCTCCCATTTAAGGAACCAAATGCATTTGTTTCCTGATGTCACCAAGATAGCTCAAAGTGAGAGACACAGGAGAGGCACACGTTCAAGCTGCTGAGGGGCAGCTCTCAGGTCCAAGGGCAAGGGTTTCAGCTGGAAAGGACCGGAGGCACCCCCAGCCCCCTGAGCCCCTGACCTGCCCAGGGGCCAGGAGGTGCCTTTGCCTCTCTCCTTTGCCTGGCTCCCCTCCATCCTCTCCTCCAGCCAATGTGCAGGAGCAGCTGCCTTGCTGTCACACCCCAGAGCCAGGCAGGAGCCAAGGCAGTGGTAGCAAATGGTACCACATTTTTTGGAGATTTTGGGGCTCACAGAAGTGCTGAGGAAAGAAGAGGGGGAATCATGGCCTTCCCTATAGCCATGACTGCTGCTGCCCATCCTGCTGCTGGCTCGTCTGGAGCTGGAGGAGCAACAAGCCCACCTCCCCCTAGAGAGCTCTGCTCCTCTCTGCCCCTTCCCACAGCCTGGCCCTGCCCCAGCTCCTTCTCAGACAGTGAAATTGTTCTTCTCCAGACAAACAGACAGCCCCTGCCCCAGGGAGCCTGTGGTCAAGAAGAGGAGATGCCATGTTGCTTGGTTTTTTCTCTATTTTCATTTTGGCTTTTAGACTTGCAGATGGGCTCCAGCCACAAAGTCTGGAGGCAGGTCCAGCTTCCAGCAACTCCTGGCTTGGGTGGAGGCTGAATCCAGGCTGTTGATTCAGTCCCTCTCTATTTCTGGTGCTGGCTTTACACGTAATTTGATTCTATATAGTTATGGAGAGAGCTAAGTAGAGCGTGAGAATTTCAGCACGGGAGGTGAAGGGATGCTTTATGAATGAAACATTTGTTAGTGCAAGGATCCAGCAAGAGGAAGGGACACAAACTGGCAGGAAGAGCACAGTGTGGGGGGATGGAGGGGTCCAGCAAGGGGTTTAATCCACAGAAGGCTCCACCCAGACCCACCCACACTTTGGCTGCAGTTTTCCTGCTCACAGAGCAGCGCTGGGAATTGGGGTTGAATCCCATCTGCATCTCAGTAGCAGCTCAGGAGAAGCCAAGGTGTGCTCAGGAGCTGAGGACAGAGCTGCAGCTCCAGAATGTGCTGTATCCATCTTCCCTGCTCCTGCCATGGCTGATGGTGAGTCTCCAACCCCTCAGAGGGAAACACCACTTGCTGCAGCCAGGGGCAAAACTCCCACTGATGGAAAAGGACAAAGACTGCAGGGGTTTGGCCTCCATCTTCAAGAGAGATCTGTGGTAGCTCTGACCTGCCTCAGCACTTCATCAATCCTGGTTTGTACTTGATGTGGATCGTAGCCTGGGGAGATATTATCCAACCATGACTCTGCTCCTCACATCCTCTGCTGCTACTCCTCCTCCCCCTTTAGATCTGTCTGATGGGAGAAATTATCTTGTTTTCTGGAGCTTTTACCAAACTGCAAGGGGTTTTCCAAAACATCTGGAACAGCTCATGGAGCTGGAGTGGAGTGTAACGCTGAGGGTGGAAACAGGGTCATGGAAACAGAGGCACCCTGTTAGATTAATGCCTGGGAGCGACACTTGGGACGGGCTGAGTTCACATCCTCACTCCTCTCACAAAGGAAAACAGCTGGCAAGGCACAGTGAGACCCTCTCCACACCACCACGTGCCTCTGGGTGCTGCTGCCCGGGAGGAGGACCCAGCAGTGCCCACCTCAGCACAGGGCTGTGCCTCTGGGCTCTGAAGGGCAGCGTGGGTGTTTTGGTGTCCCAAACCCTGCTCCTATATTCAGGCTGTGGGAGGAGCTCTAGAAAGAAGCCAGTATTTTACAAAGGGCAATGAGGCCCCTTGGGTTATTTGGAGGCTGCCAGCTTGGCATCCATCACTGCTGAAATATTGAGATGGCTTTGAATACAAAGCAACATGTAGTTAATTAAAAGAGGGGTGTAACTGATGCCAAGCCCAGAAAATGATGAAAATAGATCTCTACTAAAGTCTCCATTTCTACAGGGTTAGGATTTGGACTGATAAAGAGGATCTTGTCAATGCCACAGCCTTGGTTGTGTGGTTTGACTTGGCATCAGGCCGTGGTATAAATAGAGCTGGAGTGGAGTCTGCTGCTCAGATAAATTGATAAATTCTAACAATGCAAAGCCATCACAGCTCACCTGATGGGAGGACAAACGGGGCTGGGAGGTGCAGCTGTCCTGGGGAAGTGCGTGGGGTTCACAGTGGGGTTGCAAAATGGTTGCTTCTTGAACCTTGGTGCAAGCTAGAATTGCCTTTTTAGTACAACCACAAGGAGATTCTAGGAAAAGGGAAGGTGTGATTTATAGGATGGGACAACCTCTTTCTGGGAAAGGGAAATATGTGAAAGCCATGGCAGAACCATGACTTTTAGCCTTATTTTAGTGGGACACCCTCTAAAAACGTTTCTGTGGTCCCTCAGGGATAATCCAGGCTCCCAGGGCCAGACCTCAGATTTGTGATTTCAGTGCAGTAACTCTGACTGCGTCCCATCAGCTGTGGTGGGGTGAGGATGGAGGGTGCATTTCCTGTGGCTGTGACAATGGGGGAGAGCAGGGAGGGCCATGTCCCCAGCTCTGGTGTCCCCTTGCCAAGAGGAGGGTGGCACGTTGGGAGTGTCCAGGAAAAGTGCCCCAGAAGTGATTCAGGGCCTGGAAATGTTGCTTATGCAGGCAGGGTGGAGAAGCTCCATTTATTTGGTATTATTTTTTGTTATTTATTTTAGCACTATATATTGAAAAGTTCTGGCTGATGGATGATGATATCCCTAAATATCAGGACTGAGAGGGGAGAGGGTTTCCTGGGCCAACAGGAAAAACAGGATAAGATCAAATGAATGAATACAAAAGGGTATAACTTTGGGCTGGAATGAACACTAAGGTCATCTGAAAAATGTAAATGGAGACTAGAACACCCCATCCCCCTGCACTGACTACCACGAAATCTTTAACTTCTGCAGGGAATATTTGGGAGTTCAGGGTGAGGAATTCTTGCATGCTCCGGCTGTGCCTCCACCTGCCAGCCCACAACAGGCTCGCTGGTTTTAAACCCAGATTTAAACACTGATGGCCTCAGGCTTTCCTACCCAGGCAAGAAAACAAGCTGTGAAAAAAAGTAAACATGTCACTGAAGTATTTTCCTTTCAGATGGGTTGATCTTTCTGAGCTCAGAGAAAGGACACAAGGAAGCTGCTGTCAGACATGAGGATACCAGCCTTGACTTCACAAATATTTGAATAATGTTTGCTGAACTTTATGTGTTATTCCAGAAGAAACAAAAAAAAAAAAAAAAAAAAAAAAAAAAAAAAAAAAAAAAACAAAAAACCAAAAAACCAAAAAAAAAAAAAAGAAGGGAAGAGGAAAGGCTTCACTGGACTCTGGCAGATGTGATTCCCTCAGGTAACCTCAGTGCTCACCCCAGGCTCAGCAGCTGCCATCACCGCTGGCTACATTTGTCCTGGCATGCCTGGATGGAATCCTTGTGGGATCCAAAGCTCCTTTTAAAGGGATGGTGACCCATGGGGCACCATGAGACCCTACCCCATCTCCATCCCACCCCACGGGCACACATGGACTGCTGCCACAGGGATGGGCTCTGTGCCTTGCTGGGGCACAGATGGGACATTGTTTGTGTGGGACCTCCCTCGAGTGCCTTTGTGCTGAGCTCCCTCTGTGGTTTCCTGTATTTGAACCCCTTATCACAGCCCTGCCGCCAGAACATGTGCTTGGGAGGGTGGGTTTTATGGGTTGATAAGGTTTTATTGCAGCCAGACTTATTGGTGGATGTCTGAAATAAAGAGATGGGGACCCTGAGGAGATGGGGTCTAGGCAGCTCCAATTTCCACTGAACTCCACTGGACACAAGTTTTAAGTAAAACCCAGCCAGTTTTGAGTCCAGCTCAGCCATACCTGGGAAGGTCCTTGTCAGAGAGCTCCAGGGCAGTTGCAGTTTGTACTTAGAAACTGGGTTTCATTGAAATATTTATTTCTATTCCCTGGCAAGAAGAAGCAGCCACGGGGATGTGGTGCATGCAGTACCCTGTCCACACCTCAGCCCTATAACACACCTCAGGAACCCCTCAGAAGCCCAGAAGAGTGAGGGCTCCCCACTCCTCACACTCCATCACAGCCTTCTCTCCAACACGGGCCAGGCTCTTCTCTTGGCAGCAGCTTCCATTTAATTTTTTCTCTTCCTTAGCATCAGATTAGAAATAAATTAAACTGGCCAGTAATGACTTTGCCAGGTGCTGACTGCTCCTGCACTTCAGCTCTGAGTGTCCTTTGTGTGCGTGTGTGTACAAGCGAGGAACAATGATTAAAGAGCCTTTATTAGTCCCATGACTAAGCTGTAATAGGAAAAACCTGTGTCCTTCCTGCCAGTGACCAGCACGGGGAGAGCAGCTCTCCAGGAGTGCTCTGCCCCTGCTCCTGTGCAGGGCACAGTGCTGTGGCCACGTAAGAGGGTTTTCTGATCTCTTTTACCCCAGTGAACACACAGGGAGCGTGGTGTCAGGCATGGAGATGGTTGTGTGTGGTCTCCTCAAGCTGTTTGTGTCCCACGTGCTGGCTCCCAGCAGGACTGGCTGCTCCCTGGGTGCTGCAGGGGAGTGGGGGCTCTCAGCACTCAGTTCCCTCCACGAGCTGGTGGCTCAGCCTGCCCCTGCTCACGGGGATGGTGGTCCATCCAAGGACACGGGGTGATGTGGAGGCTGCAGTTCTTGGGAAGGGATTTGTTTGCAATGACCTGAACCAATCTTCCCCTAAATCCGTGCTGTGACCTGACCTCCAGCACAGAAACCCCCCCAGCAGTGCCAGGGAGCCTGCTCTTCCTGATTTATCCATCAGTCTAACAGAAGAATTACCTTCTAATAAACTTCAGCTTGCTCTTACCCAACCAAACACACCAGAACCTTTCCAGAATGTCTTTTACTTCTGAGATGGCAGATCCCAGGACATTGCCCTGGCTGCAGGCTGAATTGCAGGGCATAAACAAACATCTTCAGACAGATGTTGTCAGACACTGGCAGTGGCTGTGCTGTTGGCATCCCTTGGTCCCAGGGATGTGTGACTGTCCTGGACCCACCACCATGGAAATGAATTAGGGACTTCTGGGACCTTGGAAGTGCTGAGGGAACATCAGGTCACAAAAACAAAGCAGCCCAAAGTTACTGCTGCTGTCTCTGCAAGAAGGGACCAATTACTTCAAGTATTCTGGGCCAACAGATACAAACTGTGGCCAGACACAGAGCCTGCCCTCTGGATGTAAATCTGTCAGGAGTCCAAGTGATGGGGAAAGAGCTGATTTTTACATTTTGGGTTGAGAACTCTTCCCAGCACAGGGCTTTAAGCTGGTGGCTCATCCCTTCCCCACCACTTCTGCCACGCTGCAGCCAGCCAGAAGATGCTGCAGAGGAAATTTCAGGGAGCAACTCGAGAGAGAAAACAGAGCAAGATATTTTCTTTCCTCCCCTATAGCTCCACTCCCGGGGCATCCCTTCAGAAGCTTCATTAATGTAGGAGGAGGCAGAAGGCAAACACTGGGAGTGGGCTGCCCTTTCCCCTGGACCTGCCTCCTCTGAATCACCACGCTGGGCTTGCAGCACTTCCTGCAGATGCCCCCTGGGCCCATCCCTCCTGCAGGACCCGGCGCTGCCATCCCCGCTCGCATACAAAGCAGGTTGCATCATAACTGCTTTTTAAACTCCCAGGCTTTTGAAGTCAAAGCCAAAGTTTGTTTTTACACCTGATTCGAGCCAAGTCCCTTGTTCCAATGTTTACGAGAGTCTCTTTGGTTAGCAGGAGCTCACCTCACCTTTATAACAGTCAGGTTATCTCAGCAGTGTTTGTCCACACTGGCGAGAACCTGGGCTCTTGAAGAACTGAAAATCAAAGGAATCTGGGCTCTAGAAGGACCGAAAATCAACGTCATGAGAGACACCAAACAACAGCTCTACTGGAAGACTTCCAGCTCTCTCTTCAGCCGTGGCTGAGATTATCAGAACTCCCTGGAGGGGAAGAGACATATTTTGAGGACAGACATCCTTTAGAGGAAACGGGGAGAACCTCAAAAACAGGGCCTTGAAGTTCACAGGGCAGGGATGGAGTCAGCTGCACCATCACTCACCCCACATCCATGGTGCAGGAAAAAATGCTCAAACTGGGTGGCAGGGACCCCCAGCATTCCCAGGAGCAGTGGGTTTGAGCAGGGAGTGACTGTTCCTCCACGTCTGGGCTCTTTTTGGGAGCTGTGTAACCCCTGTGACAGCTCTGGCCATGGCACAGCAGGGCACTCCCAGGACCCCTGGCATTGTGTGCTCTCTGCTGAATATTTGCAGGGCAGCAGTTTACAGACACCACCCCGGCTGTTCACAGCACCTCGGTTTCCCCCAAAATCATCCAGCCAGGCTTGGAATACACATCCCGAGCGAAGGGCTGGGGCAGAGCCGGCAGCAGAGGGAACCACCACCCGCAGCAGAGGGCTGGGTAACCTCATCCCAAATTCCTCACCGCGGGCACGGAGCAAAGGAGGCGCTCCGGGGAAGATGAAAGCTGAGTGCTTCATGCAGCATCTTCCCCGAGCCGACTTTCCAGTCGCGGCTTGCACGGGCTTCCTCGCGGACATCTGGCAGATGCGCCGGGAGAGGAATGTAATGAGTTGTGCAGATGGGAGGTGCCGCGCTCAGGTTGCAGCCGTGGGGCAGGGAGTCGGTGTTTTGTTTATAAACACGGGCAGGATGACTAAGATAAGAAGGGGATGGTAATTAAATTAAATTAAGGCTCTGGAAGTCGTTAGATGAGCCTGAAAATATGAGCAGCCGCTCGGATTCCTAGTTCTGCAAAACAGGGGCTCACTGTGATGGAGCATCAGAGGGGAGCAGGGGCTCTTTCATCAGCTCAGCGGGGAGGAGATAGACACAGTTAAATCCAAACAGGGGACACAGAGGGGAGTCAGGTAAAAATGAAACACCAGAGCATCAGGGAGGAAGGGAAAGTCCACAAAGGTTCTTCCCGTTCCCCTGGGAAAAACATTCCCAAAGCATGGATGGGGAACTGAGGCACTGTGGGATGAAGGGACGAGGCTCCCACCGGGATTTTGGTGCAAAGAGGAGAGTTTTGCAAAAGTCAGTTGGGTTGTAAATGCCCCTTCCCATCCAGAGCATCTCTGCAGATGGTTTGAGCCTCTTGGAGAGAAGTGGGAAGCAATCAGGTGAGAGGGGAGAGCAGATCAGGAAAGGCAGCCCTGACCCAAACTGTCTGGGAGGCATTTCTTGGCTGAGGGAGTGGAAAAGCCTGTCAGCCACTGACTGGGGATAGGACAAGTTTGGAAAAAAATTAGTTAGGAAGTGTGACAGCAGAGGTGCAGGTTTTAGATGAGTTTCTGTATCCAGCATGGGGGCTGCAGCTGTACCTGTGTCAGCTAAGAGAAAATGATGCTCAGAGCCAAACAAACCCCTAGCACTGGGGCCTGGTGGCTTCTCTTCCCAGAGCTGCTGTTTGCTGAGAGATCCTGTGCCTGTTTATTTTTCTTTCGTGCTTGCAGTGGCCCTGATACACCTCCAAGCCTTAAATGCTTTCCCTGCTGCCCACATGGGGTGAATTGGTCCTGGGAGCTTTCCTACCTCTCTGGGAAGAGGGAATGGGCTGAGAAGGTCTGGATGCTGCAAGGCAGGCAGGGTGAGGGGCTGGGACAGCTCAGGAGAAGGATGTTTCATTGACATCTGTGACCCAGAGACTAATGTCTGCTGCTGTCCCAGCTTGGGAACCTGGCCCCAGAGTACATGATGTAGGGACATGTGCTTTTCTGCTCAGGAGGTGTTTCAGCCTGCTCTCCTGGTGCCAGCCCTTTGCAAAGGGCTACTGGGAAGCACGGAGGAAATACCAACAGTCCTTGCAGCATTAATCACAGCCAGGATGATGAATGCAAATAAAAATGCCCTTGGCTGGATCCTTGGAGAGGGGGAGAGACCCTTTTCCCACCAAGTGTTTTCAGGGTGGTGGTTGACCAAAGCTGGGCTGAGGGAAAGGTTCTCTCTCAAGGGGAGAGCAGGTAACTCATTGGTGGCTGCATGTTTCTAATTAATGAAGTAAGGAGCCATGGCAGCCCTCAGAGCAGCCTGCTGCCACCCTGGAGCCAGAGCCTAACACACTCCCTGATCTCAGGAAACCATCAGCTCACATCCCTGTCAGAGCCTGCCTGGTGTCAGGAGCTGCAGGAAGGTGACAGCTTGGTGTGAGGCTGATGGAGAGGGAGGCACCACCCTGGTGGAGAGGCTGGAGCAGCCAGAAGGATGTGTAACAGCTTTTAGGGATGAGGCTGTTCCTGCTGCCCCGCCAGTGTGGGCAGGTACATCCCACAGGGCGGCAATGCACTCCCACATGGAGTCACTGCTTTGTGCTGACAAATCCTTTCCTCTTTGCCCAGCGAGGCCCTTTTTCCTTCCCTCGGGGCCGTGGGGAGTGGGCTGGTGGCTGGAAGGGCTGGCATTGCTGCACTGCTCTGTGAACAGCCCGTGTCTGCCCAGGCTGCTGCAGGGCTCAGGGCTGAGCCCAGCTCCTGGCACAGCCAAGGGTGCAGAGCGAGCTCAGCATCCCCTGAGGAGCAGGAGGCACGGCTCCATGGCTCCAGGTGTGCTCTGAGCCACAACCACTGGTCCCTGCCACGTTTTTATGGTCAGTGGGGCACCCCAAAGGAGGTTTCACCCACACAGCTCTGTCCTGCTGTGGCTCCCAGGCTGGCTGAGCTCCCCATGCAGCCCCGCAGGGAAGAAGATGATTTCCAAACCACTGTCTGGAGCTTTAGGGACAGCATGTGCCAGCTTTGGTCGTGCTGATCTCCCCAATTAGTCTCCCATCTCCTTTTCTGCTCCTGAAAGCACTCAGCATCATTAATCTGTGTGGGGGATTAATGCCAGGCTGAGCTGGGGAGGCCGTCCCTGGCCCTCTCACACACACAGCCCTGCACACTAATAGTTTTTGCTACCCCTGTCACAGCTGTTAAGGCTACAAAAGCCCCGAGTAATGTGATCTCCCAGGGCTCTTGTCCACAGAGGCCCAGGCACCCTGGACCCTTCTGAAGGCAGGAATGTGGCTGAGCATGACCAAGTTTGTCCCAGCGATGGCCTTGTGTTCTCCTTCCCAACCATCCAAGCAGGAGTTAACTGTGCCTGAAGGATTGGATCAGCCTGTGGGACAGCCAGCCCAGTGCCCCCCCTCTACCCTCCCTGCTCCCATCACCACAGAGTGTCTCAAGTTCAGGGCTGAGTGGCCCAAGAGCCAGGAGAGTGTGCTGCAGGCACTGATGGGCACAGAAGGGTTTAAACCAAATTTAGGACAATAAGCTTGGCATAGATTCCAGCCCTTTTCCCATGATTGTTTTCTCAGGAGTCCATGACTTGGGCACTCTGCAGGAGAGGTCTGACATAGCCACTGGCACGTGCCATGGAAAATGGACCAGGTTGCTTGGGGATACAAAATGCATCCCTGTGCATCACTTACCAGGAATTCTCCAGGCCTGAAAGAAATGGGCAATGGCCACACAAGGTACAGAAGTGTGCTGGTTGCTCTGGGGGCTGAGGGAGCCTTGCAGGTCTGAATGTCCTTTTCCCTTACCCATGGCAAGGTCAGAAAGGAGTGCTGGCTCTAAGTGCCCTCCCTGGTGGCCAGGGCTGGGTGCTTGCCCCACGAGGAGCGAGCCCAGCTGTTGTTTGAAGCCCTGTCTGCTGCAGACACTCCAGTCTGGATTTCAAAGCAGCTGCCGGCTCTTTCCTCGGATCTGAGGTGGCTCAGTGGGATTGGGCAGCTTTGTAATTTGAAACAATGGGGTTAGGGGGGGACTGTGCCGCCGGCAGCCCCAGCCTTACAAGGAAAGAGGATCCCACTGCGTGCACAGCCCTGCATTCCCCATCCTCCCCCTGCCCAGCCTGGGACAGGCAGCCCCAGCCTCATGCCGTGGCCCCAAAGCACCCGATGGCAGAGGACAGAGGACACTGAGATGGGCATCAGGCACAGCTGGGTCCTGTCCCTCCTCGTGCTGCTACAGGTGGGGTTTGGGTTTCTCTCCCTCTTGTTTTCTACACAGTGCTGAAACTCTACGCCAGGGTGGGAGATGCTCGGGGGAATTTGCAATGGCAGATGGTGGGGAAAAGAGAAAAGGGCAGAGCACGCTGCCTGTGGGCACAGGAACACAACACCCCGGGAGGGAGTGTGGAGTGAGCAGCCAAAGGTGGCCAGCCTGCAATGAAAGCTTTTAATGCCCAGGGCTCTCCTCCCTTCCCTACACACACACACCTGCAGGCCAGGAACAATCCCACTCCGGACACCTTTCCCCTTTCTTTCTTTTTCTTGCTTTTGCTCTCTTCTCCCTCTAAAACAAAGATGTTTCTCCAGATGCACTGGTCCCCATCCAACAGATCCCTTTGTCTTGTCGCTTTGAATTATGTTTTCTTTGTCTGCACTCACCATCCTCCCAGGCTGAGCACTGGATGTCTCATTAGGAGGGAGATTCTGGTCAGCGGTGCCAAAACTCCTCGCAGTGCTGACGCTGAGGGATCCTCACTGGAGTGAAGATGCTAACAGCTACATCTCAGCCAAGGGAAGACTGTAGAATGAAGTCAGAGTGGAGAGATGCCCGAAGGGAATTAGGAAACTTTGGGATGATTTTAGGATTATAAAAGGGATGAAGAAAAATTACAGGAGCAGGGCCAAAAGACTTCTCACCCCAAGCACAGAATTTCCCATGCCAAATGAGGCACAGTGCCCAGCTCTGTGGGGCCACGTGAGACTCCTGTGGATGTTGTCCCCAGGGAGAGGCACAAGGGCTGCTCTGGCACAGGCCACACGCAGCCCTGGGTGATGACAGCTCCTGCTGTCCCCTGCTCCAGGGCAGGGCCCTGAGTCACCATCCCTGGGTGGGATGCCCTGAGCTGCCAGGCAGGCGGGTCCCGCTGAGCAGCCCAGCTCTGTGGTGACTTTACTCCAGACCTCAAAGGGCAGCTGGGTGCTCAAACCCAGACTCGTTCCTTCCAACTGGCTCGATCTGGAGTAGAAACAGAAATGAGCTCTCCCCGCAGGCCTGCCCTCACTTAACTTTGCAAGAGGAAATTTTCTCCCGAGCTCCAGGGGTTGCAGGACATTTTTGATGTGAGGGAGATATGAAAAGCAAACCTGACCTTTTCAACCAGAGAAAGGCTGTTTCCCCACAAGTCTGTGTCGCAAAAAAATGTTGGGTTTTATTTTCCTCCCAACGCTGCACTGAAAACAAACATCCAAACCTCAAACTTTACTACAAAGCACAATTGTCTCTCAAAACCAGCTCTTAGCCATTTCTATCCGGCCCTGCCTCCCTGTGCTGCTCCTGCCTCTCTGCAGGCTCAGGGAGAGTGGTGGGATCAGCCTGGGAAGTTATTCTGTTCCCACCAAACACCTTGGCTAGCATGGAGTCCTTTTATTGCCGGGATGTCATTCACACTGTGCTTGTTTAACACACATACCAGCTGCCTCTTTTCATGCTGCTGGTCTGAGAGCGAGGGCTGAGCTCTTCCCAAGTTCACAGGAAGATGGGCTCATTTGGGGACGTGGGATGTAAATCCCCTTGAACACTGCATATATTTGCATCTGCATCTGATTTTATCTCCTCTCTCTCACTGCAACATTCCCCTGCCCTGTCACGTTTGGGAAATGCAATGGATCCCTCACAGGTTGAGTTTGGGATTCTTTTTCTGCTGCTGGTGACTGGTTTACTTTTATTGATTTTTAGGGTCCCATAATGACCAAACAAGGACTTGTCTCCATCAAACATCATGGCTGCCGCTTAACCACCACGTGGCCCCCAAACCAGCATCATCTGGAGTGGCACCACCTCCTCAGGCATGGAGCAAGCCCTTCCTCAGCCACTGTGACTGTTTTCCCACTTTGGGACATAACAGAAGATCCTTTCAACAACATTTCCTTTGAAAAATAATCCATCTAGCTCTGTTTTTGGAAAGTGCTCCATGCTCTGCACAGGAAGAAGTTAATTACTGTCCGGGGGGTGAGGGCGTGTGTTCTCAAATGTTTTAAATGTTTAATTTTCTTGAAAGAAAAACCATCTCTGATCTCTGTTGGATCCTCTCCCTGTTTACACAGAGGGTTTCTATTAGCAGGGCCAATGGTACATCCCTGACTGCCATGTCCGTGTCCTTTTCTTCTTCCCTCAAAACAGGAACCCCTCCCAAGGGGGTGTGTCCCACCTCTCTGAGCACCTCTCTCCAGGGAGCAGGGAGGGCCCCAGCTCTCCTGGCAGTGTCTGCTCCCAGGACTGCTCCATCCAGACCCTGAGCTGTGTGAAATGATCTCTAACTGGTGCAACTTTTCCTTTCTTGCCCATTTTCCAGGAAGATGTGGAAAAAGTGAGATGGGTGACCCCCACCTCATAGCCCCTTTCAGCAAGGAGGATCAAAATGTCACTGAGACCTTTGCTGCTCAAGCCAACCTCTGCTCACATCAGCTGGGGATGGGCCATGATGATGGGGCATCCACAGCTCTTTCAGATGAGGTTTTCAGGCAGAGGGTGTCCCCCAGACATCCCTGTCTCCCCATCATGGAATAGTGTTTACAGTAGGGACATTTGCTTAGTCCCAACCTCCTCTAATGGCATTTGGGGTCTCTCCTACATCCCCTTTGCACTATGGATAGGCACAGCCTCCCAGGCCCACCCAGATGACCCCAGCTGTTGGTCCCCAGCTTGCTGAGGTCCTTTGTGGGGTGCTGAGCTGGTACAGAGGTGCTGGGGAGATGGGCTCTGTGGTGGGACAGCCCTGAATGCCTGGCCAGGACACCCAGAGCTGGCAATTCCCATGGAGAATTTATTTCCTTTTGTTATTGCTCCTTATCTCAGCCCTGCTGGTGCCTCCAGTGCATTGTTAGGGGTGCTGATTTCATGTTGATGAGAGGATTACAAGAATGACCATCAGTATGGTAATACCCATTTGATTTTTAATTTATTACAGTAAGGAAGAGGTGACTAAGAGGAAGGGCTGGGTGACCTAAGTGTGCATGCTGTGACATTTACAGGCTGTGCTGGAGACCAAGGTGGGCAAGCCTTGTGGGGCCTCTGGATTTTAGAGGCTGTTCCATGAAGAGTTCAGGGCTGGGGCTGTCACCTTCTGGAAAGATCCACCACATGAGCCATTGTGTGGGGTGGATGATGTTCTCAGGGTCTGATCCACTTCCAGAACCTCTAGACCAGTGTTAAATGAGTGGGGTCCCATGGAAGAGCAGATGGACAGGGTTTGCTCTTTGTGCACGTGTGTGGACGTGGAGGGCATTGGTTGTGGGGCTGCTGAGAAATGGAGAAGGAGTTTGGCACCTGATTGTGGAGCACTTGGGGCATTGGACAGGTTGAGGTGAACAAGTGGGACCCTGAAGGCTCTGCATCTGGGTTTCACAACTCCATCTCCTGGGATGACTTCAAACCTCTCCCAGCCTTGACTTTCAGCTGTCAAGTTCCTGTGGAGCCCTCTCCCAGAACAACTGGTATCTCACACCCATGGATTGTGTCCTCAAAATTGTCCTGCAGCAAGCAAAGCCACAGAACCCCTCTGCAGCAGGCTGGGTGCACGATGCAGCTCTGTGAGCTGAGGAACAGGCTCAGATTGCTCCTCTCAGCTACCCTTCACCAATGTCATCCATATTGTGGGCTCCAAACATCCACCTGTGTTCAGGATAAGCCAGGCTCAGCCTGCAGCAAGCAAACCAGGCTGATGCACAGACTGCATCTGTCCCATCACCAGAGCGTGGATGGCAAAGAAAGCTCATGGGAGAAATGGGAGATGGAGAGGACAGGAGGAAGAGGAGACAGGGCAGAGGGCTGTGCTGGGAAGGCTGTGGGGGCTGAGTGTGCATCCGGCCAAGCCCCGTGCTGCTCTTCACACTGAGAACCACTGTGGCTGGAGGAAGGGGCTGCCTGGGGAGCACTCAGCCTCGCCTCTGCAGGGTCAGGGCCCCTCACAGCTTTATTTTGGCTGTGGGGGCGGCAGCGATGCTTTGCGGCGAGCTGTTGGGTGGCTGGCGGGGCTGGAGGAGCACCAGAATGACTTTATTTTGGAAATATGTCTCTGTGGAGCACTCAGTGTCCCTTGGCTATCCCAGCCCAGAGCCAGCTGAGCCGCTGGGACCTGCTCCACTCACAATTGTACTCGCCCTGTCCCTTATGGCTCTGCTGGGAAAAGAGCTGGCGAGGAAGGGAGCCAAGCCCGCGCGCGCTCATGCTCCCTTTGGCACGCCTGAGCCAAAGGCTGGTTCCTTTCTTCCTTTCTTTTTCCTTTCTTTAGTCCTTCTTTCTCCCCCAGGCACGTTTTTCAGGTTGATAGTGCAGCAGAGAGGATGAGAACGTGGCGGGGTTTGGCCAGGATTGCGGAGGGGAAGCGGTGTGGTGGTGCTTGGCAGCACCGCGTCTGCTGTCGGGCCAGCCGGGTGCCAGGCAGGAAAGGGCGTCCCCAGCCCTGCTTGGAGCCAGACGAGGAAAGGAAAGGGATGGGGACAGAAAGGGCAGAGTGGCGCCCAGGGAGGGGTCACACCAGGTGGGAGAGTGCCCGGCTCCCCCCGGGCAGGTTGTGCCCTTCAGCCTCACCGCAGGCTGGAGAGCGGGGCTGGGGGGACAACGCGCTGTTGAATCTGGCCCAGAATAAACAACCTTCTGCTGCTGGAGAAAACAGCTGGCCTGTTTTCCAGGCAGACCGGGAAATGGTGGAGCCTTTTTCCTCTGGCCCTGTTCCAGCAGGGAGCTGCAGCAGCATTAACCCACTCTGGTGGATGGGAGCAGGGACCTTGTCCCAGGATCGGCGCTGGCTCCCAACGGGTGGGACGAGGCTTCTCCCATTTGGTTTTTGCTTTGGCACTGCCACATTTCAGGCTCTCACCATGTTGACCATGGGTCTCCTTGGATGCTGTTGAATAGAAACGCTCTTCCTCAAGTCCTCCTGCTCTCTGGAGGTGCTGGAGACCTGCTGGAAGAATGAACAGAGCTGGAGATGGGTCTGGATGTTCTCACTCAGCTTCCCACACAATAGGGTTGAGGCGGCATTGCAAGCCATGGGGTGAAAGGAGAGCAAAGAGAAACCCACACTTTCATGAGGGACTTATCTTTAAGGAAGACATCCAAAGAGCCACCAATAAAATTATTGTAGCCAAAACCGTGGATTTCCCTTCCCTAGAGTGCATGGCAGCCCCGTGAATTCCCTGTTGTTTTCCCTCTGGAGCAGGACTGAGCTTAGTACAGACACGTGAGTGAATTGGCTGCAGACCCCCTGGAGTTAGCCATAGGATGCCTCCCCACGGGAGGACCAACTTAGCATAAATATTTAATAGCTCCAGTAAATATTTAACTTCTCTGACATGAGTGAGGATGGAAAAAACAGACCCTGGTGGGCAACCTCGCAAAGCCCCTGGGTGAGAGGCTTCAGAGCGCTCTTCCCAACTCTGAGCCCATTGTATGGGCTTCTAGGCAGGACCTGGCTTTCATTAGATGTATGTGCAGAGCCTAACACGGGGAGGCTGTGATCTGGAACCAGACCATTATAAAAATAGCATGCCCTTTGCACGAGTCAAGAAACACCCGCTCCCAATTAAATGGGAACGTCATCCATCTGAGCTTCAGAGCGGCATTCAGCTGGCTCGTGCTCGGCATTGTGATCATCTCTTTGGGCATTTCCAGCTTCAGAGAGCACTGCTGGGAGGACAAGTTTTTTAAAGGACGGGCACAAGTTGTGCAGAAGAGGAAATTCTGCTCTTCTTTGCTCTTGAGGCTGCTCAATGCAATCAACAATCGCAGAGGAATTTTTGCCCTCTCCAGCTGTGGACAGCACATGTTAATTGTGGTTAATGCAAAATGCCACCCTTCTACTGAGGGATCAGGAATGCCTGGAGCAAGAGGAGACCTGCACACCCTTTCTCCAGACCCATGCAAGCCAGCCCTCTCCTCTAACACTCCGAACTTCAAAATTTGGTTTTTGTTATCATTTCCCCTCTTTTTAGTTGAAACACCACTGGCTGAGAGGATGTGCAAGATGCTAGAAAGCCCTTGTCCTGTGTATCCAGCTGCCTCAGTACAGTGGTCTGGGATTTCAGGAACTGGCAAGTGGTCACAGAGCTCTGTCATAGTCTGTTTTATTTTGAAGAGCCAGTTTTGCACAGTGAGACCTAGAAACGCTGCCATCTGGTCGGATGTTTCTGCGCTAATATTAGTGCAGCTAAATATTTGCATGTGGGCCTCTTTTAGCACTGGGCGTCCCAGAGGAATATGGGCCACGTTTCTGGGGTTTTTAATAGAAAGCAAGAGAGGCCATGAAGTCAAAGGAAGAAAAGGTGTCAGAAAACACCAGGTCAATGGAATGGGGCAACGGGGGCACTCCAGAATTGAGAAGAGTCCTCCAAAGGCGCTGTGTGACCAGTTCCAAGTGATGCTAAGGGACTGGTGTGGTGCCAGGAGGGTCTGGGCTTGGGTGATGCTCTATCTTGTGTCAGGGAGGAAGCCTGGCAGGTCAGCAAAGCTAAAACCACTCAGACTCATCCTTCCTGAGACACATCACCCGATACTGGTTCTCTGAACTGTGGTTTCCTGATGCAGCTGTTTGATAAATATTTATCTCTGCTCTATTGCAAAGCAATTAGGACAGCCTCAGAAGTGGGTTTACTCAAGAGGCACCACAAAAATAAGACAATTTGGATAATGAATGTATCTATTTATTTTCCATTCATAAGGGCTCTCCTGAAAGCTCCTGCGGAAACAGGCATTTCCCAAAGCTTTGTGTCTCTGTACAGTGCCACACAAAGGTTAAAATTCACACCTCTGCTGTCGCTCACTTCATACTGGTTTTACCTCAGTGTCCACACACTGAAGCTGCTGGCTTGCACCAGTAAAAGAGAGAGCTGGACAGGCTTTAATCAGACCACTGGCTGCAATTTGGGAGTCTCCAGTGTCCACATTGCATCTCCCTGTGCAGGCTGTTGGGGAGCACTGTAGGTGAACACCCACTAACAGCAATTAGGCTGCAAGGGATTGGTTTTTGCTGCAGAAAAAAAAAGTTGCTGTCCCAGGAACAGGTCTGGGGGTCTTATATGAGCTTCTTGGTCATGGGGAGAGCAGTGGAAGGATGTAGTCTCCAAATCAAGCTGTGAGCTCATGAGAGAGGTGGGTTTCATTTTCTTACTTTAAAGACATTTTACTATTCCTGCTTTCAATTTTGCCTAGGACAGAGAAGGTGCTGGGACCACTCCCAGCCTGCAAGTCCCTACAGTGCAGGGTGGACACAGGCAGGTTACACTGACTGCTGTGGGGTCAGATCAGGGGTCAAGCCCCAATTTCCTGCTCATACCTGCCAGGAGCCTGATCTCATTACAGTCTGAGGCCACTGCCCCAGGGCTGCACCAGGACATTCTTCAAGCCCTGCTGTCAAACTCGGCTACATCTCACCCATTCTTGAGGATCAGCTGTTGTCCCATCCCTGGAGGAGGTGTGGAGAGACCAAGGGGTTTGCACATCCTTCCTGGAGGCACTGCAGGGTTTGCACAACCTTTGTGGAGGAATCAAGGGTGCTGCTGGCAGAAAAAAGGAGCTGGTTTATGGACTTGTAGCACAAACCAAGCGAATCCTCCACGTGTCAGGCCAGAAGATTAACTGGGGCCCAAGACTGGAAGGGCGACAAAGGGACAGAAGAGGTTCCTTTGTTGGATTTGGGAAGAGGCAGCCACCGCACTCTCCTTTGTGGAGTTGCCGCCTCTTGCTTTGCTTTTTTCCCTTCTCCCTTCAACAGGTTGCTCGGCACAAGCCTCCCTGGCATTCAGGGCCATCCCACACCCCCTCCCTTGGCCTGTCACCATCTGCTCACCACAACCCCTCACAGTCCAGCCCCGAGCCCTCGTCCACCGTGGCTCCACAGCCCTTTGTGCCGTTTTATCCCCTCGGTCATAACTCCTCCACCACTTGCCCCTCGCTCCCTCCTTCTTGCCCGTAAAGGCGAGAGGTGGGAAGGGAAAGGTTTCCCCAGCTCTGTGCAGAAATGTTCAAGTGTGTCAAAAGACAAAGCCTGTCCCCTTTGCAACCCACCAGCTGCTGCTGCCACAAAAGCGGGGAGAGGAGGGGGGCCAGGAGCGTGGGGGGCACTTTGTGACCCGAAAGGAAAAACCTTGAGAAAAGAACAGAATAAATATCCCCTCCTTCCGCCCCTTCTTAACAAGAGGGGACAGAATTAAACACTTTTGTTAAGTGAGGGGCTGTTCCCCACACCAGTTAACACGGCTCCTGCGCCCTGTCCTGGTGTCGGACTTTAACTCACTCTGTGTCGTGTCCTTCTCTTCACGGGCAGAAAATTCAATTAGTCTCGAGCAAATGCCTTCCTAAAGGACACAGAAAGCGAAAATAAAGAGAAGAAATCTGCTTTCATCCTGTACAGAAAGAGGCTCTGGGGGGAAAATACAGATTAGGGAGATAAAGAGGCAGGTTTAGGGCTTTCAAAAGGAGTTCTTTTCTTTTCTTTTCTTTTCTTTTCTTTTCTTTTCTTTTCTTTTCTTTTCTTTTCTTTTCTTTTCTTTTCTTTTCTTTTCTTTTCTTTTCTTTTCTTTCTCTTCTCTTCTCTTCTCTTCTCTTCTCTTCTCTTCTCTTCTCTTCTCTTCTCTTCTCTTCTCTTCTCTTCTCTTCTCTTCTCTTCTCTTCTCTTCTCTTCTCTTCTCTTCTCTTCTCTTCTCTTCTCTTCTCTTCTCTCCTCTTCTCTTCTTCTCTTTTTTCTCTTCCTTCTGTCCTTTTTTCCTTCCTTTATTTTCTTTCTCTTTTGGCTTGCTTTCTTTGTCTTTAATTTTTAATTCCTCACCTATCCTCTCTCCCTCTCCATCTCTTGCTCTTTTTCTCCTGCAGCCATCTGATAATCAGAGCCTGATCCCACACACTCCAGTGCTGAATCAATCCAAACCCCTGTGCAAGCAGAGCTTTGTTTGTCTTGCTGTGAGTAAGGCTCCAAACCAGCCCTGGGTCTTTGCCTGTCTACACAGCTGCTCCATCCAGGTACAACCCTACCCCGCTGCCAGGAAAAGCCAAGGATTGATGCAGGGAACCCTTCCCTGCTGGGCCAGCCATGTTATAGACCAACAGGCTTGGGGAATTCTGATTCCCTGGCAATCAGTGGCCACTGGAAACCAAGGGGAACACTTCCAGTGGTTCTGCATCAAGGACCAGCTCCCTGCATGCCCAGAGCTGGGTGCTGCTGGCTGGGCACGGTGCCAGGGGGCACGGAAGGGCTGGTGCCTCTCCACGGGGAACTCGGGGTTTATCGCGCTCAGGAGAGCGGCGAGCGTTTCCCGGCGCTCGCGCTTCCTGCTCTTGATTGCAGATGCTGCTGTCTAATCACAGCTTCCTCCCCTGCCTCTCAGGGCTCCCTGGGCAGGCTGGCATCACCCCATCCTTCATGTTCACCTCCCACCACTGGTTTTCCCCATGTTGTTCACCTCCTCCTCCTCCTTTTCCAAGAAGTTCCTCTTCGTGTGCTGCTCTGGTCCTCGGCTGCCAAAGCTCTGGAGCAAGGGCTGGTGCCTGATATTGCTGCGTGCCAGAGATAAGAGCTAATCTCTGTTTTATGGTCATGAATAAAACTTGCAGATCAGAGTCTCTGTGTGGAAATCAGGACCGTACAAAGCCTCACGGGAGGAGGGAGGGGGGCTGGCAGCACATCCCGTTTACTGACGCCGTTGTTTTTGTGTGAGCCTGCCCCTACAATGTACCCGGCTTTGCTGGCAGGGAGGTACAGCTCAGCAAGCACTGGGCAAGAGGGGACAAAAACATTGGTGGGGCAGAAGACTTCAGTTTTTGAGTAATGAGAGGCTGGGCATGGGGAGTTCACTCTTGAGCCTCTCCTAAATGCAGTCTGCTGTAAGGTACAGAGAGAGACAGGAAAAGAGAGGCACTGAGCCAGATCAGAACTTGATTTTGTGCTGAAATAGCTCACAACAGTCCTGCAGCAACATTTTTAGGCATTGATTTTGTCTCTCAATATCAAGCTTTGGGAGGGAAAGGGACTGTACAAACAGTGTAGGAATTGCCTAGAAAGGAGGAAAATTTGCTGTCCTTCCTTCCAGCTGCTTCCATCTTTTTATGTGCACCCAACACCTGGCAGAAAAGTTGGGGTTTTAGCTTCCATCCTTCTCCCCAGTGTCTTTCCTGCAAGCTCCCTGCCACACAAACAATGGATATGGTTGACTCTTCCTGCTGGCATGGGCTTCACTGCCCAGAGCACAGGGGATGATGGACTGGACTGTTTTCAGGTTGCTTTTGGAGATGAATGTGCAGCTGTGGCCTCCCAACACTTGCCAGTCAGAAGGAGGATGGGCCAAATATCTGAAGTACCAGAGGACAAGACCATGTGGGATGAAGTGAGGAGATGATGGAGTCTCCAAGAAAAAAGGGTGGAAGAAGAAAAAGTAGGAAAAGAGACAGAGGGAGAAATCAGAGGGAGAAAAATCAGTTTGGGTCAGGGGTTTGTGTCTTGGTTTTTCCCTGTGTGCAGGCTTCCCCCAGGTTATCTTTCTCTGGCTGAAAGCTGAAGGGGGGCTGGTGAAGGAACTCTTCAAAACCAGTAGGGCAGTGGCTGAGTGCTGGTTAATGAGTTACTCATAGCCCCGAGCTCCTGTGAGCTGCTTTGATCTCCGAGCCAAAGGAAAGGATGGATCATTCTTCAGCAGCTTCCTCTGCAACATCTGGGCTCGGCAAGAGCCAGCTCTGGATCTCTGGGAGCAGCACAGCCACCACAGCCCCCCCAGGCATGGGGTGCTCCCACTGTCCAGCACTGTGGATGCATCCAAGGGACCTGCTGGAACCTGAGCACAGACTGGTGCCACCAACAGCTGCTCTTCTGGGCCTGACTCAAGGTTTAGATCTCTCCAACATGGACAGCCCACTGTGCTCCAGCTCCTGTGCCCCTGCTGATGTCTCAGGCTGTGCACTACCCATGGCTTAAATAGTTCTAAGAGAATGGTGGCAGAAACTACCTTATGCCAAGTCCCTTGTGGTTATCCATGAAGTCATCATGGCCTCCTTGACCATTCCCCTGGAGTCTTGTTGTCCTGAGGTTCTTTATTCCCTCACTTTAAATAACATTTTTTCCCTGCTCTACCTCCCATAAACAGGGCTACCAGGCTCCACACTCCCGGGAGGAATTCCCATTCCTGTTCCCTTCATGGTCTGGTGAGACAAAGTACAAAAAATAGTCAGAGGGGAGAAGAAAGCATCTGGTTTTGAAATGAATAGAAGCTGCTGGTCAGACTGCCACTGAGCAGACAAAGGCTTTCCAGCGTGTAGCTGCTTGTCTATGCAGGGAAATTAATTGGAACAGCTTTTCCAAATTAGCTGCATCTGATGATGATAAAAATAATAAAAACAAATAGTGGATTAAGTTAAATTAGGAAAAAGCAGCTTTATTCTGGAATAGGCGTGTCCACATTCCAGCATATTTTATTCCACAATAGCAGCTTTGCTGTGCTGCTCTGTGCAGACAAGCCCCGACACCGGCCCTGTGCACGCTCCTGCTCCTCCTCTGCAGGGCAATCCTGCCTGCTTGCTCTCCCCTCCTGCTGCCAGAGGCTCCTCCAGGCTTTCTGCTTCAGGCTGCTATTTTTCCAGCACTTCTCCCTGCTTGTAAGTCCTCCAAGAGCCTGGTGCAGCATTTCTTGTGGATTTTGTTGTTTCTCATCCCAGTGAAATCTGCCCACAGCCCTTCCCAAACATGTGTGTGACCCTGCTGCCCCGATCTCTGCAACAACCTCTTGTCCAAATTTGGACTAATTCCCACTTTGAAAATTCACTTGATTCCTTTGCTTAGCATCCAGACCTTTTATCCCCGAAAGCTGGCTCCTGGATTGCACAGGCAGCTTGTCTGCCTTCAGCTTAGCTCCTAAGTGACATCTGCACACACATACAAAAATCCCAGATTTATTTTGGATTGGGAAAGATGAGAATTTGGCACACACAACCAAACTGTGACCTCTCTGACCATGCTGCATTTGCAGAGCCTGGTTGCTGGATCTCATTTCATTGCTGCCAATTCCATGGGCCCAGTCTCCAGTGGGGTGAGCAGGAGTGACTCCACTGACCATACAGAGCTACAGCATCTTACATCAGATTAGGATCTTGCCCTTTCTATTAGAAGAAAGACATAATTTTAATTATCTTGACATGTTTATCACTGTGAGCCTGGGCCTGTTATCTCCACAAGTTTATTCTCAAATGTGCAGAGCTGCAAGAACACGATTGTCTTTTGGTAAAATCCCGTTTGAGGTATTTCTGCAGCTGCACTTTGTGTCAAATGATAAAAAATGTGCAGGGTGACTTTCCTTGCATTGTTGGGCAGGAGTAGCTGCTGTTTGCTGCAAGCCATTGCCTACACAATGGGCCTTCAGCTATTACAGTTAATTTATGGGTCTGCATGTGTTTACCCTCAAACCGTCTTGCAGGGAGGGTTTAAAGACATCAGAAAAGCGGTTTGTGTAAGTTTCCCTAGAAGCTGTTTCTCTGTGAGGATTGAAGTGGAAGAGCTGCTGGTTTGCTGTGTGCCAGGCTGATTCCTGACCCCACACAGCAATTCTAGGACTCATCCCAGAGCCCCTCACCCATTCACAGCAGCATGTGTGATTTCAGGAGTGCCCACTGCCACTCAAACCCAGCTGCCCCATCTCCCTTGTTGGTGTGCCCAAAGCAAGACCCTACTGCCTTTTTTCCTTCTTTGACCTTTATATCATCTCCACAAAGGTTTTCTTTTTCTCATTGACATTTTTGATGTGAATTTGAAAAAGACTTGAACCTTCTGCCCTGTGGTCTGCTGAGTTACCTGCTTGACTCTGCATCCATCTCACTGTGGGACTGACCAGTCATCCTGCAGATTTCCTTCTCCCTGTTGGACCAGCTTGCATCAGACATAGTAAATTCCTTGTCAATTATTATTTGTGTTTATTATGTGCTACACCAAAGGGCCCAGGCATGCTAGGCATGGGGTCCTTGACCAACACACAGAAAATATTCTCTCTTTCCCACCAAATTTTATGATCGAAGAACAAAACACAAGATAACCAAGGCTTGTCAAAGAGCCCCAGACCACAGTGTCAGCCAGCCCTAAATAGTCCCAGCATCATCAGCAGGACTAAAAATAAATCTAGTGAGGCTTATTTTCATTATTATTCTGCCAGAATATTTCTCCAGCATATGACCTCGCTCCAGCCCCATTCCCAAAGTTGCGAGGAACAGCCTTCCCTCCTCCTCTCTGTCCCACCATTCCCATCCCCTCGGGAGCCCTGGGGTGCCTCAGGGTGCAGCAGCAGCAGGTGGCAGCCGCGGGGCCGGGTCACTTGTCACAGCCCCCGCCGCCCCGGGCTCTGTGTTTGTTTGTCCAATGTGGCCCAAAGGGCTGGCCCTGCTCGGGTGGCAGCTTCATCCCAGCCTTGCTCCTGCTTTTCTGGATCTCACTGCTGATCCCCAGGGCTGGTGCTTTCCCCAGACAGCAGCTCTCACACGTTTTTCTGATGGGGTCTCTATAGGTCAAGGCAGAGCCCAGTCAAAGCCAGGTCCAGTGACATGGGAGGGAATAAAGCAGCAATAACCCATCCAGGATAAGAGCTCTGCTCCTCAGCAAGCCTAGGATAGCATGGAAGTGGCTCAGGAAGTGGCTGGAAGTGGCTTTGTCCCTTTCACACCAGTGTTCAGCCATTTAGGACAACATGGGCATCTCTCAGTGCCATGCTGGTGCATGGGGACACATCCTGGCCTTTCAGCCCCGTGCTGGGGGATGAGGGACCTTGCTCAGGCAGGTGCAAAGCGCTGCTGGCAAAAGGCAGAGTGACAAGAGAGATTGGCAATGAGAAATTGCTCGTGGTCACAGGGAAATTTCAGGATCATAAAAGCTCGCTGTGATCTGTAATTGCCAGGTGGAGGTTGGGGAATCAAATACAGCAAGCAGGTTATGAAAAGGAGAAAGGAACAGTGTGGCCAATGACAACAATCAGGGGAAACTTATCTCCAGACTCAGGGTGCAAGTTTAATTTTACCCTTTGCTCTCCTTCCCTTCATTCAGTGGAGCACAATGGCAAAAACAGCTTTGGATATTTCTCCTTCCCCTGAGGGATGCCTGCTTGCTCTGGTGTGGCAGAGCTCAAATTCTGGGATCAGTGCCCTAATCCCAGGGCTAGAAGAGGAGCTTCTAGCTCCTGCCTCCTGTGCCCTTTCATTCACTGTTAAAAGCAGGAGTATTGCAAATCTCTGTAATGGTCTACAGAGCTGCTCTGCCAAAGAACTGCTTGGTTTCTTTACAGCAGACAAAAGCAGAGACAAAACTACAGTCCAAAGCAGGGACAGAACATGCCCAAGTCTGCTGCCAAGGAGGGGACAGAGGCTATAAGTCACTCTGCTGCAGTGACAGACCCGATGGCAGCAATGAAACAGAGCTCAGCCCCTCTCACATCTGCAGGGATGGTCAGAGGGAGCCTGGGGGTGACAGGGGGACACAGAGCAGCCCTGCCAGCCTCAGGGCTCATCCCATGGCCAGTGCTAAGCGTGTCACCGTGAGAGGGAAGGTCAAGAAGCAAACCCACTCTCCCCTTGGAACAGAATTGCTTTCATAGTTGCACCCCAGCACTTCCCAGCCTTTCTGTCTTTTGCTTAATTAACTACAGAGCTTGTATGATTTCCTCTTTTTTTAGGGAAAAAAAAAAAAAAAAAAAAAAAAAGAGAAGAAGAAGAGAAAGAAAATCAGAGAAGAATGCCATTTTTTGACAACGCCCCCCGCCCCCGCGGCATCGCTGGGATCTGCAGCCCCACGGCCGCTTCCGCCGCCCCCGCAGCAGCCCCGCGCTGCCCGGCTCCCCCGCACACAGATGTGGGCTTCCCCCGGGCCCCGGGCTGCGCTGGGAAAGGCCGAACCTGCCACGGCCCTTTCACAGCTCTGTCAAGAGCATCCCCACCCGCTGGGGCATCCCCCGCACCCGCACGGCCCCGCGGGGGCAGCCCCGGGGCTGGGGAGCGCTTCGTCCCCGCTCCCTTTCCTCGGGAGGAGGATTCCCGGTAAATAAACAGCAGCTGTTGGTGAAGCGGATCTGGGGCTTTTTCCCATTCTCCTGCCGGAGCTGTGATTGCATCCAGGTGTGGGGAGCCGGGGCCAGAGGCTGGGAACTGAGATGCTGAGCACCGGGATGCTCATTTGGCACAGATTTGGTACCTTTCAGTCTGAACAGTGATGGGATGACTCAGGTCTGAAATACAAGACTCTTGGGGTAACAGCGACCATGCTTCAAGTCCTGGGGCTGTCTGCAGTAGGGGAGGCAGTTTTGGGGCTGGTCCCCAACCCCAGTTCCCTCTCCTCTCATTTACCCAGCTGTCACATCCCTCTCCCCAAGACACAGTCCCCATCACCTCAGACTGTACCAAAGCCCTCTGTCTTGGTGGAAACTTGGCTTGAGACACAGGAAACCAAACTCAGTTTCACTTCAGTTTGGTGTTTTTGTTTGGGTTTTTTTTTCGTTTTGTTTTGTTTTTCTTTTAATGTTGAGCTAGATCTACAGATCTGAGATCAGCCCACGCTCAAGGGCCTTTGCAGTCTGGTCGTCACCCCTGCCTGGGCAATACCCTGGGGAGTCTCGGTGTTGCCCTGGGGTGGATGAGCAGCCCCAGAGCCCAGGGATGCTGATTGAGATGAGGTGTGAAAAGGCTCGTGTAGCTCATCCTGCGTGGTGGCTTTGTGCTGTCCCATGGGGTGCAAGGAGGACCCACAAAGGCCACGGGTGAAAATGCAAAGTCTCATTTTCACTCACTGGGGAGGGAGCTCGGGTGAAAGGAGTCAGGGTAGCCCAGGAGCCACATCCCATGGCTGCACCCGGTGCCATCTCCTTCCCAAACACCCACGAACTGCTCACCCTGGTCATGCTGACTGCTCCATCGGGGACTTTCTCACCCCGGGGTACCAACCAGAGCTGTTGTTGCTCTGCAATGCCAGTTCTGAGGGGAGCAGACCCCAACAAAACACCTCCCCAGGCCCACTGTCCCCCTGCCACTCAGGAGCTGTGTCCCCTGCTCCCTGTGCCTGCCCTGGCAGTGGCACGGCAGGCTCGGCCATGAATCACTGTCTGGCACCGACAGCATCCCCTCCATACCACACCTGCCACGCTTTGGTTCGCCCTTCCCCTGGACAAGTTTTTCCCCCTCCCTTTGAGAGGGGCTCTTTTCAGCTCCCCGTGGAAGGAGCCTGTTCTCCCGGTGATGGATTGCGCCTGATTTCAATATCAATGAGGCTCTGCCTGCACAGCCCCGAGCCGCCTGTTTAGCCGAGGTTTGTTAACAGCATCGCGCTCCTCCTCACATCCCTCCCTGCTGCACCGCGGAGGCAGCGGCTGATCCACGCTGGGGAATGGATTTTCCTGCCAGCCAGGCAGACGGGGCTGTGATGCATCAGACACAGGGATGGCTCTCGGTGGGGTTTGCCCAGGGCTGTTCAGTCAGAGAAGGGTGGTTTAGTGTGGGGTCTGCAGCACTGAGCATGCCGCCCGAGGAGGCTGATGTTGCCATGGTGCCTCCTCTCCCTCTGCTGATTAAAAAAAAAATGAAAGAGAAGAAAAAAGATGATCCTTTCTTTTCTCCCGGGCTTTTATCTCCCCTTCTAAGGCTGTTGGTTTGGGTGCTATGTGGAAAGCATCCATTGCCAAAGGAGCCAGAGGGAGCCATAAATTCCGGCGACCCGAGTAATGCCTCTTGCCCCACACCCCATCCAGTGAGGGCCCTTTGTTCTTCCCAAGGGCTGTGATTTATGGTGCTCAATCCAGAGCTGTTCCCAAGAGAGCTGTCACCCTTGTCCCCAAACTGACAAGCCACCAAGAGGCACCGACTGTGTTTTGGCAGTGCAATACCTGCTCCAAAACAGCAGCCAAGCCCAGACTGAAGGGATGCCTGCTGCTCTGTGTGTTGTATGTCCCACAGGGATCAGAGTCCTGATGACAGCCCCCTGCTAACCAGCTTTTCAAAGCTATCCTGTGGTTTGGAGATCCTCAGCTCCATTCCCACCACATGGGCCAAAGTGGTGTCAGCATCCCTGCGAGGTGCCAGCCTGGCAAGCTGGTAACAGGCTCCTGACTGCCAGGCTGCAGTTCACTGGGAGCATCCTAGGGGCTTCTTCAGCAATAAAAATCACCTGCTTGACTAATATCTTACCTGAGAGAGCAGAAAAGGCAGAAACTCTACTGATATCGACCTCCCATGCTGAGAAAGTGAAGTGCAATCATCCTAGAGAAGCACATCCTTCCAAGCCATCCTGGCTGCCATATGTGGTCAGATCCATTCCTCTCCTCCAGGTGAGAGGAAAGGGAAGTCCCAGGGAAAAGGTGAAGGAACGATGTGAATTACTCATCCAGCTCTGGCTGGCCCAAAAGGCAATCCCCCATCTCTCCATGTGAGTGCAGGACACTGAAATCTGTGCCTGTATCTCTGGGGATCTTCGAGAACTGCTGAGCCAGAGTCAGCATCTGTTCCCCCCTCTCCTCTCCCCTCCCCAGAGTTTAGTTAAGCTTCATGTCATGGAGAAGAGGAAAAGGAAAACAGAGGGCGAGGGGAAGCAATGCAAACTGTAAAAACAGTGAAGGACTCCTCCAGTGCCCTGGGGAGCTCAGGAATGGGAATGAGGGTCTAAATTTTCCAGTAGAAAAAATAAACTCTCCTGATGAACCAGGGAAGTGAGTTCCTCTGGATTAGGTCAAGACAGTTTGAAATTTTGGGGCTGCCAAACAACTCATCCTTCTCTGCAATCCCACAGCTTTGTCTCTTTGATACCTGGGTTTGTCTCCCACATCTGTGGCTGAGTTTTGGGCTTCTGTGCTTGTTCCTGTACTAATTCTGCTCCAGGGATCCAGGTGAAAGCCTGTGGCACTGCCAGTGTAGCCCTTGTGGCTTCTAATGCTGGGATAATGGCACAGCTATCCTGCACCTGCTCTTACCAGGACCTGGCTGGATAAATCTGACCACATAAAGACCCCATTGCCCTGCTTTTATTTTTGAACTGGCACCTGTTGTCACACACAACACAGTGTGGTGGCACAGTTGATCATGTTTCCTCCAAACCCATGAGCCAAGGGCACAGCTTGGCTTGTCACCACAGTGCACGTTCACCAGGGTCCCTGTGACAGCAGGCGGGGTGGCTGTCCAAACTTGGCTCTTGACAGAAACCTGACAGAAGCTGAGATGAAGTTTCCTCTCTCCACAGCTCACACGGTGACAGCAGCCGTGAGGGCACGGGGACGTGCCTTTCATCTTGGCCATCACTCCTTCTCTTGACTGACCAAGCCAAGACTTCACCCCTGGACTTCTCCACCGGGAAAGGTTTTTGCTGACTTTTTGTTGAGATTTGCTTCCAAGACTGGGGCTGAGCAAGCAGCTGGGGATGTGCCAAAGCTGCTGCTCGGAGACCCGCTCCCCGCCGGGGCCGCGGGGGCTGCTGGCAGCGAGAGGAGCAGCTGCGCACACGAAGTTGCATCACGGAGGATCACGGAGGATCACGGAGGTGGATGTAGGTGGGGCCCGGTGGCGGGCGGTTCGTGCCCTGGGGCTGCTCCTGGCTGCGGTGTCTGACAGCTGCTGGCAGGTAAGGGCTGGCCCGCAGGATCAGCGCTGTCTGAAACGCAAACGCGCACCAGAAAAAGGAGCCGGGGGGCAGGGATGGGCAAGCACGCCGGAGTCTTCTTGACAGCTGGATTTCCTGTGCCTGCGCCAGCACCCTGATGCAGGTCTCTCCCCAGGGCCTGTGCAGCTCCTGGGGCTTCTGCTCCCTGGAGATGGGGAGCTGGAGAAGCCCGGGGTGCAGCGAGGGGTCTGCAAACCCCCCACTGTACAGGCAGCCCTCACCCCAGTGCTCCCTGGTGGGGATGGACTGCAGGGAGGAGCAGCTTTAGCCCCCAAGCAGAGATTGAGTGGGATGGAAATACTCCAGCAAGTCTACAGTAGGAAGGTAAAACCTCTTCCAAGCCCAGCTCCCTGCAAAGGTTTCCTGGGGGCTCAGCTGGAGGCTGTCTAGGGATCTAACCTTGCACGGGCGAGACGTGCAGCCGCCTCCTGCACCCACTGCACTGCCTCCTGCCAAGCCACAATCCACAAAACAGAAGTAACTGGGATCACACGAGCTGTATCTCCGTGGGTTTTCCAAGTAAACGCCTGGGAAGACTAAATAGTATTGATCTCTCCCCTTTCTTCTCTGGAAATTCCCTGTGTGTATGGGTTTTTCCATCCAGCCTGCACATGGTGGTAAGGAATCCAGTTTTGGTAGCTGCTGCCTTCCCAGTCCATCTTGTAGGAAGCAAGAACACAGATTGAATGATGCTGCCAAGTTGTACCACGTGCCCATCAGGCACTTTTGGCAAGTTCTGGAAGTGAGTAAAACGCGGGGCTGCCATACGTAGAGACATCCCTAATATTTTCCTGGGCAGCTTTGTGGCATGCAGGGCATCAGCACTGTGGTTAATTAAACTGCAGTCTCCACAGCAACCGGGCAGCAATGGGAGGAATTATATATTTGCTTTTATTTATAGTGGCAGCCTTCATCCTGAGATTAAATGGGAACCAGCCCCTCTCCCCGCACACACAGCAGCTCCGGGGCAGCTTCTGCAGCGGGAGAGGGAAGAAAAGGCTGCTTGTTTCTCAAGATGCCCTTTGCTATTCAAGTTCCTTCTACGTGGTTTTATTCAGCTGCATCTTACACCAGGCATCAAACAAGCCCCAGACTATTATGTGCTGGAAGTTTTCCCCATGGAGAAAGCTGCTTGGATCCGCCTTGTGTTTTCCAGTCCATCTCCCCAGTGAGACATGCAGACAAGTTAAAACAGGCAGATTTCGACAGGGCCCAGAAAGAGGGTTGTGAAGGATCTGCCAGGCATGGAAGGGCTGCCTCCCCTTGCTCCCTGTCCTTCCCAGTGGAAAATCAGGAAGGCTGCTGCTTTCCCAGCTTCCAGCACGGGGGTTTTCTCACCCTCCAGCACCCACAAGCCCGATGCCAACAAGGTCCCTGGCAAGGAGGAGGAAATTTGTCACACTGGTGGGGTGGGATATACACAACAGGGCTCCAAGCAAGGGTGGGGATTTCACTGCTAATGTGAGCTGAAGGCTGGTTAGGCAAGGGCTGCTCACAGCTCTGCATCCCTGAGATGCTCCCTCCCTCCCTCCTGGCCCCAGGCACCCCCAGGGCTCGGGAATAGGGGCAGGGCTGGGGCACCTCTTTGCCCAGGGGGAAATTCTTCCCATATCTAGAGCTGGAGAGGATCCAGTGGCCAAGAAGATCCCCCAGGGTAGATTACTCATCTTAGTGATGAGCTTTTTGGTTTTCTGGACTATCTGAGGCTCCAAGCATTTGCATCCAAGCCTGGCAGCAGTATTTATTCATTAAATTACTCAAAAAAAGGGAGCTTTAGGTGAGAGGTTGGACTAAGGAGGAAAAAGAAGAAGAGGCAGTGAAGGAAAAAAGGGAACAGAAAAGGGGAACTTTGTGGGGTGAAAAGGCATATTTTAAGGTTCTTTGGGGAAGAGGATCTTCACCTTTATCCAGACCAACCAATTACACAGTTTTGAAAATTTCTGTTTACAGAAGCTTGGCTCAGTAGCTGAGCTGCCTCTGGTGAACAGGACTGAGTTCACTAAAAAATGTGCCCTTTTGTGGGCAACCAACAATGTGCAAATCCAGGACAAATGCAAATGCAGGGCTTCAGCCAAAACAAGGGAGAGAGATCATTTGGAAGATGTTGAAACATCTTATTTCAACCGGGTTTTTTTTCAGAACAAAGTGTGCTTTTTTAAAATCTTCTTTATTTCAAAACAGGTTTTCCTATTTAAACAGTGCTGCAAGCCAAAAGGAGAAGAAAGGTTAAAAAGGTGCAAAGGGAAGGAAACATTGTGGATTTGGTTGGAGGGATGTTTCAGGCTGGGCTGAAACAACATTTTTTTGATATCTTGCCGACTTTTTTCTACTTGGTACTCTTTTGGCACAGACAACAAGCAGAGAAACCCCATCCTGCAGAGCACCCTTGCCAACCACAGATGGAGCCTGCCACGCAGCCACCCCAAAACACCCCTCTGCTGCTTAAAATAACCCAGTTTCTCCTGTTCTCCGCCAAAATTTCGGAACTGCGAGCGCAGCATCGCCCATTCTCTCTTCCTGCTGAGGAAACACACGGGGGAGAAGAGCAAATTCTGCCTGGACTCAAAGTCCCCCCGCGTCCCCGAGGGGAGCCAGCTGCTCCATCCCAACCGTCTCCCACCTTCCGGCACCGCTCCGCTTTCCCACCGGAGCGTGCGAAGGCCCAGCGGCCGAGGAGGAATCGGTGCCTTTGTGCGAGCTGAATGCGGGCCATGTGCTGCGCCGGGGCTGCCGCGGGCCCACCCCGGGCTGCGCATTCAGCCCCAGATTAGCGCAGCTATCAGGACACATTTAGATATGGACGATTTCCTCGCGGAGTGTGGGAAAGCTCTTCCCCGGGCTCGGGGCCCTTCTCTCGCCCATCGTGGCCCAATCCCAGCGCCGGGGGCCGGTGGTTAATCGGATTCCCACCGCGCCAGGCGAGATACAGCAGCGGCGTGTGACCCTCCCGGAGGTGCGGGAGGCTGGGGAGCCCTGTGGGAACCAGGGCGAGGAAGGCTCCGCCAGAAAGGAGGAGATTTTTCAGGGTTCAATAGCCAAGGTCTTTTTTTCCAGCAGGCTGCTGTGCCTCGCAAGCGCGCATCCCACCTGTGATTTCCCCAGCAGTGTTAACCCTTGGTGGCCTGGGTGGATGGAAATTAATTTAGAGGGGACAGAAAACATGTGGGGGAGGGAGGGGAGAGGGAGATACTTCACCTCAGTGAAGTGACATCACCCTGTGCTTTTCAATATCTTGGAACCTTCCTTGTCCAGGCAGGAAAGCTGATCCAGTCTGGAGCAGCAGTGGTTCACCTGCTAAAGCAGCATGCAGGTGATACATCCTCACAGTGCTGATCTTGCCACCTCTGCCCAAACCCGGGGTCCTGCCTGGGAACACCCTGAGAGGTGGGGCAGAGTTCTCCTGTCTGTTTCTGGAGGCAATATGAGCAATACAGAGGTGATGTGGTTTCTTCCCATGAAGAAGCAGCATGGCAGGGACTACCAGGCAGGATTTCTGGCTCCCTCCCTCCCCTAAAACTGTGATGTTTGGTGAAAATGTATGTCATATGGATGGAATTGAGAGCAACACCGTGCAGGCAGAGCTTCAGCTGTGAGCAGGAGGGCAGACCCTGGGCCAAGCACCCAGGGCTCTGTGTCCCCCTCCCAGCAGTGGCCTGGGGGTGGCTGGTGCAGGGATGGGCTGCAACAGAGCCACAGCTTCAGACCTGTGGGCTGACACGTCCCTCTGTCCCCTCCACCCGAGCCGGAGCACCCGGAGCAAACACGGGCTGCCTTGATGGCTGCCCCAGGTACGGGAGCCATCAGGATGGAATCAGGATGGCTGATGGAAACCTTGAGACAGGCCTTGGGGGCTGGGGCCGGGATGGCTCGTGGGAATCGGCTGCAGGGAGAGCAAACCCCTGCGGGGACACTTCCAAAGCGAGTGCCAATCCTGCCACCTCCTCCTCCGGCCCCGCAGCCGCTGCCGTGCTGCCCGCGGACCCCCGCCGCGAGCGGCTCTCATGGCCCCGCTTCCCAAAGCGGGGAGGAAGGACGGCAAACTTCACACCAGCGTGTCAGGCAAGCTCCCAGGACACCTCCACAGCATCCTGCCCCTTCACGCCCGTGCCTCCTCACCCACCTCCTGCTCCTCCCTCAGATGTGGCCATAAAGACATCAGCGGCAGTAAAGAGGTTAATGCGTGCGGCAGGAGGAGGCGGGGGAGAGGGAAGCGGTTCCCATGAACCGGGTCCGAGGCTTATACAGCCTCCTTAGCAAAGCAGAGCATCTGGCCCCGGGGCTCATTTGCCCTGGAGCAGATGGTCCTGTCCTCCACCCCTGCGGCCGGGCAGGCGGGCGGCGGGCGCTGGCTGACGCTGACCCAAAGAGCCTTTTGTCACTGGACATTTCGCAGGAGATGGGGCTGAGCTGAGCGGGATGGGGTGGGGGGAGGGAGAGATGCAGGGAAGAGGTGCCTGGGAGAGTTCTGAAACTCTCAGTCTGAACAGGCTCTTATAGGTGTTTTTTTTGGTTTTTTTTTTTTTGGTTTTTTTTTGGTTTTTTTTTTTTTTTTTTTTTGTTGTTGTTGTTGTTGTTGTTTTTTTTCTAATATAAAAATCCTCCAGAGCTCAGTGTTGAGCCTTTAACACAGAGCCCCCATCTTTAGCTGTGCCCAGCTCCATCTCACTGCTATCCAGAGTGGCCCTGGGAGCTCCTGGCTCTCACTCTGTTGAGGGCACAGCCATCAGTGTGGGGAGGAGAGCCTGGCTTTGGTCAGCCTGCCTGGGCACGTTGTCTTGCTGGAAGGAGGTTTGGCATGTTCAAAGCCACATGTCCAGCTCTGTCTGCCTTGTCACACTGCCCAAGGAGGCTCAGCTGGGAAAGGCTGGCAGCTCCTGCTGGGAGAGGCCTTTGGGAGAAAAGTCACACCTTCTGCCACTCCCTCAGGGCCATGATGCTGGTCTCCCAAAGCCTGACATGCCCTGAGGCAGTAGTTTGGGGATGCCCTGCCCACAGCACAGTTGGAGCCCCCAAACCAGCTGCTACATTCATTGTCTGTGCTGCTGAGCTAGATGTTTTGTGGAGCATCCTTGCCAAGGGTGCTGCAGGAAAGATTTATGGCATGGTGGTTTAAGGATGCAATCAGGGCTGAACTTAGCAGGTTCCTGGTTTCCTAAGAGGAATCTCCCCCCAGTACACAGGATGTTTCCATGCCTGGGGCTGCTGGACAAGGCTGAAGCAAGGTGGTGGAGCAGGACCTCAGCATATTACACTATGTACCAAGTGTGAATCCTGCCTCTGGTTTGCTTCCTTTCCTGTGTGACATCTCTCTGTGGTGTCTGGAGGGAACTTGAGCCTCCACATCCATCTGCATTGGAGAACAACCTCCTTGCTTATCCCCCTCTGAAGAGAGAGTTGAGCTTCCTGATTTATCCATATCTGGGCTTACAATCTCTAACAAAACAGCTCTGGGCCGTGTCCTCGCAGCTGTGACATGATTATTGTTACCAGATATTTAAGTAAACCCTCCCTCCCTTTTGCTGTCCAAGGACTTACAGCACTTTCTCATCACTTCTCTTTGTGCTAGAATAGGATTTCTGAGACAACCCCTTCCAAATTTCTGTTCCAGGTCTGAGGACCTGCCATCCTTCTTTTGGATCTTTCCCCATCCTGAGATGACTTCATACTGTGGCACTGTTTCTTTTGTCTTCTCACCAGCCTCTGAAAACCATAACCCATCATGAGTGATGCTGGATGTTCTGCAATGGTTTTTAAAGATATCCCATCACTGGGGCTTTTGGGACCTCCTCTGTCCAGGAGGAGGAGGAGGAATATCAGCTGTTCTGGCTCCTCCAGGCTTTCTGCTGAGCCTGGCCCAAAGACCCACCTGTGCTGCTGCTCCTCTGGGTGTATGGAGGTGGAAGAAAAGCTGAACTCAACAGGGACACCAGATGAACCTCCTTCATCCCTGCTCTCCTGTGGAAACTGGATCTTCCACTGGCCCCTTGCCAAGGATAAACAGAATTGATGAAATCTGTGACTTTGCCCACACTCTCCTCAGCCCTCTGGGTCTCTGAGCTTCCAGGACAGCTGTAAGTTATTCCAGGGGAGTTTATATCCTCCCATCCTGCTGGGTTTTCCTACCTTGGCTCCACTGTGTCCCAAAGGGAGGACAACACTCGCACAGACTTTCCTCTGGAAGCCTGTTTACTAAAGGATGGGAGTAATTTTCCAGATGTGCTGGAGGGAAGTGTCTTTATCCAAGGACCTGCCCATGGTGTGTTTGTATCCCTGCTAAGGCATCTTTTCCTCTCATGGAGGATGCTGGGCAGCCAGCCCGACTTGCATGAGCCTGGACCTGCTCCCAAACACCTCTGCTGGGGCCGTGTCCATGGCTGCACGCTCCTGCACGCGGCACAGCCTCAGCAGCTGCGGGCAGCTGTCCCCACGCCACGCTGGGGACACCAACCAGCCCTGCCCCAGGCTCAGTGCCACTCCCCAGCTGCTTCATGGGCATTTCTACCTGTCCAAGGATGTCCCTCCCCATCCCATGGCAGCAGGTCAGCAATGCTCGTGACTTCCCACCCAACTCAACGTGCTGCAGAGGCTGCCTCATGGCCTGGCAGTGGATTGCTCTTCCCAGAAGACGTAGCCAGGAGCCAGCTTGGTTTAGGAACAGAGAAAAATAAAAGGAAACACAACGAGCTGAAGTGCAAAAGGAAGCGAGTGGCCAAATGCGAAAGACAAGGGGAAAGCCGATGGCAAAGAACTGTGGTGCAGATGCTGAGCAGAACCGAAAGCCTCGGCTCTGTGGCAGACCATGACGAACCAGCAGATGCAGCCTGGGATGAGTAAATTGGTTTATCACTGAGGGAGAAGGTCATTTGTCACCTTAGGCAAAACCAGCGTGTCACAAATGGGAAACTGCGAATTCTCCGTGACATTGCACCGTAACGCAGAGAAACCACAGATGATGCTGAGGAGGGCAGCCAGGACCCTGGAGGAGCAGGCATTGGGCAGGAAGAGAAAGGTCTTGACCCAACTACGTCCCGTGTTTAGGTTTAAGCAAGTAAACAGTCACATTCATGTTCAAGTGCTTTAATGTTTTATTGGGCCAGGATTTTAAAAGTGTTGAAAAGTCTGTGTGAATCCAGAGCAGAGGCTCGGCTGAGAAAGAGGGAGGAACCAATCAGTCAGCACGAGAAGGCTGGAGATAAGGGATCAGTCAGGGACTGGTTTATATCAGTGAGGCTTCACTGGGGTTACGCAGCTCCTCGGCATGAGGAGCCAGAAGTGGCTCTGCATGGACTAATGCAGTCAGTATCTGTGCTAAATCAGGCGTTTTAATGGTTTTGGGGAGGGGTGAGGGCTGATTTCTTCGAGGAGAAAAGACATTGCACTCTCCTTGGGCTTGTCAGAGCTCTAGATGTCCCATCCCAGGACAGGCAGGGTCATGCAGCAGCCAGGCTCTGTCTGTGTTGGATAGGGCTGGATATTCTCAGACGGGACACCCAGCAGAATGAGCTTGTGTGGCAGCTGAGGCTGAGGACCAATATTCCTTCCTATTTCTCTAGGAAGCATTTAGCATCCCTGAAAGTCCCTAAGTGCAGAAGAGAGTCAGAGATGGGATTTCCCACTTTTTGGGGCTGTAGGTTCTTTGTATCCAGGACCGGCTCTCCCTGGCAATGCCAGAGGGTGCATGGGAGGGAATGGAGACAATCCTGAGATTTCCTCTACATATTCCCACATACCACTGAGTATTTGAGGTTGTTGCTACTCCTCCAGCACAGACCAAGTGTTGTCACCCTTGTGTTGCCTCCTCCTTACACATCCAAGGCACCAACCCAGCTTTGTACCTGGTGCACCTGTATAAGCGTGACCCCCTCT
Organism: Passer domesticus; assembly: GCF_036417665.1. Taxonomy (NCBI): domain Eukaryota; kingdom Metazoa; phylum Chordata; class Aves; order Passeriformes; family Passeridae; genus Passer; species Passer domesticus. The sequence continues at coordinate 12,608,416 of NC_087488.1, forward strand.
CCCTGGGCTCAGGGCTTCCATCCGTCCATCCCTGCTCTTTTGTGGACATCCGAGCGCAGAGGAGAAAGCACCGGGCAGCAGATGTCGGCACAGCCTCCTGATTAGAGATCAGAGTCCCTCTGGAGCAGGGAGGAGCCGCCCACGGGGCAGGTCGGGAGCCTTTGGGCTTTGTCCCCGCTCCGGTGCCGTGCCGGGCCGCGGGTTCCCACAGCTGCACCACAATGGAGGCACAACAGGCTCCTCTGGGGACAAAACCTAATCTGAGAGATACCGGGGCTGAGAAAGATCTTCCTAAAAAGATGCAGTCAAAAGCTCCTGGATGCCCTGTGTCCAGGGATACCCGATATGCCCGCCTGCGGTACGATTACCTGCAGGCAGGCTTTGTCCGCGCTGGCTCCCCTGAATGTCACACTTGTTCCCAAATACCAGCGGGGAACAATGTGGGGGCAATGCAAGGAAAAGCCTCCTCTGTCCCTCCCAGTCTGAAAGTAAAGATCAGATGCCAGCGGTGAAGGGGAGGGAGGGGAATGGTGAGAGCAGAGACAAAAAGGAAAAAGCCGGGGGTTGAGAAGTGCCGCGGTGAAACTGGGTCATGGCTATAGGGTGACAGGCAGAAAAGGGTCCCTGTTCTCAGGGAGGATGAGCTGATGCCTCTGCCCAGTGGCTTCTTGCTGGTGGCCTCGTGAACAGACAGGGCTGGAGGGAGCTGAGGAGAAGGGGAAATATAGAGCCATCCATGCCTGTCTCTCCAGCTACCCTGCACGGTACTCCTCGTGGAGTGAGGTGCTTGGATATTCCCATGTAATCCTTCCTGGGCTCAGAGAAGGGCAGCCACGATGAGAGCCAGCAGAGATTAGAGGGCAGTGAGTGATGGTGGAGTTGGCTTCACCCTGCCACACTCAGACCCTCCCCATGCTGCTGCCACCGTGGCAGGAGACACCACCTTCATGGGGACCAAGGAGCTCCCTAGGGTCTCCTTCAGGATCTCCCAAGTCTGCCCAACTTCCAGACTCTTCACACTGCACATGGATCTTGTAGCCTTTTCCCCACGGACTGCCCGGACATGAGCTGGAAACAATCTGATTTTCCATCCTTATCTTCCCTTCCTGCTGCTGATGAAGTCAAATCTACTTCAGCCCCCTCTTTCCTGTAGGCCACACATGAATTCTTCCTCTCTCAGTGAGTCCCTTTGTCCCTTGGAGGGGATGTGTGTCCAGCTGAGTGTGCTGCTGGGCCAGCAGACTGGTCACTGGTTGTCCTGTGTCCTGTCCCAGATGGGGAGATGGTTGTCCCAGCATTCCCATGGTCCCTGGAGCTCGGGCAGCACAGGCAGGAGCCAGGCTTTATCAAAGACTTGCTGGAAAGGCAAACAAACAGTCATGGTTGCAGTCACTATTCACTGTGTGTCCTCTTTGAGCAGCCACAGGACATCCCCATTCTCTTCCCTGCCTGAGGCTGGAAGGGAAAACCAGCTAAAAAAACCTGTTTATGTCAGCATGGCTGTCCTTGACCCCAGCAGCCAAGGGACACTGACCCCAGCAGCAGGTCCAGCCAGGGAAATGGGGCAGGAAAAGGTGTTTTTCTAGGAATTCAAGCTCTGACCCAAACTCATTGATGTTAGGGGCAGCTTTTATCAGGCTTTGGTGCAAACTTTTAACAAATCACTGGGAACATGGGAGGAAGCAGAGCAGCAGGAGCAAAGACAGATGAGCCAGAGAATCAAATCTGTACAAATCTGTAATGCTCCAAGATCCTTCATTCTGTAGGTAACTGAAAAAACCCAGACATATTTCAATGAAATTGGAGAAGTGACTCAGTAGTTGTGTGGGATCCTAATGGGAGATCCCTTGTGAGGTCCTGGGAGCAAGGCTGGGAACATCCCAGCTTGTCTCCTTGGAGCAGTGGATTGGTAGGAAGGATCATAGTGAGAAGTCCTCTGGTTTGAGCAGTGACCCACTGAACAAGCCACAGCAGGGACAACTGCTGAAACCACATTTTGGGGGGGACACAGGGGTTCATGCCTTGCAAGAGTTGATGGAAGACTTCCTGCAAGGAGAAGACGACCCAAGGGGCAGCCCCAGCTATTGCCAGATGGCCACACAGAGAGTGCGACCTTACCTCACAAGATAACAAGATTTATTCTGCTCCTTTTGGTAGGACTTCGATTAAGGCTTCCCTGCAAGGGCACTGGGCGTTCAAAGGGCTGAGGGGACAACACAGAGTAATGAAAGTCAGGATTTTCTTGGCTTCAAACAGAGATTTATGGATGGTGTTTGTCTTAGAGCAAGACTGTTGTGAACGTCCAACTGCTTGTGACCAGAGCAGAAAGGCAGAATCCATCAAAACTGCCGAGCTGAGCTGAACTCAAAACAAGCCCTGAGACCCCTGGCATGTGAGGAACCCAAACAGACCGTGCTGCCAGTGCTCACAGGGCCTTGGGTCAGCTGGCAGCGCTCCCAGCGCTGTGCCTCGCGCTCCGGGCGGGATGAGCTCACCACGCGCTCGGCCCGGAGACCAAACCCCGCCTGGCAGGGCAGCCTGTGTGTCTCACGCTCGCTCTGACAGCCAGACAGGGCCAGATTTGTGCTCATTCAAGAAAAATGGCCGGGCTGAGTGGATGCAGCCGCTCGTTCCTGGTGATTTTTGGGTGACGGCCTCAGCTCGGGCGGCTCGGCGAGGCTTTGCCAATGGAGCAACATCAACGTGGAAAGGGTCCCTTGGAAATAAAACTGCAGGTGCTATGAGGTGGATTTGTAGCTAAGGAGCCTTTGATGGATTGAATTCACCACCACTGAGCAGTTTTAACCCAGTATGAGGCGAGTAATCCCTTGCCACCTGCGCGTGTAAGGCGGGAGGATCAGCAGGGCCACGGGGTCTCACTGTCTCTGGGAAGCCTTCCCACACTATTTTTTACTGTGCTGACCTCATGGCTCCTATCAGCCTGCCCTTTTCCAGCTTCCTTTCCCTGATAGCTGGCTTTTGCTCCATATTTCCTCACGTGTTGAGCAATCACCTCAAGCCTCTCTCCACATTTCTAGGATTCTTGTTTATCTCCCTGCATGGCGCAGGGCTCTGACGAGGCCCTGCTTTCCTGTCCTGCCTGCTCAGTTCCTCTGTTTACCTAGAGCACAAACTGGATTTGTTTGCTTTTTTAAAATGCAAAACAACAACTCAGTACTAGGAGGGGTGTTTTCTTCTCTCCTTTCTACTGATTTCTCCATGGTCCCAGCCATCTTCTCCAGGTTTTACCACCTGCCAAGGGCTTTTCTTCTCCTCTCTCCATAGGCAATGTAAAAAATTTCTGCTGAAAATAGAAATTCCCATCTTGGGGGGCCTGGAATCTCCCAAAGTCTCTAACTTGTCCCATACTGGCCACTATTGTTTGCAGGAAAGTGAAGACTTAGATCCCAATGGGACACAGAGGGGAAATGAAAATTGCTTTGCCACCCCCACCTCCCTGCACTCCCCCAGTGACCCCTCTCCCCTCCGTGATCCCACACTCTTCCCTCACAAAGCAAACTCTTCCTGGATTATATTTTAATATCTGCAAAGCCTCATGTTTAAAAGAAAAACAAATGTGAAACCAGCTCATGTGAAAAACAGAGAGATGGCCTCTATTGCTCCTGAGAGCGGTATAGGAGCCACACGAAGGGATCAGGGGGGCAGAGCTGACAGACAGGCACTGTGTCAGACCAGGGATTGGGAGATCAGGAGCTTAAACTGAAAAGAGATGGTCACACAGTGCAAGGGGAGAGGATGATGACAACAATCTTGGGAGCTCAGCTTTCCCTGCTCACACATTTCTGATTAATTAATTTCTACAAACTCCTGGTAAAAGCAGTGAGATGGCACTGTGGGCTCTCAGGGCTGGGGACAGAGCACCAGCAGGGGCATGCTCCTGCCTCCTGAAGAAAAGCCTCTCTGCAGCAGCATCCCACCCTGCAGAGGCTGGGATCGAGCTGGAAACAAAGTCTTGCTGTTCTCTGAGCTCTTCTCTTTTGCATCTGACCCAGTTTGGGGAAATGACAGCTTGTCTGTGCACAGCCCTTGCAGAGGGCAGCTCCAGCCCTGGCTCAGAGCTCGGGCTCCAGGAGCCCCTGTAAAGCCCTGGTGTGTTTTTCTGTTTTGCAAAGGGATGGGGCTGTTACAAAAGGGAAGCAAGGTGAGAGATAACGATAGAATATGGTTTCCTCTTCCCTCTCAGCTGCCAGCTTGACTCCAGCCCAGGTCAGTAGTGGAGGACGCTGCTGCTGCTGGGTGCCTGTCCTGGGGGTGTGCAAACCTCGCCTGGCTGCTGGCCCACTTCCTATGGGGCAGGTGGCTGTGTCCCCTCGTGGGCTTGGCACGCTCCCTGCGCCCTCTTCCAAAGCAGCAGCCAACAGCCAGCTCGTTCCAGATAAAAGCCATGTCATTCTGAGTGTAAAAAACAGGATAACAGCTTAATGATGTCCTTTGTCCACCTGAGCTGCCGACCCACACCTAGGATGCTATTCCGAGCTGGAGATCGCATTTAATGGGCTAATTGAGCAAGTTTCAAAATAAACCCTAAATAAATCCCCTTGACCACCTCCTTAGACGTGGTCCTTCAAGGTCAGGGAATGGGGCATGAAGGGGAGCCTTTGGGACAAAGGACAGCAGCTGCTCTGCAACAACAAGAGGAGCAGTCAGTCTGTCGAGGACGTGTAGTTCCTTCCAAGAGTACAAAACGCCTTGCCTCCACCCTTCCTGATGTAAAACTTTATGAGCCACAGGGAACAGGAATAAGGAGTTTCCTCATTTTTAGCTCCCAGATTTTGATGATGATCACTGACCTAAGCTTTTTCCCAGTGGTATGCAGAAGTACTGCTCAGTTCTCCTCCACATCTTGGTTTCCCAGCCTACAGATCTCTTGCTTGGCTCATCTTCTTACAGCAGGGTAACAAGTGACACAGGCTGTACCTCACAAACTGGAACAGCTGCTCCCAGAGCCCTGATTGCAGGGCTAAAATTGGTTATTTTCTTCCCTCCAGGTAGGAAAATTAATTTCCCATATTTTGACTCCTTATCCTTCTTTATGTAAGTAAAACCAGCTCTGAAGAAAGGCTCTTGGCCTCTTTGGGTGCTGTGAACATCTTTCCAGCTCCCTCGATTGGAGACCTCCTCGCTGGGCTCTGTGTATGGGACAGGCACAAGGGATTGGGGCAGGGACACTGGCTTGTAGTGGCCAGCATGTCCTAGTGTCACCCCAGGGTCCCTGATCATACACATGTGACAGTCACTTCCAGGAAACTGCTGAAAACCTCAAGGAGTGACCAGCACTGGGTACCTCAGTGTGATATTCCAGCACAAGGATGGAGCTGGAAATGTGCATGGGGTGGGGGCTAGTCCCAGGCTGAATTATCATCTGGGGATTTCTCTGAGACTGGCGGATCTGAGCAGAAATGTTCCTATTTCTCTTGTTGCCACATAGATTCTTTCTGTCTTGTCTATATTTTAGGGTTTTAAATATTCTCTTCCCAAAGGGATCATCTGTTCTTGGTTAGCTACCATGAGGCCACCCCACGGCACTGGTGGATTTCAATGGCTAGAAGGACTTGTCATAAAAGACTCTAAGCTCCCCAAAGGCTTTTAAAAAACCACATTTTTAATGAAGTTTAAGAACTGGATCTGAATGCTTCTGAACATCGTGATCCTGGAGCAGCTGGGCTGAAACCTATTCGTTTTGGAAAATCGTTGCTGGTGTGCCAATATTGCAAGAGCAAATATTGACTTACAAGTATTGCATTTGCATCTACGAAGAATTCTCACTCTCTTGTTCCATTATCAGTCCTTTTCACCTGCAGCCTTTCTCCTGAATAAATTGCTGCTGTAAATTCCATTGTTAACATCCTTGTCCTCAGGGTATGGGTGTGCTCTTCAGGCTTTCATGGAAACACAAAGAGAAGATCCCCCTTTTTATACAGAGAATTACATTTTTTTTTCCTGGAGAATTTTTGAAGTTTGTGTTTTCTGTTTTCAGTGGTTACCTTATATCCTCATGGTTGAGCTCTGTGTGACTAATTCCCCCTTCATCTGCAGTTGGGCAAAAATTATTCCTATTCTCAAGAGACCTGAAAGACAAGAGCCTTGGGTTGGGAGTGAGGCAGAGTCCAAGCACATCCCTCACCTCTGGGGCAGCTGGAAGAACATTACTCCAGCCACAGCTGTCTCAGCTCCTCTGCCCACATGGGAGTGACAGCCCAGCAGCAGCAGTGGAGGCTGGAGCCAGGTTCACCTTGAGATTTGTGCTTTGAACTGTGTGACAATCTTTTCACCCTGATCTGAAATGATTGTTCTGAGTGCCCAGACCCACCAGGGTACTGCTCATAATACTGCTCATAAGGCCAAGAGCTGCTCTGTGATGAAGGCCACAGAGCAATTAAACCTGCCAAGTGCAAATTGCATTGCAGCGACTCTAAGAGCTGCTGTAGGGGATGAGGGGTGGTACAGGCTGGGCAGCAAGGAAGGCTGGTGGCTTCTTGCTGGTTGCTGTCACCAGAGGAAGATGTGTAGATGGGCAGTGGAGGAACCCAAAGATGTTTGCATTCACAGGGACATGAGACACCTCCAGAAGTTACAGATCAGCTCCAGCAGGGTCCAGCCTAGAAGGTGCTGTATTTCAGAATCAGATCATGTACATTAAATGGCTTTCTCTGCCTAGGAAACCTTAGGTCCTGGATGAAGGCTTCCCAGAGGATGCTGTGGAGCAAGCAGAGTTGTTGGAGAATGGGAAGGCAGTGTTATATTGAGCTCTGTGCACCCACCCTGTTTACAGCAGGGGGTTGCCATGAGCACAGTGCTGGGCTGAGAGGCAGCAGAGCTGCTGTGCTGTGCCTTGGGGAGATAGTGGCACCCCTAAGCAAACCCTTCTCCCCAGAGGAGTAGTGCTGGAGCCCCGCAGTGTTTCTGGGTCGCTGCAGTCTCAGAGGAGCTATTCAAGGGGAAAAACACATGCACATTCCTGAGCACAATTCCTGAGCACAATGGAGCCCAGCGCCAGGCATGCTGTGGTCCAGGAGCATCCTCGGAGGAGGATGAAGATTTACAGGAATACCTGAAAGAGGAAGACTATAGTTAAACTTCCAGTTCCCCCAGAAGGTGGAAGACAATAAGCAGCGATCAAAAGGCAGTTCCTGGCCATCTATTGTTCCCCTCTCTGAGTCCTGCTCACGCTTTGCACATGGTCTGCAAATGGACAGACTTTCTAATGATAGCACCAGGTGAAGAGCTGCGCACGTGTTGTGTGCCAGAGCCTCGGAACAGTCCCTGAGCAGCTGGATGAAGGTGTTTCTTGCAAACGTTCGTGGCTGACAGCATTTCTCTGTCTCACAGCTGGCCTCACCAGCCTCAGGAGCTGTCACAGTCTCCCACTCCCATCCCCAGGGCCTGCACAGCTCCGATCCCGCTGGAGGCTGGTGTGGAGCAGGGGCTGCTCCCTACCCACTCTCCAAGCACACACAGCCTGTCTCCTCTCCAGGTTAGGGCACCCGACCTACCCTCCATCTCTGCCAGTCTTTATCTCACCCCATTTCCTGGCCCCAGCTTTTCTGTCCTAATTAAATGGTAAAAACACGTGGGATCCAGGCCAGGCACGAATGGTTTCAGCAAAGCAATTAGCCCTACGTGAGCGAGGAACAATTAGCGCGGCTCTCTGGAATTCGGCCATTGTGCGGCTCATTGTATATTTTTGCCTTAAAAGGGGGCCAGCGTGTTGGGAGGGGAGCGAGGGCCCCCGTTCGCAGAGCCGGGCTGACATTTGCACTATGTTAGTCATGCTACATGTCAACATTTTTGTGAGCTTTCCAAAAACAGAAATTCTAATGGGATGTTTTAATCCCATCTTCACCCCCGCACGTCCCCCCGCCTCTCCCCCTTTCAGCTCCCACCTCCCTCCTCCTCCTCCCTGCCTTGCACAGCGCTAATACCATCCCCTCTCAGCTTTGGCTCCCGGAAACCAGGCGAAGCCAGAGCAGCGAAATTCCTATTTAAACTTGCATCACATGAAAAATGAACTGTTGCTTTTAATCCCTTTTGCAGCAGCAGTGGGAAGGGAGCAAACAAATTTCCCAGGGGTGCAGTGGGGAAATTGGAAGGGGTGGGCTTTTGAAAACACCAAGGCAAGCTGGGGGAAGTGGTGGGTGAATATTGACTCACTCATCTACCTTTGAAAAACCCCTCGGCTACTAAACTGGGACACCTCAAGGGCAAGGAAGAAGCCAAGGAGCTGTGGGGGCCAAAATCCCTGTGAGCAGCCAGCATTTTGAAACAGCCTTTGCAGGAGCATTTCAGGGCCAGAGTGACACACATATCTGATCTGGGCTGGGTGCAGAGGGTGTGCACAGGAGGCTGTGGGACCTACCACAGGCCCTGAGATGCTCAGGGCTGAGCAGGGAGTTAAAACACATCCCTGATCCATCTGCCTGGCTGCTTCTCCCCAGGAGGTTTGGAAGTCCTGGAGCTGTAGGTAGCTGTGGCCAGGAAAAGAGTGCACAGTGTCCCATCACGGAATGGGACCAGCCACTGCATCAGACATGGGCAAAACCATGAGATTTAAGGAGTTATTAAGGCAGGTGCTGGTCTGGAGGGGAGCACAGTGCAGGGTTTGGCTGGGATGGGCTCTGGGAGCAGCCTGCCTTTGGCTGCTGTTCCTTATACATATACAAAAAAAACCCAACAAACTATATATGAGAGTTCTTCTGTAGCTGGAGGGGGGACATGGGGTTCACTGGGCCTTTGTCCATCCAGTCCAGCCCAGCATGAGATTTGATTCCTGCCTTCTCCTTGGGGTAATCACCAAACACTTCCCCTGACATCAGCTTCTGGCTCCTTTACAGAAAGGCAAAGCCGAGAGGGACAGCTCACAACAGGAACATGAGAAAATTTGGGGCCAGAAAGAAAGAGAGGCCAAAAATTAAAGGCCAGGAGCTGCAAGCTCTGCTGACCACACCTCTGGAAGGAGCTTGGGACAGGCTGGCCATCATCTACAGCAAACTGTGATCTCAGCTTGTTGTGCTCCTGCTCTGCCTGTACAGACGGACACGTACAGACTGACATGAGCAGGCTCCATGCACAGCCCACAAGGCACCAGCCCAGGGGACAGGGACCATGGTGTCTTTGACAGTGTCACCTCTTGGGAAACTGAGGCACAGCGAGCTGAGCTCAGTCAGTGGAAAGCTGCTGTCTGTCTGTCCAGCTACCTGAGCACTGCTGAAGGCTCTGGCTCTATGATGATCTCATGCAGTGCAGGGTTACCAGTCACAGTCACTGCTTATTTAATTATTTTTTTCCCACTCCAAATCCACGCTGCCAGTTATTCTGAGCAGTGTGCAACAGCCAATCTCCAGCCCAGGGCAGCTCTAAATCTCCCTGGTTTGCTCCTGGGGTCAGCACCAAATGAGGCACCTGCAGCCAGACACTGCTGCATCCAGCCCAGCAGCCCTGGCTGGCAGCAGTGTGACCCCCCCGTGGCCCAGCAGAAGAGCAGCTGCTCCTGCCTGTACCCATGAAGAGGAAGTGCTCTTGCCCACCAGCCAAGGGATTTTGGGGTGACAAAGCCAGGTCTGTGAACACAGTCCTGAGCTGCCCCAGGAGCTGCTCTTGGGAGGAGAGAGATGCACAAGCTGTGGGAAAGAGGGGTTATATCCAGCTGATTTTGATAGTTCAAAATCCCTTTCCCTCATGTTTTTACCTTCATTCCACGGTTTTAACATCAAAATTCCATGCCTCAGGGGAAGGAGTGGAAAGCTCCCCTTGCACACCTTACGCTGCCAAAACTGCCCTGAGATCAACCTCGGCCGTGAAGCACTGAGAGAGGCATTAAATCAGCAGTGGATGCCCCACCAGTCCCCCCTCTCCCCACACCTTCCTCCCCTCCCCTGGGCTGAATAGGGAGCATGAGAAACCAGGCTGGGCAGGGGCGGCCCCGTGCCCCTCGCTTTCTTTCGGGATCAGAGCATCCATGGGGCCGCCTGTGTTCTCCCAGCTCCTCTCCCCCCGCAACACCGGGAGCTGTAATCTGGAGGCAGCGGGCCTGGAGATGGAGAAAAATGCAGGAATGGGGGGCGGGGGGGGAGACAGGGACCGTCCCTTCCCGCTACCACCACCGCCAAAGCCCCAGATTCTTAGACCTGGAGGAGTCACCACCAAATTCCATTCAACTGACAGAAAAGAAATCAAATCCTTTTAAAGAGAGCCCACTTTCCCCGCAAGAATGCTCCCTCGGCCTTTTGTTGAGGGCTTTGCTTGCTCCCAGCAGCTCGGAGGAAGCTGCTCCAATACATTAACCAGTTTAACTTGCTCGTGACCCCCTCTGCCCAGCGCACAATGAAACTCCTCGCCCGCTTTTCTCCCTGGCTCCTTTTCAGGAGCTAAATCCCCCGCTGTTCCCTGCTCGCTGCCTCTCTCACTCAACCTTTCTCAGGCCTCTGCTTCAGCCCCGGGAAAATAATGACGCTTTGCATTTGTATAGCCCCCGGCCCCGTGGGATCTCGCAGTGCCCTGCACGGATGGAACCGTGTCCTCCCGCCCCGCCGAGGGGACAGCAGACCCCAGAGTGGAGGGGGAAAGCGATGGAGGGTCTGGGGCCACGGAGGGTGGAGGGGGCTGGCAGCAGGACCTGGTGGTCCTGGAGCACATCGGGGATTGATTGGCGTGGGGACAGTTCAGCATCAGGAGATGCACCGTAGGCACTGATTGCAAGAGATTTGCGTGCTGGGCAGGGAGATGCTGACCTGCTCCGCTCTGCAGCCACCTCAAAGGCACTGCCGGACCCTCTGCTACAAGGGCAGGAAGGTTTTTTGTTTCGCAGGTGTTTAAAAAAGCCGCGATAGATGAAAAAAGCTGAGCCCTTGCCCTGGCCCTGAATAGCGGAGCCTATCAGACAATGGGAAGTTAACCAAGCCCGGAACGGGAGCGCACAGCTCTGCCGCGGGGCTCTGCCGTTTTCCTACCAGTAATTGATGCAAAATCTCTTTTGTGCGCTCAGAAAAATCCCAGAAAGAAAAAGCGGGAGGGGGTGAGAGGCAGACCACGGGCAGCATCCAGCTCCTGGGCCGCCCTCCTCCGACATCGCCCTGCCCAACCCGAGCTGCGCAGTGGGAGCAGTGGCCGAACCCCGTTAAACACCCCCGACAATGCCACAGCGGCGAAGTCGGCGCCTGACAGAGCTTTTAACCCCTGTCCGACGGAGCGCGTAAATCGCTGCGGGCAGACAATGCAGCTTTGCAGCCCGAGCGCGGCATTTCTCTCGGATGACCTGAACACTTTATTACTGCGGATTTATTAACCATTTTTAGCAGCCCTGAGAACCTGGGAGCCTCTTAGGGACCACCTATTGAGTGCCGGGGTCAGGCTGCGAGCAGGGGCGATGCGGAGAGTTTAAACCAATTTAAACCGAGCTAATACCGTGGTACGGCTGAAAGGGAGATGCCCCACGTGCAGCCCCAGCCCTGGGTTTGGTGCGGGGCTGAATCCACCTATCTGCAGTGGAAAACTAGTCTGGAGTTTCAGTGAAATTCATCTCAAGTGGGGATTTGGGGGATCTGAGCAGAATGTTCTGTCTTGGAGCCATCCCTGTGGGGTCAGGCAGTGTGGGGGGCACACCACCACCCTGCAGCCACATCTCACCTCACATCTCAGTGGGGGGAGTTTTGGACTGTGTCCAAAATGGGATCCTTTTTGGGAGAGAGAGTGAGATGCCCCTCCCGGTCCAGCCTTGGCATCGCTTCTGCAGAGCAGCTGTGACAGAACCCATCTCCCCTGCCCCTTGTATCTATGGGCCACCTGAATTTGTCCGGTTCTGGAGTCACCCCTGTTTGGCTTAAGATTTTTGTAATTGTCTGAGTACCAGTGAACCGGGCACCAAACATTCCTGGGAGCATCCTCCCCATGCCTGCTCCAGCTCCCTGCCCCTCAGGTGCCATCCTGTGCCCACTGCGGAGCAAGCAGGGTTTCCCTGGGGGAACCAATCCCTCGCTGCCGACACCCACGTGGCAGGTGAGGGCCGAGCCGGGAGGCGAGGCCCCTGAGGGGAAACCTGTGGGGACGCGGCCAGCGGCTGGACAATCCCGGAGGAATCTTGTTCTGGCAGGACAGCGCTGCTGGAAGAACAGCTTCCCCTCGCCGCGGGCCCTGGGCAGCCGGGCAGAGCAGGGCTGGGGTAAGGCTGGGACAGCCCTTGTGCCGGCAGCGGTGGCAGCACAGCGGCTCCTGAAGCCCCTGCATCCCCGGGGCATGCACACAGAGCGCACACAGAGCCCGCATTGTCACTTGGCCCGCGGCGCCGGCTGGGACCCCAACATCTGGCCACAGCGCGTGTCCCCAGTGTCCCCAGCCAGTGCCGGGCTGCGGGAGTGGCAGAGCAGCTGGTCGGGGGAAAAGTGCCTTTCCTCCCCTTTTGGCTCCTGGAGAAAGGGGCTCTTTCTTCATTCAGGGTTTTGCTGCTCGGGCTTTTCAGCTGCCTCTCGAGCCGCGGTTGCTGTGCCATCGGGTTGGAGACAAAGGGCGCCCAAAAAAAAAAAAAAAAAAAAAGCAAATTGAGACTGGAAGGCTGGGCAGCAATAGCGGGAAGTGGGGAGTGTGGGATTTGGTTCCTGTGTTTGTACGGTCTAACTGGCTTTTTTTTATTATTTTATTATTGAGCCTTCTTGGGCAACTCAGGTCTGTCTCCAGACGTGGCCAATGCCCTGCAAAACAAAGCCCCAAAGTCTCCCTGAGTGTTTCTAGCCTGGGATCATGGTTCAAGTGCTGACCAAGAGAATGCATGGCCTAAAATCAAGAGGAGGCAAATGCTGGGGCTTGCCTGAGGAAGCAGTTTCCCTGCTTCATCCTGCCTGGTATTATGGTATTGTTTATCCAGTGCCAGAGATGAATGGAGCACGTGACAGCAGGAAAAATGCAAGTTGGACAAGGTCCCTGCCCAAAAATGCAGCAGCCCCTGATTATGGCATTACATTGCAGCCCAGGCCCAAACCCAAATCCGCCTCCCTGTAGCAGCACACTCCCTGGGAAAGAAAACCCCAAGAGCTCACTGCTTGCAGAGACAGAGGGTAAGGGGGGAAAGAGGCCCCGGGATTCGGCGCCAGGAAAATATCAAGTTGGTGGCACATCCAAGACCAGATTTCAACCCAGATTTCTCTTTCAGGCACCACATCTCCCACTGTCTGTCTGGAAAAATGGTGTCTCATTTAACAAGCAATCATTATCATGATTAGTGATCACTGCGGGTGGGAGGAGGGGGCTGCTTGGTACCTATACAACATTTATTTTCAGATATCCCAGAACTCTGGGGCTTCAGAGCACAGTGCCTGGGATGAGGTTGGTCAAGTCTGGGAGCCTCTCCAGGTCTCCCTGAAGAAGAAATGAGAACAGACACTCCTGGCTCCCTGTCCCCAGATTTACCCACCAGAATGGAGCCTGGTGGAAGTGAGAGCAGCGCTGTGGTTTTGGGGGGGTTTGGCGTGTTTGTTTTCAATTATGCTTTGCCTCACAGGAGACTGATGGGACGATGCCTGGAGCTTGGTCAGGCTGGTCAGCTTGCTGGAAACCTCTTGGACAGCGCCGTGAGAACATCTCGGTGCAGGGCTTTGGGCAGCCCGGGACGACAGAGCAGCGAACGATGCTCCCAGTGCGCTGGGGGCTGCAGGGGACCAGAGCGTCCCCATCCCCGGGTATCAAGGGAAAGGGAGGAGGAGGAGGAGAAGGAGAAGGAGGCAGCGGCACCCTGCCCGCACCCAGCCGTGCGCTCCCGGCCGCGGGCACGGAGACGCGCCGGGCAGAGGCCGGAGCGGGGCCGGAGGAGCCGGGACGCGTGCGGGGGCTGGCGGGGGGGACGCGGGGGTCGGAGGGGCGCGGGCAGGGCCGCGGGCAGGGCCGGGCGGTGCCCACGCCCCGCGTGGGGCGGCCCCGGCTCCGTCCCTCCCCGGGCGGGGCGGGCGCGGTTTAAAGGCGGCGGCGCAGCGGGGGCCGGCGGTGGCGGCGGCGCGGCGAGCCGAGGAGCGGAGGCAAGGAAGGATGCTGAAGAGCTGCGGGAGGAAGCTGCTCCTGTCCCTCGTGGGCTCCATGTTCACCTGCCTGCTGGTGCTCATGGTGGAGCCGCCGGCGAGGCCGGGGCTGGCCCGGGGGGAGGCCGGCGGGGCGCAGCGGGCGCTGCAGAGCCTGGGGGCGGCGGCGGCCGCGGCTCCTCCGGCGGCGCAGGGGCCGCCCGGGCTCCGCAGCTTCGCCGATTACTTCGGGCGGCTGAGCCGAGCGCGGCGGGAGCTGCCCCCGGCCCCGCCGAGCCCCCCGCGACCCCCGGCCGAGGACATCTCCCCCCGCGATGTCTTCATTGCCGTCAAGACCACCAAGAAGTTTCACAAGGCGCGGCTGGAGCTGCTGCTCGACACCTGGATCTCCCGCAACCGCGACATGGTAAGGGATGGGGACGGGGATGGAGACGGGGCTGGTCCCCTCCGCCGGCCGGGATGGAGCGGCTCGGGGCGGGATGGAGCCCGGGCTTCTCCGCCGCGGTCCTGGCACATATACCTTCGTTCTGTGAGATTCGGGTGGTGCCGTGACCCAGCAAATATCACCTGCCGTTCCTTTTCCCCCGCATCGCTGAGCCGGGTGGCGTTCCGAGGCTGTTCTGCAGCCAGCTGTGTTTTCAGGAGGGTGAAATGCAGCGTTGCAGGGTGAGTGATGGAGAGAGCCCGACCTGGGCTCCTCACACTCAGCAGCCTCCCCAAATTCTGCTCCGGGCTCCTTATCCCCGAGCAGCTCCCATTGCAGAGCTGGTCTGCGTTGCTTTCGGCTGGTGAAACTGAGGCACGGTGTAGGGCTGCAGCCCAGCCCGTGCGTGCCACAGTCCGGGTCAGGTCCTGCAGTTGTGCTGCTCAAAGGACACCCGGTTCATCAGCCCAGGGCTGGGAGAGCGCCGGGATGTGCTGAAGCTCTCAGTCTCCCGGCAAGGGACTGGGCAGGACTGGAGTTGCTGGGAGCTCTGGTGGGTCTGCACCAGCTCACCCACACCGGGGCAGCTCCAGCGAGTCTGCTTCCTGACCTTACTGATGTCCTGCCCAGAGTCCTGGCAGTCCCTTACTCTGTGCTTCAAGTACTGAAGCAAAAATCAAAAGGAAAAAAAAAAAAAGAAAAAAGAAAAGCCGTTTCCTTAGGAAATGTGCTTTGCCATTTGCTCTCAAGACACTTTTTCTACCCTTAGACAGCTTCCCAAAAGTAAGTTATGTCTGGCCCTAACCTTTTCTTCCTACTGTCTTCACGTGTTTCCTCCTGGCCTGGAACTCAGTTTCTTGCTCGCAAACTGTTTTCCTTGGAAATCTGGAGTGGCTGAGGGTGGAGGCCATGGGGGGAAGGATTGACCTGCCCATGCCCCCCTCACCCAAGTCTGCTGGACCTTGTGGGGTCTTGGCTCCTGCACTGTACCCCAAGAATTATCTTGCTACTTTTTTTCCCCTGTGAATTGTGGTTTGTTTTTTTGGGTTGGGTTTTTTTTTTTTTTTTTTGCTCAGGTTTCCCAGGCTTGGCAGTGGATCTGCCACTTCTCCTTGGTCCAGTTATTTAGTGGAAACCTCTTTTATGCTCTGCTGTCACTGCGAGGGGGTGGTGAGTGGTGGTGGAGTGAAACGCTCTTTGAGCACCTACAGATGATCCTGGGAATGGCTGCTCTTTTTTTTCTTCTCCCTCTTGTAAGCTCCGGCTTTCTTCTAGGTTTTTTTTTTTTTTATTTTTTGTGCTTCGTTTGTCCGTTTGGATTCCCAGAGCCCTAAGGCTCGGCTCTCACGCTGTCCCCCTGGGCAAGCTAACAAAGCCCCTTTTCTCCTGGCGCAGAGAAAAGGCTTCGCAGCCTCTTGTGTGGCACTTTCCATGGGAACGAGGGAGCCGGAGCCGGCCGTGTCCAGGTCAGGTTGCCTAGAGATGAGGGCCATGAAGCCAGGGGGGCCGCAGCCCGGCGAGGTGCCTGCCTGACAAGCCAAGCCGCTGAGTGACGGCTCTTGTACAGCACTTGAGGACAAGGAGCTGCCGAGAGAGCTGGAGGCTGCACAAACTCCTGCGGAGCAAAGCAGGGCTATGGGGACACGAGGCAGAGGGGATGAGCTGCCCTGCTGAGGGTGATTTGCTCTGCTCTTCCCACGCTGCTGTCCCTGGGAAGCTTTGAGGCACCCTGGGCTTCCCCAAACTTGGCATTAGGTTGGGGTTTTTTTGCCTGCAGAGTGTGGGATTGGTGCTGTGGGGCTCTTCTCTCTTGCTGCCCTGCAGTTCCTGCATCTCTTCCTTGCCTGGCCCCCTGGTTTCCATCTCGGGAGGGTGATTTGGTGGCAGCAGGGCACTGCCTTTGCTCAAACGTCTCTCTCAGTCTGAGTCAGGCCTGTCTCTGCTCATCCTCTCTTGCTCTGGGTTTCACTAACGGTGCTCAGGCATGTGAGCTGCCTCACCAGCGCGGGGAAGTTCCTGCCCAAGGGCTGAGAATCTCCTTTGCCTGATGCTGTGTCTCTTTCTCCCAATCACTCAAACCCCAGCCTCCCTCTGGCTGTTCAGGGATGCAGACACTGCTGAGAAGGGGTTAAATCCAGCAGGTAGCTCCTGCCTGGGCCCTGGCAGAGAGGGGGAACAGCCATTGTGTCCTTCCTTGGCTGCTCTTTGTTCTGCCCACAATAGTCCCTGTTTCCTGCCCTCTGTCACCTCCAAGACACTGCAAAGGGCACCCCCTCCTCCTTCCTGCCTCTTGCACAGGGAGAGCACATCCCTGTTCCCTTCTAAATCTCCCCTTTGGGTTGCACAATCCAGGCCAGACAAACTGCTTTTGGAGGAGAATTATGGGCTTTCCCCTCTTTGCTCTGGGGAGAGTTTCCAGCTCTCTCAGTATCCTTAGGATGCTGGAGTGCGGGCTGGAGAAACTTTGGGCTTGAAAGGAAAGAGAGGGGAGGAAAATGACCATTGAGCAGAAACCCCAGACAGGAGCAAGTCTAAGTCAGATTTCTTGCTGAGTTGGGTGATCTGCAGCGGCAGAGTCGCCAAAGACACCTCTGCTGGCCCTGGGGTTACCCTGAAGGCGGCTGGGTGTCCCTGGGGCACCCCAGAGGCATCCAGGCAGCTCGGCACACGCCGGGGCTCCAGCCCGGGCCGCCGTCCCGGCAGCGTGGGATCCGCTGGCTGCCTCCCGCTCTGCGGCGCCGGAATTGCAGCCTTTGAAAAATTCCTGCTCTCGGGGCAAAGCCAACGGGTTTGCCTTCCAAAGAGCACGCTCCTCTGATGGCGGCTCCCAGATTTCTCTAGCACCTTGGCCAGGGTCCCCACCCACATGCCGGAGTGTGCTGGCGTGCGAGTCTCACTGCGCTCCCAGCAGAGCGGCTGAGGCAGGGACTGCTCATCCCAAACCAGCTCCGTGGGCAGCTGCTCCCCCCGGCCCTGGGCTGTGTGCCAGGGCCTGCTGAGCACCGACCAGCTCGGATTGTGTGTGAGGGTCCCTCCCTGCTGCCCCCCGGCGCAGCCTGTGTGGGTTTAAGGGGTGGGAGCCCCTTAATTGCCTGTCCCAAACCATGCTGCTGTCCTTGCCCATAAAAGCCCTGGAGCCGGTGAGCGGCGCGTGGAGCACCAGGCGGGAGGGTGGGGGACCCTTGCCACACAATGAGCTCATTGTTTGTGAGGAGGTTATTAAAAATTATAGCATTTAAAATTACAGTGGAGGATTCTTCCTCTTGCTGAAGGGAGCAGAGGGAGGAAGGGCCCGCGGCCCTGCAAGCCCCTTCACCGCCTCTGCAGGTCCCAGCCCTGAGATCCTGTGCCAGCACAGACCTGCCCCTGGTCCTGGGGAGAGCCACCACCATGGATTGGTGCCATCGTGGCACGCTGTCATTGCTGGGACATCGCCATCACACTGCCCCCAACTTGGTGAAGAGGCGTGGGGATTTTCCCCCCTAAACCCCGAGGCTGGAGGGAAAATAAGAACATTTGCTGCGGGGGACACAAAGCTGGGCAGCTCTGGCAGCATCCTGACCTGCTCCAGAACCCCCTGACCTGCTCCAGAACCCCTCACCAGCTGGAGACTGAGCCCCCCCCCACAACCAGCCCTTCTTTCTGCCTCCTTTCCTCTGCACCCAAGTGGGGTGGCTGTGAAAAGGGCTCTGGAGTGCTCCATCCTCTGCCAGCATGGGGAAGTGAGACGTGGCACAGGGTCAGGATTTGTGCTCTGCAGGGTCACGGGGTGCCTGCCTGGCCGAGGTTCCCCTTTGGGTTGGTGTGCTGGTGGGGTGGTGACAGGCATGGGCTATGCTGAGAGTGTGTCACCCCGGATGTCACAGACCCACTCTGCCAGGCAGCACAGAGAGGGCCGCGGTGACCCCGGGGTGGCCCTGGCTGGTGGGACACCTTGTGCAGCACCCAGCCACGAGCAACCCCCCAGCTCCGCCAGTGCAGGGGAAATGAGTCACCCTGAAAGGAGAAATGAAGGCGAGGGGGAAAAAAAAAAAAAAAGACTAAAAAACCTTCCCCAAGGGCGAGGAGGAGGAGGCAGCGGGGGCTGCCGGCGGCTGCCCGGCTCCGGCTGCGGGGGCTGACCCCGCTGCGGCCGCGGGGATCCCGGGTGCCGCCGAGTCCCGGGCCGCGCATTGTGCGGGGCTGCGAGGAGCGCTGGCAGCTATTGTTCGGCAGGGATTTGGCATCCTGTGTTTCTTGAAGCTGCAGTTCTGAGAACAATGAGGTTTCCTGCAGGGGTTGGGGTGGGGGGGCAGCGGGCCCTTCCTCTCTTGCACCCTGCAGGAAAAGTTACTGGGGGGGGTCCAAGAGGTCCTTGCACCCCTCGGTGCTGTGGCTGGCACGGGGGCCAAGTGGGAGAGAGGTGGCTGTAAGGGCTGGGAGTGCTTCTGGCCCTGCTGGCTCTGGAGGTGCTGGTTTGCAGGTGACAGCTCAGGGATGTTGGCTGCAGTGTCCACTTGCACCACTATAAACTGCATGCTGCCCTCAGGTCTGGCATCCTCCATGGGAGATGCCAAAGGTGGATTCGTGTTTTTTACTTGGTCTCATCCTTTCCTGGCCTATCTCCTCCCAGACTCGGCTGTCACCTCTGCTCCTCTCCGCTGCAGCCCCAGGTGAAAGGCCATGGAGGCAGGATGCATCTCCCCTCCAAGAAACACAAATTAATTACAAAATTAATTTAAAAATGAAGCCTTTAATTGCTTTACTTTTAATTTAATGTCATGGTGGGGTCGGGAGGGATGTGGGAAACCTGTGAGGCCCCAGTAGGTGCCCACATGGGGTGACTTGCAGCTGTGTGCCCCTGTCCCAGTCCCTGAGGTGCCACCTGGCCCACCCTCACCAGGAATATTGCGGGGATGTGTGTGGGGAGATGCCTGGGTAGGATGAAACGTATCGGTGCAGGCGAGTAATAAACAATTGTCCCTGTGGTCTATTTATAGAGGCTGAGTGCAGGATTAGTTGTGGGGTTATTTTTGGAGCAGCTGAAGGCAGTTGCTGGACGGCGCTTCTGAGCTAATCAAGCAAACATTTTCTGTCTCGCCTGTGCACGGGCTGTGTGTTCCCTGCCCCCCCAGCGAGGCTGAAACCTGGGCTGGAGTGCCAACCCCCCTGTGTGATGGGGCTGTCTCAGGCATCCCTGGATGCTCTTCTGCTGCCCTGCTTCAGTTTGTACCCCAGTCAGCTTCCTGACCAGTCCCTGAGCACCTGGGGGAAATGGGGACCAGCAGCTGTACCCCGAGTGGGTTGGGGGTGACACCCCCTCCTCTACACACAGCACTGACCTTGTGCCACCCAGCAGTGACGTGTCCATGGAGACACAGAACCACGGGCATCCTTGGCCCTGCAGCTGATGTGTCCCTGTCCCCCAGCTGTCCCCTCCTCACCAGCTCTTCCCCATCCCCTTTGCTCAGAGCCTTCCTGACCTCTGTCCCTCCCCACAAGCCAGACTGCACGGCAGGCTGTGCATTTGTGAGAACTTGCCTTCCCACCTCCTCCATCTTTTTTTTTTTCCTCCCCCCCTTTTTCTTTTCTCCTTTTCAAGCCCCAAAGGTCACTTGTAGCCCCGTCCCCTCCCATTGAGCCTCAGTGCAGCTCCGGGCTCTCCCCACCAGCCCCGGCTGGGGACCTGAGCAAACAGGGCCGGGTTAACCAGTGCAGCTGTATGCTAATGACTGCTGCCCGCTTAACTCTCCTCGCTGAGTAAAGTCAACCCCACTATTGTACCCAGCTCCTCAAACAAGCCACAAAACCCCAGCGCGTTCCCGGGGCCGGCTGCGGGGTGGCACCCAATTTCCAGCTCACTTGTAATTCATCATCCCCAGTGCTCCATCGTCCCCCCTCTGCTGCCTCCTGCCTTTCCCCCCCAGCCCTTTTGTCTTTCTTCCTTTGCCCTTTTGTGCACGTCTGGTTTTTAATAGCGCTTGGCAGCTGGTTGTGGTTTCTCTCCTCCAGCTTTGTTTGCTGCCCGCTGATTGATGGCGATGCCTTTCCCACCCCCTGCTCTCTCCTGCTTCTTGTCCTTCCCCAAATCCCAGGCCCAGAGCAGCCCCTCCAGTCCTCCTTCCTGGGTGACATATGCCAGGAATTAGCTGTGTAAATAGAGGAGTGCAGCCGGGCAGGCAGCTCAGGGGCCCGGGGAGGCTGTCGGGTGCTGCCTGGCACCGCGGGATTGTGCTGGGATGGGGCAGTGGGGAACCATCCCCTCCTCGGGGCTGCTAAGAGGCACTCACTGGCACCGTCTCAGCCCCCTTGGGTAGGACACAGGGAGCAGAGGGGAGCCGTGGAGCTGTTGTGCAAGTGGCCAAGGACAGGCGCTGCTGTTGACACAGGTGGGGACGGCGCCGTGGGCAAACACACCTGCCCGGGCGGCTGCTGCGGCACCCCGGCCACGCGCTCTGAAATCCCTGCTCAGATCAGGCCGCGCTCTGCACCTGCTCCCCTCCTTCCCCCCGCCCCCCTCGTGCTGGGCACAGCCCCTGTGGCCCCCAACATCTCCCTGCCAGCTGCTCCCCGTGCAAAAGGCAGGAGGATGGGGATGCTCCGTGCGGGGGCTGGGGTTTGCTCCCAAGGGGAGCTCGGCTCCTGTCCCTCCTGTCCTGGTCTGAAGCTGGGTGTGTTGTGTGGCTGTCTGGCTCTCCAGTGCCACTCTGGGGTTTGGACAAGGGGGAAGAAGTCACCACCAGCTCCCTGCAGGAGCTGATCCCAGGTCTGCCCAGGGGTGCTGTGTCACATCCAGAGCCGCATGGTCTCAGCCCCTCGATCCTCAGAAGTGCCTCGTCTTCTCTTTCAGACCTTCATCTTCACTGACGGGGAGGATGAGGAGCTGAAGAAGCAAGCACGTGAGTCTGTGGCTCTTGTCCCTTTGTGTGTATGACCTGGCCAAGTCCCCTGAAAAGCTCCCATCTGTGGAGCATGGTTGGTGTGGAGCCTGCCCTGGGAACTCTGAAAAAGCCCTCGCCACAGGAACCTGGGTTGAGAATGACACAATTTGTTTCACTGATGATGCCTAAAGCACCCTCTGCCTGGGAGCCCCATCTGGGGGCAGGTTTACTTCCCAGTCAGCCCAGCCCACCCCCTGCATGGTGCTGCTGGGGATCACAGTTACAGGTGCCTTTGCACCACTTTGTCCCTGGGGTGAGCTGGGATTGATGGCAATGTGGACAGAGTTTCATGGGAGCATTTTCCTGGCTGGGGTCAGCATGGTCTGTTCTCCCCATGCAAATGACTAATTTTCGGGCTGGGAAGTGATTGCCTTTGAGCTGGGCAAGCAAAATAGGGCAGGGTTTTTGCTACAATGTCCTGGGGAAGTGCAGGGCCCACAGACACCCATTCTGCCCCAGGGTAGCTGATACACCCTGACCAAGGTGATGTAGGGTGGCATCATTCTTAAAACGTGGATAGGGCTGATCTACAGTGCATCTGCTGCATCCACATTGCTTATTCATCCCTTCCCTTCTCTCACACGGACAAAAAAGACATTTCCCCAAAAGTTTATCTTTTGCCCAAAGCAATATAGCATGTGGGTCACTGAGCATCGGGATCATCCATGAGATTCCATCCCCCTGGCACAGCTGGGACATGAGTGGTGAAGTGTCACCGTTAGAGGGTGTGGGGGGGTGTGGCCTGCACCAATGCTGGGCTCTGACCCCTCTTTTTTCCCTGCAGGAAACGTCATCAACACCAACTGCTCTGCTGCCCACAGCCGCCAGGCCCTGTCCTGCAAGATGGCCGTGGAGTACGACAAGTTCATTGAGTCCGGCAGAAAGTAAGCGGTGCCTGGAGCTGCTGTGGGGGATGACAGGGCTGAAGGGGGGCAGGATGGTGCAAACAGAGACCATCTGTGGTTTTGGGGTTGTACCTCAGCATGGGGACTGGGCAGATGCCTCGGGTGGGTGTGACACTGCTGTCACTGCAGGTGGTTCTGCCACGTGGACGATGACAACTACGTGAACGTGCGGATGCTGGTGAAGCTGCTCTCCAGCTACCCCCACACACAGGACATCTACATCGGGAAGCCCAGCCTG
Organism: Passer domesticus; assembly: GCF_036417665.1. Lineage (NCBI taxonomy): Eukaryota > Metazoa > Chordata > Aves > Passeriformes > Passeridae > Passer > Passer domesticus. The sequence continues at coordinate 12,630,921 of NC_087488.1, forward strand.
GACCGGCCCATCCAGGCCACGGAGAGGATCAGTGAGAACAAGATGGTGAGCCTGGGGACAATTGGGGCTGGTTTAATTTGGACTGCCTGGAGAAGGAGCTGTTGTCTCACTGCGTTGGTTCCCCTCTCTCGCAGCATCCTGTGCACTTCTGGTTTGCCACGGGTGGAGCAGGGTTCTGTATCAGCCGGGGGCTGGCACTGAAGATGAGCCCTTGGGCCAGGTAAGAGCATTGGCATTGCACTCCCTGGGGGACTCCTCATGGTCCCCAGGGCACAGAGAGGCGACATTTTTGGGGATGGGTGCTGGACTATATCCCACAACCTTTCTCTCTTTGCCTTCTGGGGGGTGTCTGCAGGGAGCTTGGAAACAAGCTGGGAAGGGCTTCAGTTCCCCCAAAGTGACTTTTAATCCGAGCTGGGCACCCACTGGCCAAGCCCAGAATCCCGCTGGGTGCCCACATCCCCTGGGCTTTGCTCCTCTGCAGCCCCTCTCTGTCTCCCCGCAGCGGGGGTCACTTCATGAGCACTGCAGAGAAGATCCGCCTGCCCGACGACTGCACCATCGGCTACATCATCGAGTCTGTGCTGGGCGTGAAGCTCATCCGGAGCAACCTCTTCCACTCCCACCTGGAGAACCTCCACCAGGTGCCCAAGTCGGAGATCCACAAACAGGTACCCCAAGTTGTCACCTAAAAATTGGGCATCACGGCTAAGATGTTGATTGACGTGTGACCAAAACAGCAGAGGGGAAAAGCCCCATCCCTGAGGGGTGATGCGAAGTCTCACTGGAGGCTTTGGGAAATGGGGTGAATTTTGCAGCTCCCCTTTCCTCTGCTTGATCCTTACGGCCATGTCGGCCACTTCACCCCTCTGTGCTTGCCCCCCAGGTGACACTGAGCTACGGCATGTTCGAAAACAAGCGCAACTCCATCCACATGAAAGGAGCCTTCTCCGTCGAGGAGGACCCATCCAGGTGAGCTGGGGGAGGTCCCTGTTCCCCCCAAACCGGGCTGCCGTGGAGCCGCCACCGTCCCGTGCTCAGCTTTGCTCCTCTCCTCCTCAGGTTCCGCTCCGTGCACTGCCTGCTGTACCCCGACACGCCGTGGTGCCCCACCAACATGGTTTACTAGGAGGTGCACGTGCCCTCCAGCCTCGTCCCGAGTTTCCCCGGTATCCGACGGGCGTGCGGGACCTGCGTGCGGGTGTGTCGGTCCGGCCTCGCCGGACGGACGGACGGACGTCGTTGCTGTGGTATTGCACAGTGTGTGTGTACTGAAGGCTGCTGTGCGGCCCCTTGACCCCTGCCCTGCCTGCCCGGCTGCCCGTGCCCGCTGCCTGGTCCGGCCGGGATGGCGGAGAGGGACGGGAACTGAGCACTTACCCACCGGGCACCCGCGGCTGGCGGGCCCCACGCCATGCGTGGGGAGCGGCCGCAGCGCGGGGCCCTGCCCCACCCCGGGCTTGCTTCCCCTTGATGGTTTTGTTTTGGTTTGGTTTTTTTTCCCTTTCAAATGTTAAGTTTTTTTGGTGTGTTCTTCCCTTCTTTGCATCTACCCCCCAACCCGCTCCCGTAACCCCTGACCCAGCCCATTCTCTCTCCCAATCCCAAAATCTCAGCAGCGAAGCTCTGGCTCCCAGTTTGGATGAGGGATCCCTGTGAGTTCTGCTCCATGGCTCGGCAGGCAGAGGTGGGCAGGGGAAGCCTCTGGCCATGGCAATGGCTCCTCCAGGGTCCTGCAAAGCTGCTGGGAGCTTGACATCTTCACTGGAGGGAGACAGTGGGGTGGCTGGGAGCTGGTGTTGGTGTAACTCCATTTCCCAGAGCTCCCCCCACATGGGTGAAGTGTTGCTGGCAGCATCAGTGGGTGAACTATTTAGAGATTGGTGTAAAGACTTTCTTTATATATGGGCGTGGGAGGAGGGATTTTCCAGAGCTGCCACAGTGGGTTGGGCACCATGTTTGTCCAGGGTCTCCCTCCAGTTCTGCTCAGGCAGCCCTGCAGCTCTGCAAAGGAACACCTCAAGGTCTGCCCGGGGGCTGTGTGTGTGTCCCCTGTGGGGCCAGAGCATCCTCCAGCCTTGCCCTGGCTGTGGGTGCTGCCCAGGAGGCACCTGCGCATCTGGGCACCTGCCACAGGCAGGCAGCATCTCCCAGCCTCCCATTGTGCTCTCCCTGATGGAGAGGGATTTATCCAGGGAGGGAGAGGGACCTCGCATCCTCCGAGAGCTGCCCTGCCTGCCAACACCAGCCCTCTCTCTGCCCCTGGGCCGAGCCAGAGCTGAACATTTCCAACTTGAAGCTGAGTGAAAATAGCCCATAATGGGTGTGTTGTAAATATGTTATTGAGCCAGTATTTTTTTTACTGTGCCTTTTTTTTAAGAAAAAAAACAAAACATTGAGAAATATGTAGATTTTTAAAATGCTTTTTATACATTTTCTGTGGATCAGAAAAAGAGAAATCCCCGACCTTTGATAATCTGTTTAAGAAAGAAAAAAATAATTTGCGATGTCTTGTAACTATCACTTACCTTAATTTATATGTTCCAGTATCTGGAACGTCACTCTGTGCTTTCTGTAACTAGGATGTGTTTGAAGCAATAGATGTGGGAAGGGGAACCAGCATGGACAGTGTGTTCTCAGGGACCTGAACCCGATCGCTGCCACGGGGTTCCCGTGGGAGCGGTCACCAATAAAGTGGCTTTTTTTGCTGACCACAGTCACCTGGTCCCAGGCTCCGGCGTCTCTTTATGGATGTGCTGCTCTGAACAGCCCTTGATCCCCCGCAGATGTTGTCACCTCTCTCGGGGATGCTCCGAGGAGGGGCTGCTCCTCCGTCCCTTTTTTCCCACGGGTACTGGGATCCTGCTGGCCATTTGCATCCCGGGGTGTGAGGGTCCTCTCCTCCTTCCCCTTCCCAAAAGGCTCGGGCAGGGCTTGGCACCTCGGGGCTGGTTTTTCCCAGGCTCGGGGGTGGGAGGGAGGCGGCGGGCTGAGGTGGGAGCCGGTTGTTAGCAGGGTGTTGTGAACAGCCGGCGGGCAGGCGTGTGCGTGGGAAGGTTGGGGGCTGCGGGGGAGGAGCCCCTTCCCTCCCCGCCCTCCCCACCGCAGTTTCAGCCAACACTGAGCATCCACCTGCCAGAACCAAGCCCCAGCTTTCATGGGCTGGGAGATAGCCTAAGATCTGCTCCCCCCAACCAGTCCTGTTTGTGCCACTGCTACCTGTGCCACCCCCTCCTCCACGCCTTCCTGTAGAGCCAGCAACCTTTTTTTTTTTCCCCTTTTCGAGGCACACTTACTTACTTCACAGTTTCGCTTCAGCCTCTGGGTTATCAAGGGTTGGCCCTGCTAAAAATACAGCCTGGCAGGAAATCGGCGTGTGCTGAAGCAGCCACCCCTCCTCCCAGCCTGCTCACCCTCCAGACAGCCACAAAAATCAAAAGTCCCCCAACCTCTGCAGCCCTTGGTGAGGTGGGGCTCTGGCTGAGAGTGTCCCCCAGAGAACCAGCACTGCCCTGACCCAGCCACCCCAAAAACTGCCCTGGAGGAAGGGAAGGGTGGATGGGCAGCAGTGCTGCCTTCCCCAGCTGCCTGCGGCCAGGGATGGTGTGTTGGGTGCAGGATCTGGTGGCCCTCCGGCCTCCCCTGGTGCAGGGTCAGCAAAGGGACCTGTGTCAGGCACAGGAAGCTGTGACACCCAGCCCCATCTGCTCCCCCACGACTTTTCCTATTGCTCACAGCCTGCGGTTTTGGCAGCGTGGGCACTTCCCAGCAGTGGTGCTGTCACCCTCGGTGAGCCTGACCCTCCCCTGCACCCCAGACAGGATGGGGAGATGTGGGTTAAGTGCCAGTCGAGGTGCTGGGCAGCCAGGGGCTGTGGCTTGGGGTTAGGATGCTGCTGTGAGGAACAGGAGCCTCTGGCAGGGGTGAACACTGGGAGGATGCTGGGCATTGTACAACTCCTGGATGGGGCTTAAAAAGTAAAATAAATACAAATTTAAAAATAAAGTTACAAATGAAATAAAATAATAAAATAAAATGAAATATACCCCACTGAACCTTCAGGAGTAGGGGAAGGCAGCTCACCACCCTCCAGTTTGTCTCCCACCAGGCTCCCAGCCTCTCCCTCCTCCTTTCCCTACTCGTGGGCTGAAAAGTAAATAAATACAGGCATTAATAAACAAAAGGAAAACAAAAGCAAAGCCTGCTGCTCTCGCATACTTGGCAGACTCTGCAGGCCAGGCTGCTTTCATCTGCACCCCGGCGCTGGTGTGGGACGTCCTGTTTACTCTCGCCTGCTCGAGGCAGCTGATAAGGCAGCTGTACCTTTTGGAGAGTCTGGTGTGTGGTGATGGGGTGGGGACAAGCCAGGCTCGTTGGGGACACTGCCACTATGCAGGCACTGCTGCTGTGGACAGCACTGTGCCCGGGGGATGCTCCAGAACTGTGCCTGGCTAAAGGCTCTAAAGGCTTTCCCCATTTCTGGGTGGTTGCAACACTGAGGACAGAGAGTAACACACTGGTTTAGTCCTTTTTTTTTTTGGTTTAATTTGCATTTGGGTCACTTACAGTCCCAGACTTGATGTGAGTCACTGTGTTCCCAGCCTGGCTGTGGGGACTTTCACCAGGGACTGTGTGCACGGTGCTGGGACAAACACCCATGATGGGACAAACACCCGTCCTGGTGCTGAGAGCAGCGAGAAGTACTTGAGGCTTGGGCTGGGAGGGCGGTGTTGGGAGACAACAAAACTTGTGTGAATTGGCTCCAAGAGCCACTTCCAGCTGCTTTGGCCCAGAAAACTGGAATATTTGTGGGAAATGAACATAAAAGCGTCCGAATCGTGGGGCCTGAGCGACGCATGCAGCTGCAGCTTTGGGAGCTGCCTGTCCCAGGGCTGGGTGGGAGAGTGCTGGGACCCCCGTGGGGGCACGATCTACATCCCACCACCTCTGTGCAGCTGGAGGTGATTTAATCCATTACCAGCACTGTCTGCCTTGGAGTGAGGGGCTGCAAAGCCCTGCAGCAGAGTGATGGCTGTGGGATGGCCAAGACAGCACTGGGATGTGCAGAGGAGCTCTCAACCACTGCCCCTTTTTTTTTTTCACCCTTCTACTATTTCCCACCCCTGCATAACATGCAGGTGGTTAAAATAAATAACCCAAAAGCCCTGCAAAGTTTATTTTTCCCTTCCCGACTTTTAAGACCAGCCTTGAATCTATCAAAACCAATCCCCCTTTCCCCAGAGCTCCCAGCAACTGCTGTTTCTGGTCTGCCTCAGCTGCCCAGTGGGGCCAGTTCTGCTGCTGTAGCCATTTGGCAAGCCAAGAGTGGAGGAGGAGATAAATTGAGCATCTCCAAAGCATCTGGAAACACTTCCCACGGCGCTGCCAGATGAGATCTGCGAAGCCGCGGCACCACCGAACAGCCCCGCTCCCAACCCCTCCTTCCTCCTCCTCCTCAGTGGATGTGTCCCCCTTCAGCCCCCACCAAACCATGGTGCTTTCACCAGGAAACAGTGCTGGGCTTGTGCTTGTCCACACCGAGGACAGGGACCTGCAGCAGCAGTGACACTGCAGCAGTGTCACCGCTGTGCCGGCACTGGGTGATGCTCCAGCCGTGTCCTCAGCCTGGTAAGCCCCCTTATTTTTTGGGTGGCTGTTGAGTTAGGAAGCCCTTGGGCAGCAGGGGCCATTCTGGCTCCCTGATGAGCAGCCCAGGCACAGCCCCAGAGCTGATGTGCTTGGAACAGCTCAGGAGTGGCCGGGTGATTTATGGGGTGCAAGCGCCAGGGTCCGTGAGGTTTGCCTGGTGGGAAGAGGAAGCGGGTGGGAGAAGCACCAGCATCTGCCACACCTCGCAGTGAGCAGGGAGCTGTGCTTCCTCCCACTTCCCTCCATGGACTGGGATGGATTAAAAAAATCCCTGAGCAGGGATTTTTGCTGAGGTCATGGTGAGAAACACTGCCTGCTCCAGGCAGAGCCGAGGCAAAGGGTCCCAGCAGCAATGGAGAGCCCAGCTGCAGAAGGAAAAGTCCTCTGCTCCTGCCACCATCCATCCCCTCTCCACCAGGCAGCAGCACGAAGGCACAGCAGTGTGACCGGCTGCCTCATCATGGCCACAGTGAGCCCACCCTCTGTGCCTGCCTGGGCACTCCCAAATGAACTGGGAGATACTGGAGGGCTGGGACAAACCAGGCTGGGCTGGAGACACGGGGTGAGAGCAGCCCTGGATGGAGCATTCCCGTGGCTGCCTCTGCTCACAAACCCTCCCGAGCGCCGAGCACAGGGCTCCAGCATCCCCACGTGGTCAGACTGGTCGGAGCCTCCCTGCTCCTGGTTTTCCTTCCAGGGGACACTCAGCTCTGTCCTGGCCTCCCTCGCAGTGTGAGGAGAGGACACGACCTCCTGGAAGCGCCAGGGAGTGGGGAGGGAGATGGGAGATGGGGTCATTCCTCAGTGCAGGGGGTGTTTTGATTGGAGAGTGATTGGCATCTGACTCCAAGATGCAGAAGGCTTGAAAGACACTTTATTTTAAAGTGTAGTATTTAACAATCTACAGTTCTTACAGGAACAGTAGTGGACCTAAGACTTGATTGGTCTTAAGGTGAAAACTTCTAACACTATGGGTGTGCTAAGAATAGCACTTTTATCAAATTATCTCTATAAACAATGGTTATAGAAAGAAAGATAATTGTTTGAATTTTTTTTTTTCTTCTATGATTCTTAGGCTTAGCTTGTGAGAAATTGTTTTTGTTCTTCCTTCAACTGAACTGAGAATTTCTACACCTCAGGAGTGAGGGTGCTTCGGGAGGGGTGAGAGAAGAGCTGCAATTTCAGCTGCCTGCTGCCTTCCTGGCCTGGTGGAGAGTGCAAAACCCCTCTGGTCCTTTCTGAAGAAATCAGAAATCCAAATCCAGCTCTAAATGTGCCTGATGGAAGCAGCTGGGCAGAGCAGGCTGCAGCATCAGCAGCAGGTGCTGCCTGCACAGTGCCACGTTCAGCAGAAATCATGACCTGCACTTTGGGCCATTTCCCACCCCAAGAGGTGACAGCAGATGGGGACACAGTCAGTAACTGTGTCCCACCGCCACCAGCTCTGCCTGATGGTTTTCCATCCCCCAACCCACGGGAGCTGCCAGAGGCAGCGCTGGTGCTGGCACAGCTCAGCACACCACAGAGCAAATACGATTGAAAGCATCTCCCCAGGGCACCCCTCCCTGCCTTATCTCCCAGGACTGAGATCTAAGGGACCACTACTGAAGGCTGATCTGAGGGTGAGGTTTATTCAAACACATACTTCACCCTTCCCTCTGTTTTCTCCAAGCCCCTAATGGCTCAGGAGGGAGCTCAGCCCTGCTCCTGCTGGGACTGGGAGCAGTGCAGAGGGAGAGCCAAGCTGCAGCTCCTGGGGGTGGCTGGAGGACACTGGGAGAGGTCACCAGGAAGGTGGCCTTTGCATGTTCCCATCCTTGGTGGAGTCCATAAACCTGGTAAAATATTTACACGGATGACTCTGATCTAGGCTTTATTTTCCTTCATGCCATGAGATTCCCTTGACTGCTCCAAGCCCTTTTAGAGCTTTAGAGAGCAGATTTAATCATCTCGGGTCAGAAACGGAGAAGGAAAACGTGGGTTCCTCCTTTAGATGGAAATAAAAAAAAGAGGGGGGGAGACACATCTGTCAATTATTAGTGAAGGGAGGGAAACTGGTGTCTGTTGGGATTCACAGCCATGAGGGGTAAGTCACAACAAGGAGCCCTCTGTGGTTCTGAGCTGGACTCGTGGGCAGGACTTGAGAGCACTGCTGTGGGTTTCAGCCATGCTCACAGCATTAAAAAAAATGCCCAGCATTTCCAAAGACAGAGTTGAATTTTTGCTTATCCCCACACCTAGGAAGGGAGGGGCTGAGGTCAGGGCAAGAACAGCACAGGATGGGGGCAGGAGCCCAACGCCTCCTTCGGCGGGCAGGATCAGGCAGAAAACAGATCAGGAAAATTAGAGGAAGGTAAAGCTTTCAGTTCACTGTGTGATAGTGATGTGGTGGGCCTGTGATCAGAGAACTGCACAAACAGAATTAAAGAGAAACCCACGATACCCTGGGGCAGCACTGAGCAAGGTGAGCCCATGCTGAGCTTCATCTTCCCCCAAAGAAAAGCGTGTGACAGGGCTGAGCTGGTGGGGCACCATCCCAGGCCATTTTGCCACATTTCTTGTACTTGTGCTGCTGGAAATGAACCACTCCTGTTTATTGCTGCTCCAGTGAGGAATAACCAAAGCAGCAGAGGGGCATCAAGGGGTTAAAATTCACTGGGCACAGGAGAACATCTCCAGGCTGATGTCTCCCATGGCTGCTCCAGCATCTCCTGCCCCCAGGTACAAGGACATCCCCACAGCAGCCACCAGCCCAACCTCACGCTCCCTTTGGGAGAAAACACAGATCAATAACCAGGAACAGTGGTTTTAAATCATTTATTTTTAAAACATGAAACCCAAGCTGAATAGAAACCACAGATATTACATTTAGGTTTTCTTGTTTAGTATTTGCAAACCAAAAAGTTACAGTAAAAAATAGCTACGTTACAATCAAGAGAACTACAGAATTAAAAGTAAAGATACAAAAATGGGCTCAATCCTCTTTAATCTTCACAATTTAAAAACATTTTGGGTAAGTGCAGGAACACTTGAAAGAAACTAGCAGGTCCGAAGTTTAAAAAAAAATTATATATATTTATATATTATATATGTATATAAAGTGGTATGATATACAACCATTATGGTTAAGAAGAAAAAAACAAAACAAAACAGAGAAGTTACAAAAAGGCCAGGTACATGTTCACCATTAGGTTTCTGTGCACAGTGTCCAAGAAAATAAACTTCCCTCTGAATGATGTGAATAAAACTGATGGGGCCTCCCGTTACCAAGGGACCTGAGGCACGCGACGTGAAGCTGGGCAGCTGCACCCAGGGCAGAGGACAATGGAAGAAATGAGGCTTTTCTGGGACTTCAGCAGCCTCCTGGGCAGAGGCCACTGGAGGAGTCTTGGTGTGAGATTAGAGGAGGAACAGGAAGGAAGGAGTTGGGAATTGCATAGTGAGGAGCAATGTGGTATCAAATATGCAGAGCACCTAAGAGCTTCATGCTACAGTTATCCTCTTTAGGAAAGGAGTATTTTGAACTTTCTGGTTGTACATCAATTTATGTTCCACTTTGTTCATGCGGCCACAGGGGCTGGGTGAGCACCTGGGAGCTCCAGTAACCCATCCCTTGTCTCCCAGCTGGGCAGCACACTCACCATCACGACCTGGCAGAGATCCCACACCCCCTGACAGCACAAACCCCTTGTCAGCCATGTAGGAACTGCTACCAAAACATCCCACACTTCTGCTGGGCCTCCTGGGGAAGCCATCCACAGCATGCACACAATTCCTGGAAAGGGGAGGTAGGCTGTGGTGAAAGGAGGCTCAGACCAAGCCTTGTCAGGTCTGTCTCGAGGCAGATCTGCTCCTCAGTACCTCCCTGGAGGGTTTTCCCCTCCCACCCAGAGGTGTCACCCAGTGGCAGTGACACACCTGCTGGGCTGGGCAAGACCCTGGCTGCTCCTTGGACCCCAGGCTGGAACAGCTTCAAAGACAGCTCCTCTCCTGAGCTGAGGGGAAACCCACCCACCTCATCTCCTCTGGAACTGGGGGGGTGGCAGGGATCAACAAGCCAAAACACTTTTCTTCAAAGGGCTCAGAATGGTATTTCAGTGCCTGCTGGGAGGGAGAGAAGGGGGCACCACAAATGAAGCCTGGGCTTGCTCCCATGGGTACCTGGACCTTGCTCTGGGGGCACCCACCCACTCCTGTCTCCCACCACCCTGCAGCACCCAAAGCTCTCGTGAGCAATGGCTGAGCAGCTCCCTGAGAAATGGCTGAACTCTCAGAAAGGCCAAACTTTTCATGGAGTTTCAGGGAACTGCTATGGAAATCCTGACTTAGGATCACTTTAAACCCCATGCACTGTGTCCCCCTCAAAGCACTCAAATGAACATCCCTTGCATCTTGGCTGAGATGACTGTACACGGAAAATCAACACCTATCAAATGGAGAAAACTTAAAAAGGACAGGAGGGGAAGGGAGCACTCCATCCTTCACATTTGGATACATGGATGCACGCTAAAAATCTTAGCTTGAACCCTTTTATCAGCACACAAAATGAACTCAGTTTAATAATACATACAGGATACAAACACTACAGTTATAATTCCCAAGACAGCACAAGAAATTCACAGCCAAGTCTTGATTTGATTTCCTTTACAATTACAATGCAGTCTTGAACACTGGACACAAGAGTCCAACATGCTATTTACATTTCACATTGTGGAGATGTTTGTGTGCTTGGAAGAGTTCTCAGTTCCAAAAGAAAGTGTCATTCATACATGATGATGCAGTGGAAATAAACCAAGCCAACCAGACAAGCCAATGACCACATTTGTGCTTCTGAAAAGGTAACATGAAGTGTCTCCACCGATGCAGTCACCTTCCACTGGACAAGCTGCCGTCCACTCTGCAGTCAGCGAGGTGTCCAGAGGCCAATCTCAGCTCCTCCAACTTCTGGACCCTTTTTCTAGCAACCAGCAACATGAGAAATGTCTGATAAGGTCAGCTGGGACACACCAAGTGATATGGCCTCGGTGTTTTGTCACATTAAAAACAGAGAGACACGATGGAAGAGAGAGAAGTCTCTACAGCTTTACCTCCTGCAGCTTGAAGAGTTTGGACTCCCTCAACCATGAATGCCATCCAGAACAGATGAGTCTTCGCCAGATAGCACCTGCTGTTCACCCGAGAGGGAGGCACAGAGTCTGGGAGATCTTGGCTTCTCAAAGTCCCCTCCTCAGACTGAATGTGACCATATGGATGAGACTGATTTTGTCGCAGCCATAAGAATAGGCAAAGGCCATCTGTTCTTCAGCAGATCCGTTCAGACCAGCCTGCAGAAATGCCACACTGTTGCTCAAGGTTCCAGTAAAACAAAAAAAAAGGAAAAAAACCCAAAAAGTAGTAGTAATAATAACAACAATAATAAACCAAAAGAAACCCATTTGTCTGTGTTTCCTATCCAGCGCTCTGCACAGCATGCAGCGGGGCAGCAGAGTTCCAGGATGCTTTACAAAAGTGCAATATCCATGTCAAGTAAAGGAAGTGCTGGCTGGACACAGGTACACTGCTCACACCGCAGTCACGTTGTGCTGGCCTCCAGAGAGCAAAATGTTATCTCCATAACATTCTTTCCAGTTATGTGTTGAAGTCACAGAGCACGTATCTCCACGGCTGTGCCTTGCTGCGAGCCCCAAACACTGTCAGAAGTTGTTCTGGGTGTTGGAAGTGGCTATGCCAGACCTTGGAAGGAAGCAGGTCAAGGTGGCTGCTCTGTCACATGCTGCAAACAAAGGCTCACTCCTGTTCCTGTGTGGCACAGACAATGCCACGGTGACAACTTAGACCCAGCCCAAAGTGCAGTCACATGCAGGTTCAGGGTGCATTCTGTGCACAAAGGAGTTGGTACACAGGAGCACTTGTTTTCACAGGGTTCCCCATGCCCTCCAGCTTCCAAAACACTTGCCTTCCACCAGTAGGACTGGGCCACAGATTTCAGGGCAGCTCCCCTAAAATTGATAATGTGAGTAGCAATCGGAGCACATCCTTGCAAGGAGGGATGATGGCAGAACAACTCAGTCCTAAAAAGGATTATATGGCTCTTGATTCTTTCTTCGAAGTGAGGGAAAGGTTGGGGTTCCCCCCAGAGAACAGTTGGGTGCTTGGGGCCCTGCAAGATCACCTCACCACACCCTGCACACCCACATCTCCTGGTAGGCTCTCAGACAGGATGGAAACCCTGCGGCTCGTGAGCCACAGTGTCCCTCCATACCACCTGTGACCAAGTTTCCCTGCCCTTGTTATTTGAGAAAACAGAGGTAATGTTTCAGTGTGAAGCCCATCCAATGTGTCTGAAAGGGCATACTCAGTCCTGAGCAAGAACATCCTGCTTCCAGAGATTTATGGTGAAGCGTGAGGTTTATTCCAAACCCTTCTCTTCCTGTCTGTATGGTGATGCCTCCTCCCTGTCTCACTCCTTCGAATGGTAACAGCTGGCCTTGCAGTTTAGTAGTGGTTTCTATCTTAAGAGGAGTCTCAAAGCTTGCTGTGCCACAGAGCTGGTACCATTCCCCAGCAGATCCCTCCAGCCTGTTTAGCTGCCTGCCAGGAGCAGTTCCCACCTTGCTGCAAGAAGGCAAATGACTTGAGTAAAGGCAGGTTGGTAATTTTGTGCCCCAAGCTGCAAACGTGGGGTAAACACTGAGTCTGAACATCACTGAGGTGACAGTGAACTGCCTCTGCCAACAGCTCCACTCCAGTCTGAGAGATGTTTCCCACTCAATTTCCTCTGCCAGTTATTTAATAAAATGCTCAGCAGCTCTGCTAAGATGCCCCTACTAAGAGGTAAAAAGACGAAAAGGAACATTATAGTTACCCTAGTGAAAGGGCAGTAGTTGACAGCACCTCCCAAGAGGCAGTCTCCTCTTCCAGCAGGAAGCTGCCAGTGCCCTTTGGAGCACTGCTCTTCAGTGGGAAGTACAGCACCAGTGAAGGATGTTGCCCTCTGCAGGCACCCAGCTGCCCCTTTGCAAGCCTTGTTCTGCCTCACGTCTAGAAAATGCCTTACATGTGCATTAGTATGGTCAGATAGTGGTTAGCAATGTGCCTTTGAAAACTAAACAAAATAGAATAAAATATAAATCTGTTCTGACAGTCACAATGTTGTTGAGGGTTTCGGACTCTAAACACAGAAGATACACTGACAATCTTGTGAGTTTGTTAGGAATGAGGCTCCAAAAACCTCCTTCAATGCCATTTCAGCAACCCTGTGCTGTAGATTATGGTTTATAAAAGAGGAAAAAAAGAAAGTCCAGCAGAGTTCACAGGTCATTCCCACGTGGAGAGCTTGCATTTGCTATAAATCCATTGGTGCTTCCAGTTTCTCTTGTTTTTGCAAGCTGACTGTCCCATAAGATCTAGCATCAGAGAGCCAAAACTCTTCAGTGCAAAAATACCTCCCCATAAAGTCGTAAAAGTCTTTCCCTGGAAAAATTTGGCACCAAGTGAGTGGCTGGCTCCTGTTTGATCTGTGTCAGCCTAGGAAAGGCAGCACCCAGAATGCCATCTGCAAATACCTGGGCTTCCCTGGTGGAGTAGAGAGGCCAGCTCCAGAGCAGTGGACAGGGTAACTGACTGGTGCTGGGCCCCCTGCTCCTCCTCAAGAATTCACATGCTGGATGTAGAGGGAAAGAAAAAGGCATTTTCTTAATGGATTTAAAACCAAAAAAAAGTTAACCAGGGTAGTGAAATGGTTTGCTCTTCTAGAGCAAATTCCAGTGGATATGCAGTGACACCCTGAGGCAGGAGCTCCCTCCTCCCTCACCCAGGGCAGTGCACCAGAGGATTCCCACCAGACTGTGCTGTGCATTCCCCAGCATTCCCTCGTTGCACACCAGGCACCCAGTGCTGCTTCTTCTGTCTGACAGGCTGCTGCTCCCACTGCAGAAGTGAAGGACATCTACCACCATCTTTCACCAAGTCCCTCTTGGAACAGAAGGGGGGAAGAAGGGGGCAGAAGACATTCACCACCTGTTTCTGCCAAGCTGGCCTCGGGCTGGGGCCCAGGTTCCTGCCTGGGTGCTGTCAGCTGCTGGCCAGCACTCGTTTGCTCTCTTGTACTACAGGGTGAAGGCTGAAATTCAAAAGGAGCTTCCACTCAGTGGCCAGGTACCAGGTTGGAAGGGTGGTCTGGACTGGAGAAACAGAAGGAGCTGCACTAGATTTTGGGCAGAACAGCAGGATTGTTCTACAAGGACAGCACAGGGGCACAGCAGTTGGCACATTGTTTAGTCTGACTGCATGTGTGGGTTTTGTTTTTTTGTTTTTTGTTTTTGTTTTTTTTTGCTTTTTGCTTTTGATTTTTCATTTTAATGCACACTGCCAGCATCTGGACGAGGTTGGTTGGTGGCGAGGTATTTGGCTCTCATGCTGGAGGTGTACTGGAGAAAGAAAAGACAAGACAAAAAAACAAAACAAACAAACAGAAAGTTAAGTCAGAATGACTAATGTCACGATGGAACCACAGATTTCTACCACTTCTCAGCAGAACATGGTGTATATTTACAGCAAGCATCTCAAGGAGCTGCTGACTCAGTCTTAAGAGGAAAGTTTCACAAGTCACTGCATAGTTCACTCTGAGCACCATTCTGCCAGTCTGCTGCAGGGGTGCTGGCCAGGTCAGTGCAGATGTGCTGGTGATTTATCCAAGCTCTCTAGAGAAGGAAATCCAATAGCCACTGAGTCAAAACATGGCATATGTTGCTTGGGAGAAGAAAGGGAAATGGGAATGATGCAGATGTAAAAACCCACTCCACAATTTCATCCTCTCTTAATGGTGTTACTCCTTTCAACCATGCCAGAAAAGGAGGTTGAAAAGAAAATGGGTGCTCACTGCAACTTCACATTGCATTTTACAGCAATGAAGGCATCAGAGGACTGCACGTGCCACGGATGGGCAGCTTGAAAGAAAAGTGAGGAATAACTAAATCATTTATGCCCAAGAAAGAACAGACCTATCAGGCTGGCAACAGGCTGCCTCAAACAGGATGATATCAGCAAGTTATCAGGTGGGTGACAGCCCACTGTGGTTTGGGATGCAAGCTGGGCACTGTGCAGCAGCAGATGAGACTCCAGCGTGGGGGTGAGAAGAGCAAGTCACAGATGAAGGTTAGTTTGGTTTGGAGGTGGTGGTGCTGTTCTCATTCTCATTTTTATTCTAAGCAAGGTAATCCAAAACAGCTCCCAGAAGCTACTGAGATAACATGTGTCATTCAGCTTTGAATAATGAGCTGAAAAACATGTGAATAATATCCAGCAGTAAGAACAGAACTTTGCTCTTTATGCCAATGTGTTTGAGATCCTCTGGGTTCTGCCACCACAATATTAACAACCAAGCAATGAGGACAGACATTTCATTCCTCTTTTTATACCCTCTGGAGCCTGAATAATTCTATAATATCCACAGCTTACTTCCCAAGAGTGCTCTTCAGCATACTGACTTTTTATCACCTCTTAAACCAGACCACATAAAATAGCCAGTTAAGCTGGCAGAGACAACTGAAAGGCACTTCCACACCAGGAGGTATGATTTATCTTGCCCACTGGGAAAGAACATTATGAGGCATCTTCAGGCTCTCAAAAGCTCAGCTGTCCACAGGGGTTTTCAGAGAATTAACAGTATTTTATCAGTTTTCCTTCAAAGACTGACCTGGGTTGAACCTCTGCACAATAGAAGAGAGAAACTGCTCCTCTGGCAGAGCTGATCCCAGCAGCACAAGATGAAGACACCTGTGGCTTACTTGCACACTCAGCTTTTAGTTTCTTCCATAATTGGAAAACTTTTTTCAGAACATGGATCTTAATATAAAATTCTGGCCCAGAAATGGCATCTATATTTAGAAGACAAAGGGTACATCTGTTCTTTCTAAGATGTATTTTTTGTCAGTGAGAGGGCAGAAGACAGAAAATAGCAAGCTGAGCTACTTTAGGACAATAATCTATACAGTTTATTAAATGTAATTACTGTTTTAGAAATAAAGTTTAGGGTGTTATTAATACGTAGGAGAAAAGCCCAACAGGCTCAGAGAGGTTTAGAAGTCAAAGAACTTTCTCATAAAGTAGGGCACATTTCAGGTAGTGCAATGCTGAAATTACCAGCCAAGCCTCATGACAAGAAGAGGGCCTCAGAAGGAAAAATGCATTTGAGTGCTCATTTTCCATTTGCATTCTCTGAAGTGACATGTGATAGGAGATGGGTATGAACAGAGAACTTTTCAGGTGCTAAAGTTTTGCAAGAAGTGTTTAGAAAAAAAATCTCAGATAATGGAAGGTTATTGTGCATCTAGTCATATGAGCTCAGCACATAACATGCAATATAAACTTTCTTTAAAGCATTAAAATCAAGAGCACCACTTGATGAATTGCATTTCAAAGTTGTACAAAGTACACCTATCAGGGCAGGAGAAGTTGAAAAGAATTCCCTCCTTCCTCCAAAAAGAAAAGACCCCACAGTTGTTTAAGTGTCACTAAAACAAAGTAACCAGGAACACAAGATCTGGAGAGTCAAGCAGAGAGTATTTTACATTCAAACCTACCTGCAAATCCACCACAAGGAACAAATCAAGACTCAGAGTAGTCAGAGTTAGGGCTGATGTTCTCTCCTTAACTGAGGATTTTTGCACCTCTGTACCCCTTCCAGTTGAACTGAACCAGTTATTCTTTTTGTTAAGTGTATTTTTAATGACCATGGCAAGTGTGACAGAAACCTGGCAGCAGAGAGCCAACAGTCCCCTGTGCACCTCTCCCAGCACAGCTCTGGGTCAGCCACAGCATCACCCTCCAGGTACAGCTGCTTTCTCCACATGCTCAGTCCCTCCTCAAGTCCTTCTCTGCATCCTCTGCTGGGAAGCAGAGGAAAGATGCTGTGGAACACACAGGTCCCAACATCTGGACAGGCCAGCAGATGAAGATGTATCAGCAGACACTTGCCACTTTTGGATATGAAACCAAACTATATTATTCAGAGTTAAAGTAATTAAGTCTTCAGTTGCTTTTAAAAATATCACTATGTTTTTAACTCCTTTAAAAAGTGATTCTAAAGACAGAAAGCCTGAGCACAATTCAGACCAAGGGAGGGCTTGGACTCCACTCTGAGGCCCACAGCTGTCAGGTTCAAGTTGCATTTAGTTTCCTTTAAAGAGGAGCTTTCATAGAAGGTTAAAGAACATGCACAATTCAGTCATTCTTCCAGCACGCTCACTGGAAGTACCCACGTGCCTATACACCCTCATTTACCCTTTCAAAAGCAGCACAGAGGACAAGTTCCACCCCGTACCTCCACCTCACTGTCAGCTTCCCCAAGAAGGGCACCTGAAAGAGTTCTTGTTACCATTCCTGCTGGTTGCCTGTGCTGCTCAACACAGCACCTCTCAGTCACTTACCAGCCAGCTCCAACAAACACAGCTGATTGCACACAGGGTTATTTTTGTAATTCTCCAAAGAAAATAAAAGTCTCTGCTTCACATTCAGCCTTGTTGAGGGTATAAACTTTCATAGGTGTGGTTTGCCAGCACATACTAGTTAGGCACTTAACACACATAGCCTGGGCACAAAGGAATCATTGGTTGCAAAAAAGCCTAATTTTAAGGAATGATCAGTTTGTTTTAGAGGCCAAAAATTCTACTGACTCCTGTGAAATCCATGAGTATTTCACAGCTAACTAAGCTATGCTGAAAGATCACTTATCATATGAAACCATGACTGAGTACAAACCATTTACTATTTGTGGTTAAAAACCCACGTGAATTTCTCTTGAGCTACCCTGACTTTGATTTCCTGCCAGAGCTGTTCAGGTAATGCAATAAAGACCAAAGCTTCTGGAATCAAGTTCTGAAAGGTTGATCTCAAACAGCTAGAGCACAGTAAACACAGAGGGTTTGGTGTTATTATGCATGGGAGGTAAAAGATGCAGGGAAACAGCTAATTCTAGCCAGTGGGTTCTGAATTCAAAGGGACTTAAGTCTTTCAAGTCAAAAGAACAGAGCTTCTGTTGGTTTGGTTTGTTTTTAAAGCCCTGAAAGAATGCAGTGCCTTTTCCATAGCCCTTCAGCCAGCCACATAAAGCTCGGGTGGGACCATAGATAAACAGAAGACAGGGCAGACGGGGATCAGGTCATGTTCCAGCCCAGGGATTTCAAGTCTAGAATGAAGGCCCTAGAATTTCCCCACCCTCACCAATATTTTATTTCATGGAACAGATCCATCTAACATTGCTACAGGAACAGCAAAGCAGAAAACCCACCACAAGCTGAGGCCCAGGAGCAGTTCTTAGCAAGACTTAAGACTGGAGAAAGCTGTGAGCATTTCAAGGGTGCTGGCACCATGCTTCAGACAAGGTTGTTTGCATCATGCACCATGGCAGAGGCATCAAGACACTCAGTGCAGCCCCTTCCCAGCAGTCCCCAGGCAGGCAGGCAGGCAGGGAGCAAGGAGCAGCAGGGATGCAGACCAAGCACCACCAGAACAGAAAGGAATCCAGTGCAAGGCTGACAGAAGCGCCAACAAGAAGAGGAAGAAGAAGAAGCAGCAGAGAAGAAGGAACAGCAGCAGCTTTATGGGCATGTATTTCTGGGAAGAGAATGCAATTTATGACTGCATGAGCCAAAAGCAATGGGCTCCCTTTTCCCACTGAAACCAGCCCTGTAGTTCCCTTGAAGGAGCACTGTCCTTCACACCACCTGAGTTGTCTGGTAGTCTGAATCATACCCTCTATTTAAGCAAGCTAATAACCCCCAAAAATGCAGACCACCTCCTCTTTCTTTGTCATGAGGCAGGAAACATTGGCTGTCTTGGAGAGCACCAGCACCTGCAGCCCATGAGGAATGCAGACAGTGAAATGGCACTAGGAGGGCCCTGCTCACAGAGTCTGTGCAACATGGATGGGATGATTTGGACACACACAGAACAAACAAAACAGTAAAAGGTTTTGAAACAGAATGAAATAGATCTTAGTGATTATATCTGGACCCTTAGGGAAGCTTTTTTCTTAAAAATTTGCTCCTTTCTGACCTTAAACGTAAGGATAAAAGGAAAAGCTGCACACAGATCTGACAGGCAATTAAGTAACTCTTCAGGACAGTTTGAAATTAAAAATCCTACAAATGAGCTACAAGCTTGTGGCAGGTTGGTATTGATGGCTTTGGGTGTTATGACTACTAAGGACAAGCAGAACAGCAGCAGGGCTCAAGGAGAGCCAAAAGCTGAATTAAGACAACCATTCCTGACTGAAGTGCTGCTAGATTGGCTCTCTTTACTTCTAGAGAATGGCTTCTTGTGATGGGAGAACTTCTATGTTGCTTTTGAAGTGCAAGGTTATCCCTACATTTGAGCAGCACTCAGCACTTGGTGCTCAAGCTGTTCTGAAGTGTGGAGTCCAAGCTGAAGCTGCTGTGAGGTGGCTTTTGTGAGGCACGGGCACCTGTAACCCTCACAAGCTGCACCAGAAGCCTCTAGAAGGTCGATACTGCTCCTTGAGTCTGCACCAAAACGGATTTTCAGTTTCACCTTTGGCAGGAGGGAATGGGGTGGGAGGTGCAGAGGGAAGGAATGTGAAGAAATAAAAGGCACTGGCCTGGGATAAAGAGTGCAGGGATGAAGGGAGCGGTTGGGAGTGGAGAAGGGGTTGAGCAAGGAGGACCTTTTTTGCAGTACCTGTTCCATTTGCGGGCGCTGTTACCAGTATGTCCGTGCACTGTCCGAGGGCTTAAGCTGCCAGCTCATATGGCTGCTACTGTCCATGGCAGCCAAATACAACTGTGATGACGCAAGAAAGAGAGAGAAAAAGAGAGTGCAGCCTCAACGTGCATGAAAAACACAGTGCAAGCAAGTGAAACCGTGGTGTGTGTCAGCGACAAGGTGGGCTCTACAACCCTAAGGGAATGTCCCTGTGGCAAGAAGGAGAAATCAGAAGGAATGAGAGAAGGAAAAACACAAACAAACGAACAAAAAGCCAGGAAAAGTAATGGACAAACAATGCAGCAGGATCATCACATCTTAGTTTTCACCACCTGTTCACAGAAAGCTAAATGGAATAGGTCAGCTCTGTCTGCCCACTGGACATAACCTACTTGAATGGTTATCTCCCTGTCCTCCCTCCCAAAAAGAGGCAGGGATGTGTGCATTGGTATTCCCTTTTTGTCTCTCTCCTCCCACAGACAATTTGCTATGAAAAGTTACCATTCCTTCTGCCTCAGTACGGTCTCAGCCACCTGCTACGGAGAGCTGCAAATACAAAAATCCCAGAAAAGCCTTTCCCTGCTGCTTGCCAATATGAGAATAGAAAGCATTTTTCTTCTCTCCCCTGCCTGTCTACTACATCCCTCCAGGAAAAACGTTTACCCTGTAGCCTGGTTCCTTCTCTCATCTGGGCAGAAGCTCCCTTTTCTATGGGTGTAGTGCTGCTCCCTCATCCCCACCAGCTCCTGCACTTCCCCACACTGATGGCTGCCAACCCAAGTTACTCGGAAGAACAAAACCCCTTTATCTACTCCCAAACCCCAGGCTAAGGCACCAGGACTCAGATTCCCACTCAGGGTACTGACACAAACAGCTACTGAAGAACCGGGGAACTTGCTGCCTCACTCCAGCCCCGTGGAAGGGAATGTGCTTTCTCTGAAGCAGAAGAGCTGTAGGGCAAGGGGAAGCAGGACATGGAAGGAACATGTGCCCTGGCAGTAGCAGAGGGACAGTGCCCTTCTGGCCCAGGAAACTCCAGCAGTGCAGCACGTCGGGGACTCTGCTGAGAGCAGATAACACGACCAGAGCTCGCGACCGGAGCATGGGGGCAGGAAACCTCTTTGGGAAGGGTGGAAGAGGTCTGGCCAAGGACAGAGACGAGGATCAACTCTGCACATTTCCACCTCCTCTACAGCAAGATGAACTGGTCCTCTTGAAGTGTAACCATGAATGGCATGCCCTCATTTCCACCACAATTCCTACTCCTTCATCCGCCAACCTCCTCTTCCTCCCCTTCCCCTCAATTTGAACCAGGCACCACAGAGTGTGTTTTCTTTACCTACACCTGAACACTGGTTGACCATTAGGCATTTTACTACTCATCCTCTGTAATAACACCACCAGGTCAGTGAGCACTGGGATGGCATGTTCTCCAGGTTCTGCTGTAAATCAGGTTTACAGGATCCAGTGAGGGAGGGCAAGATTCATTTAGTTCTTACCCAGACATGAAGACAAGCCCATGTTTTATCCAGCATACAGAAATGGCTATCAGGCCACTCCAAATACCAAAACCTTCCATGAAAGTTTCTTTTTTTCCTCCATAGGAAATTAAATACAAAAATAGATTTCAAAGAAAGTAAAACAGTTGTGAAAGAAAGATTTAAAAAAAAAATCTCAACAAAAAAATAATACAGGTTTCATCCTATCATCTCTTTAGGGCAGATTAAGGAGAGAGGTTCAGCAGTAACTCTGAATTTACAGTTTGAACAAGTTTCTTTTTAAACTTGAGGAACCAATGGCACAGATAGCAAGTACACTGCATGCAAGTGAATCATCCTGCTGAAGTCACCCATCAAGATACTCATGCACTTCAGTGGTGGCAGGAGTGGGCCCATAGGATTACCAGTGTTAATTGACTGAGTTTTATTTAGCCTTTTCTTGTGCAATGTCCAAAGTAGCACAGCAGGGTTTTATTCTCCGTGGCAGGTGAGACATGGCTTGTCTATTCAAGCTGCTGCCATTTATGGGCCAGATCCTGTGTTTGGCTGCACAATCAGCTCCCTTGGGAGCACACAGGAGTGGCAAACGTGGTTTCCCCAAAGCTGCTGAAGCAGAGAAGAGCAGTAAAGAGAGACTTACTGAGGGAGGTGGGGACTCCCGGCCAATGAGCGGGGTATTCTCGCAACGGGGGTTCTGGAAATTTGCATTCTGGCTCCTAGGAAAGGAAGACACACATGGTAACGGGGCACGTGCCATGCTTCTCTGGGGAGGGTCTCTGATGGGGACACAGGACAGAGCATCCTCACCCCCAGAACTACTGTATCAGGTCAGTCTCGCTCCAAGCTTTTCTTACAGGCCAGATGGATCCCCTTTTTCAGATAAGGGCATAAAACGATCATAATTTTCCTCAGATTGGGCACTATTTTTACATTCTTACTCAGAAGGGCCCACAATGAATCACATCAAGTGATTTAAAAATAGGGCCTTGTGAAAATCTGCCTCCCTGCAGCACCAGAACTGCCAAGTGGCAGAAAGGGAGATAAAATGAGGACAACGTCTAAAGGGATAAACAAAATGATGTGGCAGCCCAAAAAAAGATAGCCCCTGATGACAGTCCAAATGTAATCAGGGTTAGGCACTTCTGGAAAAAGCTCTGAAGATCCCACCTGGACTAGGTAGCTCCAAACTGCAACAGATGTCAGAGCTGACTGCAAATACTACAGAAAGAAAGAGCCCACAGGTTTTTTCTTGGCTCTCAGTCTTTTGGGAGGCTTCTGGCAAGACTGCTCTGTGTGAAGAATTAAGTCTTCTGGTGATCAGAATCACTGTGTAATAAGAAGCCCAGACAATACTTTCCCACTTAATTTCTTTAGACATTTTCCTGAGTCCTGGAGCACAAAGCTGTTCACACCTTGGAACATGCTGTCTAACAAAACTCTTCCTAGCGCAGCACTTTCAAGCCATTCCCTTCTCCCATTAGATGCCAATCAGAAAACAAAATCCTTCCACAGCTTTTTACCACTAGGTCAGAAGTGCCAACCCTGCAGCACCTGAGCCAACAGAGATGAGAAGGAAGCCCTGTGGAGAGGCTTCCTGGGGATACTCACATGTACTCCGTGACGGGAGCATTGCTGACTGTGTGTGCTGCTGCAGGGATGCTGGTCTCACTGCCATAACTACTGCCACAGCTATAGAGGCTGGGCATGTGCACTCTGTACAGATTATCGTGTGTCTGTCTACTCCCTTGAGCAGCTGATTCTTCTTCCCCATCATCATCTGAGCCTCTGCAAGAAGGAGAAAAAGTTCCTCCTAGAACCCTACAGTGACCCCCCATGTGGGGTTTGCAGGAAACCATGGTAATCCTGGGAGCCTCCCAGTCATCTTCCACATCCTCCACGCTGGTACCCGTTTGGGATGCCTCAGGGTGGCAGTGTGAAACACAGCCCACACCACAGTGACTCAGACCTCCCACAGATCCCATCTGGAGGTGCACACTGCGTGATCCCCTCCAGCCTCCCTACAGGCTTCTCTCATGGGTCTGCAACTGCCCAGCTGTACAAGCCAAGGATGAATACACATCCCAAAATGTACAGAGCTAAAAAACCCTACAAACAACAAAAAAGAGAGGCAGTGGGGATGTAGTGCCATGCACCCCACAGAAACATCCTTCAAGACTGCAATCTGTGTCCTTCCATTTCCTGTAGACACATCCAAATAGCTCTTAAGGATAAACCTCTGTAGACTTCTCTGAAGTCCCATTCTAGTTGCAAAGGGTCTGCTTCAGCTTCTAGTAAAATCACAGAAATCTTTACAAAGAATAAGTTGCAAAATTGGTGTCTAAAGGCTTTATCTTCTCAAAAGTGCCAGGATTTAAAATCAATGGAGAGCAGAACTGTTTGGCAGTTGGTTCCCTCTGCCTTCCCATAATATTCTCTTGCCCCTCCTACATAATACACACTGCTATTTCACCTCCCTAATTAGGGGGTGGAGCACCATGGTCTGAAATATATTTAATCTGTGCTTAA
Organism: Passer domesticus; assembly: GCF_036417665.1. Taxonomy (NCBI): domain Eukaryota; kingdom Metazoa; phylum Chordata; class Aves; order Passeriformes; family Passeridae; genus Passer; species Passer domesticus. The sequence goes on from NC_087488.1 coordinate 12,654,317, forward strand.
AGCTAGTGAAAGGTTCCACACAGCATGGCCATCACTGGAACCTCCCAAACATCACCTGCAGCTTCTGCACCACACGGTGGCACTGAAGATCGAGGGATTGCAGCCTGCACAGTCTCTTACAGGCAATGAACTGTGACACCCTCCACCTCCCAGAGGCAGGCTGGCGGAGAAATGGTGCTCCACAGAATGCAAGAGGGAGCCCTTCAGCTCACAGCAGCAGCCTGAGCCTGCTGGGGTTGGCAGGGCAGGCAGCAGCCCACAGGGAAGGCAGCACAGGAGATGCCACCAAACCTTTGTCCTTCCAACAGGCAGGCTGTGTGCTCTTTGTGGTGAGGTCTCTGCAGCTGTGGAAGGGGTGAATAACCGGCCATATTCTCAGGGGCTATTCTGACATTTCCCAAGGCACTTCTCTGTGGGCACTGCAGGCTGGGCCAGCTCTGGCTTCCTGCTGTTGTTCAGGGCCTTCTATTTTACCACAAAAATCAGGACCACAGAAGAGAATTTGCTGCAGCCTCTTGCTGTTCTGCAAGAGTAGAAAACTCAATGCCATTTTAACAGCTGCCTGTGGTGCAGCAGCCAGACAGTGAAGCAAAGGTTTGTTAAAGACTTACTGATTAATCTGGTTATCATCATTAATACCAGTTCCAATTTGCAAGTGCCTCACCTGCCCACGTTTTTGACAAGACAGTTCCTGCTTTCCATTATCTATGCAAGTCAGTCACCTCAGCATGAGCAAAGCTACAAAGGCAAGTGTAAACTGCTTCTTATTCCAATTCTCTTCCCCACAGTAGAACAAATGCCTCAATGCAATGTAAGAGAGTAAGAACTTTACAGAGAGAGCAATAGTTCAAGCATTACCTCTATGTTACAGCTATAATAATTCATCTGACTTGACTCACAGCCCTACAGTGTACTGAATGCTCTGCACACAGAGTATTCCAGTGCAATAAGGTTCAGATGTTAGTATCAACCACAGCCAGAGCAAAACACAACCTTTTTTTTTTTTTTCTGTTAGACCTGTGCTTATACAGCCTCATCCCTCACACTCCTGGGATCATAGGGGAATGAGCTCCATATGCTCATGGGCATAAATCCAGCAGTCAGTCTTCACTGGGGAAGAGCTCTACAATGCTACAGGATCCAAACCCTCTGTGTACCTCTTTTGCTGCCAAGTGTGTGGGACGCTGCAGACAATGGAACTGAACATGAGGGCTGTGACAAAGGAGAAGAGAACCAGGTAGATGAGGCCTTCCACTCCATCATAGCAGAATCCTGTCAGAGCCTGGATGTAATCCTGCAGAGAGAAAGGAGCAGTTTCCTGATCACTGCAGAGTTACCACTGAGCTCTTACTCAAAAGCCCTTCTCCAGATTACACTCTCTGAATCAACTTAAAGACATTGCACTCCCTTTTCTAGAGCATATTTCCATTTTAATTTCAGGGACTCAAGTGTTTTTCATAAATGATCTAACCCTTGTTTCCCCTCACAAAGACCAGCTTGGATTTAGACACAGAAATATTTTCAACCGCCCACAGTAAGACTTTAAGAGGAAGAAAAATAAACAGCCAAGGCAAACTTATCCACCCAACTGAAGATATAATATTTTTCATTAAGCTTTTCAACTCCCTCACAGTGTCCCATGCCCAAAAACAGAAGCATGAACTGTGTCTCTGCCTTTAGAGAGGCAGTGAGGACAACAGCAAGGCTGTGCTACACTGCTGTAAGTGCTCTGAGGCACTGCACTCCATGGCAAAGGCAACAAGTTATTTGCTATACACAAAAAACCCCAAACCTGAAGGCCTCTATGGCTGCAGCTTTAGATGTCTCAAGGCATGTTATCTACCTTCCTATGCTGAACTTTAAACTCAAAGCTAACTTGATCCAAATTCTCATTCCCCTTTCTGCTATAATCAATAAGTAAAAAGCTGTTGTAAACTTCCACCAGAGCTTTGGAACTCCAAACTAATACAGGCTCTACACTCCCTTTGCTCTTCCTTGGCTCAAGCCCAGTTACCAAAACTCACCAAGTGCAGACTCTGACAGTCTACCAAAGCTGTCAGCTGCTGCAGGTTGATCTCTGTCGAGTTCAAAACCTCCTGGATCCGAGTAAGATACTCCTGCAAACAACAGACCAGGATTAGTGTGAGGGAATGCTTAGCAGGAGCTGATCCTGGGGTCTGTACAAAGCTGAGGGAAGCCCCAAAGAACAGGGAGAGCAAACCTGAGAAGAGTTACCTTGGAGGTGGGGTGATCTTTGCTCGCTGACCTCATCAGTTCCGACACATCGTCCTGCATTTCTACCAAAGCCTTGTGACCTCCTGACAGCTTCTGCTCAACACAAAACATGCAGTTCAGGCCACATGGACCAACAGATCTCCTGGGAAAAGACTGAAATCCTATTTCCCAAACACTGAAGCACCATCTGTATGAATGGTGCTAGTTAAAGATGTCCCAACTGACACAAGTGCAGCTGCAACAGGGTTAAGTTTGACCTTTAGCAAACTGGAAAAAGTACAGACAGAGAAAAGAGGAGAAGGGAAGAACCAAAAGGGAAAAAAAATCCAAAAAACACAAACCCACAAACAAAGAACAAAATACATACACAAAAAATGTACACACAGCTGGGGCTGGCTCTGGGACAGAAGGGAAGGAGAAAGAAGACACAAAGCACTCAAGTTCTCACCACAGAACACAGCTGGATTTTTTTACTAAATCAGATGGATGATAAAGACACAATGTTAACAGTGGAAGTTGTTTGTTTTAGGGTGCAGCCTTCACATCCCTTTAAAGCACCATGAGATTTTCACATGCAATAGCATGTCAGGGAGTACACAGAGCAACAAGAAATGCAACAGATGGCAGAGGTGCATCAAACCACAGCCCCAAGTGTTCTTACCCCACCTTTTAAAACAGAGGAAGACAAGATTTTTAAAAAATCCTAAATATAAACGGTGAAGCAGCTGGTGTCTGCCAAATGGTGGGTGGTGTGGGCCTGTTCTGGCCTCTGATGCACACGACAAAGTCTGGAATGGGCCCAGGTGCTGTTCTTCTGCCCCCACACAAAAGAATAATGACTCACATTTATACTTTAGGATAAATCTCTTGGATGTTCAAAGGTTTGTAAGAAGCATCTGTGGAAAGCACTCCTTCACCCACAGAAGCAAATGCATTTTGGGAGTGGAGTGTTATCACTGTTTAACCCAAAAGAACCTTCAAGAAGAGATTCAAAGCAGGAATTACAGAGTTTCCCAAGCTGGTATTAATTGTGGTGCTGTTTTTCCACACTGCTGCTCTTTAGACAAGTGCCTTGTAAACAGAGGTACCACCAACAAAGCCATGGCTCTTACCACATTACACACAGGCCATTCTAAGGGGTGTCTTGGACCTGAAGCTGTGCAGGTGGTGATAAAGCTGGAAAAATCTCCTCCCTAAATCACAGTGCCACCTCCTGCACAGCTGGGAAGCAGCTGCCAAAGCTTTACCACCAGCCAGAGCACTCCCTACAGCAAGCAGCCTGTAAGTGGCTGCATGCTGACAGCAGAGCACTTCACCCGCACCCTGCAGGGTGAGGAGACCCAGGGGTGGAAGGAGTGGGGTGCTTACACTCACCTGCTGGAAAGGGTTGGGGTAGCCAGCACTGCAGGTCATGTAATAGCGGAGAATCTCTGGGAAGACACAAGAGGAGAAAGTCAGGCCAGTTCCTCAGCCCAGCTCTGCAGTATGGGTCTGCTCCACTTAAAGTTAGATGGAACACACAGAAAGTTTTACTCAGAAGTTGGCACTATCCATCACATAAACCTAAGAGAAGACATCAGTCTAGGGCAAGTTCAATACACCACAGTGGAGACATACTCATAAACTCCAGATAAGACTGTTACTGTGCTCTGCTAACAACATCATTTGTTTCCAGGCTTGAAGACACAGCTGTGCTCCTCTTCATTCAAACCAGCCTGGTGCCCTCATGAGCCCTCTACAACACAACATCAGCTGCCAGCACACACAAATTACAAATAGCAGGCTTTCCCCTGCCATCCTCAATAATGTTATCAAGGAAGGAAGCTCTGAAAGACTTGATCATCCAAATACCTTTAGATTATTGCTCAAACATTTACAGTTCCTCTTCAGATGAATATGAACATGCCAGCTCAGCAAAATCAAGGGTGATGTTGGCATGGTAAAGACTACAAAAGCCCTAAAACACACATTCCTGCATTCCCCCTCCACCAGCATCTTTCCTCCACTCTTTTTAATCTTCTGTCTGTGCCTTTCAGTAATGCCTATTCCAGGCTGCACAGCTATTCTGATGAGTCCCAGCTCAGAAATCAGTAAAAGGCACAACCAGAAGCAAGCAGAGCTGTGAAGGAAGCAGACCTGCCTGTATCCTGACTCTGCCATGCTTGCCATAAATATTGAATGCACCTTTGGGCAAGGCAGCCCGCTGGAGAGCGAGTGCTACAGCACAGCCTGTCAGCCCCTGTGTGCTGCCAATGCAAGCTGACAGCTGTTATTTATAATTCATCAGCCTGCTCTGGGGCAGCTCCTCCAGCTGCTCCATCTCCCTCCCACCGACTCTTTCTCTGGGACAACTTACACCTCCCCAGCCAAGCCTCTAAACAGCAATTAGCAAATTGTGGGCAGGCAGGAGGGCAGCAAGAGCTGCTTTGTGCCTCGCTTTGGGCAGACCACAGAAGTGACTGTCCACAAGCACTGAGCCAAGGAAAGGGCTGCTCCTCCCTGGCTCATAAATCACACACAATGGCTGTGTGAAAATGGATTAAAACACACCTGCACTGAGAGAACAGCAACCCACAGCATCACACATGGTGACCCAAAGGAGCTGTGATCTTGTCACCTATTTATTTTAAACCAACAAACCACTGCCAGTTTCTCCTAAGCTCCCACAGTGGTATCAAGTTGAGATTGGCTTTTTAAGTGCAATAAGTTGCATGAAATGCTGCTAATGCAGAGCTCTAGAAATGTTTCTTGAGGGCCTTCTGGATCGTCCCTGGTGGGCAGATTAGAGATGAGAGCTCCTGATATCATAGTTTGCAGCTTGTAAGCTCAGGATAAAGATTGCTGGTTACAAGTGAAGCAAAAAGCAGTACAGTGAAATAAATGCTTGCCTTGCTTCACCCTGGAAGGCAGGATCAGCAAGGATTCACTGTGGTAGCACTGGCTTTGCTGCTGACAAGTGTGACACTCCACATAAAACGTGCTTCCCAAAATGGCACAGCCATCAGGAGCAGCTTTGCCCTGCACTGAACCCAAGCTGTGCTGCTTTAAATCTACAGCTACAACAGGCAGTGAAGCTGCCTTCAGGTGATCCTGTACTGCAAAGCCTGGAAATTAAGAGGACCATGTCCCCTGCCTCCGTGCCACCAGGAAGAGGAAGGAGCAGGAGGCACCTTCACCTGTTTTAAACCTGGTGGAGGCTACCCTGTACATCACCAAATCTCATATTTCTAACCAGAAAGCAGCTACACTAATCCATCCCTTGCACTTTGCTAACAGCTCCAGGCAATTTCTTTCTATAATTATCTTTCTGGTGCATTTTCCTCTCAAGGAAAATTCCTAAAGGTTGATCTGAGTTTTGAAGCTGGCCTTTAGGCAATCTAGTTCATAGCAGAAGGGTTAGGCAGGGTCACATCTGCAGCTGCCCATGCCTGCTGTAGCTAGCAGCAATCCTCCTGACTCACTCCTGGTGCACAGGCATTGTGGGAGAAGAAGGCAAGGAAGGGAACTACCTAAAATGCTTTATTTTTGCAAAATCTGTTTTTCCTAGAAAGGAAAGAAGAGCTTCCTACTAAAGACAGCTTCAGCTGCTAGAACAACTTATTGCTTCTGCAACCATGGAGACCTACTACTCACTTCAAAGCCCAGCCAAAATGCAAAAATGGTATTATGCACCTGCCAAAAGGCAGTGAGGTCTGGAGAGAGCAATGAGAAAAAAAGAGCCTAGCTCCAAAAAAATTCCTCACACCTAGAACAGCTTTTCCCAGCTCTTCTTCATCTCTAATTGAACATTCTCTTAGCAGTGCTCATTTCACCCATACAGCCAGATGAGGCTGTCTCTGAGGGTTCAATATCACAGAAAGCACCTGTGGTGTCAAGGCAGCTCTTTTGGCTGGAGTTCCTTGCCCAGGTTAAGGTTCTCCAACAGGAGTTTTGTTTCCCCAAGGCACCAGTCTGACAGCAAAGGGAGGTGTCTGCATAATATTTAATTTCTCTGACAGCCTATTCTTGTATTAATAAAAGCAAAGAGCTTGCAACTCTCCCATTTGCCCTCCACTCAAAGCTTTCTGCTAATCAGGAATCCAACAACAGCAGGCAGGAAAACAGCTTTTCCATGCCAACATCAGCTCAGCAGGATTCTCAAGAGCACTTCTTTGGGCAAACTCTTTCCTGCAGTGTTCTCTGGGCTCAGGTAATGACTGTGCAGACCCCACTGCCCCGGCTGAGGCTTTGTCCTCCTCTCTTCTGGAGAGGAAACAGAGGTGCTGATGGTGTCACCCTTTGGTGGATTCAGCTCTGCACTTCTGAGATTGCCCCAGTGGGAGGCCAATTAGGGCTGGGCATGACAAGAACCCTTCCTGCTCATATCTGAGCAGCTCAGCCTCAGCATCCAGCCTGGCCAGCTCAGCTGGACTGCAGCTAAAAGGCTCCATTATCCATCCCCTGAGCTTCACAGCTCCCTCAGAGATAAGAGACTGCCTGTTCACCATGCAGATTTCTGGGAAGAGAATCTGGAGAAAGCTCTTCCTGTTGTTTAGACAGATTGGGCCTTTATATTTAATTTTATGCAACAAGTCATCTGATAATAACATAATATCAGTGAAAAAGAATGGGACTAGGAGATGGCCTCCTGCCTTGAAAATAAACATCTTGGCTGCACCAAGTCTTTTTACTAGCAGCAGGAGTTGATTATAGAGGCACTGTTCAATTCCATTGGTTTTATCTCAGTTAATGAATACAGGGTGAGTTAGGCACATACATGAGCCACTTCTGCAAAATTATTTAAGTATTTGCTTCTCCCAAAAACCTGCATTAAAGTTCTTTGCCTCCCTTTTCTCCCCCCATCATTTTTTAATGCAGCACATTTTATCTGCAAAACAAGAACATCGCTTCTCTAGCTAAAAACATGACAGTAATAATGCACTTAATCAGATTATTCTCAGCTCAATTAATTCCACTTAGATTTGAAAACAGCAATTAATACATAAACAGGAATATTAACATACTAGTTGCCCAGTATTCAACTCAGTTATTTTTCTGTGAAAACTACAACCACCACCACCAAAACACATTGCACATATTGATGACTCAGTCCCAGTCTGAATGTCAGAGCATGGAGAGCCTTAGAATACATTGTATGTAACAACAGCAACTAAAAGTAGTGATTAAAGAGCAAAACTGACCCAGGACTACCAAACTTCTTAGGATTACTGGTTGGTTGGCAGCACCCATCTAATAACTCCCCATGGATTTTTCCTCCAAGACCTACCTGAGCCCCTCCAGCCACCCACACTCTCTTTTAGTGTGTCTATACTGCTGTTAAAGCTGGAGAACACCACCCAAAAAGCAGAGACAGCAACCCAAAGAGCACAAAGCACCAGAACCAGGGGCTTTCAAACAGGGCCTCTTCCTCTGAGAGGACAGCATCAATGCTGGCTCCAGCCTGTCCCTGTCTCCTGAGCTCCTCACTCTCCCACATCAGGCTCAGCTGATCACAAAGCAGCTGCTACAATTTGCAGCCAAGGGATATTAACACTTATTCCAAACTTTTAAAGAGGTTTTATTGGGATTAAAGTGCAATTGCCACACTGCAGTCCTCATGTCATCATTTTTCTTCCTGCTCAGATGCACGGGAAGATCTCAACATTGGGGACCAAGAGCTACTTCCATAACTCTGACACAGCAGTGAAAACCCACATGGGAAGACAGAAGATTCAATCATCTCCCAGCCTGGTGGGAGCTGGCTGGTGTAATGGCAGGCTCAGAGGTTGGACTTCTGAGATTTCCTTCTGGAGAAAGGAAAAGGTGCTCACCAGTGCTCCAGGGTGCAGCGGGAGCTGATGATGCCTTGAGAAGGCTGACCTAGAACAGAGGCTGGACAGAGCTAAAGAATAAAGCAGGGATTTATTAGAAGGCCTCAGTGGATCCACCTTGGGCAGCACAAGAGCCCAGCCAGGGCTGCACCCAAGATGAACCAAAATGGTCACAAAATGCATGACCAGTCACAGGGTCTCACACTTTTATAAGTTCTCCTCCATTTGCATATTGGAGTAAATTGTCCAACTACAGCTTTAGGTTATGAAGTCCCATCCTTCTTGTTTTTCTCTCTTTAGTTCACATGGTTTGTGCTCTTGGGCCTGAGATTTGGATCATTTGTCCTTGGTCCCCAGCTAGAGAAGGAATTGTTTTGTTCTCCCTGCTCTGTGAAGAGAGCTCACCATCCCCTGGTATGAAGCTCAGACCCACACACTAAAGCAGCACAGAATCTGAAAAATATAAAACCTAAGCCCTGAGGCATCACTGACACACTCAGTGCCCACTCAGGGGCCACCCTTCCAACCCAGGCCTGTGGCAGCAGCTGCTCCTCCTGCTCTTCCCCATTTCCCTCAGAGCCATTCACTGTTATTTATGGAGTTTAACAACTGTTCCATGGTGGTGCTGCAGGAGCAGAGCCTGTTTTCCCCAGGGGAGCCAACTGTCCCTGCTGGGGAATGCAGGAGGAGGGATGGAATGTCAGCCCTGCACTGCCTGTGAGCCTCCCAATGAACATTGATCCTGATCAATGGAAAACCACAGGAGCCCAGCAGACAAGCACAGCTGAAATGGAGAAGCAGCACAAAGGGGCCTTTCTTTGCTTTCCCAGGGTCAATCTGATTGTCACCAAACATGCTCCAGAGCTAATCTGGGTTACCAAATTATCACAGCTCACAGCTGGCAGGAGCATCACATATTTCCCTTGGCCTCACTGACCCAACTACCTCCTTGAAGAGCCAGGAAACCAGCTAGGTACCTGAAGCCACATCCTTGTCACCTTCACAGCCAAAAGAGGATTTTCATCTTACGCCAAACACTCATTCTCTTCCCTCACTACATTCCTTTGTTGCCAAGAGAGCTGCCTGGCTCTATCCTTCCCACAAAAATCAATAAATAAGGCACTCCAAAAATAAGATGTAGGGTTGCAAGTTCAACCTGTACATATTATTTTATACTACATTCTGCCTCCAGACATTTATGTTTTTTACTGTTTCCAATCCCTGCATCCTCAGCCATAGCTACATACCTAATTTTCTACCAGTTGCACATTGAGAGACAGCATTTGGCTAAGCACAGAGCAAAAGTTCTCTGGTTCCACCAAATAAGAACCAGAAAAAACACAAGTCACTCCTTTTACAAATCAGTGTCATTGCCTATTTGTGTTTTACCATACACAGAACTACATAAAGGAGCTACTGGAGGAGAGAAGGCAGGGGAAAAAAGTTAACTTTGTAAACTAAGCAGCAAACTCAGTCCTAAAAATACTTTTTCTTTTCAGCACTTATTGTATCTCTGCTGGCAGGCACCCAATCACCCTTTTGTTAAGCCATGGTTCTGAATGCCATCTTTGCCCCACTGAGGTTCAAATTGGAGGCACCTCTCACCTCACCAACCATTTCAGTCTAAATTAGGAGCAACAAGCCCCAAATACATCAGTGCTTCAGCTGGAAGCCACTGAGGTGCAGGCACATGCTTTAAGTGGAACTTGACAAAGAAGTCAAAATACTGCATTTATAATGGAAAGGGAAATTCAAATTTCTTTGTGGCTGTTTCCATTCACTTACCCTCCAAAGAGGCTACTATTTACAGCCACCATTAAGAGAAAAAAAATTTATATAAACTGTTGATAACAGATATAAAAATAGGTATGCTAGATTCAGGAATACACTCACCAGGACTGAGCACTGCGTTCTCTTCAACCACTTTGGAGACGTAAGCATCAGGGTTGATACAGAAGTCACTGGAGCCCTGGACAGATGGAAGACAAAAGGCAAGAGGAATATCAAAGCACATCAGCATCAAAGAGCAGTTGAGCCAGGTTAACATCAGGGAACCTTCTCTTTTAGGGGTGTTTCAGATGCTGAGGTCTCTCATCAGCATCCCCAGCAGCACTGCTTTACACAACCACAGCAGGGCTGGGCTCTGAGCCACCACACCATGGAGAAGGAGCAGCTCTGGATGCTCCTAGATGGAAGTTGCTAGGACAGTTACTTAGATCAGGAGATGCTGTAAAACAGGCACAGCACAACATTAATCTGGTGTCTGCTAAACCTGCAGCAAAGGGTGAATGGGATTTGGATGTCAGCCACTTACCACAGCGACAGCCAGCTCCAGGCCCAGGGATCCCCAGCTGACAATCAGGGCAAACACCCCAAGCAAGCACACCCTGTGGGAGACAGACAGATGGTAGATGGAGCAGCTCTGATTTCAAGCAGCTCCTTTCACAAGATGTATTATTTGGAGTCCAAAGCAATTACCAAACCCAAGAAATTATCAACCACTGACTGTATGTTCAGATAAACAATCCTATTTTAGATGTCATGGACAGCAGCAACCAGAGAAGTTCATATCCAGCTGTTGGTTACTGCAGTACCTGCCCTAGAGCTGCAGGGGAAGGGAGAAGTAGGGAAGCAAAGTATTTCCCTGCTTCTAGCAGGGAAACCAAAGGCACAAAGACACAGAGGTGGCTGTAGGGGAGGCAGATTGGCAGAAGGTTGACTACAGTCCCATCACTTTCACTGCTGCCATTCTAGACTTCATTTTCCAGGTCCAAGGATACCCAAAGAAAAATATGCTAAATAAAGAAAACCCCACAAAACCATACTGATGCAAAACTGGAGAAATCTCTCCTGTGCCTAACAATAAATGAGGTTGTTGGGTGTAAGCACTACATGGCTACAGATGGAGGGTGGGAACACAGCCCTGTTAGGACACCTTGGTTCCAAGCTGGTGCATCTGGACAGCACCCAAGCATCCCACATAGCTCCAGGAGAGAAAGTCACCTGCAGGCAAACAGCTTGGAACTGCAGATCAGGTGCTCCCCACTGCCCTGTGAGTCCATCTCTGCAGATTTAAAGTTCTGTTCTGACAGCTGGACCTCATTACTGACAGAAATCGTGGGACGTGTCTGCTGTCAAGCACACACAAGGCAGAGGGATGGCACAGCAGTGCTCTCAGTGACATTCAGGAGCACACACTCATGGAAAAGGCTTTTGCTCTTCCCAGCCAGCACATTAGCTCTTCACCCTTGCTGTCAGTATGAGTGGTAGAGATATTTAGGCTATAATGCTCCTCAACTCCCTCAGGTACAGGGCTGCAGACTAATAAGCAGTTTCATTTTATCTGTTTCTATCTTCAAAGTGAAGAGACACTGGCTGTTCTCTTAGGGATGCTTTTTCCCTCAAGCTTTGAAACATAAGTAGATCCCTTCTCACTCACACCCTGAACAATACAAAAACCTGTTCATAACCAAGACATTCTTTATTCAAACCCAGTACAACCATCTCTGCCAGGAAGGGACATCTTTTTTCTGCTACATTTGTCTCACTGAATACTAGAGCTTTAAAAAAGTAAACCTATGGGTTTCCATTAAAAAAACCAAACCCTATCCCTCAGTTTACTAACTTATTTTAATTCCAAATAATCCCTATTCTGTGAATGGATCTATGCCTCATCTTGCAGAAGTAAGGGAGTTTCACCAGACTGACATCTGTGCTGCACTCTGAAATGAGACACTAAAGACTTTGTTATGCCTTTTCCAAATGGATGCAAAAATTATCTTCCATGGATCAGCAAGGTTCTGTGGGTTTATGACATAAGGACAACACAGCTTGGTGCCTCCAGCTGAGCATGTTAATCAATAAGACACATTTGTTGTTTTCCTTTAAATGAAGATGACTGGGTCAGTAACTGATTGTTTGGCTAAAAGATCTAAAACTGGCATTTCACCATCTTGCCTGGCTGTGATACACTTGTTTCTTTATGCCATGTGCTCCCTTTAGGGAATGCCTTAATATGAACTTCTGGCTAACAGGGAATGAGATTCTAATTTAAGCCCTGGGTCTGCCATCTGTGCATACACTTGGACTTTTGTCTGTATAACCTGCCAGGTATGAAATCACCTGGTAAATAATAAATCTGGATACACATTCCAATTATTAATGGCACCACCACGAACCAGGATAAACCTTGGCCATGTCAGTAATCAAACTGTCACTGTGTTTATGATACCAGGCTCTTTGCCAAATATGCCAAGCTACAAGACAGGGAGAGGAAGAGTTTTTTTCCTGTAATGGGGCATTTTCAGTGCTTTTGAGAAACAGACATGCATTAACATTGCAGTACCATGGCAACAAGACTCCTTCTCATCACTGGCTTGTTCTCAGTTTAATGTTTCCTCAGGTGTGACAGCCCCAGGTAACAAGAGCAGATAGAGACCCAGAAGGCAATGCTGCAGGTTGTGCAGGCACGTGCAATGCTTATCATCAATTAACAAATGCCTTCCCAGCTGCAGGGAATTCAGGGGAGATTTTTAAAGCCTGTAATTTTAAGGAAGGATGTTCACATTATTATCTCCCAGCAAATGGAGGCTTCCAAGGCCACCCAGTGGAAAGCAGACAGCCTGGATGAGCTCCTCACCTTTGATTTTAGACCTCAAGAACCAACCTTCCTGTAAACATCTCTTGTGTGAAGCCCCAACGATTTCCACAGAGCTACACTCTACAATGTCTCTCTGCTCAGAGGAAATGTAGGATGTTCAATTTCAGATGTCCTTGATATCAATTAACAACAGGTAGAGGTTCCCACTAGCAGACACTTGCTTTCAGCTGACTTTCCTTATGCCCTGACCCCAGATCAAGACTTACCCCATGAGAATGGCCCTGGAGTTTCTAATGAGCCCAAAGAGCACCAGCAAACATATCAGGACATTGAACAGGAGCAGGCCCAGGTATCCCAGCCACCTGCAGCAAACAAAAACACAGTCTGCAAAGGAAAACTGGTGTGTAAAAAGCAGATCAAGGAGCTGTGACTTCTGGGGAAAACACAGTCCTTCTCTTCCCCAAAACCACCTCCAAAGATTAATCTTCAGAGACCTCTGGGTATTTGTGGGATTGGAAGTTGAGGCAGGTAAAAACATTTACACAACACACTCAGCACAAACAGTTATTGAGAAATGACACTGCTAGTGTTTTCTAGTGTGATGTTACACACCCTGGTCATCATCAGAGGAAGAAAAAGCATTGCAGCTCCTTGAACTTCCTAGATATTTGTCAGGAAATGCTTCAGTTATTTATTCCACATGTTTGGATAGAGATTTTCTTTTGTGGAATACAACTGATGCAATACCTTATTTAATAAGTTTAATAAAAAGGAATGTTAGGCTGTGGAATTAACTTACAGAACTAGTGCCATTCTCTATTTAATGTATTCCTTATGCACTTATTAGGACAGGGAAGAAGCCATACCTGGGGCTGTTTTTTTCCCCTGTGCTAGAACACAAACTACAGATTTTGTATGTTGAGAATAAATTTCTCATCAGCTGGTAATAAAGCTACTTAACGAAAAAAAGCTGTGCATTTTGATTTAAACTGAATGCAGTCCTGCTGTAAAAAACAAATCAGCTCTGTGGGCCAAGAGCACCTGCAGCAATAAACAGAGCCTTTGGCTCAGCCACCCAGAACATGCACATAATTTTTGCAAAACAGGCCAAAGCAGATGCTACAGCCACTACAGTACAGCATGCTACACACCTGTACCAGTCATAGAGGTCAATCTGAATTGCCAGCTCCTCCAGAGACAGCTCGTCATTCTTCCAGAAGGGGATCTCAGTTGTCTGCCTGACCAGGTTATCCAAGAGACTTTGCAGTTTCTGGACAATTTGCAGGTAGTCTGTCTGCTTCTTGAACATCTCCTCCAGGACAAGCAAGTTTGGTTCCACTGTTTGGTTCAGGGCCACTGCAGTGTCCAGTACCTACAGTATGGGAAAGAAAAAAGGGGACAAATAAATGTTTAAAAAAATTACAGTACAGGAAGCCAAAGAAGTAAAAGGGGAATTCATTCTTCCTAGCAAGTCATGGACAGCTTCCAGATTACCAGTCCTCTGTCTTAAGAGGCTCAGACTGCTTACCCCTCAAAACAACTTAAAAGCATCTGTAAGGGAGATTGTTTGCAATGATGGCACCTCAGCTGAGCCTTAACACATGCACACACTTTGCAGGGTTACAAACACCAGGGTTGCAGTATGAAACCATGAAATTAGAGACAGCACAGGAACAACCAGTGGCACTCAAATGCTACATTTTACTAAGACTTGTCTGCTTTGGCCTGCCTCCTCTTCCGGGTGGGGAAGAGAGAGCTGATCACAAGCTGTTTTTGAGCCTAGCAAAGAGAAGGCTTCACTTCACAAGCTGCGCTCGCTTTGTTATTTTTAGACGAGCGGAAGAAATCACCCCGCCACTAATGGAAATTTTAGCACAATCTCCGAGCCCAGATACAGAGAGAAAACAGGAAGAGCCTCGGGCACAGCCAGGTTCAGGAGGAGAGGTGCTGAGTGAGTGGTTTTGGGGTGCTCACCCGGTCCTGGACGCCGGCCACGGTGCGGTTGGCGTGGCGCAGCGAGTACGTCAGCCGGTGGATGCCGTCGCTGGTCTCCCCATTCCCGTAGAAGCCCACAGCAATTCCAGCACTGCAGGGGAGGAAAAGCACCAAAGGGCAGAGGTAAAGCTAAAAGGCAAGTGGGTAACACAGGGCTGATGGCTGCAGAGCACTGGGAGTCACACCAGGACTTCCACAAAAAGGGAAGGTGCTCCCTCCCAAAGGGAGCTGGGGTCATGCTGCTGCACCTGTGGATATCCACAGCCAGCAGCTCTCCATACAGCACCCACAGGGCCAAGAGCAGAACACAACAAGCATATTTCATTTATGGTAAAATAATGAAAATCTGTTGGAGAACTGTTTGGGAGCTCAGAACCAGAAATCCAGCCAGTGGCTCCTGTGAGAGCTGCCATTGCTGTGCTAGATGCTTTCTCTGGACATGAAATTTTGTTACATTCTTTTAAAGCAGGACACAAAGAGCTTGCTTTGACTGCTTGCCCACCGTGGTGGTTCCTCCAGATACATTTTCCATGCCCTCTTCTCTACCCTGTGAAATATCTATGAACATTATCTTGATTTATCTTCCCATTAGAAACATTTGTGTCACACTGATTTAGAGTACTGGGAAGGGAGGCATAATAACTTACTGGGACAAAAGGCTTATTTATTTTTAAAGCAAGCAAATTTCAAGCTTGCAGACACAATTCAACTCCAGCTGCTTAGCAAATTACCACCTATCAGCTGATTTTCTATAATTGTCCACACATATCAGTCTGCCCCAATTATGAAGTAAACCATATTAGCTTAAGCCTCACTTAAAGGAGGAAGATCCTGTAAATGAGTTACAACCAGAGGATTATCTCATGCAAGTCAGCAATACCTCTTCTATCAAGAGATCACTGCAGGAACTCACAGTTCCTCTGCCCAAGCCCATATTTCCTAATAATAGAGGAGGAAAGAACTTGTGAAGGGATCACACAACTAAACTCAGGGCAAACAAACCTTACCAAGACACAGTTTTTCTGTTCCCATGTTATATTTAGCTTGAGAGCACCCAGGACATTTTCTAGGAAGGTTTTCAAGACACCAAGGTTGTGTTTGTGGCAGTGCAAAGGAAGGAGGTGGTGATGATCCTGTTGTAAACCTAAACTTATTCGGGATGAAACATTCAGTTCCTTCACAACACCTTTGTGTACTCCTCCTGCTCTTGCTCCTCTCCTGCAGGAAGGCACATCCATTCCTCCTTTCCTGGGTTCTGCTTCAAAAGGGTGAGCAGAACAATGCAGTTCTCATCTGGTCACATTTCTCCTCATATGTGACAAGAAATAGAAGCAAAGATCATGATCTGGAAGCAGCTCCACCAGGAAAATCTGTGTCAGCCTCATGCTTTTTCCAGCAATTGAATCTCCATAAATTATAGAGAGCTTGGCCCATAAAAACCTCAGCTGAGGAGTCTTCTAGGGACAAGAGGCAGCCTTCATAAACAGAGAGAGAGGCAGCAGCTATGTAACTAAATATTCAGCAATAATAAAATAAATGGGCCTCTTTCTTCAGGAACACCATTCCTCAAACATTTTCCTAATGCAAATTATGCTGATAACTAAAGAGAGAAAAGCCCTCTGCATTCCTCGGGTTGCAGCTATTATCAGAGCTTGATAACACATGCCTGGGGTGCACGGGGGTGGAAGGGATAAAAAAGACACACTCCCCCTCCCCCTGAAGCAGAGAGATTACAGATGCACAGCCATGCCCAGGATAAGGCAACTCAGCACCCCATCACAGAAATTACAAAACCATGGCTTGGATTTCTCCTTGTCTTATCAGAGCAAAGAAATTCGCACAGACCCTTTCAGCCTCCTGAGCTGCAGAAAACATTAACAGTTGTTTCTGCCATAGGCACCAAATAAATTCCAGAACATTCTGGACATTGAATAGGCAGACCTGACCCCTTTAATTAGCGAGCAATTTCTATTCAGCCTGTTTACAGCTACTGGAAGCTTATTCTTTCTGCAAAGACTTGGTAAATGCCCAAAATCTGCTGCTTGGCTCTCAGTATTCCCAGCACAGCAGCACGGTTTTGGTGGGAAAGACTCAGAAAGAGCACTCTGAAGTAGCAGCAGACACTTCATCCTTGGGGAGGCTGCACAGAGCAGCCAGTTCACTCACAGGTACCAGGATGAAGTGCTGGCAATACAAACAAGTGACTTTAAACTCGTTGCCCTGTTGGAGGCAGACCCACCCTGGCAGTTTTCCATAATCTTCCCATCCTGCCCAGTAAAAACCACAGCTCCCACTGCCCTGACCCTCCAGGCACAGCCACAGCTCCTGAAATAAAACCCTACAGCACAATAACTGGGATAAAAGCCATTTCATCCAAGTAATAAACTCCTCTAGACATGAGACTCACACATTCACTGCAAATTACACACAAAGTGTTAATTATTCCATTCCTGCCCTGCAAAAGCCAGCTCTGCATCCCCACCCTGAGCTGGCAAGGACCACTCACACAGCCAGTCCTTTCCCCAGGAGCAAGCCATGCAGTTTGGTGGCTTTTTCCCTTTCCATCAAGGTAGAGAGGGAAGGAACCCATCCCACAAGCCTGGGCTGGGGGCAGCTGTGCCTGAGGAGGGGGCAGAGCTGAAGGGCAGCCAGGGGGGAACTGCTGCTGCTGAGCCTTGTTTGCATTTGGCTTCATCCAAATCCAATAGTTGTTTCAAATCCCTGCCCACACACACTGATATGAGTTGCTATTGTTTAAAGCAGATTTAAGGATTTACACTAGTTTTTAACTACCTTTTATATGATTAAAGGGAAACAGAGGGGCTCCTTCTATTTAAGAGCATCCTTTTAAAATAAAAATAGATCAACTCATCTTAACCCAGCAGCATAAGTCCTCGAGGTCATGATAAATCACAAGGCTTCTTGCACACACCCTGGAAGGCACAGTGGCCTAAGATACAGCAGATCCATCTCCCAGCACAGGATGACAAAATCATCTCCCAATGGAAGCATTTCTGTCACACAGCCTGGATGCAAGGACAGCATTCCTGAGTGACACAGCTCTTTCCCACCCTAGTACCCTCTGAAGATACTCCAACACATTTTCAATGCTTCCATAGGACAGCCATGTCTATTTCTGCCAGTCTTGCTTCTGTTGCACTCTCCTTTGAGTGCACACACCTCTCTCCCCTCCCAAATCCACACTATCCCACCCTCAATTCCTCCTCCCAAACCTGCCTTGGCCAGTCTCCTGTCACCTTCACTACCACCACCTCTTCTCTGCTTTCCCTCTCACTCATATTTTTTAATAAAATCTTTAAAAATCTATCTATCACAGTCTTACAGGCCATCTAAAAAGTTGCTCCTGTTTTCAACACTGCACTTAAAAAGCCACTTGGCTACTCAATAGTTTTAAGAAACCCACTTATTTAAGTCAAGAAAACACTGCACTGTGAGCTTAAAGCTATCACCACCAGTGATATCACACCCACAGACACCCACGGGGGACACAGAACTGCACAAGCTCTTCAGAGAGCACAAGGGAGATGGAAGAGGTGCACACCAGGATTTCTGTCTTTTCCCACAGATACAACAGTGGGATCTAAACTCCTGCAGGTTGCACACACACTTCAGTATCACTTTTCAGCAGGACTCCAGAAATTCAAGCCTGGAGAGCAG
This sequence comes from Passer domesticus, assembly GCF_036417665.1. Lineage (NCBI taxonomy): Eukaryota > Metazoa > Chordata > Aves > Passeriformes > Passeridae > Passer > Passer domesticus. The sequence goes on from NC_087488.1 coordinate 12,672,635, forward strand.
CTTTCCCATTGTTTGTGTGCAAGAATCACGTGCACTTTGGACACCTAGGTGAAGAACCAGGGGAAAAAAAAGTGTAATTTTGAATTTGCTTGCAAAAAAAAAAGTGTTCTGCATTTACACATGATGAAGATCAGAGCATTAATCTGACACAGAGAGGATCTGTGTGCTTTCTAGTGATGAGATCCTCCTGCTGTCATACCCACACACACTGTGACCCTCTGGGTACCCAGACAGCAGGCTGGAAAGATGAGCACTAGCCATTCACATCACATCCTCAGAAATGAATAATCTAACTACACCAAGTCATCTTTAATTACAGGAACTTCATAAGAAGAGCCCTTTTTAGACTTCAGGTTCTCAGGAGGAATGTTAATTTGTCTGCCTAATTACCACCTTGCACTTTCACACCAGGGGAAAGTGCTATTACTGGCACTTGATAAAACAAGTTTTTACCATTTATTTGCACCCATTTCTTTCTGATGCCCTCTCTACAAAGCCTTCTCCCCACCTTTGGAGCTGAGGTCCCTTCTGGGAGGATTAGGGTCACCTAATTGGGGTGAGATGGTTTATAGGGCAACTCCCCTTACACAGAAACCAATCAAAACTGGTAAGGACTAGAACTGAAGCACTAATGGAAAAATCCAGGGTAAGCATTCCTGCAGCTTTGTGGCTGGAGCAACTGGGAAGACTCATTAGAGACATTTTGTTGGAGAGCTCCTGTTCACCAGTTCTGCCTCTGCTGGCTCAGCATTCTCCCTGCTGTGAGCCATTAGGGAGCAGCCAAGCACACAGCAGCACTCGCAGCACAAACAGCCCCCTGGGACTGGGGGAACCCAGACAGCCATGCTCTAGGCACAGCTGGAATTCACCAGAGTTAACAGCTCTCAGCTGGGAAGACAACAGTCCCCTCCCAAGTACTCAGACAGACCAAACCTGCTGCTGGTTGGAACCTCTCGCTGCCTCAGCACCGAACCAGAGCCACAGAACTGCCTCCCAGGGCAGGCAGAGGGTCAGAACAGCCTCATCCCCCACTAGGACAGCTGCTCTGGCTCTTCTGGTGTGTGTGACACACAGCTGGGATAGGACAGGATCTATCCAGAGGGCTAACCTTTAATCAGTGCTAGCAGGAAGCCCCAGGTGGATACCAACACTTGGAATTGGATTGCTGAGAGCTGTATCTGCATTGCCAGGTACAGACTGAGCACAGAGCACCAACAGACACTGCTTTGAGGCCACTGTGCCATCCAGCTGCTGCAGAGAGGCAGAAAACCAACCTCAGCCCTGCAGGAGAGCAGCAGCACTTGGACAGCACCTTCCTCACCATGGTGGTACCAACCTGCTCTTGCTGATTTCAGAGAGGAAATGAAGCAACTACTTTAAAAAGTCAAGAAAAATGATCATCCAATATCTCTGTAGGTTCAGATAGAACCTTATGTTATGAACCTTAGTTTTATGGTTCTGCATTTAATACTTGCAGAAACAAACTGTACACCAAGGATGAGAACAAGTGGTTCAGATTTTGAGGAAGCCTAAGCAGCTTTCCAGCTTGTGGATTTGACAGAGTCACATCAAGTTTACCAGAATTTATATGCTGCCCTTCCAATGTTAAATTATCTCACACATGCTCTGGAGAAGTGCAGAATACCTCCTTCTCACCCTTTCCACAATCAAAAACAAACACAACTACCACGGGGCAGCAGCTGCCTGGGTCACATTTGCTGCATAACAATAGCTAACAAGGGCCTGTAGCAGCAGCACAACTATAAATAGCATCAGCAGAGCTTCTGCAAGAAAGGGTTAGGACCACAGCTCTCTCAGTGGATTGGAATGGATGCAGCTGAAGCTCTTAAGATCACAAAAATAAAGGTGAATAAAGCTGAGATTTCTTCTTTACAAGTTGTTCTGTGGTTTGCCTTTCCACCCCAGGCACCTTCTGGCAGTCAGCAAAGCATGGAAGAGCTCCTTGCAGACACAGCAATGCTGGCTGGTACACAAGGTCTCCTCCTCAGCCCTCAGCCCCTGCTTCTGCAGGCAAATCCACCCCCAGCTGCTAAGCTCCCCACAGAATGTCTGCTCTGCACTGTCTGCTCCAACACCCCAAGGCTTTGCTGTTCTCTGAAGTGAGTGCCTGGAGAGAGCAAACACAAAAATCCACAGTCTGGCTCGTGAGCAGCTGAGCCTGGCCTTCAAGGAACACCTCACCTGCAGAGGGATCACACAGCACCTACCACAGGCTAGTGCCAAAACAGAACCACCAGGCACTGCCAAATACAATCATCTCACTGCTCCCTCCTCTCTGACTAGGGGATGGCTCCCAGACCTGCCAGACCCACAGAGGGGCAGCTGAGACCACCTGGAGTCTTGGGCAAGAAGAGATGATGCTTGGAATTGGAAAGAAAAGCAAATTGGAAAGTGTTTGATACAGGGCACACATCCAGAGGATTCATTCTGCCCAAGCCAAAACAAGATCAGAGGCTCCTTCCTTCCATATCTGCAAGCACGTCCCTGCTTTCAGATGCCCCATCAGTCACTTTCTAGGAAATTATCTTTTAAATTCTCCTGCACCCATTCTCCACTAATTACTCATTTTGTAACTTGGTTTTCAGCAATTCTTCTTCCACCTCACCTCCAAAAGCTTCTATTGCTCAGTGGTCATAACACCAAACACTGCTGACCCTGGCACCATTGCTAGCAGCCCCTGGAGATGGCACATAAGTGAAGATAACAAAATGCAGCATGTCCTCCACAGGCTGCAAAATCTGAACATTCCCTCCAGTCAAACTCCAATCCTTCCAAACACAAAAGAATCAGCTGTGACTCTTTCTTCCTAATCTACTCTCCCACACATAGTGATTCTTTCTGGACACCAGGTTTTGAGAAATCTGCATTTAGACTTGATACATATTTCAGCTGTATCCATCCTGTTTAAGTGATAAGCTCCCAAGGACTGAGGGTCCTTGATTTATCACTTGAAAAGTATCAAAGAGCAGGACATTAACTATTCCTTTTCACATTGCTCAAACCACCAGGCAGCTCTGCAAGCAGTAGAAAGGAAGGAAATATATTACAGACATTTAAAAACATACATACATCAAATGAAAGAGACAGGGATTATTGCCAATATTCACCGAGCAGAGGCAGAGTATTTTGATGGCTTGTGAAGGCTGACCTAGAACAGAGGCTAGATGGAGTTAAAGAATAAAGTAGGGATTTATTAAAAGGCCTCAATGGATACACCTTGGGCAGCACAGTGTCTACACCCAAGATGAACAAAAATGGTCACAAAATCAATGAATGGTCACGGGGTGTCTCACTTTGATCAGTTCTGCTCCATTTGCATATTGGAGTTAATTGTCCAACTACAGCTTTAGGTTATGAAGTCACATCCCTCTTGTTTTTCTCTCTTTAGTTCACATGGTTTGTGCTCTTGGGCCTGAGATTTGGATCATTTGTCCTTGGTCCCCAGCTAGAGCTGGAATTGTTTTGTCTCCCTGCTCTGTGCAGAGAGCTCACCACCCCCTAACACGAAGCCCAGACCCACACAACTAAAGCAGCACAGCACCTGAAAAACACAAAAGCCAAACCCTGAGGCACCATTTGCAGGGTGAGGCCGTGGCTCAGGACACCAAAGGCAGGGATGGCCGTACCTGCAGACGAGGGTGGCGATGATGACGCACCAGGCCGTGCAGCAGCAGTCAGCATTGAGGTGCTCCTCGCTCTTGCGGTGGCGGCAGCACAGCCAGAAGGAGTAGAACAGCAGGAAGAGCAGGTCCAGAGCCAGGCAGGAGAGAGCAATGCCACCCAACAGCAGCAGGGCCTGCAGGAACAGACATGGGGGTCACACCTGTGTGCTTGTGTCCGAAGGTGGTAGGACGTAGGAAGAGACGAGAATTTTGACTTTATGTTTAGAAGGCTGTTTTATTGTACTATGATCTATATTATATTAAAATGATATACTAAAACTATACTAAAAGAACAGAGAGAAAAGGATTCATCAGAAGGCTAGAAAGAACAGGAGAGGAATGAATGATAACAAAAGCTCATGACTCCCAGAGAGTCCGAGCCTGCTGACTGTGACTGGCCATCAATTAGAAACAACTAACATGCACCAATCACAGATGCACCTGTTGCATTCTACAGCAGCAAATAATTATTGTTTATATTTTTTTCTTGATGCTTCTCAGTTTCTCAAGAGAAAAATCCTGGCAAAAGGATTTTTCAGAAAATATTAGAGCTACAACACCTGGCCACAGCAGGGCAGCCAGGGACATCCCTGTAGTATTTGTAGGGATCCCTGTGGCAGGGAGAAATGATGAGAAGGACTCCATCTTATTAGAAGGTTAATTAATTACTTTATTATACACTACTATTCTATATTATATTACACTGTTACATCACATCTAAACTGAATCTGCCAAGCACTCCACTGCACTCATCTCGTGACTGTCAGCCGACAGTCCTGACACACACACACAAACATTGGCCCTGACAGGCCAAGGAAGCAAAACACCATCACTCTGGGTAAATAATCTCAATATTGCATTCAACTTTTGCACAAACACAGGCACAGCAAATGAGGTAAGAATTGTTTTGATCATTCTCTGAGGTTCAGTGAATGTGAATCCCAGAAATATTCTTGGGAAGACTGCCTTGCTTTTCTCTGTGAGGAGAAATGTGGTGGCACATACCTACCAAGGCATACCTTGCCAACAAGTCATTTTGTGTGCTTAGTACATTTTTAAAATATAAAGAAGTGAATTTTTTTTGTCTTGCTTCCTCCCCTCTGTCCATCCCACTCAACGAAACCACGTTCTGTACCTCAGCAGTAAAGAGCTGAGCCATTTTGTCTGTCCCATTCTGCAAACAGCCTAAGTTAATCAGAGGGTTTTCTCTTTACTACTGATCACAGGTCAGCAGATTTAGAGAACAAAAATAATAACAAAAAAAAAAATAGTGCAGCCAGCTGCCTCTATCTGTACAGTTTTTTAATCTTCATGAATAAATATGCAGGCTTATTCATTAGAAATCCAAGTGCATGAGTGGGTTTGAAAGGGGGTGGAATTTATTATACATGCATGAGATTAATTTTTTTAAAAAATGAATCTCCATGCAATGCTTCCGTTCAAGGTAGACATAGAATAAATACTAAAGCCCTCCATATACCATCCACATATATAGGTACAACAAATGTGGATGCTACAGACACACTTGAAGCAGTCACAAATTGAGTTAGTGTGAATTATACCTATTTCTAGTCATGTTCCTGGGAGGAAAGGGAAGTTGTAAGTGTTTAACTCCCTTCCAATTTATTTTTATTTGCAAAATCCTGCCTGAAATCCAAAAATGCAAACCAATTCTGTTAAATAAAATTAAATTAAAAAAAAAATAAATCCATTCCAACACCATATCTAGCCACATTTTCCCACCTGCATGAATTAAGCAAAAGGATGAAATTTTATCCAGAAGGTTTTTTTGATAAATCCTTGTTACTGGTGACAAATGCCAACTTACTAGAAATTATTTAAATATCTGGAAAGAGTCCAAGTCACTTGCTGCTGCCCCAATATTGGGAATTCAGACATAGATCTGTATCAGCTAACCTAGAACAAAGGCTTGGGTTTTCAAACCAGTATCTCTTTTCCTCCCCGTGCAGAAATTCCTTAAAGAACACTTATGTGCTTCCTCCTGATTGAAACAATAACTTCCTTCTGATCAAAAGGACTACAACAAAGAATGCTGAGATTAAAGAACTTTCACAACTGGTGATTGTTTCTAAGGGGATCTGGTAGGAACTTGCTCTTTCAGGCTTTTCTTTCCCCTCTTTCCCTTGCTCTGCTCCATGGGTACTCCTGCTCAGTGATTATCCTGGCAAACAAGCCAGAAAAGGTCCTTCCCAGCCAAGGCACATCAGCCACACATAACGAGGTGCACACCAGCTAAACCAAGTGCTGCAGCACAGATACCCCACACAGCCCCTTGCTCTTGGCTTCCCAGCCTTACAAACCCTCCCAAAATCCCACCGAGCGCCCTGGCACGGGGGCAGCTCCCAGGTGCTGCTCCCCCAAACCAAGGAGCAGAAACTCAGCCCTGCTGTGCAAAGTGAGCTCTGGGATCTCTCCCAGGAGTGGGGGAGGAAGGGAACAAGCCCAATCCCCCTTTCCCATGCTTCCTCCAGATGCTGTGAGCTCTGCTGGAGCTGCTGAGCAGAAAGGGGCCTCCGAGAGGGGAGCTGCGCTGCGAGCCCCGCGTCCCCCACTCCTGAAGCCTTGCCACAAACGAGCACTCCATGCTAATTTAACTAACACACTTGGCATACCAAAGCTCCTCTGGGGTATTCTTTATTTTTTAAACATGTCAGGCTGCTGTAAGGCAAAGCTTTCCTGCCCCGCTCGCCTGCACTTCTTTCTTCACACCCTCAAACCCTCCTGCACACGCTAAAAGGCATTACTGCTGGGAAGACAAACTCAGCTGAAAACATCCTCCCAGCAACCCTTCTATCAGCAAAAAATCCACACTGCAGCTCCAGATGTAGAGGAACCGCCCCCATTGAAAGGAAATAAAAGGAAATACTTTAAAAAAATCTTAAAAAAAGGAAAAATGGATATTAGATTGCCAGCTAGCAAGCAACCTGAAGTCCTTGCTTTGAAGGGACACTTAATACATGCTTTAAATTTGCATCTGGCCAAAAGGACTTGGCTGGCCACTATACCACAATCTGCATTCAATTTTCCAGAGAATATTTGTTTTCCATTAATGGATATGTGCCATGACAAGTGAAATCATCCAGCAGAGCAGTTATTAATCTTTCTGACTGATGAGTCAGTTTAGGACCCAGGAACTGGCAGGCAGTGAAAGCCTGGTCACAACCAAAGATATTCCTCTGCCTGCTTGTCAGGATTAAATGACAGTATTTAAAAAAGGGGGGTTGAGGCCGGATAAACCCTTAGACATTCTATCCTGCACCAGCAAATCTGGGACTCGGTTATCCAAGGCCACATTATCCCAAGTAAATGTAAAATTATGCACTGGGCCTTTTGCCACAAAAGAGCATCAATTTGTCTTCGAACATTTGCTGAGCTATCAGAACCTTTATAGCAAATGATGCATGAACTGCCCTCACAGGAAAATGGAGACAACTTGGAGGAACAGCATTTTACCACTGCACTGACACTAATGGCAGAAGTGGAGACAGAGCAGTCCCTGAAAATGAGAGTGAATCCAAGTGGTACCCCCAGACTGGCAGGAGACAAAGCTACAGTGTCAGGAAGCACTTCCAAAATAAAAGCTGTGCACAGGGAAGTGACCACAGGAGCACTGCTGGCTTGGAGAGGCACCAGGGAAGCTGAAAGCCCTCGGTGCTGGGCAGGGGTGGTGCTGCAATGCTAACAGCCTTCCCAGCTCCAGTGTGGCTGCCAGGATCTGCGGTACTTACCACCTGCATGGGAGTATGAAGCCAAAAAAAGGACAGAAAACATTTAGAGCCTCAGGGAGAGAAAGGAGAAACACAAAGCACAGCAAACACATCCTCCACAAAGCCACCAGGGGCTGGTTGGGCCTCCCATGGGTATGGTGTTGGTATCATTCCTAAAAACTCACATGCAGATCAACCTTCAGTTTGTTCAATCCCTGCTCTCCAAAACCTTGCCTTATGTTACTGGGGATCAAATAAACCAAGATACAGCCGTGTCTGCTGGATGAAAATTCCCCATATCAAACAGCCACTTTCAGCTTGCAAATTCCAAAGGGTGATCCACACTGTTATCCAAATATATCTATGGACTGTGGTCCTGCAAGGCTAATTTTAGCTGCTGAAACTGCACTTTAGGGAGGAATATCTCATCCCATCCAACAGATGAAGTCACAAAGAAAGGAGATGTACATAAGAACACAAAAGGGATGTGCAAGAGGTATTTATTTCCTTATAAAGGGGAAAGTCTAAATAAAGCCACAAGGCACCACAGTGCAGGAGGCAAACTCTGGGTTGCTTTCATGTTAAATGTCAAGGTTTACCACTGCATTAAATGTTGTTTGCTCATCACATGACTTTACAGAGAAGTGTTGGCTTAGTGACTCTTCTTCACATGACCACGTCCCCTCTGCCGTGGAAAGTATTTGTCACAAAATGTCCTGGCAGCAGAATAGGTTTAACAAAGGGCTCAAAACAATCCAGGTGTTTATCAGGTACAAGTTTTACCAATCTCAATTTATCCAACTTCCAATTACCCCACTCTTTAAACCCTAACTGCAGTAACAGCAGCAAGGAATAGTGAGAAGCTCTTCACGTGGAATAGATGATTGCTATTTTACTGCCAGCTGGAAAGTCTACCAAAACTCCTTAAGAAACTTGAGAGCAAAGCTGAAGCCTTCAGGTGGTTCCTGAGAAACACTGCAGTTTCATTTTTAATTTTCCATCAATGATTTTAAAGGTATTTTATCTTAAAACTTCATGATTTCAGCCTACAGAAAAAAAAAAGAGCTACAGCTTTCGAGCACCTCAAGAACACAGCTGCCTTAATCACTGCCAGATTGAGAATGGTTTACCTTAAAGTTAGCTTTTGCCAAAAGAAAGCTTTCCATTGAATCTGCAGCTAGTATTCTTTCTGTATTTCCATGCAGTGACTTGAGATAGTGATAATAAAACAGAGAGAAGAGGTTAAAGGAGTGTGGGAAGAGAAAAACGTTCACCCAGAAGAACAAATGAAGCAACCTGGGCTGCTGCCAAAGGAGCACTCATCTCTATTTATTCCATGAAGGACGGAAGTCATCTTAGCAAGAAAAGAAACTGCTGTGGGATAGTGTCATGCCTACACCACTTCCTACACTGCTTTTTTTTTTTCCTTCCTTCCAGACTCCAGGACATCTCTCTAAAAAGCTTATGTACTCACAGATGATAAGCAGTTATGTTCTACCAAGCTAACTTGGTTTTTAAACTTTTTTTTTTAATGCTGGCAACACGAGGAACACCCTGACCTCCTCATCAACCTGTTCTGAACACACTGTGCGTTCAGAGACTTGATTTTCAGTACTTAAAAAAATGCTGTACGAGGTGATTGTTGAGGTACTTGAGTGTCTTGGGATGTCACTCATCCCACAGCCCCTCCAGAGGGGTGGGGAACACAGCCAGCCAGGACTGGCCAGTGGAAGGTGGGGGAGGATGTGGAAAGCACTGCTGATGTCAGCCCCAAAGCATCCCTATCTCCTCACAGGGACAGGCCTTCCCAGGCCAATTACTGCTCAGCACTGTGCAGGAGCAAAGCTGGGCAGGAAATGTGCTCTGGAAGGGGCTTTTCCCACGGTGCTGGGATGAATTCTCTTCCATGAGGGATCCCTCTGCAACGGGGAAGAGCTCCATGGAAACAGAACAGGTTCCACGGTCTCATCCCCTTCTACAGACATCTCCCACAGCAAGCACACTGGTAAGGGAGTGCAGATTACAGATATATTTAGGGCAAGTCCACACTGGAGCAAGAAATATAGGCCAACACTTTGCCTTCAGCTTTTTTTGGCTATTGGCTTTCCTTTCCAGAAAGCAGGAAATGCCAAGGATTGTCTCATGCTTTTTTTCCTTTTTTTTTTTTATTTTAAACACCTTAAGACAATACAGCAGACACATTGGAATAAAAACAGACCTGCAGCTGAAACCTGTGTTAGCACGACTCCATCACTCAATTCCATTTCCCAAGCTGGTTAAATGAGCAGGCCAGTTTCCCAACACTGCAAAGCTCTCTACATAGGGCCAGGCATTATATAGTTAATTGGTATTAGAGCTGTGAACTAAAGCCACTTTAATTACAAATGAGTGTTCACACAGTGTTTTAATGTAGTTTAACTAGAATGGTCTTAATTCAGTGTAGTTTAGTTCACTTTAGTGCATTTAAAGTGGTTCAACTAATCTGTTTTGAATTTATTCCTACAGTTAATTCAGATTAATTTCTCAAGTGTAAGCAACAACTAAGAACAAGTTGAGTGATTGCTAGCTTGATTAAAGATTCATCATCATTTCCTCCATACTAACATTGTGACCTCTTATTTCATAATTAAAGACTTTCAACTCTGCCTTTATATTTGGTCCAATTCAGAGAAGCCAGCAGTGTGGAGGCCAAAAAGACACAGCTTGCTGATCCTTGGCTCATTGCAGCAACCAGCTCAACAGAATCACTGCGAGGGTTTTGAGAGCTGAGGCTGAATAAGAGATAGCTCAGGTATGTCTGCACACCTCAGCTGCCACAGGTTACATGGGGCAGGTGCTAGAATTCATCAGAGCAGCTCAGATCACACACCAAAGAGAGATGGAAAGCACAGACTAGAAAGGATTTGCCTAACAATTGGGTTGGATATTTTTTCTTGCCCATGAATGCAGATCTAAGCTGTGCTAATCAGCAGTAAACACTGCAGTCCTGTTGGGTTGAAGTCAAATAACAATGCATTTATTCCCTTAGTTGTTACCAACTCAGCAATCTCCATCTCACACAGCAAGGAAATGTTCCCTAAGGTAAGAGGGTCCCCTCAACTGGATGTTCTTATCCCAGTTTCTCCACAGTGCTGGCTGAAAGCCTCTGTGCACTACAGCAATGAAAAGAATGAGACACTCTCACCAAACTCAGTTTCCACTGACAGGTCCCCACAGACTAAATCTTTATTAAATGAGGCTTAGCTCAGAACTGGCAGCTTGTCAAATGAGCATTCTCGCTGAAAAGGCGGATTTCCTTTCTGGGGATTCTGCAAATTCCCTTGCAGGACTCTAAAAAATCCACACCACCATGGATGCATCAGTGCTTTTGCAGGTCTTTGCCCCAAATCTCAGACCAGCAAAATGTGTAAGGAATCCTCCTGGGAACAGGTCTTCAGCTTCAGAAGGTTATTTCTTCCTAGTATTCCCAGCTGGACAAAGTTAGAGCCATTAGTTAATTTTGTTAAAAGGCAAGAATCAGATATTTTTTTTTGGATATTGAGGTGAAGGGCACCAAAAGGGTAGCTGGAGGAATTTGGCAGATATCCTGCACCACTCAGCTTGCCCAGCTCACCCAGGGCAGACCCACACAACTCCATCAGACATTCCTTTCCCACAGCAGATTAGCTCACACATTCCCACCCAACAGCAGCTCCTCTCCTTGAGGTCTTTTAGAAGCCACTTGACTTCCTTGGTTAGAAAACTGTTTCATCCATTAATGCCTTAAAACACAGGCTCCTCACAAGGCAATTTTCCAGCAAAATGGAAAATGGAAAGAAACCCCCTGCTATAAAGGAAGTATGAATTTAATGCTCCTACTGCTCAGGGCTAAGCAAGCACTGCCTGTATGACCTGGCTGGTGCTCAAGTGCTGTATAAATTCCCACACCAAGACAATTCCCCATCCCCAGCCTCCAGCAGGAGCTCAGCTTTGCTCCTGCAGTCCTGGAACTCCCTGAAGGAAAGACGTGGCACTGCCTGCAGGCAGGGAGCTGGGCACAGCTGCAGAGCCCAGCACGTGAGTGAGGCAGCACTGGTGTCTTTAAAAATAAAAAAAAAAAAAAAAAGAAAAAGAGCAGGAAATGCTTAGGCCTGAAGCCCAGTGATTTAATCCAATTTCCATCCTTTTTTCCCTTCCCCCTCCTACAATGTGCACTCTCAGAGACAATACACTTCATTTAGAGGGGAAAAACATGATCTCTCCTAAGTGCCTGTCCTTACACTTTATCAAGCCAAGTACTGGGACACTGTTTTTTTTAAAATCTATGATGGCCATTCATGCTTTGGCACAGACAGCAGCCTCAAGGATTTTCTTCCAAGGCCCCAGCTGTACAGAGTTTGTGCTTTACTCCACGTTAGCTGTTCTTCAGCTATTGCTGTTCCTTATTAGATTTGGGTTTCAAACCCAAGTGTTCATCCTGCCCCTGTGAATTTAAGAATTCTCCACAAAGATTGGGCCTTCCACTAGAGGTAATTACAGGCATCATCTACAAGTCTCCTGTTCTGCAGAACCCAAACCTTGTCCTTTCCAGGAGACATGGCACCAGTTCAGATTAAATGCAGTATTTAGGCTTACAGCAACTTCTTGATCTTCTTAATCATCTCTTCTTAAACCAGACAACCAAATCTGAACTGATCAGCCACTATGGAGTTTGAAGACACTGAGCCAAATCCTCAGCTCTGATGTCCTGGCAGAGAGGTCACTGCAAGCTGCACACACCAGTCACCAGTATTTTGCCATTTCTATCAGGGAGAGGATAAACAAGGCACTGGGGAGGGAGAGGAAGGAGCACGGAAATGAGCAGAGCCACCCCAAAGTGGAACAGAAAACAAATCCTTGTCCCAGTGGTGGAAACTTTGCCCAACCCATCAACAGTGTTAGCCCATGCCATCAGCAGGAAATGCAGGGTTTCCATGAGCATGACCACTGCAGATTTGTGGTTCTGCTCCCTTCTGCCATTATTTTGCATTATTTTGAACGTGCTGGTTTGTCTTCAGGCACTATTTTAATCCCATTTATGTCTTGAGAGTTTTGGCGCTGAGCATCTACAGCTGCATGCTATAAACTCGAGCATAACATTTGCTGCACTGAACCACAAAAGTTATACAGAATAACAGAGAGAGAATCCAAATTGGAATGGAAACTCTTAACATCACATTGTTTCTAATGTTAGACTTGAAAGGCAACTTAATGTTGCTTTTTTTTTTAATGTATACAACTTGTTCCATATCATTAGCACAATGAAGAGGTCTTTTTCTAAACTGCAGCTATTAGGAAAATGTCTAAGTGAGAAGCTCTAGCACACACTGGCATTTGAAGGCAGCAGAGTTTAAAAAAAATTAAATTAACTAGAAGGAAAAGAGGTACTTTCTAACCAAGATTACAAATCCACTGCAAATGGCTTCATAAACTGCTTTTATTAGCACTGAATGGACAGGAAGGTAAGCAGCAATAATTGGGCTTCTGCATTTATGTGTCAGTGATGGCAATGGGTCATTTTAGTGTACTCAGGTGTCTTTGACAGGGAGATCCACATCCAGTTTGTACTCAGTTTGCAACCTGAAGTCAAGTCTCAGCATAAGGAGTGAGAAGTTTTGGAACATGAAAATAACCAACAGGAAAACAACAGAGCACTGAGTTTCCATAATATTTACCCTATCCAGCTTCGTGACATTTGTCTACACAAGTGAAGCAGGTCAAAAGGCTGTTTACACAGCAAAAACTTTATAATGCACTGTAAGCCTACTACAGGGTGAGAGAAACAGCACTCCTGGTTGCATTAGCAAACACCCTGGTCTGGCTGCCCCGAGGAGTGACCTCTGGGAGGGACAAAGAACAAAATCAAAGGCACACTGCCCTACATCTTCAGAAAGTCATGGCCCACTGTGCTACAGCCAGCAGCCCACATGACATCTTCCTTAAAATAATTTGTATTTGAAGTCAGCCTCAATGCAGTGTGCTGGTCATGTGGAGAGGCTGTGAAGAGCTGGGAAGGGGCAATATCCCATAGGGACAGCTTCTGGGAGCTGGGGAAGGGAGAACAGAGACCTCTGACCCATCTATTGACTCTGGGTCCCACTGACCTCCTTGCACAAACAATGCAAATGTGCCTTTTAACTGCCAGAGACAAACAGGTGCCACGCTTCCCACCATAAATTCGCTCCAAACTGCCTCTCTCAAGACTACTATAGTCAGAGTTCAAAAAAGAAATAATTTTTTAAAACAACAGGGGAAAGAAAGGGAGGAAATATCTTCCTTCAACTTAAAACTGCACCTTTCCTTCCCACAAAAGAGGCTCCTTCATGCGCAGGAAACATTTCAATTTCAACTCTTCTTTAGTTTTATTTTGGGGTTGAGTTGCCTTTTTTCCTTTTCTTTCTTTACAGAAGAAAAAAAGCTCTCAAAAAACACCCCTCAGGGACAAAGACTACCAATACTCACTATTGAGAACCTTCAAACCCATGAAAAAAAAAAAATACCATAGAGGGACTAACAGAGGAAGCAGATTAAAAAAAACCACCCAAGCCAGCCAAGACCCACCACAGTCACAGCTGGAGCCCGTGTTTCTGCACCACTGACAACACTGGGAGCGTCATTAACCACTTCTGCTCAGCCTGTGCAAGGGAGCTGGGGAGCTAAGAAAGGCCTCCTGCAGGCTCCTGGCCAAATGTGAGACGGGATTAGGGCCTCCTCAGGCTGCTGCCCTGAAGGGAAATGCAATCTGAATAGGGGGTTTTCTTTGCAGCTCTTCCCACCAGCAGAGCAGAGCTGCAGATGCTCCTCTCAGCAGCCAGAGTCAAGCTCCCCCTCAAGAGCAGCGTTCTGCTGAGTGGTCACTGCCTCGCCCCTCTGCTTCTGCTCCCCAGCATCCTCCTGATAAAAGGGGAGCACACACTTTTTAAATTCACCTCCTGGATGCCATTCCTGAGCGAGCAGGGGCACAGCTAACAGCAGATGCTCTCATAGATTAAACCCCTGGCAATTAAACCCCTGGCAATTACAAGGCAAGTCTGATGGCCCACCACACATCCACAGAGGGCATCAATCTCACCCCGTGGCTCTGCTTCTGAGCAGCTCTTCTTGCAGTTTCTCCATTTCCCCACGGGACTGGGGGAAGAGGGGAATCTGTCTCCTTTCAACTGTTTCAAAGCTGTTTAACTCTCAGGGTTTGCCTGCAAAGCTGAAAGCTGTCATGGACCACTGGCCGAAAAAAATTTAGAGCACTTGGTTTATATCAACTATTTAAAGACAAACACACCTCACTTTTAGCTTCCTCTACACAACCAAGTTTGGGAATTCTTAGGACACAGGGCTGTTTGGCTGTAATAGAGGTTACATCAGTTAAAAGGAGGAGGTGTTTGCCCCACTGTGTCCTAATAGGATTTTTCATTAGTTGCTTTGCTTTCCCATGATACACACATCATATTCACTAGAAATCAATGCATTTTATAGGTAATTTAATACACACACAGCCTGCCTTCAGAGATCCTTTTATCCTGCTCATGAGATCAGTGCTGGTGGGATTCCTCGAGTTCCTGCACTGATATTCGTTCATTCAGCAATTCTTCTGAACCACAGAGATTGATTTTTCAGGAAAGTTCCCAGAGTTCTCTTAGAGGTTCTGCCTGCACTTATGTCATGGCTATATTTAAAGAAGGAATCCCACTAAAGTGGTTTATAACGTGCTCTGGCAGGACAGTGTAGACAGAGCTAAATCCTATTAAGCTACTTAAGTTGCTTTCCCCCCTCTGAAGTCATCTGTCAAATGCTGCTCCTAGACATAGCAGCCAGCTATCAAACTGGCTTATCAAGAGCCATGCTTAAAACACCAGACAAAACTACAAAATGCAATCATCACACACATGAGGAAGAGAAACTGGGGCAGTGTGCTGTTCCAGTAACCTCCTGGGATCCCAGAGGGTGGAGAAGGCTGGTGATTAGCTTTTCATTACAGTCAGATTGTAACCCACTTGCACACCACTGGACCTTATTAAAGAGAAAATAAAAATGACTCTGTCTTTAATGTTAGCCTTGACTTTTCTGAAAGCACTGTATGGACAATACATGAATGTGAAGCATACTTTTAAAACAGACATCACACTAACAGGGTAGGAGGGGGTACCTGGCAAAACAAAGCACCATTCAGCCTTAACTCAGCACCCCACAGAGAAGAGGGAAAGCAGCATTCATGGATGTTTCATCTCCTTTCCCAGTAATTCAAAAATAGGCACATAGAGTCCTGAAAGGTTAATTCCCATAAATGTTAAATGTCCACATTTAAAGCTCCAGCTTTATAGCATTCACTCCACTATGTCAACATGTCACTGCTGCTGTGACAACACACCGCTGAGATTTCAGAGACAAACCTCAATTCCACACATTCCACACAATACTAGAAAACAATAGGCTGGAAAAGACCTCTGGAGGTCACTGTAGTGCAACCTGCTGCTTAAAGCAGGGCTAATTTAATAGATGGGGCTGCTCAGAGCCTTGCCTGGGCAAGTTTTGAGTGTCTCTAACACTCAAGTTCCCAAAGCTTCTTCACCCTGCTCCAGCACTACAAAGAAAAATACTCATAATTGACAGCACCCTTGTTCCATTTCCCATTTCAGCTTGAGGTTGTTGTCACTTGTCCTTTTGCTGGGCACCTCTGAGAAGAGCCTGGAACCATCTCCTCCAAGTCCCTCCTTCAGCTAGGCAAAGGCTGCCCACAGATCTGTCATTTCTCCTTCTCCTCTCCAGGCTGAGGGGTCCCAAATGTCCCAGCCTCCCTTCACAGCCTCTGACCATCTCAGGGGCCTTTCCCTACTCATGCTCCAGCTCACCAGCAGCTCTCCTGCACCAGGGCCCCAAGGAAGGAGGCAGTTACATAGCATTTCTGCTGGCACACAACTGGAAGGGAGTCCATGCACGTGAAATGGCTGATGGCCCCATTTTAGGGCTACTATCAGCCTGCTTACAGGGCTGGCCAAGGCACAAGCCTTCAGAGCTCGGGTTTGCCTCCAGCTGCACGTCCCACCCCAGCTGATGGGGTCACCAAGCACCAAGAGGTGACAGATTTCCCCCACACTGGGTGTGAGAAACACAGCAAGCACCATCAGAGTCTGGGAGACCCAACAGCGTGCATGTTATTGCTCACAACAATAGTGAGACAGCCGAGGGCAGAGAAGAGGAAAGGCAGGGGAAGGCAAAAAGCAGCAAAAGAGAAGTTACATGCTTCAGACTCAAAACAAGGCACCTGGGGAGGTACTGGGGAGCCCAACTGCAGGGATGCTCCTGCATCCCACTGGCTGCTGCCTCCCAGAGCTGCACAGCAACGAGCCCGGGAGGTGGAGGCTGCCAGCTCACATGAGAACTCCCTGCTCAACCCCTCCTCTCATCCCAGAGCCTGCCCAGCTCATCCTGCCCAGCCCACCCCAGCATTGATCCCTGTCCCAAGCCGGGGTCAGGCAGGGAGACAGCCAAAGCAGACAGGAGCTCGGTTAAACAAATGAGCAGCCACTTTTTGGAATCCTCCAATCAAATCGCTTTTATTTCTCTTTAGGTTCTCATAAACTGGTATTCCTAATTGATCTCCACCAGGTCCTGGTAAAAGAAAAAATCCTGGCTGTATGATTCCCAGAGTACAGCTCCTTTTCCACCAAGAGGGGAGTTTTGTGTATGCTCTTTTTCCACATATCCAAAATAAGCCATCTGGAGCTTTCCAATAATAATTTTTCTGTTGATTCATATTCTCCCAAAATTTGGAGATTTCTGGAACGCCAAAGTAAGGATTCTTGCCTGTATACAAGAATGTTTTATCTTGGTCCACAGCTCAGGTTTTCCTTGACAAGCAGGAAAGCAGAACTGCAGAAATAAGGAGGGGGTGGGGGGGAAGGGGTAAGATGTGCAGCTGTGCTTGTGCCTGACACAGCTCAGAGAAGTGCTGACACCCAAAAGGGATTAATACTCCTCAAAGGCAGCACTACACAGCACAAGTGCTGTTTCTGTAAGTGTTTCACTCCATTAATTTAGGAAGGTGGGGAGGAAGAGAAAGTTACCCAACCCCAGTTTCCCTATGAAAGGGCTACAATCCCAGGGTTCCAGACCACACCAAAGTTTACAGTAGAGGATCAGAATTCTCGAAGAGCAAGCAGGAGAGAGCACAGAAACTGGCATCATGTGGGAAAGCAGCTGATCCAGCTGTTGGGCTCAGCACAGCCCCAGAGCAGGTCAGGAAGCCTGCTAGGGATGTGCAGGAGCAAAGCTAGTTCTAGTGCCTGAGCAGCACAGCTCACAGCAGGAGAGCTTGTTAGAGCTTCCCTCCGGCACAACAACCTAAACCAAATCCCCAGCAGATCCAAGCAAAAATTAATCTAAGACACAGAACTCGAATGCAAAGATTTGCAGGCTCTAGCACAAGGAATGTCTTGAATTCTCTCCATCCACACCCCGTCATTATCTTCCAGGAGCACTCAGAGCTAAGGAAAGAATGAACTCCTCTGCCCTATCTCCCAGCGTGTGCAGGAGCAGCTCATCTTCTGAGAGCCCCTATGGATCAGGTGCATCTGCTCAGGCAGGGCAGTCCCACAGGGCTCTCTGAGCCTCACTCAGTGCCTGGGGAGGGGAAAGCAGAGCACCTCTCCCTTTTTACATGACACAACTGCACTCACAGCAATGGTTTATGCAGCCAGGAACACCTACCTGCTTCCCACTATTTTTAAAGCACTGCAGAAACAGCTGTGGTTTGTGTCACTGCCTGCCCTAAATTGCCTGCCCCTCAGCTGATCAAACAGCACTGAGGCAGAGGAGAGGCACTAGCATGAAGTCAGATTGATAAGTTTGGCTCCTGAAAACCCAACTCTGCACTGAAACAGGAGGGCCTGAAGCAATCCATGCTGCCAGCTCTGCTGGGGATAGAACAAAGAGCAGATTTAATATCTTAAAGACAAAACCCACAGGTTTCCTGCATGCAAACATGCACACACCCATTGCTGCTATGGTTGCCTCAATCAGGGAAAAGCTCCAAGAAATACAGCACCTTCATACACTTTCTTGTCAGAGAGCAGTAGATCCTCCCACCCTATGAAGTACTAAAACAATTTAAAAGTTTTTAGGGACTGAGTGTACAAATTCATTTGAAAATCTGTCACATCTGCTGTTGGTTGCTTTGAGCAAAACTACTTGTAAAGACATTTGACAAGCAGACAGCTAAATATTAGATTTCTTTATTACTTTGGCAGTAGCCAAAAAGGTCTGTAATCATTTATATGGGCACAGTCCTCAAGCTGATAAATTACTGTTATTTCTGAATCAACTTACTTTTACTTCAACAAGAAAAAAAAGAGGTAAAAAGCATAGTTTTAATAAGTGAGATCTCTCCAGTTTTGACAAAGCACTACTTTCCTCATTAACAGCTGCTGCTACACATGAAGGTGTCAGACTTTTTTTTCTTCTCCAACATCACAGCTGAACATTTAGCAACAGAAGAAAAACAAGAAAGCCACCATGAAAAGTTGTGACAATTGAGCCTGTGATGGGCAGTGTGGCTCTCCCTGGGCTCAAGCAATCACTCCCCACATCACTGGTGTGGTCTCTGAGCTGGAGACAATGCCACTCTTACCAGAGCAGCCAGGAAAAGGAAACAGTAGGTAGCACAGCAGCTTCCCAAACCTGTCATTTACCCCGTCCACAGAGGGAAGATAGCCAGATTTCCTTCTGTTTTCTTCTCCTTTTACAAAAAAAGCTGTAAATCCCTATGTCCTCAAGTGAGACTGACTTTGATATCCACTACACAAATACCAAGACGTGTTGTTTAGGTGAACTACCCAGAGGTCATCATCTCCCAGCTGACCTGCTGGAGCAGTGAAGCACAGCAGACACAGCTCCACACTAACAAGCAAGGCTATTTCTGCTGCTGTGCTCCATGATCAAAGCTTCTCCCTAAAATAATAAGATCCCAGGGTCTCCAGGACCAGTTTGGTAACAGCTAAGATGGGAAGACCCTTCCCTTTCAGGAGGCAAACACCACACAAGCTTTGTGCTAAGCTTTGTGTTAAACTGATGCACAGCAGCAAGAATGCCTCATTAAAACCTGCAACTAACTTAATCAAGGAATTCTAATATTCATAACTGAACTTAAAAGCACTACCCTCTGGGATACCAGAGAATTTCCCCTCAAAGACTGTTCACCTCATTGACAGTCATGTTGCTTTTCATAATCTTGTTCACAAATTCAATCAAGCTCCAGATAAAATCTAATCAAGTTGGACAAGCTGAATTGCAAGGGCTGTTGTTTCAAGTCCTCTAACAGGAGGTCAGCTCAAAGTAAGCCTCTGATGTCCCAGGACTTGAGCAGGATTATTTCATGTAGTTCATTGCTGTAGGCACCAAAGATCATTTTAGCTCCCCAAACTATTTTTAATACTCACTCTAGTGGAGCATTTGATCTCTAGACAAGCTAGGTTTAGCCTTCAGTCCTTTTTGCTCAAACCCTCAGTGATTTCTCCAGGCACAAAAGTGGCTCTCTCAGGTACAGGAAAGAACAGCTATTCACAAAACTTCATTATTATAATTGTTCTTTAACTGAAGTTTGTCCCTCTGGAAAACATCAACATCCCCATCCCTGAGAACTACTGCTAGTCTGGAGACACTGACCATTCCAAAGCAGACATAAAAGCACCCAGACTGCCAGGGCAAACCATTAAGGAAGACCTCATCAGTCACACTTAAGGCATGCTGGTCACTTCAGTCTGCCCTCTGGAGACACCCTTTTCCTTTTCCCCTCAACTGAAAAAACAAAATTTAAGCCACAGCCAAGATTTAGATCCTTTGGCTACTCCCCAGCAAACAGGCACTAGGAGAAATTTACTCCCACAAAAATTAAATGAGAGAAGAAGCCTTTTTATAATCTTTCAATCCAGAGTAAAAGATTCATGAAGCATGAACATAACTTATGATCTTGAAAATAAAACTCTTAACTCTTTTGCATACATGCTGATATTATAAGAAAAAAATTATTTGAGTGGTTCCTGGTTCTAAAGTCAACTTTAAATTCTGCCTATGGAGCCCAGGAATCACTGGATAACACTTAAATACCATACATGACAGTGTGACATTGCAAACCAATGTGACCAGTTTAAAGCATGTGCAGCCATATCCCACGTGTGGCTGTCACCTCACTGCCTTCCTTCTGCTCACCAAGCACTGAGGTTCCTTACTCAGACTAATACATCTGATGCAGACTCAAGGCAACTCTCTCTATGAAAGTGGAGTCGATTAAAAAAATGCTTTCATAACAATATTAGTCACAAACTTTATTATAACTAAAATTTTAAGAGAACACCCCTTTTTCCCATCATCATACTTTCATGGGTAACAAGACAATGCATGGTCCCACTAGCCAAACTCTGAGCACTTGAAAAGTAATTATTTCTCAGCTACTGAACAGATAAACAGAACTACCAAGTTTCCAGCCAGCAAGCCACTCCCCTTCTTCCTCTTCCTCAGCATGTGTGGCTCAGGTCATTTCCCATTTTGATCCCAGCAGGAAGAGCTATTTCAGCCAGTGCCCAGAAATAAGAAACTCAGAAACCCAGACTCACTGGCTGCACTGCATTAAAAAAGCACTAGGGAGAAAGGCCACTGATTAAAGGGAGGCTGCCTTTATCTCCAACACACCAAACATCTGAAAGGATGTTCCCTCCCAGACACTTCAATGTATCAATCTTGCTTCCCTTCCTTTCTTTTTTTTTAAATAAAGCCTCTATAAAATAAAAGAAAGTGTTTGTTCATTTAGCTGTTTATCCAGCCAGCTTCAAAATTAAAATACTTCTGCCCTGTCTCCAATCCAGGTTGGTCCCTGGTGACTATCTCCTCTATTTTACATAACACTATCTCTTTCTAGAAACTAAACTCTAGGGAAAATGAAGAAGTAAGGAAGCTCGAGCCTATTTATCAGGCCTGACACTTCCTGTGGGAATGCAGCCCTGGAAAACCATGTCCCTGACAAATGGATGGGCCTGAACTGAGTTGCACAGCCCTGTATTTCACTTCTCATCACTCTTCTAAAGAGGTACAGCTCTGAGAGGGCTTGAAAATGCAGAAGGACTTGCAAGAGGGGAGCTTGCAGGGCAGGTGGGGACTGGAGCTGCCTTACAGACACCAGCTGAGCCCCAGGGCTCTGGAGAAGTCACCTGTGCCACTGCCTGTCCAGCTGGGGAGTGCCACTACACCCCCTCTCAGACCCTGCCACGTCCAGAGCTCCCGTGCACACTGGTGAGGAGCAGAGGCACACACAGCACCAAGGAGAGCATCACATCACAGACAATCCCCTGCTGTGCAAGGGGAAAATTGATCACCTGCTCACGGGGCAACAAGAACTGCTCAGGACTGTTAAAGTGATGGAGAGGGTGGTGTTAAGGACAGAGAGAAACAGGAGAAGAGTCAGCTCTGAAAAGGATGGGTTGATGTTAGCACTTTAAGAGGAATATTCCCTGCTCAGCTACAATTCTGCAGGTCACAAATGAACCAGAAATAAATGCTATTACAGACTCTTTCACCAGCAGTCCAGTGGGTTGTTCTATCTGCACTCAGCATTGTTTCCAACTCCAAACCAGAAAGAAGCCATAAAGGGCAGGAAACAGCTCAGCTATTAGCCAAAACCAGCAGTGTGTTTTTTTTCCATGATGGTTTAAAAAAGCTACGGTTTAGGAAAACCTATGGGGTCACATGAAGACAGAAGTCAGCCAGCAACCTTTTATTTGGTTCCTGATTTCTGCTTCTTGATTGAGCACTCCAAGATATCCCAAAAGGGAGACTCAACACAAAGCCTGCCATGTCCCACACTTTCCCACCCAACTCTTAGTGCTGCAGCACCAGGAAGGCACAGGGACTTTGTTTCCATGCCAGGTTTATGCCAGGCTGGGGTTACAACAATTCATCAGCCACGAATATCCAGAGTTCCATGCCTGGGTCAGATGTTCAGTCTGGTTCACTGGGCAGCTGTTCAAACACCCTGGCCCTGGCTAGCAGGGCTGCCCCTGTGCACACCAGGCCTAGTTACACTATAACTTGAACCAGACCTACCTCTGAGCTGCTGAGAAAACCTGTTTCCAGCCTGGTCAGTCCCTTGATTTAATCAGTCCCTTGAGCAGCCCCAGAGTGCAAAATGTTCCAGCCACCCTCCTGGACCATGACCTCAGGAATCACAAATTTCCACTTCACACAGGAGTGATTAAAAGGTCTAAAGCTGCAAATTTTATTAGGGATGGGAGAGTCACATCCCCATGCAGGACCTCAGAATTAGGTGCCATTTACACAAACACACACTCAGTGTTGAAACCACAGTTTTGCACTATTTTACTGCTGAGGTCCTGCCTGCAGGTGCCTATCATAGACAAACATCCATGTTCACAGCCTAAATCTAATTTTAAATCGTGCTGAGTATGTTAGATTACACTATTATCCATTTCTTTATCTTGTTTAACAAGCAATATAAATGTATTTATTCCAAATGGGTGCTGGATGCAGTTTCACCAACACACACAGGCCTTGGCACTGCAGCACTGATACAGCAATGCCATTCCACGGGAAATCAGGACCAAAAAAAGTCTTTAATGTCATTAAAAAGTAAAGGAGACTTTGAGCACACAGTTACAATGGTCAGACTCTCCTTCCCCTTAATGTTTAAAACAGAGATTTGCAACCCTGTAGAGAAACAGACCCATTTTCCAGAGATTCAGATCACAAGTACAAACCTTGCAGCAAAGTTTGGGCTCCATTCAACCATGGGATTTCCTGGGGTTTCAGTGCACACACAGACAAACCCGAAGTCAATTTGTTTGCATGGATTTCTACAACATAAAGATGTTTGGTTTGATTGTTTGGGAGTTTTAAAAACAACTTCAAAACTCTCCTCTAACTTGTAAGGAAAGTGACAACACTTAAGTTTTCTCCTGGGCTCTTTGAGTATATTTAAGCACCTGCATGTTGCAAAAAGAATCTAAATAAAAAACCACCAGCAACAACTAAACACTCAAACCACACAGGACTTGAGAACATGCAGTTTATCTGGGTTAGTAGAAAAAAACATCCTTTCCAAACACAGCACAAGGGAGGAAATATTTTTGCAATGCTCCACAGTTCCCAGAAGAGTGACCTCTTCTAGCACCAGACTTGGACAGCACCAAACCCTTCTGCACTTCAGAGATGCACAAGAGGAAGTGGTGACACTTCAGGCAGCCAAAGCTTTCCTTTTAAGCCCAGGATTGAAAAAAGTGCAAGACAGCAGAATTCTAAGTTGCTCGATGGTAATTCTAGCAGGAAACACTCTGCTCTTATCAGCATTGCTTCAAACCACCCTTGTTATGCTAATCCAGTCACTGGTGAACGCTGAAGCGCCCTTGATAGAGGACCATTGTGAGAAAATAGTCCTTCAACATTTGTTTTCACAGCAGCTACATCTGGAGAAAAAATTACTGCAAAGCTCCTACCTCTCAGCAGAACACTGCTTGGATCAGTTTGAGAGGCAGAAATGCCAGGTCCACAAGCCCTGTGGAGCTTTAGCTGCTTCACAGACCCAAACCTTGTCGAGAAGAGCAGCCCAGCCCTCTGCACTGAGCCATGTCTCACTGGGACACACAAAGTCCCTGTGCCTTCCTAGTGCTGCAGTTGGGTGGGAAAGTGTGGGAGGCTTTGTGCTGAACCTCCCTTTTGGAATATCTTGGAGCGCTCAATCAAGAAGCAGGAATGAGGAACCAAATAAAAGGTTCCTGGCTGACTTCTGAGCAGATTTCCTTCCTTGGGATTGCTGCTCCAGGCTGGCCTGGAGTACCAGAGTTGGCACAGCCAGCAGCTCCCCTGCTCCTGTCACCCTGATCACAGAGGAAAGCCTTCATCCTGACATGCCTCCAGCTGCTCTCTGAGGACCATTCCATGCACAGCTTACATAATGCCATGAGGCACACTGAACACCAACTTTTGTCCAGGAAAAGAAGTGAGCCCCACAAGCTGAAAGCAAAATTTGTGCCTTCAATAGAAAGCACTGACTGCAATTTGATTTCTCTACTTGTGATAAACTTACCCTTTCCAACTTTTCACTGGGAAATTTGAGCCACTTTGGACACTTGCTGTTGATAATGGAGCTTCCCCCACTTCTCCACCCACTTTAGGACAATTCATCTCACAACTGCAGTTCTGCATTCCGAAAGCATCACATCCTCCCACCAACAGACAGCCTCACCAGTCAGCATCTGGCCTTTGAGCCCTTAAAAACACTGAAGCCTTCCTGCATAGAGCTCACAACACTACTCACCAAGGCCAAAACTATAAAGAAGTAGGAGGAAGTAGATGTTCTTTCACACCCCAAACTGGTTGATTATTTCCCCCCTCACAGTGTAATCCTGAGCTATTTTTCCCACCAACTCCTTTTTCTCTTGTCTCTACCTAGGTATGCTGAGATTACTCCATCTCTTGTGTATTTCTGTCTATTTCTGCCACCTTTGGATTAGTAACCAATGCTTTCTATCCATGAAGAATCACAACAAGACAGAAGTGCCACAGCACAAGAGCTTGACAGGCCAAGCCCAAGGTGTTGCACCAACAACAAACCTCAAGGGAAAAGCTTCTTCAGCCAAAACAGCTGCTGTGGTGACAGCCCCAACACAGCACAGCCACCAGGGGAGGATCCACCAGAAAATCCCCAGGGAAGGATTCACCTGCTGAAGAGCAGGCTCAGTGCTCCTGCTCACCAGGTCCTCACTTGGCCTTGGGAGGGACTTCAACTCCTAACCCAAAAACCTATTTCTTTCCCTAAAAAGTTCACTGACTACTGTAACTGCTGACTGGCAGCTTTTGGGTCACAGTGCCTTTCAGAATGAAAACCCAGGAGCACAGACTTTTCAGTCTGCTGCTTTAAGCCTCACATCTCGGGTTAGAAACACAGCCCACAACATTCAAACTGGAAGCATGAGGAGGGATCCAGCAAAGGAAGGAGAAATCCAATAGACAACAGCCACATGCCTCCTCCACTTACTGTTCTGCACTCGTCTACAGCGGCTCTTTGAAGAAACAGAGTCAGGAGAGAGTCCTGGCCTGAAAATTCTTGGGAAGGATTATTTAATCCAGCCTCCCATTCAGGCCACAGCCATTGATAGCTGAGCAATGGGTCATTCCTGCTATGAGCCATCCCTGTGGTTGCTCTGACTTTTGGCTTATCAGTCAACACTCACCTTGTGGTGCCTTAAAATGACTTCTGTATGTTTGCAACATCACTGAGGTTGGACACTTCCACTAACAACAACACAAAGAGCACTTATCAGTCCTGCAGGGAGTACTTACACAAACTTAAAAATTAAATTAGGCTACTTAAAAACAGCTGTTGGTGCCAGATCAGCATTCTCAGTGAGAGGTTCCAGAATAACAATTGCAGAAATACATGATATCACCCTTTCTTGCTGCTGTGGTTCCTGGAACACATTTTCATGAAACCTACATCAGGAACTGGTGCTTAGTTACTTATTTGCTATTTGCCTGCTGTGTTTACTTTTATTTCAGTGTCTTTCAGTTCACTGCTGCAGCTGGATGGACTTTCAGCACCTTCTCTTGAGCAGTGAACCACATTTCTTGGCTTTACAGCAACCTTCAGCACTAACACCTACAGGTACCTTCACGGCTAACTTTGCATTTGCAAACAGTTTTTCTGAAGCACCAAATAGCTTGTTACATGTGCAGATCTGCAATTTGCCTGTTTGGAACATTTCCCAAAGTGGGATTCACCAGTGTGTAAAGCAGAAAAACCCCAGGCTATGTATGAACTCTCCCATAAAGGTTGCCACAAAAGGGAACCAGGTGTATCACTCTGCATGAGTAGTTTTTTGCATATTTTTAAGCCAGGCCACACCATACATTCAACTTGCACTTGAAATATCTCAGGCTTGAGATCCTCCCTTCCCTACAGGAATTTTTTCTTCCTATTCTTTATAGACAGATATTTAAAGCCTCATTTGTGAATATATTTTGGGTGAGAATCCTAATCAGGAATAAAAAACCCTACTTGCCCCAGTGCAGGACTCATAGTATCTCTTACTGAAGCTTATTCTCTAATCAGGTGGGGCTGTCAGACCTCACTGATTGCAGGGCCAGCAGTAAAAATACAATAAAAAGAAGAGAGTCATGTCCTCCTCAGCAATTTTGTATTCCCTTTCCACAAACTCAGCTCTCTAAAAACACCATCACTACAAAACGTAGTTCAGGCAACAACAGAGAGCTAGAGCTGCTCTGACCAAGCCCATTCCATTCGTGGGGAGCATTATCTTGACTCCCAACCTGGACAGAAAGCTGGATCTTTGACAAGAGACTTTTCACAGCACTTAAGGGCTGGCAGCAGTTGCCAGAATTCTTCACCCTTTTAGCAGGTGTTAAATCCCCTGGGAGAGAGCCAAGCAGTACTTTTGACTGACTGAAGCAATCGAGTCATTCCTTACATCACCCAAAGGCTGCAAAGAGTGAGAGCCATTCAGCAGCAAGAAGTTTTGACCAGCCCCACGATAAGATACCCTGAAGCCACAGACCAAATATCTGCAATAACTCCCGTGTTTTCATGCTGCCTTTTATTGAACAAAAGCAAGTGGTGCATAAACTGCAGAACAAAGTAGAGCAGAGCAGCTGCTCAAACACTCCTACAAAGCACTCAGTAACTGTTCTCACTTAAATCTATGCAGCATAAAACCAGCTACAATACCACTGGCAGTAACTGTGTGCAAGTAAAGTAGTTCTCTTTCCTTTATGGGTCTGCAGAAGAACATTACGTGACACTGTTTGTCTTCTCTGCAGAAGGAGCTAAAGACAGAAGCTTTTGATTTTGCTGGTTCTTCCCATCATCTCTGACAATAAAACAGCTCAAGTTTATACTAAAAGAGAGTGCAAGCTTGAATGTGTATTGAGAAAGTATTTTAATTTAACTCTGCACACAGCATTAGTGGGAAAAAAATGCAGTACTTTATAGGAGACAAACCTTACCCTCTACTGACTGGAGGATAAGAGTGTCCATGACTAGGAAGTGGAAAAAAGGAAGGCAAGGGATGGCTAGAATGTGTCCCTGGTGCCTTCAGGGCTTTAATCTCATTAGCTGAGCCAGTGCAGCCCGGTGCACTTGCATCTAGAGATCAGTAACAGGCTCTCTGCAGGCTTTACCTTGCCCTGCTAAAGACACAGGTTCACCTTCTCAAGGCTTTGTCACACCAGTTTAAGGACACCCCACACACGTGAACCTGTGCCCTTCCTCCTCCCCTGTCCTCTGGTGACACAGCCCCCGGGTGCCACACACAGGTCACTATTTACCCTGCTTTGCTCCAGGATAATGAGGGGACAGTTCTTTCCTGAATTCTTTGTGCCTCCATCCTGTATCGGTGCCATAATCCTGTTTATGACAGGCTGGTTGCTATGGAAGTGATTGTATTGTCACTGGATTATGCCCTCAGGTGGAAGGCATGTAAGGGAAGGCACATGAACAGGTTTTTGCATACATTTGAAGACATGATAGTGCAATCCCACATGTAATGACTAGCAGCTTTAGCAGTAGCTTCCAGACACAGAATATCATCATGAGGGATAGCATGGCATCAAGTTTTCATGTGGTTTTCTCCTAAAAAATGAGATCTTTTTCATTTTCCAATCACTGGCTGCCACTATTTTATTTGAGACAGTGCCCTACAGCTGAACACTAGAGTCCCAGCCACTTTCCCAGGCTCCTGAAAATACTTCTGCACTCAAAACACTGTCTCTGAAGATCAGGGTGAAAGAAGTGACAAGATCATGTAACCAGGCTCCAGAACTCCAACTGCCCTTTTGTTGATGACTGTCTTTTACAGTGCATGGATTTAGAGAGCAGCAGCAAGAGAGACAGATCGTCTCGGATCTGACACGCTCGGGGAGACGCATGACTAACTCAGCTTGAGCCAGGACGTGCCTGGAATGTGTAACCCCACTTGGAAGCCTTTTCACCAGGGGCACGAGCTTGGGGGGTTATCTGGCTGCTGCCTGGATGGTAAATACATGACAGCAAGGAGTGCAACATAAACAGCCTAAAGACCCTGCTCCTCGTGAGCAGCTGGGAATCACAGGAGATGCTTTCCTACCTACTGAGACCCCACTCAGCAGCACTGGAAGAGCTTCAGATCTTCCCAGCCAGGGTTGTGCAAGAACCAGCACCCCAAGTGCAGCATTGGTGGCCACGTGCAGTGGCCAGCACCATTCCCCCAACTGATGGCATGTGCTCACACATGAACTCTTCCTCCAGCCATCAGCTCATCATCTACATCAGCAGAAATACTGTCCTGGAACACAAAGAGCCACACAGGCCAAACCACAGGTGTACCAAGAAAAAGATTCTTATCCCAGCATAGTTAAAGTTTTGACTACAAAAAGAATATAGAATTTGCAGTTAACATGAAACTTTTCACCATGTACTATTTCCTTACTGCAGCACTTGAGCAGAACTGTGGTTCTGTTTCACACGTCCTGCTCTTTAACAGGAAAAGAATATTCCTCACTGAGAATAAAGCTGAGAACAACAGCAGTTTCCAGAAGCTCTCAGCCCTGTTTACAGTTAGCCATAGTCATAGCACAAGGCCATGACCATGCACTGCCCAAGGTCTGAGTGCAGCTACACAGAAAATACTCAGGATCTCTATTTTCCCAGGAGACGTGGCCAGTGACTTGTTGGAAGGCAACAGCATGTCAAAGGCCAGCTGAACACAACTCAAGGATAAAAGCCTAGTTGATCACGTCCTCAAGGATGACAGCCTTGTAGGACTAGCTTTAGTATCAAAGAAATGCTGATGATGTGTTTGTGAGTAGGAAGTAAAGAACCAAACTGCTGGTGAATCCCAGCTGAAGACACAGATGTTAGACAGGAAGCTCAAAATTCACTACATCTGACAAAGCAGCAAATTTCACTTTGGCAGAGAAAAAACAGACACACCTGGTTTGAACTTGAACCTTGAAGAGCATTCAAAGTCTGTCCTGGAAACGGGTTCTTAGGAACCTCGTGTTTAATTTATTGCATCACATAACCAAGACCACCCTTGCGGGATCCAACACACGAAAACCAAACCTAATTATTAAGTTAGTGATGAGAGTCCAGCCCACAGGTTACACCTGCAGAACTACATTTCACCAGTGGTATTTGTCACTGCTGTGGTCCAAGAGGAACATCTCCTCCCATCAGCACAAGGGGATTCAGATCTATCCACAAAAATGAACTTGGATCTGCAGAGGACATTAAGATGTGGGTTAACCACAGGCAGACGATGTCATGTCTAGAAAATAGCTAGTAAATGTGTTTAGGACAGGAACAAGACAAGCAGCCATGTCTCAGAGCAACATTTTCTTGAGAAAAAAATTAACAGTGATGAAATACTATAGCAGGCAACTGATTTCTAATAGCTGCAACAAAATCCACACAAAAAAGGTTGAAAGGGCACCACAGTGAGACACACGTGACCCAGCAAGCAGTTGCCTCAGTAAGAATTTCAGACATAAGATACAAGTGGAGAGACAAGAAGAATTAACATGCCAAGGGGGGATTAGGGTAACCAGATCCCCATACCTTCTCATCATCCTCTGCTGGGAGAGGAGGCAAGTTCACAGCTTGTCCCTTCCTCCTTCTCCCATAACCTCCACATCACCCGAGGCGAAAGCTAAGCTGCACTAATAAAAACAGCAGAGCCAGCCTAAACTGTCCAACCTTGTTATTTACACCTCAGCAGAACGCTCCCAGCATCCATGATCATTTCCACAGCTCCTCCAAGACCTTGGAAGCAGCTCCCAGAGCACCGCCTGTCCACACGGAGAATCCTGTCAACAGCACCTGACCTATTTCATATTCATCATTTTCACTTTGCCATTTAATATTGGAGCATTCAAAATGCTGAAGAGCTTGTGCTCAAAGAGATTTTTAGTTTGCAGCAGGTCAGGCTGAAAAAGCTCAAAAAAAAAAAAAAAGAACCTCTGCAGTGATCAAGAGGTTCACTGCTAGAGTACAAAACCTGCCCCAGAAGATGGTCTCCAAGAGCAGCCAAGAACCTCAGCAGGATATTTACCAAGTTGCACTTATGAGACTGAAAGGCAATTTTTAACCTTGTAAATTTGCTGCTGCAGCTAATTTGTCCGCTCAGGTTGAGCCAATGTTTGTTGTCTAACCTGTAGGAATTTTAAATATATACAGAAACAATGAAAGGCCAGCAGACCCAGCATATTTGACCTCAGAGGCCAGGGATGGAGCCCAGTCCCCCCCGAGATCCAGGCACTTCTCAGCCTCATAAACCAACAATAACTCAGACTGTGTGGGGAGGGGATGGGAAGGACAAACAGAAGACAGCAGCCACATACTGTAATACAAAAAGGCACACATGAAGTGTTGTACAGTGGTTTTAAAATAGCACCCTCATCAGAAGTAAAGACTTCTGTTTAGCTACGGAAGTGTCAAACAAATCATTCCATCCTCACTGGATGTACTATCTGTGCTTTCCACTAAATCCAGACAGAAAAAGACCCAAAACACAGCTGATCCATTTTCTCCTGCCACCTACTCCAATTGAAACAGTTTCCCTCTTAAGGGAACATGAACATTAATACTTGCCATTGCCTAGCAGTACCTCTGATCTACTCTTGTGCAACAGCTCCCATTCTTTTCAAGTCCAAAATGTTCCTTCTAACCTTACTCAAGTTAAAAATTCTAAGGAAAAAAATATTAAAAATGAAACCTATCTCTTCAATCATCTCTGTCTAAGCCCAGTGGCTGCCAGCTATCTCCATCCCTAGCCTTTTCCTTGGTCTGTGCCTTTCTCTGGATTGCTTGCACTTGACAGCCTGTCAGTCCAATGCTAAAAGGAGATCACATTATCAGGGTCTGCCATGGCATTCGCAAGGATCAGAACTACAAGCAGAGATGCAATAGGGTAGAAATAAAAAGTTCTTCCCTGAAATCCTTTCAGCCTTCCCTCTAGTTGTTCTTCTGCAAAAGAAAAGAGCCCATGAGTATTTCAAAGGTACCAGAAGCAGCACAAGCTTCTCTCAGAAGACCCCGATCATCTGTTGCTGGGGGTCAGCTGCACAAATTAGTTCTGAAAATTACCTTGCTTCCCATTTCAGAAACAAGAAGAGATTACAAAATAATAGAAGTTCACTATTGATTTTCTTCCCCCGGAAGACTGGAAAAAAAGTACCTGGTACTTTTCATTGCAGAACACCCGGCTATTCCCTAACTTCCAAAAAGCAAAATAGGCACTGTGTGCAATGCCTACAACTGTTTTTGTTACACTTATTCCAAAAGTCTAATTCCCCTGGGTGCTAAAGGTTTTATACAATATTCCATATTAAGATAATATTTTCATTAGATTCTCCTTCCTCTTTTCTCTCTTTGAAAGTTACATTATTACACCTCCCAAGGAAAAAAAATATTTATAAGGAGGACAACTCCACCCTTTCCTCTCAGTTCAACACCACAAGGCAAGATTCAGCCAGAGGTCAATCACAACACACACTCAGTTGCTTCTTTCATTTCTATTCCCTTGCATGTTCCTCACCAAAAACCAGACCTCAGAAGAGTTCACCATATCTGCATTTGCCAAAAATCCACGATTTCTGCAATTGATGCAGCACAGCTTATTACAGCTGCAAACTGTTCCTGGGCTCTGATAATTATAAGCCCATGGCTGGGTGTCTAATTAAAGGAGGAATGAATTAATGAGTTTTACCAAAGGCTTTTGAGTCACCATTATAATTCTCACCCTTAATCGGCTGCAGGACACTCAAAGGACACCGTGAGCAGGATCAAGAGCAGAGAGGGGGGATAAACCACCCGCAGCTGATGCTTCCCCCATCACGCTCCTCTCCAGCATGTCACATTCAGACCCCGACAGCCAGATCAA
The DNA here is from genome assembly GCF_036417665.1 of Passer domesticus. Classification (NCBI taxonomy): domain Eukaryota; kingdom Metazoa; phylum Chordata; class Aves; order Passeriformes; family Passeridae; genus Passer; species Passer domesticus. Next base: position 12,704,996 of record NC_087488.1, read on the forward strand.
ACCCAGCAGGAAAACGCCTGGGCTTTTTGGACAGCTGAATACAAAAACGCTTCCTGAAGCTGCCACAAAGCTCTCAGCAGCTTTTGAATGCTGAGAGAGAGCGGGAGATGCGGGCAGAGGCTCCGAGGAGCGCTGACTCCGGCGCTTCCATTCATGCCAGCACCGGCAATCGCAGCTCGGGCTCCCAAGGAGGCAGAAATTGAAAACACGTTTTCATTGAAGCACAGCTTGAATTTCATGAATTCCATCACTCCCGACTTTCTCAGCGTTTCCTGGAGTGAGTACTGTAAGAGCAGGGAGAAAGGGGATGGGGAGGGCCATAGGTAAGGCAGCAATCCTGTGTGACCCCTCTGACCACGCCAGCCCAAAAACGGACTGGAGGCACCTGCAGTGAGGGTGCACCACAGACTACTCCTAAACTAAAGAAAATAAGTAAAGATGAACCACAAATTTAAGGAGGAAATAAAGTAACAAGCTGCCCGAGGCCTCAGAACAGTAACAGCTCCAGGCACAGCCCCGGTGAGAAGCATTGCAATTTCCAAGCAGCACAAAGCATCTTTTTGGCAGACTGAGGCATTCGTAGCTCCTAGAGCAAGTGTCAAAATTACCAGTTTATCAGCTACAGGAACTTGAGCACACTGTTGAACTTCAAGAAAGCTCACCCCAGGGAAAAAGCGATTATGATCAGAGAAAACAGGTAGCACCGAGCAGTTTTTCCACATGTACAGTTGTAACACAATCAACTTTGGAATTATTCAGGCGTGCTAATTAACACCCTATGGAAAGCTTTGATACATTAGCAATACTTTTAATGGCTCTGTCACCGACACCATCTTCCCTTTTTCCCCAGGCCCAGCTTGGGCCTTATCTTAAGGAGCATTACATCATCTCCTGCACCAAGGCCTCCTTGTAACAGACACTATTATGCAACTGAAGTGCCTCCATTTGGATTTTGGCGTTATTTTGAATTTCGGCCTTGAATAGAAGGCTTGTTTAAATTCCCTGCATGAACAGCAGCATTTTACAGCCTGAAAAGGGCGTCCGTGCACAGACACCAACACTGGCATAACAACGTGTCTGAATGTGTTATACATTTGTGAAACATCCATTCCCCACATTCCCTTTTCCCCTCGTCCAGGAATAAAGTCCCACATTGTTAGGGCTGATTAGCAATATCTTTCATCCCTAATTTCACACTACAAAGGGCTTTCATGCATATGCACGTGTGGCACCATTCTGAGCCATATCAGCCAGAAAAAGCATTTAGTGGTGACCGAGGAAATCGAAATCCGAGGGTGCAGCTCCAGTTTCAGTGAAGGTGAAGGGGAGTGTCAGCTCTTTCCTTGGATGGTTTCAATGCTGCTCTCACCATTGACCAAAAACCGCTCATTTGTTAAAATAATAACTAAAAAGAGGGCTGGCATTCATTACATCTGCTGAAGCAGGCAGCCTGATAAGCATGTGAAAGCACACATTATTGCAAATGTTACCCTTCTGTTACCCAGTGCTGGGAGAAGGGAATGGCACAAGCATCGTGACTGAGTTACACCAACTGCTGTGGCCGTGGATTGCACGCTAACCTACTTTTCTTTTTTCTTGCAAGAGAATAGCCTTGCAGCCCTAGCACACAAATGACTGCTTTGCAAAAACGTGCACATTTGCAGCTTACCAAACCCTAAAGCTCGCAATTACAAGATCAGACTCAAACACTATAAGTGGCTCATTACGCAGAAATCTAAAAAAAAAAAAAAAGTTTGAAATGAAAGCTTTTGCAACATGAAAGTGCTCTGTGTTTTGTTCTTTCCTAGTTTATTTAATACAAAAAAAAAAGCATCAGCATGGCTCTGCCCCACAGCCACTATTCACTAGATACCTGGACACCTTTTCACCACGCAGCAAAAATAATTTGTTTTGAGAATAAATGTAACCAATTTCCAGTTTTTCACTGCTGCAACACATCAGTCACCCCTTGAAGTGGAGGAAATGAGAGGATTTCTAACAGTGATGACTTTTTTGTTTTTTCAGACTGTCATATGAATGCATCCCCAGGACTAGAAGCCTTGCATGAACTTGATCCTCCTTGATTTTAGCTCATCTGTCTTGTTAATCATTGTCATCAGCTAAAACAAAGAATTGGTAGGATGACATACCCAGAAAGTGCAGCCTTGTCAAGACAGGAGCGAAGTTATTTGACTTGGATACTACTATTTATTATTATTATTATTTCCTCAGCATACATCAATAAGTCCCTGAGTATTACGAGTCTTATTCATGCCTTAAAAGTGAGAATTGACATTCAGTGCAGTAGGTAATCCTGATATATTCCAAAGTTTCTCAGGTCTCATCTGAATCTTAGAGCAAATAAATTCCCAGACATCACATCCCTTCCCCCAGCTATGGGAATCACATTCAGCTGAAAACAAGCCAAGTTCTCCTACTCACTCAAGGGGAATGGGAAATCTCACCATAACTGGTGGAAAAGTTACTACTGAAAATTAAAACAGGATCAAGAAGAGAACTGACAGTCACCAAGAGGTTAATGCAAACGAGGTGCTGACTCCCCTCCACCCTAAGAAAATTAAGAGTGAGCACCACCTTACTCACTGCTTGCTTGCAGCCACCCAAGCAAATTCACTTGAGATCAAAGACTGGGAAAGAATGACTTCAGGAGAAGCTTTGGCCATCATCACTGGCATCCTCACAGCACAGGAGTGTCCCCTGAAGGGGTCACACTGGGGTGACCCTGCAAGCTCTGCCACAGCACAGTCCTACAGCACCAACATCATCAGCTCTGGACTTCACCCCTTCCATCAGTGGGTGCTGCTGGGGGCAGGGGAGCAGGAGAAATGGTGTAAAACTAGCCTTGTCCTGGAAGAAAAAGGAGAGGAAAAACCCAAACCAAACAGAAAGAAGAGAAAAAAATACTCAAATTCCAAGGGATTGGAGAGTGCTTGTTCCTCTGCCTGTCTGCTCTGCAGACACAGGGCAAGAAACCTGATGAGACACAGGCCCATAACTTTCCTCTCCCTCTTACTCAATGGACAGGTTTTTGTTTACAGGTTCCAAAACAAATATAATCTCAAAACACAAGTAAGAGATCAAGAAGACTTGTGGCACAGTCCCTTAATCCACGTTCAGAGCCTTGGGATTAAGTCAGAGAAAGCACCTGACTTCCTGCCCTTAATCTCCAGAGCCATGCCTAATGGGATATGTTCTTCTGGGTGAGAATTTCTCACTTTCCCTAATAATGAAAAATAAAGAACACTAAAAATCCACATCAACATCTGCTTGGTTTATTGGATCAACATTTAAACAAAGGCACACTTTGTTAACCTGGAGACCACAGATGTTATTCTGCTCAAAAAGGCATGAAGGGGAAAAGAACAAAAAGAGACAAGACACGCTAAAGACTGAACTGAATTTGCTTACCCCGTTCTGCAGACTGCTAGAGATCAGGTTTTGCAGACCAGGAGTCATATGGTGTTACACCCATGTGGATAAAAATGGAGCATCCTCAGGGAGACAAATGTTGTGTAGGTGCAGAAGCACCAGGGTGCCAGTGGCTGGCCACCACAACCAGACATGTTTTCAACTCTGCTTCTACCCTTCCAGCTGAGACCAGCACGGTGCCTTCAGGGCACCACATGCTCCATAAATGTGTCTTAAGGCTGGGAAGCTCACCAGGCTGGGCAGCAGCATCTTCTCTGTGCAGGATGAATAGTTTGGGGATCCCACCCAGAGGAAGCGAGCATGGCTTACATCTTAGCCCGCTCACCTGCATCTCCTTCCCTCCATGCACCACAAGGTGTTTCACATTTCTCCAAGACACCTTTTACCCCTGTGTACTCTGCTAAAACCATACCTTTAGAACAGTTGCTTTTTTTGACTAGAGTAGGGTAATTACAGCCAGTGCTTCCAGAAAGTGCCAGTTCTCAGGAGACCATCTGAAAACGTGGCAGCACAGCATGGGTCAGCAAAACAAAGCAAGGCTGCAGACAGAAAGCTGGCAAAGGTGGACTTTTTTCCTCTCTGCATACCATATGCTGCTGCACGGCTGGATGAATGGTCAACAGAACACATTTTATGTCTACCTTTGGTAAAAATCAGCCAAAAACAGCCTTGGTTCTACCTTTTTTTGGTTATTCAGTGTGGTGCCGCTCATCAGTAAAGGCTCTTCCAGATCAAAGACAGAAGAGTCAGAGCACAGCACCAGTTTGCTGATGGGAGGCATTACTGCCTGGTTACTCATGCAGCCGATGAGTAAAGGGAAGAGGGAATTTACCAGCAGCTCTTAAAAAATAAAAACAACTTCAATTTCATCAGACAACATTGGATTCTACTAACAGGGGTCACTTAACCTTTCTGGAAATATGAGCAAACTGGTGCTACAGCAGGATAGCTGATCAGACCTTGGAAGGGGTCCATCTGTTCTTGAAAGAAAGAAACCTTCAGTCCAACCCCTTTAAAAAAGGCACATTACCCTCTGACTTCGAGCCAACTAGACAAAAACACGTCATCCAACTTGACTAATACACATGTTTCCAATTTACAGAAAGACTCTTGGTTTCAAAATTGAAATAAGATGCCAGTACAGTAGAGGAAGTTCTAAAACAATCTCTATAATCCAAGTTTTTTGGCAGTTTGGGCTCCATCACGTTTCTCCAGCCAAGAAATACTTCCAAAGACGACGTTAGCTGTTATGTGTAGGGAAACAGCCTCACAGAGCCAGAAAGTACCTGACAGAATTAATTCCTTGCTGAACCTTTGGCTATGGGTTCAAACACACACGCCTTGGATTAGATTCTGCAAGCCAAAAAAAGGGAAGGATCGTTGGGCTTACACAGCACCTTTCCCTGCTGGATCCCTTCTCAGCACACAAACAGAGGGAGAAAAAGAACATTACAACACGAAAGCACTGAGAGAGGCATGACAGGAAACTCCTGGGTGACAACACTGAAGAGAGCATCTCAAAGGCAAGGACTAGAGCATGTCCCTGCTCTTACCACTGCTTCCTTCAGCACGACTCTGCATCTTAAATGGTGTGAATCAATCATCAGTCATCTTCCAAAGCACAAACAGCTGCCATTACACCTACTAACCAAGCATCTGCAGCTCTGACTGTACTGAGAAGGCACGAAGTGGTGCAGGGGATGAGTTTCAAAGATGCTGGAGAATTTTTCTTTATTCTAGCCTGACTCACACATAACCTTTGCGTTTACATAGGTTTGTGTCAACATCGTCAGTTTCCAGCAATGAAGAAAAAGCAGAAACTCCAAAGGGCTCCGTGGCTTAGCTTTTACAGCCTCTTTTCTCCTTCACTGTTCACGGGGCACTTCTCAGCCCACAGTCAGAGATAAAGTGCCATAGTCTCCTTTTCTGTCCGTGTACAGACACCCTGACTGGAGCAGATATCCCATTACCTGTTGTTGTGCTGTATTACAAAGCTGTTCAGCTTTTCTATTTCTTTCCAGCACGTGACCTCCACACTACTTCAAGGCTCTTAACCAACTCTACCCTGAGAAAGAAAGTGAATTCAATGCCACGCAGCTAAGTCAGTCACAAGTAGGAGTACTCACATTGCTAAATAAATTAAACTAGTGACAGCAGCAGTCTCAGGACCATCTCACTGGGCCAAACAACTGAACTGGAAAGTAAGTGGACACTACTGGAAAGATCATCATGATTTGATCAGCAGCAAAAGGCAGGGAGACCTCAACTAGTATTAGCATGATGCTGTCAGAAGGAACAGGAGCTCTGCTCCATTTTTACATTCCCTTCACTCTAGAATTTGTGACTCACTACACAATGAAAAGGCTTTGCAGAGCACTGCAGTATGACTCAGATGAGAATACAGCCAGAACAAAGCTGTTCATATCAAGATATTTTCAACCCCAATGATTCATGGGAGGATTAGGAAAAGAGCTGGTCTGATAAGATCCTCTGTAGGGAGGACTGTGGAGCAAGTCCTGCAAGTAGGACTCTGATAGGACTCACCAACATGCCAAACCCCTGCAGAAGAAGGACCAGAACCCCAGCTCATTCTACATGGAGATTCACCTCAATTCCTCCAGAAAAAGAAAACAACTGGTTGTACTGCTTGTTGTGGCAGAAGCAGAGCATCTGAAGGACATCAGGATGCACATACATTTTTAAACAATCTAGTCCAGAGGGGAAGGATCTGTTCTGCTCCTCCACACTGGTCTAACCTAATGCAACAAGATATGCTGTGGAAGAAGATAAAGAGTAAAGTAATACCGAGAGAGAGTGTTTCAGAGCCTGACTCAGGTGAAGAAGGTATGCAGCCAAAACCTGCAGCTGCACTGATCTCAGCCCTTGGCAGCAGCACTGCCATGAGCATTTCTCATGCTCTCAGACAAAAGGAGGAAGCCCCAGCAGGTTGGTACACAATGGCTGCAGCCTTGAGACAGCCCAGCTCACAGCAGGCGACCCTGCTGCCCTGGCCAAGGGACTCCTTGGGACAGCACAGCAGAAACAGCCATTACATCTACATCCTGCCAGACATTACCCATCACCAGGGTCCCAGAAGACTTAACAAAGACCTCGACTTCAAAGAGTGGCAGCATGTGCTTATCTGCCCTCCTTCAGAGAGGTTCCAGGGCACAATGGCTGGGCTGCTGCTCCAGGGGAATAGCAGCTTGGCATTACACTAATCCTGCTAGGCAGAGGTGCAAAGCCTCTTCAGGCAGCAGCCTCCTCACCTGCAGCAGCACGTGGCACTGCAACAAGTGACAGGACAACATGCAAACCCAAGCCACTGCATTCCACTTCTGGCTGAAGTGGGATGGTCAGTTGATGCACAATTTCAAAGCCCATCATCAAAACACGAGTGCAAGAAACAGGTGGGTATTTACTAAAAGGTGACTAAATAGAAGAGTTTTATAAGGAAAGTGCTGCATTCCTGTGGTTACAGGTTGGGAAATCTTTTCTAGAGAAGCAGTGAAGAATCAGAAAGGGGACATGGCTTCCTTCCTCAAAACACGTCAGAATGGGACTGGACACTGAGCCCAGCTGTATGGCTATTTATGACAACAGTCCAGCTCCCAGATGAATTGGAGCCATGTAGTTTAGCAAAGATAATCCTTCCTTACAGGTAGGGACACCCTGCCCTTACCTGTCCCCATAAACTTCATCTAGCATCCTCCCACTGACCTCTCCTCAGCCCCTGGGGAAATCAAATGCAGTGTGTAGTTTAACAGTTCATACTTAAGAATCAGAGTATCAATCACTAATGGAGTAGAAAACAAATATATACACAATTTGTGCCAGTGACACCTACAAAGTAAAGAAAAATAAGCCAAAGTTAAAATTAAAAAATGGCCTTCCTAATTTTGAGCATGTATATTATCTCACCTGTTAAATACAAAAGGTTCCTAAAGCTAAGGGAAGACAATGCCAGCACAGGCTGCAAACAGAGCAAGAGGTGCAAATTCTTAAAAAAAATCTAAAATTCAAACAAAAAGGCCTTCAGAAGCATTTAAAGCACAAGAGAGCATTTAGTATTACAGTTCCCAGTCCTGGATTAAGTTTCCCTGGTTCACTGCATTGGAATTAATCTATGTGCCTACGAACTCCAGAGCCAACTTGCAGAGCCACAGCAGCGTCGTTATATAACCACAGCACTGATAGCACAGGCTGCAGTGCTGCTGGAGCCTGCTTGCTACCCCTCTCCAGCACCAAAACCAGCAAAGCTGCTGCTGCTCAAATCATTCTCTTGACAACAGACGCCTCAGTAATCCAGACATTCGAGTTTGGATTTGATAAGATGTTTTCTTGCAAGCTGATGTTAAGACTTAAAAGGCCATCGACTGCTGAGCAAGAAGTCCTTAATGTCATCAAGGGAGGGGAGGCAGCTACACAGGAGGAGAACAGCAGAAGGCTTTAAGTGGGAATATGATTACTGTAGAAAAATTATCTGACAAACAAACACAACCCCAGATTATTGCTAGGAATGCTTTTAAGCAATTTAAGTGAAAACTGGTACATCTGCTGTCTATTCAAAAGGTCACCGAGTGCTTATTTCATGATAACACACTCCCAAGAAGATCTTTCAATGAACTCTTAACTTCTGATCTCCAGGATCCCACATCCCTTGTTTTAAAGGCAGCTACCCTCTGAGGTCATGGAAATACAGTTCAGCTGCTGTGCAGCGTTACATCTGCATGTGGCCATCTTGAACTCTGCTAAGCCAAGGGAACTAAAACAAATTAACAAATTGAAGCCTCAAAATACAAAGTTAGCGCAAAAGTCCCTTTGATTTGATGGTATAAAGATGTTTCTTTATATCTACCCATGGCTCTTTAAATACATCTCTCACATTTTGCTCTAGCTTCAGTCCTCAGATCTTTTCATCTGTTTAGAACAAAAAGCCAAAACATACTGCTTCCTAAAGTATTTCTAATACCTTCTACTTCTAGGATAAACAAGAACTGCTTAGATGCTTTAGCCTTCATGCCTGTGTGCACGATAGCCGGCTGTGTATATAGGACACTGCAAGTATGTTCAGAAAAGCAAAATGGTGTTTTCAAAACCAGAGACCGTGGCAAAACGAGGCAGCAGAGTCACTGCAGCTCTGTTCCAAGATGACAGCAGAGAACACAGATGTTGGAGCACACAGATTCACTCCACAATCATTTTAATTACATGCCCAGCCAACCAAGCACAGGATACAGGCTAAGCAGCATTAAAAAAAAAAAAAAAAAAAAAAGGCGCTGCACACAAGTATTCTGCGAGCATCCTCCTGTGCACTTGATGCTAACGCCGCTCTTGTGCATTAAGTCATCTGTTTTCCAGCAGGCAGGCAGCCGGTTTTGGAAAGGCGCTGCTGGCCGCGCTGCGGGGCTGGCGGCATCAAAGGGGATGGATGGTCAGCGGAGCCTGCTCAGGACCGGCACAGCCCGGGTGCTGCGGGCAGCCCGGGGCTCCAGGCCGGGACGCTGCCTTGGCCTGGGCAGCGCTGGGACCCGGCCGGGCCATCCAGCAGGGCTGGCTCTGCCCCGTCCCGGGCTCCTGCCCCGTCCCGGGCTCCCTTCGCGGTGCGGGTCGGTGGGCACACGGTGGGACTGGGTCGAAGGCTGAGCTCGCTGATCCTGCAGGGCTTCTCCAACCTCGGTGATTTTATCAGCATTTCACCTTATGCCAAGAAGAGCTCGGGCTCGGGGCAGGCTGGGGGCAGCCCGGGTTGCTGGGGGTGCTGACCTGCCGCCCCAGCGGGGCCCCGCCTGCCCCGGCCCTGCGGGGGCACCTGCGGCTGCCGGAGCAGGGGGGACACGGCACCCTCGGCCACCCACCCGGGGAGCCCCAGCGGGGCCGCACGCCCCCTCCTCCTCCTCCTCCCTCCGCACAGCCGGGGGTGCTCACCCCGCAGCCCGCCCGGCCCCCGGCAGACCCACCTGCTGGTACTCGGCGTCGTGCGGTCGGAAGTCGGCGGCGGTGAGCTCCCAGCGCAGGCTGAGGTGCGGCAGGCGGTGCAGCAGGCTCACCCACCAGGGCGGCGAGTAGCTCACGCCCGCCATGCCCGCGCCTGCCTCACCCCGACCCGCCGGCCATGGAGCGCCTCACCCGCGCCGCGGCCGCCGGCCCCTCATGGCCGGGCGCTCCCCCCTCAGCCCGCTCGCCGTCCCTCCGCCCGCTCCCGCTCCCTCTTTGTTCGCCGAGAGGCTCCGCCGCCCGCGCCCGGCGCCGCCCGCCCGCTCCCATTGGCGCCGGCGCCGCCGGCCCGCCCCGGCCCGGCCCCCGCCGCTCCCCCGGGGCCGGGGCTCGCTGCCGGGGCTCGCTGCGGCGGCGTTTGTGCTCCGACGCTTTTCCTGGTGAGTCTCACACGGCCCTGCGGTTCTAACTGCGGGAGGTGCGTTTTTGGTGCGGTTTTGACTCCAGCGGAGTGAAAGCAGTTTGTGCCACACCGAGTGGTAAAGGTAGGCATGAAGTCACTTGTGGTTAGTGCCTCTCGAGTTCTCTCAACGCCCATCCTCAAGATGCAGAGGCAGCAAGTTTGTCCCTCCCGAATTCATAATTCTTAGAGGCAGAATGTCATCCAGCACTCCCTTGGCTGGGCACACACATGGCAATGACAGCAACGGGAGCGCAGGTGAACACTGGAGACACCTCTCACTGTGTGACAGCACGAGGGGAAAATAATAAACAATAATTTGAACAAAGTCTTGGGATCTCTCAGGATACCTCAAAAAATGTGCAGATATGGCACTTGAGGACATGGTTTAGTAGCAAACGTGGTCCTGGTGAGGGGTTGATGGTTGGACTTGGTGATCTTGAAGGTTTTTTTCCAGCATCATGACTCTGTGACTGTGGTGCTGGGTACAGGGCCACATGTGGCAGAGGGTGGGTGTCCAGACCCAGCATCAAACCACATTCCCACCCCCCACACCAACACCTCTCCCTCCAGAGTAACCCCAAAGTGGACCCAACCACTGCACATTCCAGCCCCTGACACTGACCACTTTCCCAAGGATCAGACTCTGACCCAATGGGAAAGGCTTTTCATTTCTTTCTAAACAGAACAGAAAATATTTTTAGGTAAAAGGTAAAAAAGATGAGTATACCTTCTCAGGGGAACACATCAGAAACAAGTAAGTACATAAATATTCTGGATAATGCTAGGATAGTGAGGTAAAACAGAAAAAAATAATGATAAGCAGCACCACTACGAAATTCATCCACTTTATTACAAAGATTGTAGTGCTCCTGTTGCAACTGAAATGTATAAAAATATTTGTTGCTTTATTTTAAAAGGAGTAGAATGAATAATTTAATTCTTGCTGTAAGTGTGCAGTGTGCCCAGCATTAAGGCAGGAGCTCCTGAACTTGGCTGGTCTGTTGAAACCATCTCCCAGACCTTCAGTCTCTCCATCCCTGTCCCCATCCCAGCCCTGCTGCAGCACACCTCACCCACTGCTGCTTGCTCAAAGCATTGTGTATTATACACCACTCAATGTAATTTGGAGTTGGAAAGGGAAAAAAGAACCATCCAGTCCTCTAACAGACTTTAAGCAAATGATTTCCAGGTCTTGCAGGCTTGAGAAGCTCTCATCTGTTTAGAATTAGAAACTGTGATGGCTCATGAAAACTTAGAAAATATTGGAATGCTGTGTATCCCACTGGAAAAAAAAAAGGATAACACCAATAGTTTTTTTCTCCTAAAGGGTGGCAGATCAGTAGACGTTATGGAGCCACCTCTTTTGCAAGTATGATTTTATTCCTTTTCCCAAATCAGCCAGGATTTTGTGCTTTACATTGTCCTGGCTGATACATTTCATAAATCAGGAGACAAAAAATGCTAAAATGGGCCATTTAACCCCTTAGAGCAAATAAACATATTTCTGCTGATGTTCTGAAAACTTCAATAGCTTTTGACTAGGATGGGATTTTTATATGAGTATTATCAACAGAGCTAAAAAGAAATCTTATCACTCACAAATAGCATTAAGACACACGTCAGAGGGTTTAGAGCTACGCGCTGTGTGCACCAGTACAAGATATACAAGGGTACAAGATAGAGGACCTCAACTCCCTCCAGCTTTCTGCAAGAAAAGGGTTTATTTTTCTGCAGGAGTTGAACATCAGCCAATTTTATTTTCTTCCTTATTTAGTTTTTTTTCACAGTGCTGGCAAGGATGGATGGATGAAAGAAGGAATTATTTCAAGGGCCAATGGTTTAACATATTTCACCTCCAGTTCTAACAACCCAAAGACAAGGAGCAGAGAGACCTTGCTGGGAGCAAGAGATCTCTGCCTAAGCCCCTTCTGACACAGAGTTTATGCAATTTGGCACTAAAATGCTCAAAGCTGGAATTTATCCTGCAGATGTAACCACAGCCACGGGCCTCTGGATGGACACAAACCCCCCACCAGGCTGCAAGTCCAAGCACCTCTGTCAGCATGTGATGGAGAGGGCAGAGAAGATGCAGCCAGGACACCACACTGAGATCTCGTTTGACAGGGCTGATGTAAATCAAAGTGCACAGAAAGTTTTGGAATAAATGACAGGGAAAGCTGGATGCTGTCCAGGGGGGTGGGATTGAGGCACTCTGTGGGGCTGGGGGTGAGTGGGAAAGGGAGCAGTGCTGGTGTGCAAGCCTCCCCTCAGCCTCCTGCTGCCGAGACAACTGGATTAAATTAGAGCAGAATGAGGACTGGGGATTACAGAGAAACAGAGGCATCAACAGTTTTCATTTCTCCCCCACAATTATTTATAATGATATGGGAAAATGAAGAGCAGAATGGATTCAGCAAACGAGGAATAAGAGACAAACCACAGGATCCAGCACCAGCCATACTTTCCATGGCATTTCAGCCTGTTGTGCCACATCACAAAGAAGTATCTGCAATTCTTGGATGTCTAGCATCTCTCATTTGATCCTATTCAGGTAACTCTTGAGTACATGACAAGACAGTTATCAAGGCTCTCATGTTTAGATTATAGCAGCCTTTTTTAACTTCCCACACAAATAAGTACACTCTCTTTTGCCAAAGCCAAATGAACAAATGAGACGCTGTCGTGACATCCCAGGAATAAAATGTTACAGTAAATCACCCTGGCATGGAAAGCAGTTCTACAGTCAAGCAAAGCAAACTGCAAATGTCAGCTTGTTCACTGGTAATCCTGCTGAAAAGTAACCCAAAGAGCAGTATTAGTGTTTGCTAACTTGCTCTGACAGTGGCTTTGCTAAAGAATCAATGGACAAAATAGACAGATGAGAAGTGTTCCACATTAAAGACAGCAAAGATAAAAAGACTAGTTTAAACCTCCAAAGTAAGGCAGCCAGTGCTGTCCTCCATCCTCTTGAGACTACCAGGCAGTCTACAGAAGCCCTCCAAGAAATGTAGCATTTTTCACTCTTCACAAGCTTCTGATTCCAGACATCCCTACTGCTGAAGTGGTACTGCCAACAAGAGCACCTTTTAAAACAGCAATCTCCTACCCCTGGCTTTTCTGATTCACTATGAAATTAAAGAATTCAGCTTTTAATATGATGTGGAGCAAGGAGTCTTCCCCAACTGTCAAACCTAATATGTGCTACAAAAGGTTTTAGCTAACAATACAGATTTAAAAAAAAAAAAAGCAAGTTTGCACTCCCAGTGCCAGCAGATGGATGAGTGACCCTCTTGAGACAGGGACTAAATTACAGATGGTCATGGGGAGGTCAGGGACACAACAGTGCCTCGGCACTCAGCTGCCACTGCCGGGCCACACCTCTGACTCTGCCGCTCCATAAACTCTGCCCTTGCACCCAGCCGTGCCTCCTTCCCGCTGAGCTAAACTGTGCCTCCGTTAAAATTACCCTTCCTCTCCTCCCAGGGCTTCCTCTGTAATTTTCTGCTCAAAGTCAAAGGAAATAACAAAGCCAGGGCTGCTCTCCAGCCTCCCCCATTCAGCGCTGTCCCCTCCATGACAGCTCTGTCTCCAGCCTTGCTCTCCCAGCAAAGCCAGGGATCTTCCCAGCTGACTTCTCCTCTCAGCTTGAAGGACTTCCCCAGAGTGGAGGCATCTGCAGGCAGGAACTTACATGGGTTTTCATGACTTTCCTCTGACGTCTGCCAGGGACTTTCAGGTTTACACAAAAAATAGCCACTACCAGGGCCAGCAAAAAAAAAGCTTTCAGCCAACTGAAAGAATTAATAATAGGTTAATTCTTTCATTTCCAGTCCTGAGGCAATATTCTCTCTCTTTCTCATGTTTTACTGGTCTTTTTAAACTGAGTTCTAGGGAAATGGGTGGAAGATGTGGAAATCCTATTGCAAAAGCACCTGCCCGCTCTTTTCCCCAGAGAGCCACACAGAGAACATTCTATTATTTAGTTAATTGCAAAGAAACAATTACAAAGGAACTTGGCAAACTCTCTCTAATCACAGCAAGACCCACTGCAGTCCAGTAAGTTCAGCAAATTAGCAAATAAGTGAATACAAAAAGGAAAGAATAACACAGCTCAAATTGCACTTTGTTCGTTTGTTTTGTCACTCTTCATTTCTATTTAATTATTTAAGGTATTTCTTCATAACATTCTGGTACATTTTGTATAATAATGAAGGTTTACTAGCATGGAAATGCAATACGTGGCTATTAAATATCTGCCGAGAGAGGGAAGAAAACTGCCAATTCTCTGAGTAGATTATAGAGAGCCTGTTCAGGAAAAATTCCCAGGTTAGACAAATAGAAGGTTCTGCCACAATTTGTGTAAGTTCCAAATAAGGATTATTGCTCAAATAATGGCAATGCAAAGCAATGTTTGTGCAGAACATTTGTAACTTGTACTACAGGCACTCATGGTCAATCCCATTTATTAAAAGCTCTTCTAATTTTCCATGCATGTACCTAGAGGCCATTGAAGCACAGCCTTTTTTTACAGCAGCACTGTAACCAAGATTTTACAGTATTCCATCCCTGAAGTCAGACTACAGCACAGACTTTCCAGCTGTGTTACACTGCTGAGGTAGAGGCTCAGCTCTGCAGAGCTGATGGGCTGAGGAGGGGACAGGAATGACATCCAGGTGTGGGATTGTCTGACAATGGGCATGATGTCCCTATTGTCCCTCCTGCTTCTTCCCAGACCATTTTGAGCCTCAAGATTTTATGACAGCTCAATTCACACCACCAGCAATAGAAGCCCTGCAGGGGCTCTTGTGGTAGGCAGTGCAATGTGTCTGTGAGGGAGGGGAGCTGGGACAGCCTGAGCCACACCTTGAGCTGGGACATTGGCTCAGACACAGCTCTGGTGAGAGGAACAACACAAACTCTGTCCTGGAGAGCAGGGAGAGTCCAGATGCTCAGGTTTGAAAAGGGTAATTGGGAGGGCCAGGCAGGGAGGGGCAAGGGGAGCAGGGTGCAACTCCATCAGTGAACTAGGCCAGAGTGAATTCCTAGAACAGCAACCCTTGCTGCTCAAGGCTCTTCCCTGAGCCCAGCAGGAGTGGTTACTGAACACTTCCACCTCCAGGTGGTTGCTGAACACCACGTTAACCAAGGTGCCAAACACACACCAAAACCAGGGCAGGCACTGGAAGGGATGTCAGGGCTGCACCAGCACAGCAGCACTTCAGCAAACAGAAGGAAACATCAGGGGAACTGATGCAGCACCTGACCACCAACCATGCCTGAAAATCCTTCCCTACAAACCTGGAGTCTAACATGGAAATTTTGCTCTTTGCAGGTCTTAATGATGCCCATTGAATGAAACTTTTTTCTCTCCTTAAAAAGTTTCTATGAGGAAAGCAATTCATTAGCTGACAAACCTACCACAGAGAGATGCTGCAAAGCTTGCAAGAGTCAAGGGCATTCCAACTTCAGCTGCAGACAAATTATGGCTTAATATAACTAAGTGTGAATGCTTAATTGCTTTCTGAATTCAAGACCAGTCTGCTCCAAGAAATAATACCAAATTTTTCCATTCATGCCTCATGGATTACCTCTGGTGTTTAAGATTTAAAACTGAAGTTTCCCATAAGAAATCCACAGAATATGCCAGTAGAGCTGAGAGGAAAGAATAAAAAATGTGAAATTTAATTAATAAAATCATCCAACAAAGATTGTCTCATCTTGTACTCTCATAGCTGTTGTAGTCTTACACCAAGGACTCTGCTTGACAGGAGGATGACTGCAGGATTCCCATGTTTTCACAGCAGGGTCTTCTATTTCCATAAAGCAGCAGAAGGCTTCCTTAGGGAGTCCTTAAAGGCTTTTTCAGTGGACCTGGAAAGGAATGCACACGTCCTAGCTCCTTCCAGAGCTTCACAAACAGCAACAATAACTCAGGTGAGAGGATACACTGTCAGTAAACCGTAAACTCTCTAGTCTCCTGCTCTCCCTCAGCTGCTGCCAGACCAGTTTTTTAAAACAAAAACCCATCAGCTCTTTCAGTTCCACCAGGTTTTGGTCAGGAACACTGCTCATTCCTGATGGGAAAACCTTGAACCTGCACTAGAAGAAAAGAAATTTCACACCTTACATGTTTCAGTTATCTTGTTACTGTCCACTCAGGAAATCAGGGATAAAAGGTCAACCCCAGGTGCAAAGAGAAAACAGGAGAGTGCAGAGAGGCAAAGAAAATACAGCAGTAGCAGAAGAAACACATCAACATTCTGTTATAAACTTTATTTCAGAATTCAACAGTTCAAAGAAAATTCATTGCAATTGTTTTAGCTTTTCAAAGATCCCAAAATAAATTATATAAAATACTTGCACAGTTCTAAATATTAAAAAGATCATAAAAATTAATGGTGCTCTCATATGCCAAGATTAATCCTTTTCCATTTTGACTACATTAGAAGTTGCCTGTGCAGGGATTATTTTTAGAGCTATGCAGGAAACAATGCAGTTTTCAGGTCTTGATGCCTCAGTAAAGATTTACAGGCAAAGGCACTTAAGGGCAAAAAGAGATCAAGAGAGATAACATCCCATTAAAGTCAGATCTCCACACTCACACACAATCTCTAACTAACACTGCTGCAAACTGCAGATGGTTTTAAGTCAGAAACATTAAATTCCTTATCGACAGAATGGAAAGTGTGCTTTTAGATTACACTGCATACAGGGGAGTTCAGTTTTCATTCAAGACCTTGACACCCCCACAAGATTTCCAGGGCTTTCTACAGAGGCGTTTTTCAGAAACAGTGTGTTTGTACTGGGCCTGTCTTGGCAGATTGGAACCTCACTGATTTTTACTGTCCTCAGCTCCTGTTGAGGAAACATGCCACTTATTCAAAAATTAACTTTTTCTTCCTTCTTTGTGCCACATTTCTTCCCACATCTATGGGTGCTGGCATTCAGATAGATAACCACAGAACCAATCCTAGGGTCAATCACTACTCCCTCCAACACATTCCATCACAGTGCACAACAGAACAACTCCCAAGGCTAATACTGTGCATTCCCTTCCTCCTGTACCACACCAAGCTTCTGATCTGGAGTGAACACATAATTACCTTTCAAGGTAAGGTATCACTTTGAAGGCCACCTCAATGTTAGTATCAGATCTTTGATAGCTGGGAGATAGCATCCCCAAATTTAGAAACTTTTAGACACATTTTGGTTCACCCCAGAAAACACTTGTTCCTTTTCACCCTGGCTTCTACCTGTGTCTGGGTCATCCTGGGTTCTATTTTCCATGAATCCCAGAATTTGCCTATGGACAGTGCTGCTGCTGGCCACATGCTCAGCTCAAACACAAGCCCTTCTGCTCTGTATCAACTTCCTAATACTGTCACATTGCTCATTACAGCACAGTAAAGTAAAAGAATGTTCTCCTAATTGCATTTGCTGCCCCAGTGTCTCCCTGTAGGGTGACAGCAGGCAGGTATTTGGTGTCAGCCTTGGTCCTGGCACATTACACACTCTCCCTTTAAAGTGTCAGGCCTCATCTCTGGTTACTCTCTGGAGAGATCCATGACAGAGTCACAGTTACAGACCTGAAATATTATACACAGCAACTCAGTACAGCACTGCTTCCATTTAGCAGAATGACCCTTCTTCTTAATGTGACTTCCAGAAAAAGGAACATACCCCAGCTTCTACCAGAAGGATTCTATCCCTTTTCTTTTATGTATATTTTTTTATCCTTTCTGCAGATGACAGTCATGTGACCAAAGCACCAGCAGGAAAAATTTACCCAGTGGGAGTGCAAATGACATTCTTCAGACTGCTTTGGGTATGGAGAGCTCCCAAAACTGCCTTTGGAAATAGCACAGGCAGCATTTCCACCGATGGGATGAAATGAAATCAGCTGCATTGTGCTGCAGCCATCCAGTTTCCTCTTTGGCTCTAAGTACTGGCACAAACTATGATAAGCCTCAGATAGTCTTCATTGAAATCACAGAACTGAGACAGCCCTGACTTATTGGTATTCTGAGAAACAGTGGTGACTGCTTTTTAATTTAGAAAAGGTGATAAAAATCTTATATTTAAGAGTGTGCTTTCTGTTTACAGGAGACTTTATTACTCTTTGATGACAAAGAAACCATAAGTGTTTCCAGAAAACCTTCACCACGTGTTGTAAAATTCATTTCCCCTTCCAATAAGTATCATGATTTATCTAGCTCACCTTAAAAAAACCCACACACATTTCAATGTCTTTGAAGGATGTTGGTGCAACAGTAGGAACTATCCAGTCCAAAAGTACAGTCTGCAGAGATCTGGAAAGACCCTCTCTGATGAAATCCTTACCAGCCCATCAGGCCTTTGCCCTTTCCATGGATAATTACACTGTGAGTGCTTTTCTGGATGCAGTCCTAATTTCTGTTATAATCCAATCTACCTCTTCTGCTCCCAAACCAAACTGCCTTGATTAGATATGAGCAATGTAGTCAGGTGAGCATTCCAGACAGTTCTATTTCCTATGTCAATTATTTTTACAAATTAAGAGTTGACCCTGCAAAACACACATAATTTGTGACTTTTTAAGCAGAGAAAACACTCACAGGGGTATCCCTTCACAGCACATTTCTGGTATGACACACCTGTCCTGAGAAATCCCAAAAGCTGGTTATGTCATCAGACATTTCAACACAAAGCAGTGCTACACATGTCACCATACACACACAGGAAAAGGTCAATAAATAACCCAGCTGATACAGTGGGCCTAGAATAGTCCTATGGCAAAGAAATGGCTTTCTAAGAACCTTTACAAGGTCTGCACAGACTGTAAATGTTCAATATAAAAATAAAAAGAAAGATATTAAAATATGATACAGTAAAAATTTTAAATAGTAAAGCACAGATAACAAATACCAGTTGTACCCCTTTGCATACACGGGCTAAAAACTGGAGTTATGTCATTTACCACTTTCTGATTAAACAAATTATTTTAGTTGACCTGAAACAAAACTTTGTTTGGCATTAAAGATCTTAAGGCTTTATTGCTTTCATTTAAAGTTGGCAACTGAATTTATAATCCTCATTAAAAATATGAAAGTGTTTTGGTTGAGTTTATAAATCTTTGTGTAGCAGGAGGATAAGGTTAATAGTCAGTGGCTTTTAGCAATAAAGTCTGCAGAGACAACATAGCAAAGAATTACTCATTTGTGGCTGAAATCATGTGAACTGTCATTAAAAAGGGGCTGATATTCCCCCTTTTTCCATCTTTGATATGCTTGATCTTGGTACAAATAGTTTTGTTGGTGAACCAAATAATTCAAGGCCACCAGAGCCTGTTAGCAAACCTTAGAAGTGGGTGTAGCTTTTCTTCACCTGCAGCAAGGGAGGGACAACCACGTCATCGGAGTCGTCGGAGTGAGCCTCATCCAGGGCCACAGAGGGAGCAGAGCAGGACCTGCCTGAAAGGATTCCAGCAAACAAGGTCATCAACAAACAGCACTGACCAAAGCAAAGCCTTGGGGCAAGTGTGCTATTCTCTGAGCCAGGAAGTTCCCAAGCTTACCTGGAGTCATCCAGTTGTGGATGACTTTGATCTTTCTGTGCATGGAGCTATTTCTGTTCCTCTTTAATGAGCCACAGTGCACAGCAAGGGGTGAGCTGACACACTGACCATGCATGAGCTCTCTCATTGCCTTTAAATCTTTGCAAGGGGTTACACACACCAAGTAAAGCCATTTTATACTGAAGCCATAGCAGGTCAAAACCAAATATTCATTAAATGGCCAGAAAAGGAAAAATTGACCCAAGCTTAAACTACACAGAGAAGTCACAATGAGAACTTGACTCAGATACAGATAGAACAAAGGGAAATAGATGTAAACAAGGCAGAAGCTCTCAGTCACTGTCTTTAACCCTTATATATGTAAAACACCCAAAATATTGTTCACATGCTGGTCTACTGTAATGACAATAAAAACAGTGAACACACCGTTGGGTTTTCCCCTTTATTGTGCTTCTTTGCTATTTTCCTGGATGTGTATCTATGCATCTCAACCATTCCAATGTTTGAAGAAGTGTTCAGGTTGTGAACAGATATTCCTGATGACTCCAGTAAACACTGGAGAATCAGAGGCATAAAATGAATATGTACAAAGTCCCTGACACAGGAAGAGCAGAACCAGCAGCTAATAACCCCTGTGCAAGACATGTAGGAATTTAGTGATGACTGCTATTAATACCTTCCAGCACAATATCCTCCCCTTAGCTATTAATACCTTCTAGCACAATATTCTTCCCTCAGCTCTACTTATTTTTCAGTTTCAAACATAAATTCTCTGAAAAGATTCTCCCAGAGAAGAAAACAAATCAAGACAACCTGTGGCAGAAAGAGGAAATGGGCAAGAGGTCACAGTCTGAGGTTTTGACCTGAACTGCAGGGCACACAGAGAATATTATCCAGGGAGAACAGACCTGCCACAGGTCTTGTAGTGAAATAAGAGATTTCTGACACAGGAAAAAAAATCTTGGTATGGAAGAGCAGGCATACACAGAAAGTGGAACATGGAATAAAGAAAAGGGACCACAACTGGCCCAGGAATAGGAAAAGGGTGACAGAGCCTGTGAATGGCAAGGGGAATGCAGGGAGGCCACTACAATACACTGACCTCAGCCTGAAAAGCAAGGAAACACATGATTTTCTGGTTAAGTCAAAACCTTCTCTTTACCAGCCAACAAATAATGTTAAGAGTTTTTCAGGGAGATTTACGAGACAGTAGCACTGGTGATATGGAGGAGCAAAGGGAACTGCCAAAACCAAGCATGTTAACCACAAGAAGCAACTCTAAGAATAAATATATTATACAAGAAATAGCTTAATATTATCCAAATAACCCTTGATTATATCCTGCTTCTGACCTATGAGATTTTCTTGTCCTCATTTTCAGTTTGATGTCAACTTTACCTTGGTGCTTGTGAAGGCTAAGCACTGATATGAGTTAAGGGTTGTATGTAAATTCATTATGATTCCAAAAAAGCCTGAGATGAAGTTAACAGTTGCAGCCAGAGTGGTCAGTAATATGCAAAGAGAAACACTGCCCTTAATCAAGATTGCTGTGCATGTACAGAACACATTCTTCCTTCCTGTCACTCCCCTGACAGAATAAAACAAAACACAACACCAAGTTTCACAGGCTGAATTGTTAATTTCTCTTTCATTTCATGGGAAATAGCAGAAATGGCTTTCTAAAACCTCCAGGTCCTGAAGACAAGCAAAGCAGCACTGAATAATACACTTAAAAAAATAAAAATTATTTTCCTAGGAAATACAGAGATATCTAACCTGATGCAAACAATGAATTGTAAATCTGCAATGCTACACCAGGATTATATACATTAATTCCAGCAGATATAGAAGGTTTTTTAAAACACATTTTCATCTTCCCCATTGTTCTTCAAATAATGCCAAAGGGGTAGTGAATTGAAATGATTTATTGCAGTACAGATATTGACTGAAAGCTTAAGATCATTTTAAGACCTAGAGGTCATGAAATGCAAGTCTGGACTTGGGACAAATGAAGAAAGAACTTGTTCAACAGCTGCATGATTTAAAGCTGTAAGAATTTGACTGCTTTAAATCACTCAGCTGCTCAACAAGCTCCTTGTCTCCCATCCTTCCCAGGCTGCAGGATGACCACAGAAATCCCAGTTTACCATCAAACCCCAATGTTTGCCAGCGGATTTTTCTATCAGCCATGAGCTCAGAATGACAGGGGTGGAATTTTAGCTACATAAATCCACATGGCAAAAAACCAAACAGATCCTTGAGGGGTTGCATTTACACCAGGATGCTCTCCTTCCTTTAGGAGGCTTTTCCTAATTAATTTTTGGGAGATTTTGGTTAAACACTCCCATGTACCAGGATCTAATACTTCAGAGCTCAGTGCCAGACAGCCTTTTGGGCAGCTGTGCAGTTACAGAAGCACATCCCCAGTGTGCCTCTCCACAAACCACCTGCATACATTCTGTCCTCATCCCAGACTTTGAAAACATCTCCCACATTGATAAAATCAGCAGCAAACAAAACCTGGTCTGCTCCAAATCACTCCTTTTTGATATTCACCAGGAAAGGACTGCAAGGAAGAAAGTTTCCAAGTATGGTTTCCTCTGTTTCTCTTTCAGTATAAACTATCCCAGAACTTCTTCACTCATCAACTTGTCATCATAATCTGCAATAAAATTTAGCTTAGGAGACTTCATAGCTAGACAATGACTGTGCCCTGCTGGTACTCATATGACTGGGTTTGCCTCATCTTACACTCCTCTGTGGGTCTTAGAAGAACTAAGCATTTAAGGGATTCTTTCTCTTTGAGCAGAATTTCACAACTGATTTACCCTGGCTTTAGAGTGAGCATGCCAATAATGACTACTGCAGTAGAGCTCAGGCAAATCAAGGTGCTACAGCACTATTTTTTTCCTGGATACTATCACCAGACATAAAGTCACTCAAAACTCCAACATCTTCAGAAGCAAGTACTACCTACTCCTTCACAAAGCAGAATGTGCCTCTGAATATGGAACACAGTGGAGTTTCTCAAACACATTTTCTTCCACTGAAGTGTTACCTCTGTTTTCACAAGCCCTGCAAATCTGGCTTGTTCCCCACCTCCTATCTTAGAGAAACAGCCTCACTGCTTACAGCATTCTCTGTCTCTGAGCAAGCCTGCAGGGACTGAGAGCTTTTCATTGACAAAAAAAAACTACTCAGTGTTTCTCAGGTCACACTCAAAGTTGTTCCTTTTTTCCCCAGCTGGTCCATAAAAGCCTAAAATGTCCCACTCTGGACAGAACCAGCCCTTTTCAATTTAACTCCTTTGAAGCTGCATGTCTAAGGCTGTCTTTTCTGCAGTGCTGCTTTGTCTTTCTTATTCAGTACTTCTAACATCCTCCTAAAAGCCTCTTTGGCTTTAACTCCATCTTCTCACAAACAGCAATAAGGAATCCAAGAAGAAAACCAAATGGCACAAGAGCCATAAAAGAGACAGATTTTCTCAGTTTGTATTACAGTAGTACTTGCTGGCAAGGTTATCCAGGACTTCATTTTTCCCTCACTGCAGCAACTGAAGACTGCTGAAAACACCATGACCAAATGCACATGGCTGCCTAGGATAGCTCTTTTTAGCAGATGTCTGTCTGTCTTCTGCAGAAACTAAGCCAGGGTGGTGGAAATGCTCTCAGCTTGTCTGTGGCTAAGGGCCCAAAATGTGATGGGAAGTGCCATACTCCAGCTACAGGGCTGAAAAGGAAGCAGAGAAGCAATACAGGGGAACACCATGTTCCCTCAATAATTACCACTTACACCAGAGAGACCTTCCAGACCACAGCTGGGACAAACAGACAAAGCTCTGTGAAGAAGCTGGTGCTGAGACTGTCAGAGCTTTTATTTTTTATGCAGGGAACTGCACGTGCCAGTAGAAGCAACATGTCACCAAATGCAGCCACCCACATGGAGCACAAGGCTGCACATGTGTGTGCACATGCAGATGTTCTCTATAAAACTGTGCAGGCACCCACTCAAAACACCCAGACTTTTGAACAGAGGGGAGGGAGATTACCAGGAAGAGGAGATGTGGGGACTGAAGACCTCTGGAGTGCTGCTGAGTCTGGTCTCTTCTCTGGGATGGAAACTGCAGGATCTGCTTTCCCACTGGGGGCACTGGGCACAGAGGGCCTGCAAAGAGACACACTCAGAGCATGAGGAGGCACAGAACAGTGTTTGCAGTCTCTTTGCACAGGCTGTGCTGAAAAGTTTCTTGTGTTGCTGCTTTATCACCTGCAGAAGTGAGCCCAGACACTAAACAGAGGTGACAGCCATGTACCTCTCCTTGTAACCATGGCAGCTAACATTAAAAACTTTCAGAGTGGTAAACCCTGGAGAGAAAGGAAGTATTTTCAAGACAGAGTCACCATAAACCTAAGCAGTAATCAAATCCCTGCACCCTGCCTGAGCTAAGTGACTTGATGGCATTCTAGCTTCTCCCTCTTCTTGCTCCACATAACCCTTCACCTGCACATGTCAGGGCGTCAGATTCACACATTAAGCAAATGTATCAGCAACCTGTGTGATAACAACAGTAACCTTTCTGCTCCACAGAGTAATTATTGCACTTTACTTTCACTCACTGCTATGGAAGAAAGCATACAGCAGGACATGGGAACACTCCTGCTGCCACAAAGCTCCTTTTAGTTGCACATCTTTTGAATCTTCTCAGGAACTAGCTCTCCCTTGTCTTTTTGTAACAATGGCCTTGTTCTCCTTCTCTGCCAAGGAGCCCACAGTAAAAATCTATTTAAAAAATACTCCTCTCCTGTAATAAAAGTGATTTTGTTATTGCATGTTGCAGAAGTATCCACTCCTGGCTTACCTCTCCTGAGGTGGTCCTGTACGTGCCAAGTGAGCCCTGAAAATGGACTGGATGAATGTCACAATCTCATCTCTCTCCTTGCAATCAGAAGAAAAGCTCAAGGAGTCTGACATGGAAGGCAGGCAGGAGTTCTGCAAAGCAATCAGATTAAGGAAAACTGACCTTTTACAGATTGCACAGAAGCTCAACAGAACCTTTCACAAGCTTCTTGATTGTAAAACTGGCAGTAGAACAAACATCCCCATCTTTTGGTCTGCTGTTTTTAAGGTTCTGTAAGACTAAATCAGCAGGAAATGCAAATCTGATCATCATGTAAGCTTTGAAGCATCAGCATTCAATTAATGAAAGAGCAGACACCTGCAAGGAAAGTTCATTTATTTTCCAGGAAGGAAACCTTTTGAAGATTAAGGAGGCAGGACAACCTTCATAATGGATTTATTTTCTGCTTGTGTCAAGTCAAGTATTCAGTCCTCCTACATTGGGCCAGTTTACCAGAATCAAAGAGCATGGAAAGTACAATCAGATGGACAACCTAGATGGAGAATTACAAATTAACTATAGCATGCTAAAGGTCCAAAGGATATTTATATAACCTGGCAAATGATTTACAGAAACGGAATGTTTAATTGTAAGGAATTTTTTTCATATTCAGAACTAAATAATCTGGAGCAAACTGGACATGAGACAGGACACAAAGTCTTGGGTTGAGCATGCCTCACCAAGACTCCTTTACTTTTCAATCCACTAAAAGATGTTTTCCAGATTCTTACTGCTGAACTTTGGTGAAAAAAGTTTATCTATTACTTTAGTGATTGAGTACTGAACCCTTGAGAGCAGGTGAAGTTTTGAACAGCATTCCAAATTGAATAGTTAAAGGGTGTGCTATCTGATGGGAGAACCAGGAAAAAAAGAGAGTTACAGTGTTACAGGCCACAAAGCTGAGAAGTTACAGCTTTACTTCTAAGAAAACATGCGAACTACAGAAAGTAAGAAGGGAAGCCAGGGAATGAGCTCAATGACTTTCTAGAATTACAGTGGGGCTGCCAACCAGCACATTAAAACAATCACCAGGTGATTCAACAAATTAAGGCTGGAAGTCAAGTCCTTTACAGTGCAAGATAAACACAGAGTGGTGCTGTCCCCACAATTACCTCGGCGTGAGGCTTTGCATCAGGCAGCCCAGCATCCAGCAGCACTTTCTGTCGAGATAAATGTCCTCTGAAGGCTGCCTGCAGCAGAACAACTGCCTGCCGTGGAGAGAAGTGGCCATTAGCTCCTCTGAAAGACAACCCACAGACACTGCACCCCCAGGGTCAGCTCTGGGGCTTAAATTCCATCTGGGAGGTGCTCAGGACTGATCCTATCAAATGCAGAGAATTCTAGCTGCCAGCACCAGCCTGAATTTCACCAGCACAGCACCATGCTCCCATCCCCACCTCAGATCCTGGGTACCCAGAGGGCTCTGAGATGCTCTGCTGCAATCAGAAACCAAGCCAAGGCTGGCAGACCTCGTGGTGATGGCACTGAGGGCAAGGCCTTCCACTCCCCTCAGAGATTTTGCTGGGTTATAATCAACAAAAAGCATTTAGAACAGCATGTTTGTGTCACATGGTTAGAATTAGTTCTAATTTCTGAAAGTGGGACTTTTAATGCTCTGGAAGAAACAAAGGTAAGATGTTACATTGTGCTATTTGAAAAAAACAGTTTAATTAAAACCCTTCTGCAAAACATTCATCAAGAAATTACTTTGTGTGACAAACTTTTCATTACGTTCATAATTCTCACAGACATTTTTCCTTAGCAAAAGCTTCAAATGCTATTTCAAATCTTTCTGAAGATTCATCATAATGAAAATTACATCAGGATTAGAATTATCTCATTTGAAAAACTTTCTTGTCTGTTGGTATCAGACTTTGTTTAGAATTTTCAGAAGCTTTCACCTTAGAGATGGTACCAACTATGGAAAATTTGAGACCAAAAATTTGAGACCACTGACAAAACACATGAAACAAAATCAGGATGTCAGAAGGAAGATTATAGCCAGCCAGAAGAATAAATATTGTCTTGGCTGTTTGTCCTTTGATACAAATAAAATCTATTGTACTGTTTGGTTGGGTGTCATAAACACACTCACCTCATGCAGAGCAGCTTCTTCTTTCTGAAATGAAAAATGCCCATGGTTAAGGTCACAAATATATACAAGTTTTAGCTAATAAAGATTTGCCAAATTTTCTCAGTAATTAAAAGACCCAGAACACACTTGTTCAAACCCCTGCCAAACTCAAATAACATAATCTGTCAAGATGTGTGGATAGATGCTAAAATAAGAGTAAGATTCAGAGGGGGGATGGCTCTTCCCTGATAGGAGAATCTCACCTTGGTTTTGTACATCTTCCAGTATCTCTGGATAATTCTGGCTGCTTGCTCTTTCCTGTGATTTTCTTTGCCTGTCACTGTGCAGACTGGAGGAGCCTGCAGAGGAGAATCTCTAAGTTAGCACAGTAAAGACAGAGCTGTGAGGGAACAGATTACAAATGACTCAGGAAAATCAGCACCAGAGCTCATCCTGCCTGCAGGGCAGAGGGAAGTTCAAGAGGAAACTCTCAGTTCTGAGCCCTGCTTGTGTTCAAACTCATCAGGGAGAGGATTCTGAGAGTGAAACACATCCCTGCCCCCTCTCAGCCCTCAGCAGGGCATGGGAATGGAAAAGTTTCCATTTGCACATACTCCAATTTTCCTGTGCATTGCTAAGGCACTGCTAACTCACTGCTTTGTTGCTCAGAAATGATTTGTATGTTAGCAACAGACTGAGAACAAAAATCAGGTTATGTGATTTTGCAGTTCTTCTCCAGGAAAGACAAGTATTAATTAACCAGGGAGGTTTCTCATGCCTCATCCTGGCAACTGTGGCCCCATAATCATCTCTTTAAGATTACTGAGAGCTGGCCACTGTATGACACCAAGCTTGTGTAAGTTGGCATAAATCTACTCTTCTATCTTAATGAAATTAATTAGAGGAAAAAGGAAGAAACCAAGAATAAAACAAGATTTGTTCCAATAATTTTTCCCAAGGTGTGGTTGCATATTCCACCTCTCACCACTTGATCCTTTTGATCCCTAATTATCCCACCCTACTTGTCATGCCAAACAAAAGTTAACTGTAAGTTTAAAAGACTAATTTAATTTGTTGGTGTAAAATTTTAACTAGAGGAACAAGAGATTTTATAGACTCTGAAAAAACCTCTTGATTCTGTGAAAAGAATTTATTTATAACCCAAAAAAATGAGCTCCAGGCTTAAGTTTAGCAAATGGATCATGTCATATTAAAAATGACAACCTACTATTAAAATGAGAAATTGGTAGGAACTTAGTGATAATTACAAATAATGGGAACATTTCAATAAATGGATGGTTACTGGCCAAGAATATATATAGTCTGCAGAGGGAAAAAGGAGCTGTTTGTTGGCTGTTTTTAAAGACTCCAGTTATTTGGTATTCAAAACATCCTCTAGCATCCATGAGCCTGTAACACACAGAAAAGAATCTACAGAATGGCATACAGTATATCAGAAACCAGAACCCTCTGAAGCCACTGGACATTTTTATTAGTGTTTTTTACTATGTGTATTTCAGGGTCTATTTATTTTTTAAGCGCAAATCAAAATTCCCAGTAATAATTTCCAAGTAGTATTTAGTGAAATGAGATTAACATGGCCACAGTGCCTCTGAAAGCAGCTCTGTCAGTGCCCATCCATCTCTGCTGGCCAATTACCTCACTTGGAAGAGGGACAGAAGATTGCAGAGATATCAAGTTCAGACATATTTTACAAAACCCCAAACTGATTCAAGAGCCACACTTGAGACTGTCCAGGATTAACAGAATATAGGCACAAACATATTTATTAGGTAGAATACCTCAACTCTAGGAAAACTTCACTTGAAAGTGAAGCTCACTTATTTCATTGTATTGACATCTTCCTCAATTCTTGACTCAAATATTATGTTCCACCAGCAGCAGAATTTAAACCCCCTCAATTTCCATGATGATTAGTGTTCTACATCCTGTAAATCTTCCCATGAAAAATCACCTCACTTCCATCCTAACAGAAAAGCAAGTGAGTATTTTCTGACTGGACAGCACTTGTACCCTAAGTGACACCTGACCAGCAGAAAAACCACTGAAAAGGGATTTTTATCTTTCACCAGTCTGCCAGGGAGCACATTTACCTGTGTCTCCATTCTTTATCAAACAGTCAACTCCTACAAAACCTCCCTCCCTCTACAAAATCAGACTGAAATTAGGCAATGGCCTCAGATGCTGTAAGAAGATAAAAGTAACCACACACTTTTTAATTTTTAAAGTATTGGGAACAGCCCTAAACACTTAAAACTTTAAGTCTTTTGCAATATTACACTGAACAAGAAAAAAAGCAATAGAAATGCAGAGGATCACTAACAGAACAGCTTCAAAAAACTCCCCAGGTTGCAGTGTTAATTATTGAAATAAGTTATTTCCAACAAACATTGGGAGTTAACCATCATTATCTCTATGACAAGATTTAATGGAGCTCTGAAAAAACACAACTAGCAGCTCTTTCGACTATCAGACCCATCTGAATTCTGTATCAGACACAAAGAAAAAAGAAAAACACAAACAAAAATGTGGCTGTACCTTATTAAGCTTTTCCACTGTATCTTCTCCCATTTGTCTTTTCTCCTCCTCCAGTTTTAACTCCAGTTTCCCTACTTTCTGGGTCAGGTTCTGGATTTCCTCACTATGGTTGGAAAAGCAAAGATATTTATAGCTTATAGAAATTTTCTGTTTACCCTGCTTTGAAAATACTGAACCTATTCCAGAACACTTGGTTGGTTGCTTTGGGTTTGTTTTTTAAGGCCAAGGAGGGGAACTGCTCAGGATGATACCTGTTCTCATAGTAACAGACACAGGACATCAATTCTCAATCTGTGATAGCACAGCCTTATGTTAAAATGCAAAGAGTCTCAAGGTTACTGTGGTAGCCTTGATACTATTAATAATGTATTTAGATCTGCTACAGTTTTGTATTTGTCAGCCAAAGTCCTTTCTCACAAAACAATACTGAAATCACTTTTTTTGTGCCTCCCTTGCACAGGATTCTCACTCACAGTTGTGCAGAACACAAGGAGTAACTGGAATGACACAGAGACAATGGTCTGGAAACACAGGCCAAGGTAAAGAAAGAACATTTTCCTAGACAAAAAATGTCTGAGCCCAACATAAAAGCTTTTTCCATTTATCTTTTGAATTTTTATTATAATTTAGATCTTATTTTTACTACATACTTAGTCTTCCACTTCCTCTAAGAGCACTCTGTAGAAGTCTTCCCTAGTAACTTACTCCATCCCTCCAAACACTTCTGCTTAAAAGAACCCCCAGCTTCTTGCAGTTCAGATGAACTCCTACAGAATTTGAGCCACTTCAAAAGAGAATTATACTTCAGGAGATTTTTTTTGGGTTCCAAAAGGATCTATTAATACAAAATGCTTTACCTTAAAGTCTGCTCTTCTGTACTCTTTTCTTCCATCTTACTCTGCCACTTCTGCAGCTCCAGCTCCACTTCAGCCTTAGCCTGCAGTAACTGCTTGATATCTAACCTACAAAGGTACAAGGAAATCTCAGTGATACCTGACACATTCATACTCCCACCAAGTACTTTTTTTAAAAACTTTTAAATCAATCGGGTTTTCTCAAATTTGTGAAGTAACTAAATGTTTAATTTTTCCTTTTAAACAAAACAAAGTGCAAGCACCCATTGCTGAGCAGCAACGTGCTCTCACTGTGCATTTTTGTTCAGAGGTGACACAGGAGGCAGAGTGTCAGCAACACACCCCCCATGGGCATGTTCCTGCTCTGATTAACCTGCCCCAAGGCGTGACACACCAAACAGTCCAGGCAATACAAACTGCAGATCAATCACTTATGGGGAGGACAGAAGCCACAGGGGATCCCAGGGCAGAAGGCAGGTTTAAATGGAGAAAGTGGGAGATCAGGACAAAACATGTTGAAAAAAACAAACAAACAAACAAACAAATTTTAAAAAACCAACAAAAACAAACAAACCACAAATTTTTACAGCACAATATAAACAAGAAGTGCTGCATAAACATATAACCCTTCAAAGGGTTTTCAGTGTGGTTGGCAGAAAAATAAGCTTTGAGAAATGTGCTAGAAATGAGCAGAAATTCTCGTTTTCCATCTTCTGGCTTTTCTTCAGTGTAATATTATGAAGCAAGTAGGATTAGAAAGAAGCTTTTGAAATAAAAACTGAAGGGATTCTCAAAATTAATATTCTAGTTGAAAATGTGAATTTCTTATTACATCACTTCATAACAGGATCAGATATGATGAAATAGAAGAACATCCCAGACAAGAGTCACACTTACTCTTTACTGAGCAGGAGGTTCTGAAGTGCCTGCCTATCATTCTTCAGTTTCTTCACCAGCTTCTGGAGGCGACAGCATTCCTCACCTAAATGCTGGGATGATGGATGGTCCAGGTCCACAGAAGGTGAAGATGACTCAGGAAGCACTTGTGAAGCCTCACTATCACCTAAGGATGCCCTGCTGCTCTCCATGGCACACACTTTCTAAGCAGGGTAAATTCACATGGAGAACACACACACAAAAAAAGAAAACTAAATTTAGCGTGAAATTACTTTATTTGGGCCATCAGAAAAGATCAAATGGAGGTTAATTTTAAAATGTGCATCTATATCTAACAAGTGTGATAGAAGAAAACAGGGAGGGAGGGCTCATGCTATAGGCAGCAGGTTATGTGTGTGAGGCAGAATGCACAAGGCTGAGACATTGAAGAACATGCCAAGAGCACAAGGCAGTGGTTCTGCATTTTCTGCTCCCAGACAGGTAAGAAAGCACTTAACTATGACCACTTACTTTTTCTAGATCCATAATCTTCCTCACCAGCCTTTGTCTGCTCCACTCACTATAATCTAAATACAATAACAAAGCTTTAAACATGTAACTACATCCATGGGGCAACATTGTTCTTGCCTTTTGAAACTTCTGGCCCTATCAAAAGATCATTTAAAGATCTATGAATGCCAACTTTAAATATCTACCAATGAAAAAATGAGAATGGGCATAAAATATCTGACTTCTAAACCAATTAGCTCAGAAATAAATATAAGCCACTCACATTCACCAGCTTTCAGCTATTGAGAAAGTTTCCTCTATCAATTCCAGTTTAGAATTCTCAGGGACAATAACAGAGGAAACACAGATCTGACTGGAGAAATCAGAGACTCCTGAAAGAAGGTTCTCATTCCAACTTTGCCACTCCTGAATCTTCACTTTTGTAATAACTCCCTTATTGCTACCTTTGTAGGGTCCTGCTGTCACACATCTCCCAGACGTACCCAAATCCCCTGCCTCACCTTCCCTGACTTTCCAGCACATACTTTTTGTTTTACTGTGAGGAGGGGAGGTGCTCAGCACGTGATCCAGATCCTCCTTCAGCCTGCGATTCTCAGCCTGCATTTCCCTGATGTTCCTGGAGAGCCTCAGCACAGCAGCATTCAGGGCCTTCAGTCGTTTCTGGGTGTCTCTGCCCTCTGCACTTGGAAAAGGGATCAAAACCAGAAAGTTAACTTAAAAGCAGAGAACAAAGAAGCAGCATTAAAAAGAGTGGAGCAGCTTCACTATTCAAGTCAGGTGACTGAGCTGACAGCCTCAGTTCCCCCATAATAACATTTCTCAATGTTTTATTTTATTTGGGGAGTTACCTATTCTTTTCTGAAAAAGCATGCAAAGATCATCTTGCTCAACACTTCCACAATTGTTTTAATTTGTGTCAAAAAATCTGAAACATTGAAAATTAATTTATTACTTTTACTTCCTCCCCCACACTGTTCCATTTATGCACAAACAAGGGCACTTGTATTAATGTTATTTATCTTATTTTCTGTTTGTTTTGTTAACTAACAATGCTTTACCATCACCCTGTGAACCTCTGATTTAAAAAACTCTTCAGCCAACTGTGAGACTCCTCCAAAAAACTGTCCAGCACAGAGCAAACCTGCAGGCTCTGAATGGCTTTTGTTCACTAACAAACATTGAGAGTTGGGGAGAGAGAGAGGGACAGACAGAGATGAAATAGCTCTCAAACAAATCCAACACCCAAGTGTATTTCCAGATACCTGGAAATAGTGTTCTACTGTAAAAGAAATTATCCTTGTGTCTATAAAACCCAGAGAGATCTGAAACAGATTTGAAGAATAGAGTTAATATGGAAATGAAAAGCATCAGAAATGGGAAAGCCTGTTATGTGCTAAAATGACTTTAAATACACTACAGGGATTTTTAGGCTTTTTTCTAATAAAGGAGGGAAGAAATCTGAGCTTCTAGGTGTGCAAAGTTGTAATGTTTGTTCACAAAACAGACTTTTAGTGAGATGAAGTATATTTTCTTTATTGCTATGAGAAAATTCCCAAAAACTTACTTCTGGAAATAAAGGCCTGAAGTAACAGATGGACTTAGTTTTGCACTCATGCCACTGTCAGTGACAAACACAGAACGGTTTGAGAAGGAATCTTACATCCCATCCACTGGAATAATTACAAGGTAAAAGGGGAGCCAGCCTACAGTCAGCATATCAGAGTGAAAAGGGTGAATTTTCAGCTGATCTCCTTTTTAGAAATTAAAAGGAAATGAAGAAAAAGCCAAACAAAATAGGGCTGTCCAGATGTCAGGGATGACTATCCCCACAGCTGTCCCAGGCAGGAGGGGAAAAAAAGAGTAAAAACCAAAACACAACACACCATCAAAATGGGGTAGTGACATAAATGACAGAAATCATAACCAGACCACTCAGTGACATTCTTTTAGGCTCATCTAAACCTAAACAAAAAAATAGATTTCAGTCCGTTTTGAGAGCTTAAAAAGTCAGTTTCTAGCTACAACTGGATACTACAGCTTCACATATAAATAACCACACTTCAGTATTAACATTGAAAAAGAGAAGCCAAATGCCATTCACTTCAGCCAGAACTAATGGAGACAAGCATCACGAAAGAAATACTCTCAAACAACTCTTTCAATATGCCAGAGTCCTGACCTTCAACATGATTTATTATTTCAGTGCTCAGCCTCCCCAGCAGAGACTGACAGTCACGTAATGGAGAGAGACTGCCCTGACCACCACTTTTTGAAGCTATGAATAAATGAGGACAAGGAAGAGACCTGGTGACTCATTTCACCTGTAAATAAACTAGGTGTGATGGCTTAGAGCCTCGAGAGGCTGGTCACTGCAGGCCTGAGCCAAAAGATTTATTTTTTTAAAAAAGTGACAAAACAAATTGCAGTTTTCAATCCACAAGTGACAGTGAATTAGGGAACACAAGCAGTATAAATAATGACCCTAAGTTCTCACGTTTCTATCAATCTAAATAATTACACTCAATGTTAAGACAGTTGTCTGTACTTAACACTAGGAGGTCAAGTATATTTTGAAGTGGTGTGGTAACAAATATTACTGTCCTACAAGACACTCTTACCCTTTTTTCAGCTCAAATAACACTCACTTGCAGTGATGCTTTTAATTTGCTCTCTTAGTGGAGTTTTGTTTTCTGCCTTTGTGCTTTGACTTTTATTGCCTCTACAAACTGTTCACCCTCACCACCATGCCCACACTTGCACACCAGTGACAAGCACTAGTACAAGCTTCTCTGACACACTTTACTAGTCTGTGTCTCTGTACCAAAGGAAAACAATGTTTACTCCAAGAACATTTTCTTTGCAGCACACACTCTAGAGCAAGATGCAGAACTGACTCAAGTGTGAAATGCCAAACATCCAGGGAGTTTGTTTCAATTACCAGTAATGCCAGAATAGGTGTGATTATGAGGGAAGATGTAACAGAGATAAATTTTCAGTGCCATCCTGTACTTTCTAAATAGCTCTGGTATTTTTCCAGATCCACAGAGTGATCTATCTACAAGCAAAAAAAAGTGACTAAGACATATTTCAAGACTGTGAAGCCAACTAAAGCTGTACCAAAAAAGCAAATCCAGCAATCTAAATGACAAAAACTGTTCCCATGTAGTAGTTTTCCATCAGCTAAAGTAAGACTCCAGTGATGTGCCAAACACATGCATTTTTATCAGGAGAATTAAACATACTTTTTCCTCATAGTCTCAGACTTGGCCAGGAGGAGTTGGAGGCGATGAACCTGTGAAACAGAGATTCCATTAAGGACATTAGCAATGTCAGCTTCCACAGCAACACATCTGCTCATTAGGTGAAAATCAGAACAAGACTCTCTGGGCAGTGGCAGAGCTAATGATGCCATCACTGAAAATCAGGCTACTGTTAAATCTGCTTCCATCTCAATGTTACACTTATGGATGTACAGTGGGTTCTTGACTTGCCCTTATTCATTAACACACTCAACCTATTGGAAAAAAAAAAAACATTTTTCCTGTACATACAGCTGGAACTGTGAGAATAACTATGAAAACCTGCTACCAATGACAGGTGTTGTTAAGGTACAAGAAACTTATCTTAAATATTCCATTTCCATTTTGACTCAACAACTGCCCAGCTTCCTGTCCTGCCTGCACCCTGAAGGACTTGCCAGACCTACCTCTTCATAGTAGGTTTCCATGGCTAACCTCACTTCTTCCAAACTACTGGTCTTCATGTCTGCCTGGGATTCACTGCAAATAGAATAATACAAAAAAGAATCCAGTCAGATCAGCAAAGACACTGCAAGCTGATGGTTCATCATTTTTTTGGTTTATAATTGCTAACATGTTCTGGGAGTTTATTAAAATGTCTGAAGGAATAGAACACAAATGAAAAATAACATGTATTTCCAATTCTCTCTATTAGCTCAGCCAATACAAGCCTCTAAACCCTGCCCCCTCAAAGTCATACTTAATAGTGTTGTCTTTCTCCTTGCACTGCTCTTCAAGCTTGACAATCTTCTGCTTTAATCCAGTAACCACCTACAGAAAGAACAAAGAGCTCATGAGTCCTTGAATAATCTGTCTCTTCAGAGAAGGTCTATTCCTGTCTGCCCTGTCTTTATACATTGTACCTAATCAGATATACTTATTTCTATATATTTCAGTCCTTAGTAAACCATACACATCTGCTACCCTGTGAAAAAGAGAACACTGATGAAATCAGATGCCTGATTTCATAATGAGCTTAAGCATATGGATATACAACCATAAAATAAAACAACATTGCCCGTTACCTAGCCAACATCAAAGCAGCAAACAATAGGGAGAATACTGCCTAAAGAGACTCAAGACAATGACAAAGAAAGCCCTTCAAAATAATGTTAATTCTAGATCTTTGGTACTGACTCCTTACCTGCTAACAGAGATACAGGTTATGTGATTCCCTACCTGATTATTCTTTCCGACCTAATTTTATTTTTTTAGTAGTATTTCATCTCAGCAAGAGGAAAAAGGACAAATGAAAGCAGAAAGTGATGAAGACACTCTTACCCATCCATTATCAGTCTTCTTTTCTGACAAAGCTCGTGCCAGCTCAGAGCCCTGCAACAGAAAAAGCAAGTGACCAACTCTGCTACTTTATTATACTGCTGGCTCTTTCCACAGAATTTTCCAACCTGCTCAACTCCACAGTCACATTACAGTCCAACAGCTGAAATTCTGAACTCCCTATGCCCACAGCTTTCTATTAGCACATTTCTCCCAAGATGTAGGTCTGCGCATAGTGACAGCCACAAGAAATTCAGTAAGATTCAAGTCTGACCACAACCACAAATGCTTCTTGTCAGGGCCTGACAAGGCTGCTCTTCTGCCTCCTGGTCAGGTCTCAGGCAAAATATTCAGGAAGTGGGCTCCTAATGAGACAGCATTTTTATTTTACCTTCAGAAACTAAAGGTATTTGTGCTAAATGAACTTATCTGTAGTGCATGGCATCATCTTCCTTTGAACTGAGCTGGACTGCTGATCTGCTCGACCAGAAATCCCTTTACAGCACCTCTCATATTCCAGCTCATCACTCCTAGGAGTCACCACACTACAAAATTCCTTCTCTTTTGCCCCACTTTTATCCCCACAAGAAATACCCACCCTGGAAGGATCCAGCAGTTGCTCAATCTGTTTATCCTTTCTACTGTTCTCCTCTTCCAGGCGACGGAGCTTTGTCTTCATTCGGTCTCCCTCATTCTTCTGAGCTTGTATTGTCTAAAAGAGGGGAGAAGAATCTTAAGCACATTTCAGAAATAGGAAAATGCAGAGTTTTCACATGGAAACACATTTTGATGACAAAACCAATCCAATTACAATGGTAAAGATGACATGGAAGAAGAGGGCAAAACAGCCAAAACACAAAACCACCACATTGGACCAGGGCAGACACCAGGACAGGACAGCTTAGGGAGGAGACAGAGGGAAGATAAAAGGAGAAGGTCTAACAGAAAGGCAACCTTACACAATCAACCACAGTCAAGGTATTTGTCTACAGGTAACCCCAGAGTTCAACAAGCCCAGTCCTCACCATTCACACAGTGCACCAACCTCTACAGAAAACTCCAACCCTATCACCACAGTGAATTTGTCTGTGTCAGACACAAGTTTTAGTTTAGCCCTACATTACAAATGCAAAAAATGTGATGAATATCCCAAGTTGTAGAAATAAAAGTATTCTGGATCATTAAGGCCAGGACATGTACAGGATGGAGCAATGCCATGACTTTTTCTGTAATATCAGAGAAACCATACCTTTTTCAGTTCTATAATTTCATCATACATATCTTCTTTCTCTTTGTAGTCAGGAGTTCCAGGAACGTAGCCTACAGAAAGGGGAATGTAAAATAAGTAGATCCAAAAGAGGTATTTTTAACCAACCAGAAACCTTACAGATAAAGAGAAATATCTAGAACAGCACCGAAGTGGAAACCAGGTATTT
Source organism: Passer domesticus (assembly GCF_036417665.1). Taxonomy (NCBI): domain Eukaryota; kingdom Metazoa; phylum Chordata; class Aves; order Passeriformes; family Passeridae; genus Passer; species Passer domesticus. Next base: position 12,742,203 of record NC_087488.1, read on the forward strand.
TTCCTTTCCTCAAAGAGGAAAAATCAACAAGGAAATCAATTTTAGAAACAGAGGTGAAATTGAAGTGTTACTGTATAAAAAAAATCTGCCAGATTTTGCAGACAATTTTTTCCTAATTACTTCTCTTTTCTGGTGGTGCATTAAACTATCCATCTCAAGAAAGATATAAACATCACAGAAGACCAGAGTCTCCTCACCCCAATAAATCTATTATTTACAAAAGGTTTCTAAAAGATGTCTGGAATATATTTTTCTATTTATGCTTAACATGCACAAATATATCTTGTAAAATTGCCAGAAACTGTGAATCACCAGTAACTGTATAGGTGTCATTTAAAATAGGAGTGGAATTTAAAAGTTTACAGTTCTCCTTTAAGAAAAGCAGAATAAAACTTTGAAAGTTTGCTCTTCTCATAAAACTCATTTGATTTTAATGTCACAACCACATGATAAAACACTTTCTAGAGAAGAAGTAAAAGGAGTCAATTACACAGAATTTCAGGCAAGCAGATGGTTTCTATCAATGGTTCCTAAACTATGTTTTGAAGTCACAATAAATTGTCTACAGCTGTCCCATTGAACCATATTATATTTGCAACGTTTTCAGCTGCAAATGCATGGCAATTTGCAAAAGTTTTGAAAGCTAACAGTGATTCATTGCTCAAAAAAAATTGGAAATCCCTGCCTTAACCAATTTAGGAATCTCAAAAAGTATCTCATGGATCATATTTTCACACATGTATTTTAGTAAACTAAAATGGCTCTTGCTTTTCTTAAGCAATGTGTGTTTTTAGAGGGGAAAAAAATAAACTCACTTTTATCTACCACACACCATTATAGAGCTTACCATTACTGGAAGAACGAGCATGTTTTGGCTTTTTCATTCCTAGAGCTTCCTTCAAATATTCTGGAGTGCTACTGGAAACGTTAGCTCGCACATGCCCCGTGTCAGCATCTGATTTCAGAGCATGGCTCATTCCTGCCAAGAGAAATGGAACAAAAATGCAAAAATCAGGGATAATTGTGAATTAAATTTGTGGAATTATTCTGAACAAATGCAACACGGAAAGCTCCAGATGCTGTTAATTATTCCCTCTATAAATGCCAGTGCTCAAGATCAGATAATTGCAACCACCCAAATAAATAACAGTGAAATTAATTCCTATGTAACCTTTAATAAAATACAAATCTATTTTTAATAGTTTATATGTTAAGCTGTCCACAACAACGAATTTTATCCATAAATGCAAACAACATTTCTATACTAATACCTTGTTTCAGAAATCCCAGCCACATCTGCCTTGGGTTTTCAACAGTTGCATTCTCAAAACAAGCACTGCCCGTTCCCTGCAGAGGCCTCCAAGCTGCAGCTTTTTTAGGATACAGTTGTGTGCTTGAGCTGTAGGGAGACTCTACAGTAAAAGAAAATATCTCAGTGCTGCCTTCAAAAGCTCAAGGTTACTAAAATTCTTGTTTCTTGTTCTTCAAAGTTTCCAGAGTCAATCCTATTACTTGTAAAAATAGAATTTAACAGCATATTCCATACTGGCTTATACAGAGCAAAGGACAGGCACATAAAAAAATCCAAAAAACTCCACTATAAATAAAAAAATACAGTTCCAAAAAATGAAAAGTCTTGGAAAAAGGCAGAGTGACAGTAGTATGACTCAACATATGTGGAAATATTTATGTGTACAGTTTGGATGGGTATCCTTAAAATACCTGCACATCAAAATGTTGCTATTAACAACACTTTAGGGTAAAACCTTCTTTGAAACATTCACTAGAAGCCAATGAAGCAAGGTAAATGGAAAAGTATAGGAAAAAAAACATAAACCCCAGAAGAAAAGGACAAATCTGATATTAAAACTGCAGATCTAATAATAATAACAACATTGTACTGTGAAAAAAAAAACAAAACAACAAAACAACCCTTCACAACAAATGAAACGGAGAACCACTAAATCTACACACAGAGATCTATGACTGGATGGTGGAGAGCTCCAGTAATTCCAGAGTCTCTCTACACAACAAGTATCAGCATTTCTCCAAAAAGACAAGGAGAAAAACAAATTCAGAATGGTTGCCATCAGAAGGCATAACATGAGAAAAAAGATTATGCTGGAGAATCAAGATTTACAACCAACCCATAAATGTCAGTATTTTAGTCTATACAAGTTGGACTTCACAGGTTACAGAACAGATCTCATAGGTGTGCTCTGCACACAGCAGTGAATAATTCTGAAGAGAATAACAAGATCTTATATCAAATAAAGCTCCCAGTTCCTGTAAGCTACAAATGTATCCAGTTTTGCAACTGCAGAATAAAGTTTTGGAACACTTACTTGGTGATTTTGGAGGCTTGTGAAAAATCTTCTTCTTTAACTTCTGAAAGAGAAACAGATTTTTTTTCTGTATTGAAAATACTCAGCTCTTAAGACATCATCATATAATCTCAAAATTGCCTTTAATCTCCCATTTTCTATGAAGACCTTTTGTTCTAATAAGACAAAACCTTTTCTATAGAAAAGAAAAACAGTAGCATTAAGCATATGCAGATTTGGGCACAGCAATGGTGACCAGAATTAAGGTGGTGCCAACTGACGTCTGATTATACAAATAAACTGTCAATTCTTGCTCAGAACACGAGACCTTTCCCAGCAATACTAAATATGAGTAGCAGAAAATTCAAGATGAGGCTGATCTGTAGAACCCTGTAGTTAAAGGAGTTATTCAATTCCATTAAAGCTCTCTGAAAGGATACTTAAGCCCACAAGTTGATAGAACAGCAAAATAAAGCCAAACATCATTTGCAGCCCCAGTGCTGAGAATGTGGGAGGCAGAATTACAGCTGAAATCAGAGGTTTGTGACTCAAGCCCACTGCAGTGCCACTGTTCACTCTCCTCTCTGAGGGGTGCTTGGTGAGCAGGAGGCAGCACAGAGATGAGCAGGAACTCCAGAGGGGTTTTGGGCATTAACCCAAACTCACCATGGCTGTGTCTGACTGGCAGGTTGTCACAGACAGCTTGTCATCTCCCTGGAAACACAGACAGGACATTGGCTCCTGAACAACTGCTTGTAATACACATCCAGAAAACTTCTACAGTTCAACAGAGGTGGAGAGCAATAAATTCAAACAGCAAACACTGTGACCAAAGCCTCTGTTTCTCTTCCATTGCATTGCTAAAATCTCAATTGTTTAAGACAAAAATAAGCCATTTTTCAAAAACACTGAAGCCACTGAAGGATGGTGGGCTCTTGCTGCAAAAGCCAGCATCATTTGGTCTAATACAAACAGTTTTGGGATATTGTGAAAGGCACTTCAGAAATGAACCATCATAGAGTGCTTTGGGTTGGAAGGGACCTTAAAGATCACCCAGTTTCAACCCCTGTGCCACGAGCAGGGACACTTTGGGGCACAGGGGTCACAGAGACTTGGCACTGCAGTGCACAGCATGGCACCAGCTGAACCTTCAGCTGCCTCTGCATGAATTTCTCCACCATTTAAGCTGCAACTCACTCAGCTCTTCCCTTCCTCCCTCACCTGTGCCACCCCTGCTATGCTGTGGGATTGTTCAGCTCCTGAATTGAAATGGAGAAGTGCTCAGGCCAAGGGAAGACACCTCAAATGCAAGGAAGATGACAAGTTTCCCTCCCTCAAAAATGCAAGCATATCCACAGCTGAAGGAAAATTTCCACTTAGCTTCCAAATCATCTGGATGCTGCCTGCACAGAAAGACCTTTCCCACTGCTGCTGGCTCTGTGGCACCCAGCACCAGCCTCGGGACAGATGCTGATCTGTGCCTGTAACAGGTAGGGAAGGCAGTGAAGTATTTTTGGAAACCCTGGCTGGCAGAAGAGGAGCAAGGAGAGCAGGTTAAAGAGGCTGCCATGCTGGCTGAGAGCAGGCAGGGATGTGTCCTCACACACCAGGCCACACAGTTTTTCATTTCCTGAGGCAATGCTCCTTGCAGCACACTGATTATTTTGTTATTTTAAGGCGTCTCATTCTGAAATATCTCTCCCTAACTGCAGCTATCATGTTTGGAATCCATGTGGAGAGAGCCCAGCTTTGATAAATGGTAACAAAGCCTCGGCCAGGATACAAACATGCAGTAACAGCCCCACCACTATTGCCTGGTAACTTCAGAGCCCCTTTGCTCCTGCAAAACTGCCCCAAGCAGGCAGCAACAGAACCTGGGGGCTCCCAGAGGGGCTCAAAACTTCCAGCTGGCTGCTGAGGGGGTGGCAGACAAACACCAACACAGAACCACAGAATTATCTAGGCTGGAAAAGCCCTCCAAGACCATCGAGTGCAGCCTAGGACCCAACACCACCTTACAGACCATGGCACTGAGTGCCACTCCAGCCTTCCTTTAAACGCCTCCAGGGACGGCAAATCCACCACCTCCCCGGGCAGCCCTTTCCAATATCTCATCACTTTTTCTGTGAAAAAATTCTTCCTAACGTCCAGGCTAACCCCTCCTTAGCACAGCCCGAGACTTTGCCAGCTCTGTGCCGTGCTGCGGGGGCTCGGGGGGACACAGCCAGAGCCCGGAGTCCCGCGGGCTGAGAAGGCAGGAGCCATCGCGCTCCCCCTCCGAGCCTCCGTGCCGCCGGCCTGGCGAGCCCGGGGTGCTCCAAGGCTCTGCCCCGGCCGCGCCCGAGCGTTTCCCGAGCCGAGCCCGGGCCGAAGCAGGCCTAGACCCGGCGCCTTCTCCTCCTCCCCGCCGCTCACTCCTTACCAGCTCCCCCTCCGCGGCCGCCTCGCCGGCCCCCCGGGCCATGGTGGGAGAGAGGTGGGAAGGCCTCAGGGGGCGGCGGGGCCGCGGGGCCCCCCTCGGGCCGTGAGTGCCGGCTCGGGGCTGGGGGCAGCCATCGCCCCCCGGCGGCACTTCCGGGTCGCGGTAACCATGGCAACCCTCAGCGGCCCGGGGTGGTGACGCATGCGCAGAGCGGGGGCGCGCCTGCAGGCAGTGTCGGGGGAGGACTCGGCCTGGCCGCGGAGCGCGGGTGACACCAAGCGGCCCCGCAGGGAGCGAAACCGCGGCGGGCGGCGGAGCGGCCTCTGCGAGGGCTCCGCTCCACTTGCGGGCCGGGAGCTTCTGCCCGAGAGCGCCGGGATAACTGCGGGCAAGGCGCAACTCCATCCCGCGCACCGCCGCTACCGTCCCGCAGCCGCCGCCGGCCCCTGGAGCGCGCCCGGGTCACGCCCCCTGACCGGCCGCTGGCCACGCCCCCGCGGCGCTGGCCACGCCCCCTTTGCGACACTCGCGGCGCGGCCGGGCCGGGCCGGTGTCGGTCCCGGTAGTCCCGGTGCCGGTGGTCCCGGTAGTCCCGGTAGTCCCGGTAGTCCCGGCGGTCCCGGTGCCGGTAGTCCCGGTAGTCCGGGCCATGTGCGACCCCCAGTCCCGCTTCGTGGCCCGGGCCCGCCGCCGCTTCGCCATGACCCGCGAGTGCGCCCTGCTGCTGCCCGGCGTCTGCGCCGCCCTGGCCGACCCGCGGCAGCCCGGCCTCGACGACACCTGCCTGGAGAAGCTGCTGGACTGGTTCCGCAGCCTGACGTGGTTCGGTGAGCGCCGCGGGCTGGCGGGGGCTGCCCCGGGGGCAGCGGAGAGCCCACACGGGGCTGTTCGGGCTGGGAGGGACCTCTGGAGATCCAGGGGTCAGGCAGGGCCACCTGGAGCCGGTGGCACGGGAGCGGGGTCCGGGGGGGATTGGAATGTCTGCGCCACGATCTGAGGGGCTGCGGCCCTGGAAGTGCTGGGTGCACCCGCATTCATCAGCTCTGGCAGCTGGCAGGGCTCACCCCAGCTCAGGGAAGCCCTGGCAGTGAGCTGCTGTTTTCTGGCCTCTCCCGGGCAGACCCCACGGTGGAGCTGCTGCGGGACAACCCGTGTCTGGCAGAGCTCCTGGGCTCCGTGCTGGCCCTGCCCGACCCCAGCCCCGCCGATCTGTCCTTCGCCCTGCAGCTGGCCGGGATCCTCGCCTCCTCCGAGAGCCGCTTCCAGCACCTGCAGGTGAGTCGGCCCTGCTGCTGTGTGTCTGTCTGCTCCTTCCCTGTGGATTGTCCCTAAAAACGTGGATGTTCTGCTTAGTGAATTTATGGCTTATGCGGAACAACTCAGCAAAAGTGATTTGACAGCAAAGACCTGCCATCACCAATCCTGTTCAGTTCTCGTGTACAGCTATGTACCCTTCTGCCTCTCCACAGCAGGACAATGCTGATGGGTAGTGCTTCCATTTTTAGTTCAAAAGAGTGTATGGGGTAACCCAACTCTGGGTTGGACCCCGTGATCCTGAAGGTCTCTTCCAGCCTGGTCATTCTGTGAACACTGCTTCACAGCAGTCACTGCACAGTACTGTATCCCAGAACACATCCTGCAGATTGAAACTGCACTAACAAATGTCATTTTCCCTCTGTAATAGGTTGACAGGAAATTTTTGATTCTGTGCAAAAACAAGGGAGCTTTTTAAAGCCGTGCTTTCTGCACCGGGATACATTTTAGTACAAAACCCCAAAGGTTTCATTCAGGGAAGAGATGTGTACGGGTGGAACTGATGCACATAAGTTATCCTTCAGCACCTGCAAACAAAGCAGATTTGGTTTTGAACACTCTGGTTTGTCCATACGTTGCGTTTAAGGTGAAATTCTGAAAACTGCCCATTTTATGATACTTGTAGCAAGAGGGCATTTCACTACAGTACTGCTACTCCCGACTGGGACAGAGCAGCCCCGTTACTCACTGCTTGCTCTGCTTTGTGCCCTTTCTCAGCAGGAGAAGCTGCTGGCGAGGCTGTTTGGCCGGGAGGGCCCGCGGGGCGGCGCGGCCTGGGAGGAGGCGGCGGTGCGCAGCGCCTGGCTGAAGGGAGCGCACAGCATGCTGCAGCACCTGCCCGCCCTGCGCTGCCTCTGCTGCACGGGTGAGCGTCAGAATAAACGGAAGAAGTCGTTGAAAGATGTTGGTTAAGTTAGCTAAGCATTGTTAAGTTAGTTGTGCATTTGGTTTTTTCCTCCTAACACTGAAGGTGGTGCTTTTTTCAGCACCACCTTATAAAATTGCCCTTATGAAATTAAGAGCTATCTGTACTCTTATTTGTAACTCCCACTAAAGGGTACATTTCAGCATGGTTTTAATGCAGAAAAACTGAGCAGAGGCTCATTTATCTCTTTGTGCTTGCACACATTTGCAATCCTGTTGTTATGGAGGCATGTAAATCATGCTGTTAACACCAACTTCAGATCCCATGTACAGAGAAGTCCAAAAGACTGGATTGGTATTAAAGTGCAGCACATGCTGCTGTCCATGTGATGGAAAAGTGGTGCTGATACTGCTGTTCATGTTTTTCTTACTGGTTATGTCCAGAGATGGTACAGGCTCTGTCCATAAATACACAGTGAGTGTGCTGTCAACTCTCCTAATGTCACTGATGTTATATTGGAGTCTGATCCTGAGTTATTAAACCCCTGAGGATCTGAAAATAATTTTATTTTTTTTAATTTGCTTGTTCTTAAGGACTGGCTGACTTTGAGTAGAGACTACAAAATAAAGTATAAGAAAACCCCATCACCACCATTTAAAGCTGTGTGGTACCTGAATTAGAGGTAATTATAAGTGGTTGTTTCTTGCTCCAGTGACTTGTTTTGTTTTCCCACAGGAGGCATGGATGTGATCTTCACTCTGCAAGGAGATCCCAGCCTGTTTGTGGCTTCAGCTGCCAGCCAGCTCCTGGTGCACATGCTGACCTTCTCCCTAGAGTCTGAAACATCCAAAGCTCTCAGTACCAAGGACTGTGACTGGCCAGGCTGTGCCCAGATGATTGTAAAGCACATAAAGGAGTCCCTTCAGTCCAGCTCTGCCTCTCACATCGAGCAGTCACTGAAGCTGCTGAGCAGTTTGTTTGGCAGTTGTTTTGGCAGTTGTTATGCTGCATGGACTGAAGTCCTTTGGTTAGACATAGCAAAGCAAATAGAATCCTTTCTGCTGGAGGAGACTGTTCAAGCACAGCCCCTGCTGGCAAATCTTTTGCTTAATGTGGCACGGTAAAGATCTTGTGGCACCTTGGAGCCCGTGCTGAGATAGATCTGTCTGCCGCCCTGGGATGGGTTACACTTACACTTCTCTCTTCTCAGATCCCCTGCATTTTGTGGCACTGAAGGCAGCTTTTGGGCATTAGTAACTTCTGCTCTGGAACACTTAACCCCAGTACAAGCAGGTCCTCTGGCAGTGGGACTTTTGAAGCTCTGCAAATGGTAGGACTTAATGCAATGAAATTTCTGCACTGTGCAGGTGTTTCTGCTCCATAATTCCCCTTTAGGTAGTGAAAAAGCAGCAGGAAATCATCAGATGAATGCAGTACATACAGATATTGATTTCCAGGCTAAATAACACTCTTGTTCTAAGATAGAAGGACACTTTTGTTAACAAGATATGCCTCTCTCTCAGCCTCCTTACACAGGATCCCACTCTCTGTTTGCATGGCTTGATAAAGCTGCTTCTAAATTCCAGAGCCATTTCTCCTCTGCTTTCAGTTAGCAAGGGGACCTTGGAAGAAGGCTCAGATTGTGATACTGCTTTTGTTGCTCTGTCATTGCTGGCTTGTTTAAAAGCCTGCATGAAAATAATTTATCCTGCTCAGCATTTGGGGGCAAGTATTTGGGAAGGAATTGAAGTTTACTTGTGTTGGTAACTGCTGTTTCCTCCTTGAAGCCCACAAGATGTCAGGATTCAGGCACTGACTGTTCTGCTTCAGCCAATGGACTGTATTTTGAGAGCAGCTTCCCAGCCTCTGGAATGTGCAGGTACAGTTGTGACAGAAAAGTCAGAGGCCAGTCTGCTTGCCAGTATTTCAAGTGCCTGGTGCAGACAACACTGGAGGAAAAAGTGGGAGAAGTCAAGGACAGGAGCAGTGTTTGTGGTAAATCCTACTGCCAGTTGCATTTGAAGGCATCTTCATACTACATTAGCTGAAAATTTTGGTTAGTTTTAAAAATCACAGCCTTTTCTTAAAAACCACAGCCTTAAAAATCACAGCCTTTTCTATTCATTGACAGCCTGAGCTCTTCCCTTCTTTGGTCCTCTAGGTTTGCTGGATGAGTCTGTCAGTGATCCTGCCACTGTTGAAAGTCTTCTGTCCTCCAAAACATCTTGTGCTGGTCTCCTGTGTCAGAGCCTCACTCACCTGGAGAAGCTGCTGTCTCTGGTAATGTTCAGAGAGGGGGAAAAAAGAGGCTGAGAATCAAACTGGTCCTTGAAAGAAAGTGTTCAGATGGTTGCAGACATTTTCAGTAAAGCATAACAGAATGTGGAGAGGAGCTGGCAGTGAGGGTTTCCATAGTTTAAGGAAATTTAGCACAGTAGGCTCTAAACAGGAAAAGAGAAGGACACTGAGACTCTTTAAGAGGGACTGCACTTAAGTTTTCAATTTGTCTTGATGAGCTTTGTTATCATACCTTACTTGTATTACAATTACTGATCCTGAGAAGAAGCACAAATTGAACTGCTTTCAAGCAGTCAGAAGAATCTCCTTCCATCTGTGCAGCAGGTCTTGAAAGAGAGGAAAATAATTTATTTGTAGTTACTGATATTGTGGTACCTTAAGAACTCACTAGAAGTTGCAATTTTTTGCTGCCTTCTGACCTAAAACTGCTCTCTACTTGACACTGTTGCTGGAAACTCTTTTCTTTTTCATCCATTAGAAACATTTGAGAGTGGATTTACCCTGTGTGTCTTTGCTGCACTCTCTCATGACAATATTACAACTCTGCAATGGCTTCCTGAGCCCAACTTCTCCTCTGGGAAGCACAATCAGCCGGAATTTGATCAATTGCTTCAGAGTGCAGAAGTCAGCTCTTGATGTCCTTGCAGCACTCTCAGAGAAAAAAGGTGAGTTAATCTTTGCTTTCTTATCCAAAACAATTTTACAATTCTGCGTCTTTGTGTATTTCAGCAGGGATTTGGCTGCTCCATCTCTCAGTATTGGTCCCTTGGGTTTGTTTTCTCTGTTTCAGACTGTGACACTCTCATAGGAAGTCTGTTTGATGTCCTTCTGGCATATCTGCAGAGTCCAAACACCAGCCCTACTGTGAGTATAGAACTAGGAGAGATCCAGGTCTATTAGTTTGCCCCAGTGGGGTGTAATTCTCATAAAGGGTCTGACTGCAGTTGTTTCTTAGCACACTTTGTATTAGAATGTGTAGGACACTTGTCTTGTCCTGGGTGGCTTGCAGAAAATAGCTAAAATTGTAAGGAGCAAGTAACTGACAGCACATTGAGAGTGCTTGAGAAGACAGGAGCCATCATGTCTAAGAGTAGCACTGGCATACTCCCCTTGAGATGGTCATGAAGTATTGAATTCTTTTTATTAAGGGGGTGTTTTGCTTTGTTTTGTTTGAATGACTCTGATGGCAGCTGCAAATCCAAAGCTGGAGACACTAGAACTTTGTAATCTAAGCTGAACACAGGGATTTTCTAGGTGTTTGTTAGAAATGTTATTTAAACACCATTTATTTGTGGTTGGCTTCTTAATAAGGAGTCGTATGCACTTGTTTACTCTGAGAGTTTCTCTGTAAGTTTGAGGCTGAAATGAATTTTACCTTTAAAGCATAAAGGCAACACTGCCTCCTCCTGTAGTAAAGTCAATCTGCTTTATATTGCTTCAGGTTCTAAAGAAAACCTTTCAAGCTACATCCAGGTGGTTGGTGCACTTGAAGGAACTGTCCTCCTCCAACAGTCAGTGGCAACAAACTGAGAAGATTTTGGAAGGTAATGAAGCTGTTCCAGCTGGGGCAAACAGCAGCTAATGGAACTGGATTCACTTGTTCACAATTATGTTGAATTTAAGTTTAGCTGCCCAAATAATGCTTTGCAGAACTCTGGAAGAAGCACCCAGCAGCAGCAAAAGGGATTGTATGAGATTAAGTGATGCACAGGTTGTACAGTGAGTGTTTCAGTGAGGTTTGTTGCCTTTCATGTCCATTCAGGTTTGTCACTTGCCTTTTACAGATGTGTTGGTGGTGCTGCAGAAACGTTTGTGCAGTCCTTGCTGGGAAGTAAGAGATTCTTCCCTGGAGTTCCTCACTTCCATGGTTAAGTGCTTGGGAGGTAGGTGCAAAGATTTACCAGTTCAGATTTCAGGAGTATTTCTTTTAACGCTGTGAGAGTCAGTCAGGCTGGTGAAGCATCTTCTGACCTGTAACTGGAGGGCTGAGAAAAGAAAGAAGTGTCAAGATTTTTACTCTTAGATCATGATCAAAATCTGACAAAACTATTAATAAACTTACCCTGTTTTTTCTGTTGAACTCAGATTGCTGTGCCTGCCTTACTGACAGTTTTGGTGAGTCAAACTGAGGGCTGTTGAGACATGTCTGTCAAGGCAGGTGACAGTGCTTAATGGCAGATAACACTTTCCAGTTTTCAGTTTGCTCTGCACCGAAGTCTGGTTTCTTTCAACAGGCTGGGGGCTGGCCTTTAGGAGGCTAAAAGCCTAGACCTGCTTTATATGCTTTGGGTTAATTACTGATTTTCTACTTTACTGATAGCTCAGGCCTTGCAGCAGGTAGCACTGAGGCGATGCTAGTTTTCTTACAGTAGCTCTGCAGTGTTGGAAGGGAGGGGAATGTTATCAACTGCTGTTGTCCCCAGGTCACAAAGGAAGTATCTAACATGCTCAGCTGCATTAGCACTTTACCCTGCAGCCCCTCTCAGTGCTGCAGTTACTTTTGTTTTCTCTGCCATATGCCTGACAACAGGAAAGGAGGACTATTTTTTCTTCCTTTAAGCAAAGGCATAAATTTGATGAGGCTGGAACCATGTCCCCACTTGCCTGCAGAAAGTTTTTTCTTGCTGCTAAAACAACTCTAAGTGCAATTTTCCAAGTTCCAGTGTCTGTCAGGACTTTACTAAAAGCTGCTGGGAGAGGGGGAGCCTGACACAGAACATCTGCCTGGTCCCTGCAGGCAGCAGCCATCCTTGTATGAGGCAAAGGACTTTGTCTTGGAAACAGCTTCATGCTCAGGGGGAATAAAGTCCCACCTCCTTGGATTTCTGTGTTGTTTACAGACCAGAAGGAGTTCAGGCAGTGTCTCCTGTCCTCAGAGGTGCTGAGGCTCACAGAAAACCTGCTGGAGGACCCAGAGAGCTACGTGCGAGCGAGCGCCGTGACTGCTGTGGGACACCTGGCCCCCTTTACTTGCTTTGCTCCAGAGTCACCTGTCACAGGGAATCAATATAACAAAGAGGTAGGATAACCTTTTCTGCATGAGCAATTCCCATCAGTTTACTGCTGTACTGCTTATAACTTCACAAGTTATCTGCTCATGCAGGCAGGTTGCACAACCAGTAATGAGATTTTTCACCTCTGCTGTTTTTGTTTCTTTGCGTGTTCCTCCACTCACTGAGACTTTCTCTTTTGTCTTTTTGCATCTAGAGCATTGTAGCAAAGCTTCAGGAAATCTTGTCAACAGACTCAGAGGGCTTTCCCAGGAGGGCTGTGATCAGCATCTTCACCAAGTGGCTGAGAGAAGGCTGCACAGGTCAGCTGGAAGATACAGAGCAGTTTGTCTCTAGAGTCATCCAGACTGTGGAGCATGACTTAGACTGGGAAGTCAGACTTGGTGGTTTGGAGCTGGTTGAAGTTTTCTGTAGTCAGACCATTTGCCAGCTTTCCCCGTGTCCCTATGCTCCTGTCTCCTCTGCAGTGACAAGTTCCACCCCTCAGAACGAGGTGCTGCAGGTGTTTTGTCAAGCAAAGCTGTTTGGGTTTTTGTTTGGATCTTTGTGTGACTGCGACAAACCCGTGGGGCAGAGAGCCTGTGATGTGCTGGTTGGCTTGAGAGGTCATTTCTACCCCACGAGTACTTTGGAGAATCCACAGGAGATTGAAGATTCACCTGCAGGACGTGGCATTGCCTGGTTACAGAGGACACTGAGAGAGGGTTCTCTGGCTCAGAGCTTCCCCGTGGATGGTGATGTTGGGGTGGATTTCCAAGATCCAGAGAGCATGATGTTAGCTTTGGGAGCAATAGACTTACTGGAGCTGCATGATGAGCTAAATAAAAGTAGTGACCATGTGGAGGAAAGCCCTCAGTCCCTCTTACAGGACATCCTTGCTGCTGTGGGCACCATAGAGGATAATGAAGTTGACTGTTACTGAACCCAGCTTTTGCTCTGAGGGAGCAGTGCTCAAGCAGTTTTCTTCTGGAGGAGAAGGATGGTTTTGTTATCTGTTAAATGGGTTAGAAAATCTTTGCTTTAATACTGATGAATTTTTTTGTAAAAAAGTGTAGTTTCCAATAAACCGTTTTCTCTTTCCAAGTAAAAACATTAAGAATGGTATTTGTTCTTTTTCTTTAAAAATTGTTGCCTTTTAAGAAAGCACTAGACCATGCCTACATAAGGAAGCATTTAAAAAAACAAAAGAGTGACTGAAAACAAGCTGTTGCAGGCTCCTTTTAGACCCAGAGCAGCTACAACTGATGGAGACTGGTTTTAAGGGACACTTGTGTTGACCTTTCTGTATTTATTCTATAAACAGAGCTCTCACCTCCTTGTGCATTTTGAGGTCTAGAGCAGAATGTGGCATTTAAGGAGTCAAAAGCTGATCATCCTTGGCATTACAAATTTTCTCCTGTAGATCACAGACTTGTTTGATCTCAGCAGTGACACCAACATGCTGACTTTGGTTTTAATTGAAGCCAGAAGCAAGTCCATTTTGCTGATTCTTTTTTCAAGTACTCAGTTTCCAACTTTTTGAGAGAAACTTACACTTAAAGGTTTTTCAAGATAAATTTGATCTGTGATTACCTTCAGTAACAATTAGAAACCAGCAGACATAGTATGAATGGTAACATGATTTTCTGAGAAAAAATTGCCAGTTTTTTAAAAACCTATGGAAGAGTGCAGTTTGCAACTTGCTCCAGTATCTTGCCATGTGCTAAGAAGCTCTCTGCAACCTAGGAAAAACCCCAAAGGAAGCAGTACCTTTAGCAGCAGATCAAACCATGGTGGGTTCTTTCCCAGCACTGAGGTGTTGCTGAGCATCCTTTATCCTCCTGCAGCTGTGGAGAGACAGAACATGACACTGATTTTGGGGCAGTGGAGGCTCTAAAGCAGTGAAAGGACTGTACAAATGTCCTCCCTGCAGCAGTGCAGTGGACTGAGGTGTGGTTTGGATCTCCTGCTGCTGAGGCTCAGGTTTGTTCTGTGCCTTTTGAGGAAAGCAGCACACTTGCCTATTGGTCTGTGCACAGCTTTATGTGTGACAGAGCCATTGGGTTTTGTACCCAGCTGTTTTTAGGAGAGAATAGCTCTGCTTCTGACACACAATTCCACCTGAGCTGGGTCTACACCTGGCAAAGGACAGAAGACACTAAAATTCAGGCCTTTTCCTGTCACTGCATTCATCTCAGAAATGGAAAGGGTTAGTGAGAGAGCAGGGATGTGCTTTTAAAGAGGTGTGGAGTGTTTGTGGAGTTCCAGCAGTCCTGCCCAGTGAAGGCACTGCAGTTCCAAAAGCAGCTTTCTGTGCTGGCAGTAGGTCAGCTGTGCTCCAGGAGAGGGGGCAGCAGCTTGCTGGGTGAGCACCTCCCTCCTGTCCAGCTCTGCAATCCTTGTCATTTCAGGACTCTGCTTGAGGAGACTCCAAGGAGTTACTGAGACACCAGCAGATTGAAAAAGTGAGTTGTTACAGACGGAGAACTCACTGCTTATTATCAAGGTCTCTCAACTCCCAGACCTATTAATTTTTCATGGAATTCCTTTTTCTTTTTAATAAGCTGGGGTGAGGGTGACACTATATTTGTAGCATTTACCTAATTGCAGTCCAAAATTGTGTTTATACGCTTGTACAATAAAAACCAAATCTACAACAAGCTGGGGGGGGGGCTCCTTACCTTTAGAAGGGGTATTAAGGACTTATTTCCTCTTTCATTAAAAACAGGTCTCCACCTCCAGCAGCTCTGTGACAGTGCTGTGCATTTCTGTCCTGTCTGAGCTCTCTGCTTCGCCTGTTTTCTCTGGTGCTCCAGTGGCAGTGGAGTGCCACTGACACCGAGGTGCTGGCACTGTCATGCTGCCCCTGAGAGCTGGGAGAAACAGGAAGGCTCAGGGACATCTGGGCAGAGTGTGGAACAAAGGCCCAGGGCTAGAGAGATTAAGGGAGATGAAAGCAAGCTAAAAACTCCACAATTCTTTCTACAGAAAACAATGGGGTGGGATTTTTGAGCTGGAAATTTAGCTACCACGTTTATGAACACACACCAACAGCTACTGATGTGGATCATCCCTCATGCTGGGATACCTCTCTAGGATGCCCATCTTCACACACCTGAGGACTCATACAAGCCCTACCCCACTTGCTTACACCCACAACTTGTTTTACACCCACTTCTTACCTACCCAAGCTTATTTTGCACCTCCACAAGGTCCTTATCCCAGCCCCAGAGCTTCCTGCTGGGTTAAGAATTGCACTTTGTGCTGAATCCTGCCAAGGAGCTGTGGTCATGCTGCACTGGGGAAAAGACTCAGCTCCAGAGAAACAGCCCTGAGCAGCTCTGGCTGCCCCCAGGCACATCCTGAGCTTTCACTTCAGCAATTGCCATTGGTATTTAACCACTTTGTGAAGTAAATACCAAAACCAGTTGTTCCACCAGAATCCACCAGCAGCTCACTCTGTCACACAGCATAGAGAAGGAGGGGCTGCCTGGCTTGCTCTTATGGACATTTTGGGATGGATTTCTCTGGAAACTCCAGCATTCATCCCAACAGAGCTGTAGCTGTGTTTGGTTCCTGCAGGAGGCAGGCACCACTGAGAGTTTTTCCAACACCCACAGAGCTGATTGTGCCAGAGGCTGTGGCCACACATGGGTGGCAATGCAAGAGGACACAAGGCTCAGGACTGTCCTTTGTTTTTAAACA
Organism: Passer domesticus; assembly: GCF_036417665.1. Taxonomy (NCBI): domain Eukaryota; kingdom Metazoa; phylum Chordata; class Aves; order Passeriformes; family Passeridae; genus Passer; species Passer domesticus. The sequence continues at coordinate 12,758,121 of NC_087488.1, forward strand.
AAATAGCTGGCAGGAGAAATACAGGTGGTATGGACAAAAACCATCACAGCTTAAGAAAATTGTATCTCTGGTGGCTGGTGCTGTGAAAGAAGAAAATTTCAAAGCTCATTTCAGCTCTTTATCTGCACAGGGGCAATGTTGTGTTGTCTGATCTGTACACAGGTAGGAAATTCCTCGAGTTACTTTCAGCACATTTGAAAGCTCTGAAGAGAGGATTTATCCTTTAACTGCTCAGACACTAGAGAGAATAAGAATATTTGGCTCAGCCCTACACTAGCAATGGCTTAATGAAAGCTGCCAAGGAAATGGCTGTTAATTTTCTGGTTTAATACACTAGACATTTACAATACAAAGAATATTCTTTGCCTAATTACACTAATTGCACAACTTAGTCAAAAATGGGCTGTAAATGTCTAGGGCTGTTGCTTCAGCTTAGATATACGTGATCTGTGATTACAGATCAATTTGTGCACATCTCTGCAATTCCTTCTCTCCTCCTCTGATAAAATCTACTCTACCTTTCAATACATATTCATCAAGGCTTCTGAAAACCAGCGTGCATTAGAGAGGAACTCGTCAAAAAGCTTCACTGCAGATCTCAGCAATTTACAGTGGAAATACATACCAGCAGCAGCAGCGCTGTGGTCTGTGCCTTTTCCCCTCAGAGCAGTGGGTTTTGTCTTCTGCTGAGAATAAAGCAGCACTTCAGCAGGGCCAGACCTCGGGCTGCTCCAGAGGTAGGACAGCTCCTGCCTTTCACCTTGGAGCAGCACACACAGAAATGGGGTTTGGAGGAGCAGTGTGTTCATCTGGACAAGGCAGAGCAGAGCTGAGGATGTGCCACTGTGAGGAAACACAACCTGGGGGCTCTCCTGAACCCCCCGATGGAAGGGGGATGAGCAGCCCTCTCCAAGGGTCCCTGCAGAGCTACAGGTGCAATTGCACAACAGCTTCAGTTAAAGCAAAATGGAATTAAAGAAAACAATGTTTCTATCCGTGGTACCAATACTCACTCTCTGCTCAGAGCACACCAGCTGAAAGTGCTTATTTACATAATAATGAACATATAGCAGGGCTCCAAGGATACTTCACACCTCTGCCTCCAGAACAAGCCCATGCAAACCGAGTTCCTCCCCACTTGCCTGGTTATTAACCTCCATGCCAGGCAGGAACCCAATGTCTGGCACCCACCTCTTTGAGAGACATTTCTTAGTTAGATGAGATCAGATCAGGTGTTAAACCAAGACCTTAACCAGTTCCTGCAGAGTGTTAGAGCTTGAGCTGTCACAGGTCTGGCCCTTTTCCCTCATTGTCAATGCAAGGTAGGTGAGAATTAACCTCAAGAGGCAGAGACCTTCAACCTTCAGTTCTCCCATCTCATTATCTTTCACTCCTCACATTTCCAGTCTCCACTGAGCCCACGCTCCCTGGGCTCTCGGGCTGGGCAGCAGAAGGGAGCAGGATCTGGTGCACACAGACATCCAGGCTTGCCCAGGCTGGTCCCTCCCTTCTGCTCTCAGAGCCTTGGCCTCAAACCAGGCTGGGACCAGCACCAAGGAGCTGCAGAGCCAGGGCTGGCAGATGGTGAATGCGGGCTGCACATCTTGAAACATGACTTGGCCCAGCCAAGCCAGCTCCTAAACAAACCCTTATTAAGCTGCATTAGCCATCACACCTGAAATTTTCTGATTTAGGCTGGGGCTCAGGCGAGTCCTAAAACCCATCACTCTTGATAACAAACACCTTCCATGGGACTGATCTCGTGATTACAACTCTGATTACGTGCCAACAACAAAAAAGCTGCAGTTAAAACACAAATGGCAGTGGTTGCTAAGTGACAACATCCATCACAGCCCTGAGACAAACAGCTGTGGCTGCACAGCAATCCTGTCTTGTCCATGTAATTGAGGGTAAAAATGCTGTTTTCATTACTGTCTAGTAACCTTAACTTTGACCCACAGAGTATTTTGTGCTTTAGGTTCTGACAAAGAGCCCTATGAAAACAAGGCTAAATCTTCCACTGAAACAAGTTGAAGTGAATTTGATTCAAAATACCTTTAATATTGCATGCTCTTTCAACATATTTTCTTCCTAGTGAAGTAGTGCATAAGACAAACATGGCTTTCTCAGTTAAATGGCCCATTTCTGAAAACAGAGAGCAGTGACAATATTTTCAGTGAGGGTCATGTGAAACAACAGCAGCATCAACAAAACCCCCACTTGTCAGCTTCTAAAGGGAACCTGTGGGCTTTGTTCAACACTGAAGCTTTCTGCAATATTTGGAAAAGATGATAAGATTTCAGAGCTGTAAACAATATTTATCCTCATAAATGAAGTATCTAAACAGTAAATTTAAAATTACATTAAATGATTGTTGAATCATTCAGGAGCCTGAGATCCAGCAAGGCAAAAAGGGGTCACTTGTTCCAAGGAAAGCAGGGGTGGGAGCAAGGTGCTTAAGAACTGGGTGAAAACCCTTAGAGACACCCCAATTAGCACAACTGGCAGCTCAATGCATCTGAGGAAGATTATTTAGGAAAAAAAGGAGGAAAACCAGCTGTGCACAGCACTTTGCTCACCCCGCACGCCCCTACACGCTGCAGTAAAACCTGTTTGGGGCCGTGCTGGCAGCTGAGACAACGGGACAGATCTGTCACTGTCCTGGGAGCAGATCTGAAGTGAGCAGGGCAGGGCACACCGGGTGCCCAGCAGGGCAGAAATGCAGAGCAGGAGCGCCCAGCCCTTCCTGCACTGTGTCCCTGTCAGTGCTGAGCTCCTACCCCGGGCAGCAGCTCTCAGAGGCTGCTCTGCTAATTATGCCCTTCCCTAATAAATTCTCTTCTGCTCCATCCATGGAAGCCTCGATTCCTGGTGCCAGCAGTGACAGATCTGCCCACAGCTCCAAGAACACACGAGTTGCTGGCGCGGTCACAGCTCAGCCGTGTGGATGAAGCCAACTTGACTACTGCCCTTGGTCACTCTCTCCATGTCAGCACAGGAAACACTTCTATTCTGCACATTACACCAGAGTAAAATGTGATTTATTTTTCCCCTCTATATTTTATCCATAAACAGAGCAGTTTTCCTGGCTATTCTCATTGCCTCACCACAGTCAAAAAAATGAGCGTGCATCACCCTGGTGTTAAACCCCTGTGTCTGTTCTCCCAGTCCTGCAGCACGGGGGGGAACATTGCAGTGCAGACAAAGATCTGCCTCTCCAGCAGTATTAAATCAGCAGCTCCAAGGTGCAGAGAGTCTGGCTGGCTGCATGAAGGGCACGTTCTCCATGTGTGCTGGCGGGCACACAGCTCAACCTCCCTGCCACCACAGACATGGCATCAGGAGGGGCCAAAGAGAAGCCTCCTGTCACCCTGATTCCTGTTGAGAACTTCTGCCCTGTAGGGATCAGCCTTGCCTTCCTTCCTAGTTTGGGAGCATCTTCTCCGCCCTTTATTTATTTCAGCGAGATCAAAGATTCATCTCCATGGAAACGTCTGAGCTCAAAGAGTTTCTGCACTACAGCTTTGCATCCTGCACGTAGGGTTTGGCACTGGTTTTTTGAAACAGAAGCTTTGAGATGATCAGCAGTCAGGTCTCTCCAGAAATGGCTTGATGAGCAATAATCAATAACATGAGCTGTGTGGGTATGTGTGTCACTAAGACACAGAGCAGAGTGGAGCTGCCATTCCACTGTGGAGTCTGGGGCCCATGAAGAGCACATGAGGGACACTGACATGACTGCTCTAGGTGCTGGCACTTTGTCCCCATATCTGATATTTGGTAGGACTCCCAGGAGACCAGAGCCACATGGGCTGGAGCCCATCACTGCCCACCCTGTGCTGCAGCTCATGCCTCAGAGGAGGTGACTGCAAAGCTGCTTGGATTTACCCAAAGGAAGCAGCAAGTGGCCCAGCACCCAGCCCAGCAAAGACTTCAGGAATTCTGCATTCCAACTGCTGCCTCTGGGGCACTGGGTCTGTGTCATTCCAGTGATTTCCCTCCCAGTAGCTCTGAGCTCCAATTCCTCCAGCACAGTCACTCCTACAACTAGTTCCCAGGAGAGGGAAAATTTAAAAAAATTAAATAAAACAGACATGTTTAATGCTATTTTTGTTCCCTTTTCAGCTCACCACATGGCCACACAAACTGTTAAACTGTTGTTCTGGGGGGCAGGAGCAACCAGCCAGGAGGAAAACTATTCAGACATCCATGGCAGCTGCTGCTGACAGAAAGGGGCCGTGGAGCTGCAGCCTCGCAGGAAATCCTGAATTCTACTTAACTCTTACACGAAGAAAAGGAGGACAAAAATGAGTGAAACAGAACTCATTTACAAGACTCACATTTTCACAGGCACGACCTAGGAAGGGTGGGCAGGGAGTGGAGAGCACGTGGGGCTGCATTTGCACTGGAGCAGAGCCAATGGCATCCTCCTGGAGAGCATCAGCCAGTGCCTGGGGCAGGAGGAAGCCCCTTCTCCCAGCACTGCTGGGGGCACAGATTCTGCTCTTGAGGAAGCCAGACCACTCCTCACTGCTTGCAGCAGTGCACAGCCCCAAGTTGCACATATGCAAGCAGAATGTGATTTTTATAATCATATTAAAAAATTTCAGAATAGTAACTGTGCAGAGAGCAATCCAGCTGCCAGCATTTAGCCTTATCCTAGGGCACAGGCAGAATACGCCAGCCATGAATTAATACTGCATAAGCTGCACCATGCTGGGTTTCATGGCTTAATTATAAAAGAGAAAGCAATAATCAAGGGATCTGTAAGGCTAATAAGTGTTCTGAGAACACCAAATGTGACACAAGAGCTGCAGCCAGTGCGACAGGACATGAATGCATTTAAAAAGCACGTTAATCACACCCTGTGCATTAATTCACAGCTGGTTTCCAGTGACAGCACTTGGCCTTCAGCCGCCTTTGTAGCCACCAGGCACAAGTGGATCCTCACCCAGCCCAGAGCTGTGGTCAGCTCCCCAGTTAAAAATCACAGCCATGCATCAGCCCAACGAGACACAGAGATGAGCTCTGACTGAGGCTCTGTGCTTCCCCTCTGCCTGAGCTCGGTTCAGTGCCCACTCCTGTCCTGGCACCCGGAGGTTTTGGGGTCAGTGATGTGTCCCCCCACTGCCAGCACCAGTCACCTGGCTCAGGACAGCTCAAAGGGAAAACCAGGCAAATTCTCCAGTCACCTCTGCAGCAAAATACTTGAAAATGCTTCTGTTTCTCAGTGCCTCCAACTATCTGTGCTCTCCATCTCGTGTCTCACCTCACTGCGGTGTTTTAATTACGCAGACAGAGCGTTGCAGGGCTCTGCCTCTCAGGCACAGACCTCCCTCCTTCGTGGGGAGAGCCTGTTTCACATTGCTGACCATGTGCAACCTAGTGTCTCTATATCCCAGGGAAAACTGAAAAACATTAAACTGGGTGCCACCAAAGACCTCTCCACCTGCAGTGTCACACAGCAGTCCCCAAATTCCTGTAGATGGAGATGCCACTGCAGGACATGACCCAGCCCTGAACTGTCGACATCAGCCAGACACTCCCTGAGCTGAAATGCTGCAGGACTCAGTGCCAGACAGGGCTGCATACATAGAAACTTGAAATGCTCCCAAACATCCATTTCTGCCTGATAATTTATTGGAATTAAAAAGTTTCCTATCTGCAAACGTCTCATCCTCTAGCTCTCTACAAAGGGCAGCTCTTCCCAGTTCTCTGCCCAAAGATCTGTTATCAAAGATTTATTTCAAGAGAAATAGCTGCCCTTCCTCCCTTACTAATATTCCCAAATTTATCTATGTCCTACTTAACACCTCCTCTGAAAGCAGGAAGCAAAAAGCTATCTCTGCTGGACTCAATAAGTGGACTCTGCTGAATCCCAGGGAACACAAACCAGACACCAGGTTGAGTTTAAATCCTGGGATGGATTGCTCAGGCAGCAGCCTCCTCCTTCCTCAGTGTTCCTAAAGCCCAATCAGGAGCCAAGAGGAAGACAATAATGAACATAGATAAATAAATAATCATTCTGTATACTCCCCAGAACTTCTAAGCCAAGCCAAATTTGTACATTGAAGTTGCATTCTCCTGGCTGTAAAAATACATATCTGCCCCCTCTTCTGCCTCTGCAACCATCTGGGAACCTGAAATCATGCTTCCTCATGGGAATGAATCATGGAGCAGCCACACTGACTTCCTGCAGAGAGACACAAAATCAATGGTAAAAAGTGTAGAAGACCCTTAAATTTTCCTCAGATTGGCACAAGACAGACTTGGACCAGCTACATGTGTGGGCTGATGTCTCAAGAGTCTCCAGCTCCAGTCAAAACTCTCAGCTGTGAATAAACCCATAGTATTAGAAGCTGCCCAGATGCACATGAAGCCTGATCTAGCAACTTATTTGCAAATAAATGGCTCCCTTTCATCCACCCACAGATCTTCTGCCCAGTGTTTTCATCTTCACTCCAGAGCTGTTTTCTTTTTCTCTCTCTTATCTTCTCCTCCAGCATCAGCTGTGGCAGCAGATTGCACTCACTAATCAAAGAGGGGCTGGGCTCTCTCTGTTTGCTCCTTGAAGTCTGTGGCACTACAGTAACACCAGCCAAACATTTGTTTTCATTAAAGCCCCTCCCCGAGCTGCCAAGGGAGCCTGGACTGTGCCAGGACACAGCAGAGAGGGACAATTTTGCTGGTGTGGCTCCGCTGCCCCCACTCCATCACCTACCAGAAGGTGCCCGCTGCTCTCTGCTGCTCTTCTGCTGCCTCCTGCCGAGGGAAGGAGCTGTCCCTCACTGCCGGTCCCTCGGGTTTCTCAAGGAGGTCATGGAAATCCGGGAGTGCCACGCTCAGTGCTGCTCATCCACTCCCCCAGGAGGTTTGTCTGTCAGGATTTTTGGGGAAGGGTGACGGATGGGGCACCAGGCAGCATGGCAGGGCATGTCCTGGCACAAGGGGTGGCACTGCCCAATGCAGGGCAGCAGCTGGGCAAAGGAGAGGCTTTCCTCAGCACCAGCACAATGCACTGCATTTTCATGGCACCAGTGGAAGAGACAAGGAGCACTTCATGCCCCTTCCACACCCTCTGACGTGTGGCAGGGAGCCAATTCACTGATTTCAGTGAGGAAGCAAAATCCTCCTGTAGTCTTGTCAGATGAGGTCCCTCAGACTCTCCAGTTCAAGGTGAAATCCTATTTTAATAACTCCTCATCTCCTGCCTCAGACCCTCAACCAGAACCACACCACCAGGACTTGCAAAGGGAGTGAACCTGACCCCAGACAGGTCTGTGCCACATCCTCCCAGAACCTCCCAGGATGGGAACCCTCAATCTCCTGTGCAAACCAGTCAGTCCTGTGTCTCCTCCTCTCCATCACCATTAACGTGCAGGAGATCTCACCCTTTGATTTTGAGCCTGCTCCTCCTGGCAAATTTTGTACTTGACTCATTTCTGTAGAAGCAGCAATGTGAGATTAGATTCTTACCATTTTTTGTGGGCATTCCCTAATTCTTCTCCTTGTGCACAACACAGTCCTAAGGTGGGACAGATGTGGCTGCAGCTGCTGTAGGACCAACATCAAAGTAGCTGCTGGTGGTTCTACAGTGCTGCCCAAGTGCAGGTCAGGGTTTTGTAACCAAGCAGCAAAGACAAAACACGAGCTGAACCCACTCTGCTCTCTCTGGGCTGCTGCTGAGGTCCAAACTTTCAGAAAGTTTCCTTGTGTGCATTTATGCTTTGTGGTAGCAGCACAAACTGAAATTAGGAGCACCCTCCAGGAGGGATTTAGAAATCCACTCCAACAGCACAGCCTTCATTTCCTGAAATCAAGGTGGGGCCACAAAGTCATCTCTTCACCTCCTCAGAGGAGAGACCACCACATTTCACCCCATCCTTGCTCTGCTGAACACAGGAACGTGTGCTTGGCTGAAGCCCACTTGGGGAAAGGCATCTTATCTGGAATAGAAAACACTATCGCATGGGAAGATTTTCACTTTCCTCAGTAATTTGTTCCAGCAGCTAATCAACTTCATTCTTTAAAAAATTAATGCCTATTTTCTCATTTCAATTAGTCTGCCTTCAGCCTGCAGCTGTGGGTTTGGGCTGTCTCTTCTCTCTGGCTTACACAGCTCGTGGGTACCTGCCTTTTCTGCCCATGGAGCTATTTGTGCATCTATACAACTTTCTTTGGCTAAATAACTACAGTTGCTTAAATTCCAGTCTCAGGCAGCACTTTTGGGATTTTTTTCATTCTGCTTCTCCCTGAGGATGTGCTGCCCCATGAAGTTTCCTGCACTCACCTGCCCAAGGCATGCACCCCTGTATTTTACATTTTCCCGTGGGGAGGACACAGATCGTGGCTGCTCCAGGAAACAGCTTTGCACAAACAGCTGATTTCAGAGCAGAATGGTGACTGCTGCTACCCCTGCAGATAAAGGCCACTTGTGGTGAGCACCACGCCTGTGCTGTGACCAGCTCTAGTGGCAGCTGAGCGAATGCTGAGTGAGTGCAGCTGTCCCCGTGCCCTTCTGCTCCCTCCACAGCCCCAGATCCCCATCCCTCTGATTCACTGCTCCCTCCAGCTCCTGGTTGTCTTCTCGTCTGAATTTTAACCACCTGCTGCTCCCTTTTCCCTTCCTTTTCTACTGATGCTCTCTTAATAAAACCACTTGCCTTCTAAAAAGTCAGAGTGAGTGTGTGGCTGTTTCCTCATCACTCTGTCCCTGCCTCCCTGTCCCTCACTGCCAGCTCTGCTGGGCCAGGACTGCCCACCTCCCCCTGTACCTGCCCAGGAAAAATGCATCACTGTGAGAACATTTAATAACAACACCAGTCCTGCTTACCTGTGCTGGTCAGTCAGTGGGCTGGCAGCTAAAGCAGCTACTAATTTTTAAGTTTACAATAGGTTCAACAAAGAAATAATTGTGCATTTTGGGAACACACTGTATCAGTGCATCTGGTTTTGCAGTTCACAGCTTCCTTGTGTAGGAGCTGACTCTTTGAGGCTTGTTATGGTTCTAAACATGTTGATGGTGTACTCAGAGCAACTCATAAATACATAATTTAAGTAATTAATACAAATAAAGTCTCATTACAAGCAGCAACCAATTAAAACAGCACAGAGGGCATCTCCTGTGCTTTGGGTAGCAGCTGAAGTAGAAGAAACTGTTGCAAGGCCTCAGAATTCCCTCCTGCCCTTCCCACACGCTGAATCTCAGGAAGGTTTCCCACAAGGAAGATTCACGAGCAGCGTCTGCTGCCAGGAGAAGCTGCTGCTTCGCCTTGGCCTGATTATGAGAGCAGCAAATTAGGGCAATTTTTCACCAGTGATGCTGCCAGTGCCTTCAGAGCAATGCAGGTCCCAGGCACGCGGGCTGCAGCAGGGATGGTCTCATCCTGGTGCTTGCTAATCCTGCAGCATGGCATGCAGTCATCTGGCCACGACACATCCAGGACATTCTGCTGGCCCTTGCAAGGCCCGTGGTTGTGCTGGGTGTGCAGATGGCATTTGGGCTGCCAGCACTGCTACAGCCCCTGAGGCTGTAAAATATATTTTTTTCCCTAATTTCAGGTTATGTCACTTAGGGACACGCTTGGGTCCCAGCCAGGGTATTCCTTTTCCCTCCCATCCAGGGATGGAAGAAGTGAGGGATCAAAGCACTGAAGAGAATCAAAACATGAAAGGCAGAATAAATGAAGCCATGAAGAAATGGGAACAGAGATCCACTCCTTTAATGTAATTAACCTTTCCAAGAACAGATAATATTCCCGAATTAAAGGACATCGTGGGACACAGAAACGCATCCGGGTCATGTGGGAGCGATGCTGCGAGCATCAAGGAAAATGCAAACACGGCTGGCAGGGCGGGGATGGCACCAGCCACCGGCACAGCCGGTCCCCAGACAGCCGCTCCTCGCCCAGCTCCCATTAGAGCACAGATTAAAGGGCTTCCACCCCCCGGCACCGCCGCGCTGCTCAGCCCCGGGCTCGCTCGGGACCGCGCTTCCCCAGCCGGGGCTGCCTGCGCTCCCGCCCCGCTCGGGACCCGCCGCTCCCGGACCCCGTGTCCTTCCTGCACCCCGTGTCCTTCCTGCACCCCGTGTCCTGCTCCCCATCTCCATCTGCTCCGCGCACCCCGTGTCCTGTCCCTCCAACTCGTGTCCACTCCCGGACCCCGTGCCCCCCCTGCACCCCGTATCCGGTCCCTCCAACCCGTGTCCCCCCTGCACCCCGTGTCCCGTCCCTGTCTCCGTGTCCCGTCCCTGTCCCCGAGTCCCTCCTGCAGTCCGTATTCTGTCCGTCCTGTGTCCAGTCCTTGTCTCCGTGTCCCCCCCGTCCCCCTATCCTGTCCCTGTCGCCGTGTCCCCCTATCCTGTCCCTGTGTCCCCCTGTCCTGTCCCCGTCCCGGTGTCCCTGTCCCGGTGTCCCCCCCGTCCCCCTGTCCTGTCCCCGTCCCCCTGTCCCTGTCCCGGTGTCCCCCCCGTCCCCCTGTCCTGTCCCTGTCGCCGTGTCCCCCTATCCTGTCCCTGTGTCCCCCTGTCCTGTCCCCGTCCCGGTGTCCCTGTCCCGGTGTCCCCCCCGTCCCCCTGTCCTGTCCCCGTCCCCCTGTCCCCGTCCCCCTGTCCCCCTGTCCCTGTCCCGTGGCGGGCCCGGCGCTCCCGCGGGCGCCCCCCGGCGGTTGCCCCGCGCTCGGCAGGAGGCGGCTCTGCGCGGCCGCTCGGCGAATCCCGCGGGCTCCCGGCGGCGGGGCCGAGCCCCCCTTTGCTCCCCCTTTTCTTCTTCTTCCTCCTCCTCCTCCTGCTGCTGCTGCTCCTCCTGCCGCCGCCGCCGCCGCCACTGCCGGGCTCCGCTCCGCCTCGCCAGCCCCGAGCCGGGTGCCCCGGCCCTGCCGCTCCTCCCGGCCTCCGCAGTCCCGGCCCGGCGGGCGGTGAGTCCTGTCCTGTCCCCCCGGGCAGATCGGGGGTGTCGCGGGGCCGCCTCATCGGGGAAGAGCACGGTCAGGGGGGAAGGGGGGTCCGACCGGCCCCGGCGTGCTGCGGGACCCCCCAGGTGGGCGATGGGCATCGCCCCCGGGGTGACGGGCAGCGCTCCGCGGGTGAGGGCGGCCACGCTCGGAGCATCCCCCGGTATGACGGGCACCGCTCCGCGGGCGATGGTGGCCGTGCTCGGGGCATCCTCCCCCGGTGGCGGCGGGTCACGCTTTAGGGTGTCCCCCTCCGGGGGCTGGTGACCGCGCTCGGGGCATCTCCCGCCGGGCATTAGGGACCGCGCTGCGGGCATCATCCCCGCGGGCTGCAGGGGTCCTGCCCGCGCACTCTTGTGCACCCTCCGGGGGTTTGCGGTGCCGAGGGCGAGCTCGGTGTTCGTGCTTGGTGCATGGTCCCAGAGTGCTCGGGGAGTTGTTCCCTCCCTGCACACCCACCCGTGTGATTCCCGCACTGGGGACCAGCATCAACAGCGCCTTTTCCACATCAGCGGGGCCGGGGGGTGTTCAGGTGTCCCAGGAGCAGCACCCGCTTCTGCAGCCCTTCCAGAACATGCCTCGCCCGCAGAACTCTCCGGCTGGCAGCGCTGGCTGCTGGTCAGGTACAGCCGGCCCCTATGAAACCGTGGCTTTGGGTTCTGTCGTTGTCCCCCCCAGCCCCCAGCTGCAGTAACACCCTAGAGCCCCTTCCTTCCCCCTGGCTGTGAAATGCACACAAACATCCCCGACCTGGCGGCACCACTTAGCAAGGATGTGTTGGGAGGAGGAGGCACCGCATCCCCGTGCCTTTTTACCTTTTCACCGCGGGATGAGGCACTTTCACACCGCCCGTGCTCCAGGGAATACCCGCCCTTAGCCGTACCTGTTTGGGAGTTCATCCGTATGGAAAACGCAGCCGCTTTCCTGGCTAACACCGGGGTTGTCTCGCAGAGACCATTTAGTCTGTCTAGACAAGTATGATGAAGAGCAAAGTGCCTGGAGCTGAGTGATTAGAGCTCGGCTATCTCTGCAGTGCTACGTTTGTTGTACAGCTCTGATAGATGCTGCTCCCTGCTTTTGGATCTCTGGTGAGGAAGTGCACAGCATGCAGACATGATTGTGGAGGATTATTTCATGTCAGAGCCAGGGAAGGAGAACACAGCCTGCCCTTCATCATATGTGTGCATGGGAGAAGCATCACAGGCACTTGAACCAGATTAAAATGAACAGAGAAAACTCTGAAAATGGTGAATAAATGGGTGATGAGGGGGAGGAGGGGGAAAGGCACATACTGCCAGCTTATTTTCTGGAGGGTAGCACAGAGAAGTTCATGAATGTTTGTGTGGCACTTAGAAAGCCTCAAATGGCAGGCACTGAAAAATAGGGTAGTGCTTTGTACGAGCACAGAATAAATAAAATCTGTAGAAGAGAAGGCTGAAACGAGGGATAATGTATGTCCTCAGGACGTATTAAAATGAAGCACAGTGCATTGAGAGAGCAGACTTTAACATAAAAGAAAATGAAAGGCAAAGTGGACGTGTATGTGTTCTTAAGTACTTAAGAACACTTAAATAAGAATATCTAAATAAGGACAGAAGGAAGCCTCTGCCTCCATCTTAGGTATTTAATGACCTTTACAAATCTTGTCTTTCACCTTGCAAACCTTTTTTGCACATTGTTGAGTTGTCCATCTAACTTGTCCAGCAGTCCAAGTTAATTAATGAGGCAGATTCCTGGGAGGACAAACTTCCAAGATTGAGTCTTGCAGGAGTAACACATCAATCACAGCTCCAATAGGACAGGCAGTTTCTCCTCCTGGTAAATGCACGTGTGAATCCCTGAAGGTTTCCACAGCACCAGGAATGACTCTTCTTAAAACCATCTGTTTCTGAGCCACAGACATGTTCTAGAGACATTGCACACAAATATTATTGGGATCTGGCACTATGTGAGGCCAGAAGGCTTTATCTGAGTTTCTGGGCTGGAACACACACAGATCTGACTCCCTGCTCTGTGGCCACTTAATGCCAGCTGGACAGAGGATGCCAGAGCTCCATGGGGGTGCAAGTAGAGGGCTGAGCAGGTCCAGAGTGGATTTTCTCTGTGAGCAGAGGGGATTGATTCTGAAAACTGCTGAGTATCTCAAAACCAGGTCTGAGCCTGGCCAAAGAGATTTGTTGACCCCAGGAGCTGAGCCTCCTCAGCAGCCAAAGCTGGGTCTGTGTGAGGGGCTGTGTTGAGCTCTTGAGGAAGGAGCTGGACCAGTGAGAATTTTATTTGGAGCAGAGCTTCTCAGTCAAGAAAAATCTCTTTCTGTACATGTAAACAAATAAATTGAGAAAATTGCTTTCAGGCTGTCATTGGTGCAATAGTGGGAAGCACTGAAAAGGAGAGGCTGATCCTGGAGCAGCAATAGCAGACACCAAGTGCAAATCTCAGGAAAAGAGCTATTAAGTAACTGGAGCATGTGTTGATAATTAGTTGTTGCTCGTTATGTTTGCTCTGGGCTTTTCATTTCTGTTGACTGGCGATGAATTTTCTGCACTATCACTGCTTGTTTACAGTACAGCACCTAACAAAGGTGATTAATCAGTGTTAAGAGACCCTGCTAATGTCCCTCTGACATAAAAGAGCCAGGTTAAGTCAGTTTGCCTCCAAATACTTCACAAGACCTGAGAGGGGAAGGGAACAGAGGGAGTCTTCTTCTGTGCATCTGCAGTACCTTTGGGAGAGTCAGAACTAGAAATTACTTACAAGTTGGCTTGTAAAATAAATAACTTTAGAACGACCACCTTAAAACAAACAAACAAACATCTCCACAATGTTGGGGTCAAATTCTATACAATACCAAATAACTTCATAATGCAGAGTGCCCTTTCTGTGCCTGTACATGGAATTTCTTCACACAAGACCATCCCTGGCTTGTCAGAATATCCCAAATGAACTCACACTGTATGATATTGCCTCAGCCTTTGAGAATCACCCTGTTACTGTCAGCCCCAGGCACATCTATCCAGGAAAGCAATGTCAATATATTAGAGAATAAATGACACATCTATGAATTACAAACAGAATAATTCATAGGTAATTTTCAATTACAGAGAATAATTTATATGTGCCTGATTTGCAAAGAGAATTATTTATGAGTAACCTGAATTGCACATGAACACATTAACAGGTTACTGTGGGAAAGGGAGTGTACATACTGCTCAGGTGTCAGGTGCTGAGCCTGGATTTTGGGGTGTTTCTTGTGAAAACACTCACCATGAAAATAAAATCTGTCAGATTCCATAGTAAACAGATTTGTGTGATGTGCCCAATCTGGTTTGAAACCTCGGAATGGTGCTGAAAGCCTCAGGGAGTGTGTTGGAGCTCCTGCCTTGTGGAGCACCACGAGCAGAAAGGCCACAACTGAGGTCATACAACATAATCCTTGGGAAAGGCTGTTGGCTGGGAAAGACAAGGAGGCAAGTGCCCAAACCTTGGGTTCTTTGTGTCTCCTCTGCACTGTGTGGAGGTGATGATGGATGATAAGAAATATGCAAATAACAGAGAAAAAGAGGAGGATCTCCATGGACTGGATGAGATTCCCAGCACAGGTTCCTTCCCTGCCCCTGGATCCTGCACATGTTCCATCCTGCACACAGGGACATTGCTCCTTACTTGTTCAATGAGATGGAAGAGACCTCCAAGATCATCAGGTCCAACCTTCATGGATCTCATGTGGTCCAACACAGTTGCTCTTGGTTTAGGAAAAATTACAATGTTAGCAAATGGCTGTGAGATGGAACAACAAAATATGTGTTGGGAACAGGATGTTTTCCTAATGGTAAAGTAAAAAATGGCACAGGAGTGGATGTGGGGAGTGTCTCCACTTGCAGCAGATCTCTAGATTATTATTTTGCTTAAAGCATTTTCTTAAGTGCAACTACAAATTACTGGCCTTTTAAACAAAAGGAGTTTACTTTCTCCTCCCCAGGACTTGCTGGTCAGGTCCCACAGCTTGTCATTTAACAAGGGGCTAAATCAGCTTCTTTAGAGGCAGAACATCTTCTGAAATACCTGAAGGGCAGAAGGATGCATTGGAGCTTCCACTTCTTCATACCCAACTTGTCATAAAAACTGAGTTGGGAAAGAAACCATCCAAGCCAAAGTGCCATTCCCCCCTGAGGGACTGCCTCGGGGAGTTACACCAGGTACCCTCAGCATGAAAGCTAAAAATTATAAAGCCCTGTTGCTCTGTTCCAGTTAATGAAACACCATATCCAGATATTAGACCAAGACAAATAACATCTACTATGGCTAATGTGGTAAAGGAGCTTCTTTTTCAACCACTAAAGTTGGTCCATAAAATTTTTCTGAAGCATTAGTTTTCTCCAGTGAAGTATTTTAGCAAAGCTTACTAAAGAGAAGTAGTTGTCTTGGATTTGGGGAGTGTAATGGGTTGCTGCTGTTTTGTTGGAAGCAAAGCCAGACTCTCTAGGAGGAGGCACACGTCATTCCAGACTGAATTCCTGCAAATGTATCCCTGTGCCCGAGCTTTTGAACCACTAAAGCGTCGTCATGGGCACCCTTGGGCACGAGGGACATCACAAAACACCCATGGACACAGCTGGGAATGTCTGGAGCTGGGTGAATGTCCCCTTTTAGGAAGTCTGAGGAAACAATGTATATCCCATAGCTTTGGGCTCACACTACACTCCACGAGAGACCCTGGGGGGAACACTTACTACAAGACTGTGCACTCATTGTATTTGCTGTCACATACATCCACTCTTTGCTGCTTCCCATTTAGCTGAGAAAAATCCATTCATTTTCTAACCAGCTCCCCCTCCCCAGACCAGCACTCCAGTTGTTGCCCAAAACATTAATGAAAGCAGCTCATGCTTCCAGAAACTTTGAAATTTAAATCCTTTAACATGACTAGTCTCAACCTGGACCAAGTGCAAAGTCTCCTTCTTGACTTGCACTGGGCAGGCAGCAGCATCACTTCCTCAGGGAGATGAATATTGCCAAGAGTTCCCCAGTGAAAGTTCTGCAATCCCCAGGAAAAGGATGCTTGTATTTAAAGGTTGTGCAGAACAAGTGAAATCTTGTCCATTAGGAAAATGCCAGTCTTCACCCTAATCCAAAGCAAAACTCCTGATGACCTGCTGGGGTCAGACTCTCACTTTGTGCTCCCAAATCTGGAAGCAAGTCAGAAGTGTAGAGATTTGGGTCACCAAGTGCAGGGAAACCTCACACAAACTCTTGCTGCTCCCTGTAAAAACCTGCTGGGGCAATTTGGACAATTTTAGGCAGTAAGAAGAGCTAAGCAAATATCACACTTTTTTTTCCCCTAAACTTTCACTGGATTAGAGCCCTTGTTGTACTTGAGATCCCCCCATGCCACCTGCTGTCAGCCTTTAATGTGAGTGAAATACAAAGCTAGCAAAAATGAAAGAAAGCTGCTTTTCCACTCCCTCTCCAGCTACACACCCTTAGAGACAAAAAAGATCACACTAAATGAGCCCTTTTAAGGACTACCAATACATACACAGCTCTTCCCAAGGGTTAGATGAGAAGGAATGCAGTGTTAATTTTAATGGGCTGCCACTTTCCTCTTACAGTGCAAACCACCTCTGCATAACTGAGGAGAGGCTTTGGCTCATGTTGGTACTACTTTTTTTAAAATATTGAATTTTCTTAATTATATTGCTGTCCTCAGGGGCCACTGAATGCCACTTACCTGGCAGAACTAGGCTGCAGACCTACTTAAATTATAGACTTAACCAGTTCCTCCTTAAAATATTTAATCTCTTTTTTTCTTTTTTGTTCTGTGATTGAATGCTGTTCTAGAGCAGTGATGGTCAGCAGCTGATGCATTTGGTGTCCACACAGAAAGCTTTTCTGGCTCCTTTTAAGTTACTATGAACTTGCCTAGAAGAAAGTAACACTTATTCCTAGAAACCCTGGGCTTTTGTGCATATATCCCCTGATTTCTCATTTTTCTGTGAACAGGTGGAGCACTTACCTGTGGTAGGCAAAAAGCCCAAAGCACTGCTCCAAAATGCTCCAGTTCTGCTTGGCACGGTCTCCTTACAAAAAGGAAAAATCCAGACATGGATTTTTCATGTCATGGGGGTTGTGCTTTGTTTCCTCTTCTGATTCCCACTCCCCAAGGTGTTCACTGGCACCTCCCCAAGTGCATAAACTGCAGAGGGGAATAGGTGCTTGGAATAGGAATAGTGCAGCTTTGGGGAATGCTGGCCTTAGAAAGGACCCTGGAGAGGATATTTCCAGGATACTCCAAATTAGTTTCTTTGTGCTGCAGGCTTTCTTTTGTTCTTTATTTACCACTTGACATCATCCCCAGTGTTGCTGATGCTAACACGGTGTGACATGAAGCTGTTCATGAGGGGACATGATGGCAAAGGGCCCGAGCGTGTCCTGCTAGAGAGGCACCACCAGCCTGGCACAGCAAGTCCCTCCTTGGCTGGGCAAACCTCCCCAAATCCTGCAGCCTGACAACAGCACTGGGAGCCAGCAGCTGCCCTGGGATAATAGCTAGGATTAAAAGGTGTTAAGAGGAAATTGTCACCAGAGAAGAGCTGCTTTCACTGGTGTCAGATAAAGCAGAAGTTTAGGCTTCTCATTGACAGATAAAGACCAATATCAACCTCTTTGTTCCTGACATGGATCTGTTCCAAGGAGTGTGGTTTGTCCCAAGCAAATAGGAGCACCATCTTTCCACATCCTACAAGGTCCAGTTCAACCAGTTGCGCGACACTCAAAGGTATTTCCCATCTTATTGGGATTTCAGGATAGAGCACCAAAAACCCCCAAACCAATCAAGCCATCTGGTTTACTCTGGATGCCCGGCAGCATTTTGTGGTTGTGCATTCTTCAGCACCATCTCCTGGCACAGGGTCCCTGAGCCAGTGACACCCACAGGGACATGGAGAACCTGTAACAGCCTCTCCCACACGAAGTGTAGGGCCTGGAGCGCAGCGTGCAGCATTTACAGAATCCCACCACACCCTGCAGCTGGGATATTTGCACTCACTGCTGTGAGGGCTGAGCGTGAGGAGCTTTCCTGTCCCTGGTGAGGCCGGGCACTGATGGCCATGTCCCCCAAGTGTGAGGAGGTTTCCCATCCCTGGTGAGGCCAGGTGCTGATAGTTGTGTCCTCAAGTGTGAGGAGGTTTCTGGTCCCTGTCAAGGCTGGGCACTGATGGCCATGTCTCCCAAGTGTGAGGACGTTTCCTGTCCCTGGCGAGGCCAGGCACTGATGGCCGTGTGTCCCAAGCATGAGGAGGTTTCCCATCCCTGGCAAGGCTGGGCACTGATGGCCATGTCCCTCAAGCATGAGGAGGTTTCTGGTCCCTGTCAAGGCCGGGCACTGATGGCCGTGTCCCCCCAAGCATGAGGAGCTTTCCTGTCCCTGGTGAAGTTGGGCGCTGATGGCCGTGTCACCCAAGCATGAGGAGATTTCTGGTCCCTGTCAAGGCCAAGCGCTGATGGCTGTATCCCCCAGGCATGAGGAGGTTTCCCATCCCTGGCGAGGCCGGGCGCTGATGGCCGTGTCCCCCCAAGCATGAGGAGGTTTCCCATCCCTGGCAAGGCCAGGCGCTGATGGCCGTGTCCCCCTCAGGCCGCGCCGCCGCCGCGCCCCGCCATGCTGCAGTGCAAACACGCGCAGGAGTTCAGCTTCGGGCCCCGTGCTCTGAAGGACGCGCTCATCTCCACCGACCCCGCGCTGCAGGAGCTCTACGCCAAGGCCTTCTCCAGGGCGGAGAAGCTGTTCCTGTCCGAGGCCTACAACCCCCAGCGCACGCTGTTCTGCACGCTGCTCATCCGCACGGCCTTCGACTGGCTGCTCAGCCACCCCGATGCCCCCGAGGACTTCGAGACCTTCTACCACGCCATGCTGAGGAGGAAGCAGAACTTCTGTCGGAAGCACATTTACCTGCAGCCTATAGGTAATGGGGGGATCTTCACTGGGCTGCCTGGAGAGACACAGGAGGGCGGTGGGTGGTGTTGAGTGCTGCTAACACCTTCCTCTAAGGACTCACCTGCAAATGCAATGGCCAGAGCAAAGACAAGTGTAACAGGCAAGGCTCTGACATGCCCCCAGTCCAGAGTCACAAGCCGTGGTGGTAGACCTGCCATATAAATGGTATGCGTGCCCCTGGGTGAGGCTTCATATGCATTTATGCATATATGTATATCAAAGTATGAAACAATGCTGGAAAAACCAGCATTTCTGGAGGTCTATCTCTGATGGTTCATTAAACACAGCCACCCGTTCCCACGTTAATCATTCTGCACAACTTAAACAGGAGACAACCTTCCAGCACATCTGCTCTGCTAATGAGAGCGTGCTAATGCCTTGAGCAACCTCTCAGAAAGAGCTCCCTCTCCTCCTCTATATCCATAACCATCCAGAAGTGCTCACCACATCCCAGAGTAAGCAATCACCTCCAGAATGAACCAGCCTGCCCAGCTGCTGTGGCCAGTGCCACAAAACCCCATCAGACCCTAATGTTCACCCTGGCTGTGAGGCACTGACAGAGAGCTTCTCTCCTCAGATTTAATCGAAGGCCCCGCTGGGCTCTCGCTGCTGGATTCCCTCCAGAGCTGTGTGGAGTCTTTCTTCCTGGGCCTGCGTGTGAAGTGCCTTCCCTCCATCCCAGTCTCTTCCATCCACTGCTGCTTCCGCCACAGCCGGGACTCGGACAGGGTGCAGCTCCACGCAGGTGAGGAAGGGCCTGGCAGCAGGAGCCCACCAGGACACCAGCCTGGCACACGGGCACGAGCTCTGCCTTAGGAAATGCCTGACACAGCCCTTCATTGCCTGAGCTGGGAGGGGATGAGGAAGGGAGTGAAAAGGCAGAAATCCTGTTCCCATGGAAAGCCCAGAGCTTTGAGGCTGGAAACAGGAATAAAAAACAAAGTGACTTTCATCATATTTTCCTCTGCTGTTTGTATTTTTCAGTGCCATTATGTTTAGGTCCAGCTCTGGATCAGATCAGCTCTGTGGGAGGCTCTGTTGATTTGGTGCAGTCTGAGTTCTCCCATACCCTGTCCAGAGCCAAAGTAAATTATTGGCCTGGGTGGTGCAGTGGGGGAACTCTCAGGCCTTTCATGATAGGAAATTTGGGTTCAAGTGTCACACAGTTCCCCAGGGGACTGGGTTTGCCAGCTGCCAAACTTGCACTGCACAAACATCCACCTGGAATGAGATGTTTGCAGGTACCATGGGCAGCACATGCTCAGCACAGACCCAGCACTGCAGCCCAGGGGCTGCTCCAGCTCAGTCCTGAACTGCCTGTAGGGAAATTCTGCTCCCAGGTGCTCATTTCCCTGGGTTAGTACTGAATTCATCAGCATCTCTGCTTTGACTCTGTGCCCAGCACCACTTCCAAAGTCAAGTCTTTGATTGAGAGATGGGCTCCACAGCCATGGTTCTCCACCTGAGATGATGAATCCAGCAGCACTGCCTGCCTGTGGGCTTGGATTACATCCTCCTCCTCCATCAGCAGCAGAAATTCTGGCTCTGTGCCTTACAGGGATTCTTCATTTAAATGAACATCTCTCTTGTATTTGTCCAGATGGGATCCTGAATTTCCTGAAGAATAACAAGCCCATGGATGCCCTGTGTGTCCTTGGACTTACCCTGCTGGACCTTTACCCATGTGAAACCTGGAGCTTCACGTTCAGCAAATTCCTGCCAGGACAAGGTGGGTTGGGGTTCCATGGTGATCTAGCACAGTGTGTGAATAAAGCAGTACTGCACCAAAAAGCCCTTCCCTGTGAGACTGGAATAGCCAAATCTTATCCTTAACATGCTATTCCCTGGTAAGAGCAACTTTCCCCCAGTGTGAAATTAGGAGGATCAGGGCTCCTGATCCAGGCAGAGGTAACTGAGGTGATACCAACCTTTTGGGGAGTGGGTTTCATCACACCCTGTGTGCCCAGCTGGACTTCCTCCCACAGCTGTATTTTCATGCTGCCTAAGGTGGGAGACAGTTGTAAAAGAGCAGATGCCTGACTTTACTCCCTTCTCTTCACAGAAGTGGGAGTCTGCAGCTTTGCCAGGTTTTCTGGGGATTTCCCCCAGGCTGGATGTAGCAGCTTGAACCCACCCACGCAGAAGGAAGAGCCCTGTGAAGTCAGCAAGGAGGGCAGGGACCGGACCTTGCAGTTCAGTGCCCAGGAGATGGTCCAGTGCTGCAAGGTAGGACCAGCAACCTCCTGCACCCCGTGTTTCTTCCTGGGTAGGGTTAAATATTTCAGACCAGGGTACAAAACAGGCCTCAGCCCAGGGAAGCAGCCATGAGACTGCTCCCAGAAGTACAGGCAGTCACGGCTAAGCCCACACTGAATTCAGACATAAAGAGCTTCCATTTTAGTGCACTGCATGGACAACTCCTACTCCCCTCACCACTGGAGGGGATGACAACATCAGTTATGGGGAGGCTACAGGACTTGTCTCAGAATCACAGAATGGTTTGGGTTGGCAGAGACCTTAAAGACCATCTTGTCCCAAACCCCTACCACGGGCAGGGACACCTTCCACTAAACCAGGCTGTGTCATGGAGCAGGATTGAAACAGCCCTGCCCAGCTCCCAGGCTCGTGCTTGGGTAATCCTGAGTATTTTTCTTGTCAGGCACAGCAGGGCAGTAGAGTATTTGGAGGATAATCAGAATATCTAGTGTGTAACTAATGGATGGCTGCAAAGGGTGACTCTGTCCTCCTCAGACACTGGCATCAGTAAGGGCAGGGGTCCCTATGGCACCCCTGTTACATGGATGGAGGAGAAGAATACTTCAGCCAAGTCATCTATATAAATGCAATGCCCTTAAACCCCCCTCACCTCCAAGACATCTTCTTCATGAGTGCTGTCCTCCCTCATCCCAACATCTGCCATATTCCAGCTCTGCTTCCAGTGTTCCTCCCAAAGCTGGCCCACACAGAGCAGTCACCAGCACCTTTGAAGCCACTTCCCTTTGCTCCCCTGGTATTTGCTCAGGATTTTCTAGTTTGAGGCCTCTTCCTGTAATAATTTCAAATGATATTAAGTGGCAGTGGGAAGAGGAGAGGAGTCCTCCATCCTCAGCCTTTCCACAGTTGCCAATTCCCAAGGCAGTCATGCTTGGCCAGCTGACTCCAGCTCAGTTTTCTGCTTTGTCACAAATGTTAATGGAGTTCTGTTCTGGAAGGACTCAGATCTGTTATTGCCAACAGGCTTCTTGCACATTTCTCACACAGGCTGTGTTGCTCTTTTCAGGCCCCAGTGGGACTGGTTTTCCTCTTTAAAACCCCTAAAACAACGAAAACCACCACGCTGCCCTTGGGGAAGAGCAGCAGCACTGCCCCACAGCTCCAAACACTCTGCCTACAAGGCTCCCCACATCTGCCTCACCCACACCCACCTTTTTTCTCCACAACACAAACATGGAGCTGGGAAGAGGCAGCCAGGTTCTCCTATCACCTTGGACAAGCCTAGGCTGGAGGAGTGCCATTACTGGGCAAGATCTTGGTCAGACTGCCTGGGAGCAGGGAAGGTGGAACAGCAGAGGAGGAAGAGGAGGGGGCAGCAGAAACAGAAACGACCATGCACTGCTGTAATCTTTGCTTCCCTGAAAGGTGACCTGCCACGAGATCTGCCACCTGATGGGGCTGGGGACGTGCCGCTGGCTGCAGTGCATCATGCAGGGCGCCCTGAGCCTGGACGAGGCGCTGCTGCGGCCCCTGGAGCCGTGCCCCATCTGCCTGCGCAAGCTGCAGCACGTCGTGGGCTTCAAACTCATCGAGCGCTACAGGGTGAGCCCCACCCCCAGAGCCTCCTGGAGCAGGGACAGGGACAGGCTGGCTCAGCCCAAACCCCAGCACTGAAGGTGCTGCAGGAGCATGGGGAGGGCAGGAGATCTCAGGAGCTCTCAGTGCGAGGTGCTGAGGCAGCAGCTCACTCCTGAACATGGGGGTGTTCTACACAGGCTCTGACCAACAGAGCACTTTGCACAGCTCCAGGGATTTTGGCTCTTCCCAAGGGACACTGCCACAGTCCAACCACACCTTCCTACTCCCAAAAACGAGGTGGGAAGGGCAGGCAGATTGCAAACAGGAGCAGCAGAGTGCAGGGATTCCCAGCTACGCCCTTTCCTGTGCCACCCTGGATTTTTGCCTCTCTGGGGCTGCTGGGAACAGGGAGGAAACATTATGTGTGTACTTTGCTGCAATTCCTCTGTTTAAATTTATGAGAAAGGATCCCAAATTATTACCCCCAGTATGTGGAGGGTCCCAGACTCATCTTTTGTCTCTTCTCTCTCACCCATATCACAGTTAACACCACATTTAGACAGATCAGGAACAGTGCTAACACACCCTTAGCTCTTGAAAGGGTTTTCTACCTCTGCTGTCTAAAGAGCAGGATTCAGTAGCCAAATGGTTGGTGGAATAGAAATAATGTCCCCATTCTCACTCAGCACCCATCTTCTCCCTGATTGTGATTCCTGTCTGACACACATCATGTTCAGAGGCAGGATTTTCCATGTCTGCCTATTTTAAAGTCTGTGGGTTGTATTTGTAAGAAGATACGAGCAGAATGAGAAAGGAGATTCCTCTGGTTTCATTCAGCATGGAATCAGATACACAGAAGCATGGCAAAGACTGTGGGGAAACACACTTTTTTGTGGCTTTCTTAATTATCTGTGCCAGACCCTTCTCTGACTTTGTGGCTGTTTGGTCCCACTCCTGTCTGAGAAGTGTCTAAATTGCCCAGACCACCAGAAGTTTCTGCTTAAATAAAGCAGAATTTATCTGCTTTATTTAAACACCCAGCCTGTCAGCATCCAGCCAGTGTTTTCTTGAAGAGAATGGCCACCTGCATTAATCTTTTCTAGAAATATTTTTGCCTTTTCACCTGCAGCAAACACTGTAATTGGCTCAGCATCCTCTGGTGACAGGGAACACAAACCTTAAGGAATGATGCACTTGCCAAATGTCACATCTGCTTCCCTGAGAAGGCAAAGCTCAACTAGATACAGTATAAGCTGGTGTAAGAGAGCTGTGATAATCTCTGCTAGAGGCTTTGCTATAATGTTGAGAGGAGACATAAATGCCAGAGATGAATTAAATAGTTAAGGAAGAGGACAGGAGAGGGCAGAAAGCATTTTGAGACAATAACAGAGAGCAAAGTTAACTTGCCAAGCATGTTAAGTGTAAGTCTGAAATCACATTTCCTCTTGGAAACAATCAGAGATCCCCACCTGCCACAAAACAGCTTCAGACACTCCTAATCACCACGGGAAATGCCAGAACCAAGCTGTGCCCCAGCAGCAGCAAGTAACACTGCTCAGATCTGCAACTGAGACACAGTTTGGGGCAGAGGAGCACACGGGGCAGGAAACCAGTCCTTATGCAGCAGAAAGAGCCCCTCAACTTATTTATCTGAGTTGTACTCAGAACCACGCTCCTTTTCTTATTCCAGCTGCTTATTCCAGCATGAGTCATGAAAACTGAAAGTGAGTTAATTGTCCTGGTGTTTCCCCACCCCAATCAACATTTCCACATTTCCACCTGTTGCTTGTGCAGCATCCCAGGCTGTGCTCACATGGTGGTTGGATGAGTTTGCAGGGGCCACACACACACAGACAGCAGGTCCTAGTGACATCCTCGGGGTGGACATCCACTTCAGCTGCTCTTGCCTGCAGGTAAACAAAACCCACACAGAGCTCATCCCTTCCTGGTCAAACAGGAGAACATAAGAGGCTGCAGCCCTTCAAACCCACCCAATGTTCAAATGAAAAAGCCACCCAAAGGATGAGAGACATTGAAGAGATTCTGGGAATTCAGGCAGTGATCCTGAGTCGATTATCCCCTTTTTTTTTTTGCCTTGAATAACCCAAATGTGCTGCTGGGAAATCCACATCTCCACAGCCTTTTTTTTTATTCCTGGGAATTGGGCTAAGTAGCAATTGGGATTCCTTCCCAGATTCACTGTTCTTGGGAATTTAGAGCCATTACAGAATCATGAGCTGCTTGCAGCTTTCCAGTAGCTTTGCTGTCCCTTTCACTAGCCCAGCTCCCATTGCAGCTCCTGGCACTGCCTTTGTTGGCTAAACCCAGAGGGAGGGAAGGGCCACTGGAGGTGGGACCAGGCAGGAGAAAAGTTGTCCCTTTACAATTTTTCTTGCCCCAGAGGGAGGGGGCAGGGTGGATTAGCTAAGCTGAAAGAGTCCATTTTATTCCTGTACAGAATTCTTCCCCGAGGCTCCATGCTCAGACTGAAATGAGAAGCAGGGCTGATTTCTCCCACCCACTCAATTTGAGCTCTTTATCCTTTCTGTCATTCTGAAGAGACAGCAATAGAGGAGGAAAGGAGGAGGGAGCAGTGGGGGGCTGTGAGAGAAGGGAGCTCCACGGGGCTGGGAATCTCCTGCCTGCTCCTCAAACACTGCAGCTCCCCCTGAGCTGAGCAGGGACAGATCCAGCTCCATGCCTGGCACAATGTGGGGACAGCCCAGGCTAATCCTGTCACTGCTGAGCAACTGGGGGCTTTGCAAATGGATCACTGGGAGCTACAGAAAGTAAAGGGGAAGAAATAGGCTACAGGAATGTGAAAAACTGAAAAACATACACGAAAACCCCTCAACACTGGAAAGGCAGACAAGGTCACCTTTTACCCAGGGATGACTGGAGTATTGTGGTTCATTCCCTAAAGTATAAGGAACAAATGTGCCAGGAGCAACCTGTTATATGCCTCATTGTGGCATTTAATATTCAAAAAGGAAATTGGCTCAGACATTTTCCTTTCATGAATTCTTTCCTAGATCCAGCCTTCTCACTTGTTCATTTCAGCTCAGGAGGGGAAGAGCTATTCTTGGGAATAAAACACACATTACCACAGCCATTAACAACATGATGAAACACAATTCTTCACCACTATCTGAGGAGTTTTATAATGACACAGTTTCCTCTGGAGAGGCGTTGGTTTGCCTCTCCCAGAGATCACATTCACACAGCAGGGAGTGATCTGGTGCAGCTTTCTCCTACCACCTTCAATAACAGGGCAGATAAAGTCCACATCTGACTGGAGGCAGCTCTGCCACAGTCCAAGAAAATGGGACAAGAGAAAGCTCCTGCTTTGTAGGGTGACCAGGAATTTTCTGATCCCATTGTCTGGCAGGGAGGACTGTGGCAGCTGCAGCTGAGCCACCCAAGATAAACAGGTTTACCTGGCAAACAGGTGGGAAGGTGTAACTGGCATCTCTCACCCTCCACAACAAAACCTTTCTCCTCTCACCACAGAAGCTCTACGCTTGGACACAGACCGTGCTGTCCGCGTGGCCAAGGCAGGAGCCAGCAGAGCTGTCTGCCTCAGAGGACATCCTCCCGTTCAGCTCCGACTCCGGGCTGTGCTGCGAGAACGACTCCGAGGCCGTGACCTCCCTGTCCGAGCCGCTGACCCCCGACACCTGCAGCCAGGGCCTGTCCATGGGGCCCGAGCTGGAGCAGGACGAGCAGCCGAGCTCCCTGCACGAGGGGCAGGGCCAGCCCCGGCTCCCTGGGCACACCAAGGCCACGGACACCATCAAGGACTACGAGCTGTGGCTGGAGATGTGCATTGCTGCCCTGGAGAGGAACGTCTCCGAGGAGGAACTGGCTCAAGTGGACAAGGCTGTGGACGCCCTGGCTAAGTGGGAAATGTTTACAGGCCAGCTGCCTGCTATGAGGAAGGACCTGCCCTTTGCTAGGGACAGCACTGGGCTACGCAAAGTTCTTGGAGACAAATTTTCCTCTTTGAGGAGGAAGCTGAGTTCCAGAAAACTGTCCAAAGGGGAATCGTCCCCTCATCGCTGGCGGTGGGAGGACAATTAGGCTGGGGCTGCCTTGGGCCAGCTTTGCTCACATCACTGGCTTCCAGTCTTCCTCACTCCAAGCTGTTGCTGTCTCAGAGAAACAGCAACTCCCCCAGGAATAAAAGGTGTTTGGTTTTCTGAGATTGCTAACACAGTTTTGATGTGATTAGTTCTTCTCTAAGGGTTTTTCCTGTGTTGGTCAAAATGACACTACCAGTCCACACACCCACCTCAAGTTCCATGTAGGTACTCTTATTTTCTTGGCCTGAAGTTGGCCAGGAAGGTCAGCCAGGTCCCCACTAAAGACTGAACGTGCTCACACAGGAGTTTGGGCCATTTGAACAAACAGATGCAAATTAAACCAGGGCAGCTCCCCCACACAGAGAGCTTTTCTCTGCTGAGCATGTCAGTCCCAGGCATAGATGAGATTTCTCCCTCTCCTCTCCCCCTCACAACCACTCAGAGTGCTCTGCCCGCTGCCCCACCAGCTGGAGGCTGTGCTGAGCACAGGAGCACAATCCAGGCTGATGGACTCATTATGAGCTGGGGGAGATGGAGGAGGTGGGCACAGAGTAAAGCAGAAAGATCCCTGGCAGCTCTGTCCCAAAGAGCAGCGTTAGCCTGACGATTGTCTCTTGGCAGACTCTCAAGAGGATCTCCTGAGATGCCTCAGTTCAAACAAAGCCAGGCTGGAGCATGAGCTGGAACTACCCACATCCTCTGCAGATTGGCACAGGAGAGGAAACCTTTGGAAACATTCACAGACTCATTGATTATCAGTGTGAAATGGGGAACCACACGTGTGTTCCTCTTTCTGCCTTGGGAAGTTACCACCCTGGCCTCCCCTCTTGCCACTGAGCAGGGCTGGGTGCTGTGCTGGCACCCGGAGAGCAGAGCCTCCCTTCCCTTGGCCAGGGCATGCTGTTCCTCTCTGCTCCTCCTGGCTATTTATAGCCAGAGCTCAAGAGGCCCATGGGCTCTTTGCTCGTGCCAGGGAAGGGCTGACCCCATCTCCAGCCCTGAGCACTGATAATGCTCCCGCAGCTCACGGCATAGTGGCTGAACTCCCAATTTCTCCTGTCTAAAAATACCAGCAGGTAGCACCAAACTCAGAGCAGCTGGGAGAAAGGAGAGGGTGTTCCCTCCGAGGAGGGAGCAGCTCTGGCTTTCCGGAGCACTTGCCCTGTGCACTTTGAGGCCCCGCTCCATCAGCGCGGCTCTGCAGCAGGAAGCAAGAGGACAACTGGCAGACGCTGGAAGAACGCCGGAGATTTACACACGCAGGTGAGTAGCAACGATGGTCTTGCAGTAAATTCAGCTGGATTCCGGAAACACAAGCGTTTCACATCCGCATGATTCATGCCGGGAGAGAAAAGGAGTTTGGCTTCGGGGCTGATGACGGCAATTCCTGGAAACATTTTCCAGGCTGCGCGCCCGGAGCGGAGCGGGGCGGGCGCGGGGCAGCAGAGCCGCGGCTGCCGCCCTCTCCTGGCAGCCGCGAAGGTGACGGCTGCTCATCCAACACATTCTTCCCAGCAGCAGAAACCTTCCAAACAAACCCGGCTTGAATTACAAATCCCCGTTCTGCCCCCGAACTCGCTCAGTTGTTGCCTGAACACATTTACTATTTTAAGCAAGAGATTACTCTCTGTTCAGCCTTGTTTGCTCTTCCTTGATGCTGTACTGAGTTATTAGGCTGAACTTTAGAAACTTTCCAGAAAGAGGCTCAGGATGACAATCCTGCCTAAGGGAACAGAGGCAGTTTCCCATCATAAAACTCCAGAGACAGCAGAGGAGCGGGGTGGCACAGAAGGGCTGGCAGAAGTCACAGATGGAGACTCCTTGTGACACCCGGCACACGTGAGTGCTGCTGTGAGAGCAGGAATTTATGTCTTGTGACTGCAAACAGGTATTTTTGACACCATCACTGCCAGAACCACCACTTACCTGCTCAGCTGGTCCACTCCAACTCCAACTAAGACATAAATGAGATGGCAACTCAGAGTTTTTACCTGGGTAGCTCAGCAGTGCCCACAGGTAAGAGGCAGCTTCATAATGACAGCCAGAAAGTGGCTGAAAACACTTGCAAGTTCTTCAGCAGCTGGAGGAGAGGGTTCCTGCAATATTCCACTGCAGGGTTTGGTCATGTGAAGACATTACTCCTCTTCACAGCAGCAAAGGTTTCCAGTGCTGAGCACAGGGCCTGTGAGCAGCACTTTGCCCCACACCAGTGAAAGGCCTGGAGGCAACCTGGGTCACAGAGGAACAAAAGAAGACATTGGCCCAGGTTACACTGAAAATGAAGGTTATAACCAGAAATAAAGCACAAAGGCACAGTTCCTACTCCTCTCTGCATGTACCAGAGCTGCAGGGGGGCAGAAAACAGCTGGCACAGGAATAAGTAGTAGGCCAAACTGAAGGTAAGCCCCTAAATGAGAGTTCCTGCATGTTAATCTGCAGGGTCCTAGGGAGATCCTTCTACTTGGAAAGGTGTGGGAACATAACTTGCTGCTAATAAGCTGCTGAGTAAGCTGTGAAACAGAAATCCAGATGAGATAATTAGGAGTCACTTTAGAAGGTCAAGCTGTGGATCAACCATCAGCAAGGAGCAGGGTGTTCTATATATAAATCCAACAAGCAGAATTCACTTGTAATGCAGCAGCCAAGACTGGGGCTGGTTACAGAAGGCCCAGGAACAGTTCCTGTGTGTGGCAGGCAGCGGGCAGGAGCCTGGGTGCTCCCTGTGCAGCACCTCAGCCACAGCCTGGAGAGCCTTGGGCAGAAGAGAGGGAGGGGAAGGAACAGGGCACTCAGGTGGGCAGGGACAGCAGGGCCCAGAGGGACACAGTGCCAGCAGCCTGGCATGGCCCAGGCTCTGGCTGGCAGCCCTGGAAGGCTCTGCTTGTGCTCCTCTGGCTCGTGGTGACAGGCAGACCATGAATCCTGCACCTGACCCACCTCCAGGAGACCCCTCAGCAGAACCAGCACCTCCCTCCTGCAGCTGCTGTGGTTTTCATGTAACACCCCTAAAGCCCAGCACAGATCCATGCTGGACTCCTCTGGCTCAGAGCATCTCCCAAACCACACCATCCTGTGGCTACCTGCAGCACCCTGCCCCACCAGGGCAGCTCAGCCACACCCTTTCTGCCCCGAGCTCAAGGACACTTGTTTTGAAGCAACTTTTAAAGTCTAATCCTGAACATAGTAAAAAACAGTCTTTTAATAGCTTTACAAGCTCGTAAAGACAAATATCTTCTCCCAAGAATAAACAGGCAGAACATTCCACTGCTACTCTGAAAACAAGGACTTGCTGTAGCTGAAGGGAGAGGGGGAGACAAAGCCACTGTCCAGAAGGGAAAAAAAGCTCAACACAACAAAAAATTCCATGCTCTTTACTAGTTAGGGGGGCAATTGCCTAGAACAGCTTGCAAGGGTGGGAGAGGAAAAAGCAGCACCTTTGACAGACATTTCATTAGCATGACCCAGCACTTTGTGATTTAACAGTGGCTGTGACCACCTCTCCCCTAAAAATGGAACTTCTCACTGAAATCTGCTTCTGCTGTGCAAAACTGAGGCTTTAAGGGAAAGCTACTTTTGGTAGAAATCCCTGAACACTTGTCCTAATTAACTCTTCCTGCCTTAACACCACACAGCTCCCCAAGATGCCAGTCAGTCCTGGGAAGAGTGGCAAGAAATTTGGGATTAATAACTGAGTAAACTTCCTCCCAGGTCTGTAAGGATAATGAGATACCAGGCTGGAGCTAGAAACCACAAGGATTTATTTAGTTTCTCTCCTCAAAGAGTTCTAACAAATACTTTAATATTACTATAACCACCCCAAACCTTACACCTTGTACACTTGAGCAAAAATACAAGCTATACTTTGCATTTCAGAGCAACCTCTCCCTGGGGAAACAGACATGCTTTCCTTTTATCTTCAGTTGGATTACTGAAATTGCAGAAGAGATATTCTGGTTCTGAACAGGGAGTTGTGCTGCTCCTGGGAAGGTAATTCCAAGCTAATATTTGGAGTTTAGGCTCTCCCTGGGGCACAAGCTCTCACTGGCACTGAACAGACAAAGCCACCTGCAGAACCAACTGCTGCAGCTCTGCTCTTATGGAGCAACATCTGCACAGCTCAGCTGGGAAAGGGCATCTCACAGCAACACCTGGCCCCAAAAGGGCCACTCTGCTCCACCGAGCTCACCAAAGAGATCCCCTGGAGCTGCTGCTGTTGCTGAGAGCTTTTCGGATTTCAGGGATCACACCTGGGCACCTTCTACTGGAGCATAGTGAATCTGCAATTGCTGTTCAGCAGAGATGCTGAACACTGGCAGTACATCTCACCTGAAAGTGCCCAGCAGCTCCAGGGACAGAGCCAAACATTCCCAAAAACCTGATGAGCTGAAGTGTTGCATTTCCAGTTGTTAGCAGAAAGGCCCAAAAATGCTCCATGAAGTGTTTCAAGTTGTGCACTGGCAGTGCAATTGACTTGGCACTAATAGGTTACACAAGAAACAATCAAGACTTGCCACAAAAACCTGCCAGATGTGACCCTTGGAAGTGAGGGAATGTGAGGTGAGGTTAATGGCATTCCCAGGGACTGGAGCCCGAGTTCTGGCAGCACAGGAGGGCAGTGCTGTGTGACAGGGACACTGGTGACCCTCCAAAGGTTCTGCTGTGCTCCCAGACCCTTGGAGAGGCCAGGCACAGCCCCATGGCTGTTTATTATCAGATCCTGCACAGCACTGAGCAATCTCCAGCAGGTGCTCCCATCTCCACAGGCCCAATTCTCTTCCCTTGCTGAGCCCAAAATCCATCAGCAAACTCCAGCTGTGCCTCCCCTCCCGCTTCCCAGCAGTGCCAATGCCCCAGCCAGCCCCAGATGAACGAGTTCCAAGTTTCACACAGGTTAATGTGTCCACCCTGAGCTCCTGGACACACTCAGGAGCAATGATTCCAACCAGGACTGGAGTAATGGGAGATACCTGGAGATACCTAAAGGTGATACCAGACTGAGATTTCATGGCATGACAGCTGTACTTCCATCCAGTCCATGCTGCTGTTTGTTCAAAAGGCAACTCATAGAAAAAAAATGTAATAAATAAAAAAGTCACTTCAAACTCTGTTGAAAGAGAAAACCCATAAAGAACAGTATAACAAGTCAAGTTTTAATAGATTTATAAAATTCATATATACAAAACAGTAAACTAAGTCACCAAAGCTATAAAATACACTTTTTACACATCACAATATAATTTTATCTAGTACACAGTTTTCATAAGTTGAAACTATTACAGCAAGTAGCTGCTTCTATCACGGATGCTGTTTTGGTGCTAGAAAGACACTTATGTGAGCAGTCTGGGACTGTGCTTTTATTTTATGCATTTTCCACCTTCTTTTAGTTTGTCACTGTTTTTAAAGTACTTTCCTGTGAATTGTTAAGAAAATTAAGGCTAAACTCAGGCCTTTCTTGCCCAATGTAGTGAACTGGTTTAAAAAAAACTGATATTGCATAGTATGTGTGTTAATGCATAGGCACCAGAGAGCAAGTACATTGCAGAATAAAAGATAACATCACTTGGCTTCCTAAGCTACGTGGTTGTGCCACAGATAACCTGGTGTTCTGTCAGTTTGTTTTGTACATTTTGATTCCACAAACAAGACAACTCCTCACTAGAGCGAGAAACACCAGCACTGTTGTTCAGTGGAGTCTCCAGAAACACCTTTCAATCTGTATCATCAATTCAAGCCCATTCCACATTCCAGACCACACAACTGGAGGAACTCTCCCTATCCTACAGAGGGTTAATGGCTCCAGTGCAAACAGCACTCTGAACATATCTCGACCAACATAAGTCCACCAACACCTTCCCAAGTCTCGTGAGCTCCCAGCAGATCCTTTCTCCCCCACAGCCCCTGCTCCCTGCCACCTCCTCTCAGCCTCTGTGCCCAACCACCTGCACAAGAGATCGGTGGCAAGTGACAGCAGAGAAATTGTGCTACTCAAAACCTGCCACTTCCCTCAAAAGATGCTCTCTCAGGTCCTACTTATTAAAAAAATGTTGCTCTCCATCAGTTGTAGTTGTTATGCAAAGAATGGAAACAGCCTCTTACCTTCTCGTGCTCTGGTATCTTGAAGAAAGTTTAAGCAGCTGTCAGGAAGGAGTGAGATGCACTGTCTGGCCAGAGGTCTGCATACTGTATTTTATCAAAATTGAGTTTTAGCACCCAGTGATGAACAGATGAAGAGAGAGATTTACAATGGCAGGGCCAGCCTTGGTGGCCTGCTGCTCTTAATTCACAGCCAATGGCTCTCTGGGGTCACTCAAAGCTTTTGGGTCACTGCAGATGGCGTTTCACTTCAATACAGCCTTCAAGCACCATCAGCTTTTGGCATCTGTTTAGACACTAGCTCCCCTCTCCTGCTCCCCTCCAACATACTTTGGCTTTTTTTTTACCAGAATGCCCACCCTGGAAGTTAGTGCTGCTCTTTTTCCCCCTCTGACTCTTTTCACACCAGACAGAATATCTGACCTTCAGTCACAGGCTACGAGCTGGGCTGGGACAGCTCCTCAAGCCAGGCACAGAACCACCAGCACTGACAATCTAGAACCTCCACACTCCCCACCCAGTAAGAACACAAGCATATCAACACACAGACAAACTTGAACACCGCTTTCCAAATGCCATTGTCAAGATAAAAATGTCAAGGATGGAGCTGAACTGCCCAACCACCAAGATGAGCAAAGAGGCAGCATCACCTGGTGAGCAGAGAGGCAGTTTCAGCTCCAGATCTCCTGGCTTTACTCATTTCCATCTATGCAAAAAAAGATTAGTGTTAAAACAAAGAAGTGCTCACGTCACAGCACAAAGCAGAGATCACCCCAGCTAATTACAAAACAGGTATTATTAAAAAGCACTAGGTCTTGCATCACCAATTATTCCTCACTAGGCTAGACAGTCCTCAGCTAGAACTGTGTGGAGTCAGCACTAACTCAGGCCAAGGCTGGCCCAGACCACGCCAGTCTTCCTGATCCATAATGGATGCTCCCTAAAAAACTGCTAAAAGCTCATTTACAAAAGTAGGCACAGATGTTTTATAGTTGCTACTGAAACACCCCACCCACCACTTTGTGTTACAGAATTACAGAGTATGAGGTAAAGAGTTGGCAGTGCTGTATTAAACCCCTGACTACACCACGTGATTTTATACTAGAAAGAGAACACAGAAAAGAGGGTACTGCTAAACTTACAGTTCTCATCATGAGCTCAGGGCTGGGTTTACAGGACAAACTGCACTGTGTGGAGGTGTTGTTGCACATTGTGTTTGTCTCTCAAGCTGGCACACATCAAATCATCCATCAATGCAGCAGGTACTCCTGAAAATTTGATGACAGAAGCCAAACTAAGACAGGTGTCAAAACTCACTGCCTGAAAATCAGAGGGGCCTTTCAGAGAAATCCCCATGGTCCATGCACAAAAGGATTTTTCCCCCTAGAAATAAAGAAGTACACACATAGAAAAGACTCCAAAACATAAGTTAATATAAGTTAAAACATAGTTAATACAAAGACAGCCATCTAAAGGCAGCAGAGGACCTGTTTTCTAAAATGCTGTTCTGTGGAAGGCAGCTGTCTGTCACTAAAGCAAGCTGCTGGTTTCCTCAGTGGTACCACATCTGTTCTTTTAACTGCTTTACTTCTACATTTCTCTACAGATCACAGTAACCAGGATGGGTGAATTCCCAGAGGGAAGGAGGCCATGGGGATGGGGGGCAACACATGGACAGGATGGGGGACACACTCCAAATGCACCACTTTTCACACCAAATGCCACTTCAGCTGTTCTAGGGGAATTATATTTTTGTCTCCAGTGCCATGTACAAATGAGCTCTTCCTACTCCATTTCCTTACGGTTTATTTGCCAGTATTTTCTCTACTCTGCCTGCTTGGCTGCAGCTCAGCTTTACCTGCCTCAGAATGCCTGGGAATGGTCACCTTCAGGAGCTTCATTATTGTAACATGCCTAGTTCTACATTTTACACAGCAGCAATTAAAAAAAATTAAATATATTATCAAGTTAATAAGTCAAATAATCTAGGCTGCCATATTAAATAAGATCCATTCTCTGCATGAAACTGAAAGCATCTTTGAGCTGTAAAACTGAGTGGCCAGTAATTTCAATTCCATAACCACCATTAGTTATTTTTCAACCTTAAGAACTATTTCATTCCTTCAAAGTGACAAGTGCCTATTGAATATGTCACTTGCAGAAAGCCACTCATCCTTTTTAACTCCACCAAGTCACCTTGCAATGCATCCAAGGGCTGCTCAGGGCCTGCCAGCACTGCAATCTGCAGGAGTGCTACTGACACACACTATTAGCTTAACACTTGTTTTGAGGACAACAAACACAAAATAGTGTTGGAAAAATGACTCCCATTTAGTTTTTCTACTTAAAACTCCAGATTT
This sequence comes from Passer domesticus, assembly GCF_036417665.1. NCBI lineage: Eukaryota > Metazoa > Chordata > Aves > Passeriformes > Passeridae > Passer > Passer domesticus. The sequence continues at coordinate 12,793,394 of NC_087488.1, forward strand.
ACGCAAGTCTCTGCCCCAAGCACAGGCTGCAAGAGTTTCCTCTCTTTGTCCTCAGGAGAGACAATCCCCCTGCAACATTCTGTCACTGACCCCGGGTGTCAGAGGAGGGACAGCAAAAAGCTGCTTTTTTCTTTAAAAAAAAAAGTACTTGTTCAAGGTCTCCATCTGATCATCATCCTGCCTGTGACCCATTTCCTGACCAGGCAAATGAACAATAAGCCTATAAAACTAACAAAAAAAGATGTTCTCTCCAGCTGTGTTTACCTGCAAAGTTCTCCAGGATGTCACTTAAAATAAAGTTTTCTATTTGTTTCTGGTGAAAGGACCAAGCAACCGACCAGGTCTGTCCCTAGAAGTCTGAACAACCTCATTTACCTAAGCTCTGCTTTAGTAATTCACTGATTTACCACAACATGATTTTCTGGCTTTACTATACTACAACTTTCCTTGAAAAAAACCCCAAGCCCCCTCAGCTGTGGCAAAGCAAGTATTTTGCAGAGAAAGCTGACAATTAAAAAAGACCCCCATGTCCTTTTTACTCACAGGCCAGCTCCTCTGCAAACCTGGGAAGTGCTTGACTTTTGCAAGGAGAGTTTCCTGACAGGGGTTCCTGGTGTGATCCATCACTATCCCAACCTGACAGAACTCTGAGCCCACAGAGCCAAAATGTGGATTTTCACCTGCAGCTGCAGCCCCACACTCAGGCCCATTTCATCAGTTAAAACAAGAAAGGCCAAAATGGGCCCAAGGTGGGCAAACTGGTTCCCTAAAACTGACTTAGTGTGCAAAACTGCCATATCATACAAAAAAAAAAGCAGCTTGAGAGCTCAGTGTGAGATCCCTTATGCTGTTTCTTCTCCAGGTGCAGATTTTAAGTTACTTAAAAATAAAAGTTGCATCATTAGCTCTGTTGAGGGTAAATCCATAAGGTGACTACAGATACAAAGCCATGGATGAGTGCCAAGAGAAAAAGAGAACAGAAATTCCATGCTATGCCTCCCAGGTAAAACTACAGTAGATTCAGACACCAAACTGAGGTAATTCTTGAGAAAAAATTACAGTTGAAAGGGAATGTTTAACTAATTTGAGAAAACAAGCATGATATTAACTCATCTGGAAAATTCAGTGAAAGAATAAAGCTCACAGCAAACTAAGAACTAAAGTCAAATCAACCTAGAAGTCAGGGGAGCCCACAACTGCCTCCTCTTTCCCAGTGTCTTGTGTGAAGTGAAAACCACTACCAAGAACTCAGAAAACAACTGAAAGCTTTGAAAGCAGCCTTAGTCTTCAGCCAACAAATGGGCTCAGAGAAACCAACCTTATGTGATGAATAAACTTGTTTGCATCACGCCGTGGTAAAACATTTTCCTTTTCAAATGTAATAATCTGAAGATTTTTCCCCCATCTGAATATTAGTCACGTAACATTCTTCTCCTTCAAGGCTAAAAATTAATAAATATTTAAAAGACAGAGTTGGTCCTGGCAAAATAAGACTTGTTACAAGGAAGCTAATTCCTGTTTAAGTTTGCTGAAATTTAAGTTAGGTTTTCCCATCTGCAACTTCTCAGTTGCTTCTTACGTCGATTCTGTGCCTGAAACAGCCACAGCTTTTCCACTCTGGAGCCTGCACAAGGCTGCTACATCAGGAAACTGCACAAAAATACTGATATGAACATCTGCAAGCTTCAGAGGGGAAGAAAAGATTCCAGATTTTATCCAAATTAACATGAAAGGACAACGGAACAGGACTTTTCTTTGACCACATTTCCCATGGGATTACCAGCTGAAGTAAAACTTTGCTTGTTTTGACATGCCATTACAGGCTCAAAGGGGATAAGAACTCCAGGGAATTTGCTGACTTTTTATGGGTACAAACAGCCCTTCAGGTTTTATCCTTGGATAAAAACTATGACAAAAATTGCACAGTAAACTATGGTTGAGTTACCTAAAGGACAGCACTAAAATATCTTCGGTTTGGCCATGTACCCCACTGCAGTAGAAAAGATTCAATGTCTGTACACAGAAAAGGCACCTGGCAGAGATTGAGAGCACAAGGAAATTTGGAGTTCACACCCCAATTATTCACAGCCTCTTGCCATTTTACACCCAAAAGGAGCAAATCCAAACCCAGCTGTGCTCTGAGTTCCATGTGCATCACTATAGGCTGGAGATCCCATTAAGACACAGATTAAAGGCTAATTTTACAGCAAGGTCTTGCTGTCCAAATCCATCAGTGCAGCTGGAAAGCTGGGATCTCCAGGGTGTTCAGTCTTCCTACAAGGTCAGCTGTTGGGAACTAATCAAGCAGCTGCTGTGCTACCAAAACCTTTGCTTAAAGAGTTTAATCAGCTTCCAAACTTTAGAGTTCAGATGAAGCCCTGTCACGTGAGATACTGAACCTTGACAAATGCTGCCCACTGTGGGTGTGAGGACAGTGCTAGCTGGCCATGGAGCACATCTCCCTTGAGCAACCACTGTGCAGATACATGGCTGGGTGCTCCAGCACAGGCTGCTGCACCAAGGAAATCACTTTTCCCATGATGTAACACCCTCCAAGCATAGTGCAAAATAAACCCTTCTCCGAATCAGCGAGGCCTCAAGTCCCCATCCCATTTACTCCAACATGAGTTTCCTTACAGTTTTAGGCTTCTCCCTCAGGAGACTCATGCAAAACCTTCAGACAAGAGCTGTGCGTCCACCTCGGGAGGTGGATTCTAGACCCCTGGCAAAGCTGAACACACACACAAGACCTGGTTACACTCCTAAGGGTTAAGAACGGAACTTCCATTAACATTCTCCAATACAGCTGCCAATCTCATCATGTTCAGATTAGTTTGATCGATTCAGCACCTCCAAACTACAAAAAAAAAAGGCAGTTTGTACAATTAGTGTCTCTGAAAAATGAGCGCGCTCATTTGAAACGTGTCTTCCATCCATGGTTTGTCAGAGATCTCTGTTCTGAAGAAGGCAGACGGTGGTTGTGTCATTCAGCGTTCCAAACTCGGTACAGAACCTACCATGGCCAGGTTTCAGTAGTGTTTTAGTCCAAATGATTCAGTAGCTAACATCAACACGACTCCTCCGGCCTAGAGCTCCTCTGTTTGGACTGGCTAGTGTACAGCATTCCTGAGCCAAGGAATTCGCGCGGGTCCCACGCCGCATGCAAGGGCCACAAAGAAAGGATAAAAACGCCGATGGAACCCTCCAGCGGAACTTCAGCGGAGCAGGGGCTGCTCTCCTTCACTGCAGCATGATGTCCTTGAGGTTCTCCTGCAGGATGGTGTCCTTGACGGCGTGGAACACGAAGCGGATGTTCTCCGTGTCGATGGCCGTGGTGAAGTGGTGGAAGAGGGGCTTGCTGCGGTTCCGCCTCTTCCTGTCGAAGCACTGCACCAGGTAACGCTGCACGTCCTCCAGACGGTGAGGGTCGCCCTTGAAGTCCGAGAAATACTTCTTAATGCTGACAGTCTTGACCTTCTCCACCAGAAGGTCCATCTTGTTGAGGAATAGGATAATGGAAACGTTAAAGAAAAGCTTGTTATTGACTATTGTCTCAAAGATATTCATGGACTCCACGAGTCTGTTTGTGCGCCTGTCTTCCATGAGGACCTGGTCGTATTCACTGGAGGAGACCATGAACAAAATTGAAGTTATTCCATCAAAGCACTGGAACCATTTTTGACGCTGAGATCTCTGTCCCCCTACATCCACCATCTTGAAAGGAATTTTTTTAATGATGAAATCATGCTCTACTATCCCCTTCGTGGCTTTTCTGGCCAGCAAAATATCTTGTTTGCTGGGGAAATAGTTCTGCAAAAGAAAGGAGAGAAGTGTCAAAAAAGTCCTTCAAAAATTCTGGCTACTGCCTGAATACTGAAGGAATGGGTAAAATCACCAAGAGCTGCTTTTAAATTTAAAAATTATCAGAAGAAGAATGAATACTCAACTTTAAAACACTGGCCTGTTGACCATTTAGCTCAACACTTTGGTAAACAGCTACAGAAGATCCTGAGACATATGAGAACAAAAATAAAGGACTAATAATTCACTTCTTCACACTTTCATCCATCAGACTTCTTCATTTAAGGCTGAAGTGTATTTTTTCATCATGAAATTCTTAGCTACAGTGTTACTGCTACTTAGGTAGCATTCAAAAAAGCAGGTCAAATCACCACTAAAAGGTGCTTTTTAAAAAAAATCTAGCTTTTCCACAATTCATTACTCTTACAAGGACCATCTTGAAAGCTTTAGTGGAAACTCTTCTTCCAGGTTCACACTCTATGACCAGCAAGTACAGCAGCAGATTCTACCACAGGCTGTGGCCCAATCTACTGCTGTAGAGAAACTTGTCCTTCAGAACCTTATCATTGTTACTGTTTAGGAAATCATCTCCCTTCTTTCCCTCCAAGTGTCCTGACAGATGTTTTCATGACAGATTTTGAATCCTACAAGTGCTAGGAATGGTTTTTGTTTTGCTAAGGTTTCATTCTGCTACCTTAAGTAGCAGCAGCCATGAGAACATCAGGAAAAGTGATCCAGAGACTGCACAGAAGGGCTGATAAAATATGAGCACAAATAAAACTTCCATTTGTTGTATGTCAAAAAAGATTAAACAAATGCTAAGCTTTGGTTTCAGAAAGCTGGAGTTTACTGTTTCTACAGAAAGAACACTGAATTTAATGCGTTATTATTTCATAAACAAACCAAAAACCCCATGCAAACCCCATGAATCACAGCACACTCAGGCTGTCCTTGTCTCCTGGAGCTCTGTGGTTCAGAAGGAGAAGGTTTCTTACCAGCTGCCCGATCCGATCCAGGTTATCCAGGAAGTATTTCACTGATTCACCCTGTGGAAAAGGAAAGACATGGGAACTGAGCTTGTTTCTAGGACAGCAAATCCAACAGAACCAAGGCCTTCTTCCCAACGTGCACTGAGGTCTAACAGAGCAATATCACCAGGTCTGGAAAAATCAAAGCTGTGAAGAGATTTCCACAAATGCTCAGATCTACCCAGGAAATCTCTACAATAAAAGAGTAGTGTCATTAAAGTCAGTTCTTTGACTTAAAGAATTTGGCTTTTTTCCCCTTGTAAGATAAGTGCAGTTAACTGACACTGAGTGGGAGTAAAAAATGAAACACATTTATAAGAAACCAGTGTATTTTTAAAAAAAATTCATAACAGTGAACAAAAGCATATCCTAGAAAAGTGGAAGATTTAAGTCCCCCACAATTTATGATGATTTAAGCTAGACTTGCTGTCACAAACAAAGGAAAAAGAGCATTTTCAAGGACTTGCTCTTTTACAGACAGCTCCCCTTCTGGGCTCAAGACTTTTAATAACAGATTTGCTCATCTTTTAAAAGTCCTTTAGCAATTATATCGAGAAGAAAATAGGAATTTTTACTCTTGTGTAAGAGGATTTGGTCTTTTATCAAACAAGCTTGCCTGTGTGTCCCACCCAAATCAAGGCCCCCTCTGCTTTAAGTGGGGACAAGAAGCCCTGCACAGATTTTAAAGAATTAACAATATTGTTTCCATACAGATACAGATTACTCTGGAGTGAAACTCTCCAGCAAAAGCTTCCCTTCATGAAGAATTAATTCTTCTAAGTATGTGTTTCTTTATTGTTCAGGATGTTTCTTGGAGTTGTAGCCATGTCACGAGAACAATAAAATGGAAAATCCTGCTGCCTTTTAGTGATTTTAGGCAAGAAAACCCATTCCTTATCACAGAGCAGGGCTGTCAGTCATGACAGTAGGTGCCCTCACCAAGTCACTAATTCAGAATGGAACTTCCTCCAAGGACTCCAGCTGCAATATAAACTCTTAAACCACACATCCTCCTCTACAGCATAGGCCTGAGACAGCAGAACAGAATTCTGCCCCCAGTTCAACTCTAAACAGATGAACACAACAGTTCATTGTGAGGAATCAGACTGGAGGTCAGAGGATTCAGTGCTGGACAAGTACAGACTCCCAGCATAAAGCACACACAAAAGGACCTGGAGCTTATTATTTCCTAACATTTAAAACTGGAAGTGTATTTTCATGAAGGAGAGAGAACACAGGGATTTGCAAAAGACTACCATGTATCAATGAAAGATTTACAATGGATTGCTGGCAGAAAAAAACCGCTTCTTTTTTTTGGGGGTGGGGTGGGGGAGAGGGGAAGTTTCCAAAGAACAATTGCTCTAAGAGCTTCCTTACAATCATGAATTTTCATAAGGTGAAAGTAATTTCCTGTATTTTTTGGCACTCTGTGGATCAGAAGAGATATCACAGACTGCATGAATAAGAGAAAAGGGCTTCCTGTACAACATTAGTCATATTCAGGAGATGGGAGAGCCCAGAAAGAAAAGATCACTGAAGCTACAAAAAACCCCTTCTCTATCTGTTGTGCTCCATCCCACACAGCTCCTTCAGAGGTGCAAAAATACTGCAAAGGGGCCACTTCTGATGGAGATTCTTCCAATTTTCTACCCAGCTGCTTCAAGAGTCCCTGTCTGTCTGTTCCCCTCCCTGGCTGGAGCAGGGAACAGCCATGTGCCTGTGAAATGCAGGGACACACAGGCAGGATCACCTGATTTACAGCTTCTGCATCCCCCAATTCCCACCCCACACATCCATCACTCTGACATTCTGCACATTGATAGGGAGGTAAGAAAATCAATTGATAATGGAAAAAAACCCCACGTTCATTTCTGCAGTGATTTAAGGAAAACAGACTTCTCTAGATTCTTACCCAGCTCTTATTAACGTTGCAATTAAGCCACGTAATTTGCTCAGGGAAATTTTAATCAGCAGTGGCAAAGCACTGGGAGAGCTGGGTAACCAAGTCAGGTGGCTGGCACAGGTGTGAGCACCATATGCATGGTCTGACAGATCCATGAATCTGAATATTCTCTTCTAGCACAGAATGCAAAGGCATCCAGCACTTAAGTCAAAATATCTGTTTCCAGCCAAAACAACAAATCCTCAACAAGCTCCAGAGGGTTTGAAGTTTAAAAACCCTCAAAACATTAAAGCACACAAACATGAAGGGAGGAAAAACACCCACCAAAAACGTGCCAGAGTAATATTCCAAAACCCAGTGCACACACTCAAAACCTCCTGCTTTAATGATTCCCCGATTAATGATTCTTCATTAAGTCCTAGGGAAATGTGAACTCAGTTCCTGCTCCAAAGGCTTCTGGAATAACCTTGTTCTGCATCTTAGTCAGATTTACAGCAAACTGGGATGTTCTGGGAAGCACATTCAGTTCCTCCAGGCAGCAGCACACACATACACTGGGCATTAACTGACTTGATGAGTAACACATAACGTATTAAACGAGGAAAATATGGAAACTCCAGGTTTCACAACTGTTTGCTATTAGTGTTTTTAATTAGAACAATTATGCTGACTGAACATTCCTTTCTATATTCATTTTTCCCAGTCATTCAGATGGCAATATTAATTATATCTTGAAGTCAAATTCATGGAGTTTTATATCAAGCTGCACTTCAATGGATTTTTGAATTCCACTAATGAATTATTATTTATGCAAAGCTGTCTCATGCTTTGGGTATTATACACTCATACAAACAAATCCTTATGTATATAAATGTATGTATATAAAAATACACACACAGTTTCTAAATCAAAGTAGATTTTCCATTCAAAGCAAGTAATTATCAAAACAAATATCAGCTGCCCCCCTTTTGTGTTGAATTATTTTTTTCTCTTCATGACACAGGCAATAAAGAAGCTGGTTTGGCTTTTTCAGTGCAAATATTTAAAGTTTCTCCAGTATTCATCTGGCCATTCAGCTCCATTCAAAGCAGGCTTAGCAGTTCAAGTGCTCTCCTCCTCCAGATCTCAGCCAGTTATTTCAGGTCCATGACCATGACTTCCTATAAAAGTGTCAGCAAATATTTGCAATTGATTCATCAGATACTAAAAATATCTTTATGCAGGTTGATGACTTCAATTTCAGTATTTTAATGGTTCTGTTGGGGGAAAAAAGCTTATTTTAACATCACAATCTATTTCAAGCTATGCTTGCAAAGTAGAAATGAAAGCTGAAGTTATTTATAATATATGTATATTTATACTCTCTATGTGTATTTATACTACATGTAACTACCTAAATATAATCACATCGTGGTGTGTTCATTTAGAAAATAAACAAAAAAGATCCAGATCAGATCTTTTACAGGCTGATATTGCAAGAAAAACTGTGGCAGCTCCAGAAACTTCCTCAGATCAATGGTGTTCATAGAAGGTTGTTGAGCTTCTGCCTTTCAGATTTAAAGGCTCATGTCTTGCATTATCCTAATAGTACAAAATTTCCTTTAAAAATATTCTAACAATATTAATAAGTAATGCTCTCAAGATATGAAAGACTTTAATTTCAACCAGCACAATACTGAGATTGGAAGCCCTGTTCTGTCACAGTCCCAGCAGAGTCTGTCAGTGGAGCATTTATGCACTGACATTTCTTATTTTATTTTGAACTAGTGCTTGATTAGCACATTTCACATCGCAAAGTTACAAACCAATTCGCTATTTTTATGGATTTTCATCCTCCTTGCTAATAAATCAAGATGTTTCAGTGGTGTCTCCTGCACCCACACCCCGTGTTTTACGGGACAGCTGTGGGGGAGGGAACAGTGACCTCCGAGTTATGAATTTTATGCAGCTCAGATGATCCCTTTTTAGTGTCCCAGAGCACAGCAGTGACCATTGGTGTTCCACTCCTTGCTCCCCACACAAGAGTGACCACAGAGCTGGGGTGACTCATTCTGTCACTGCTGAGCTGCCCTCCCTCTGCAGTCCAGACCCTCTGAGTAACAGTTCTGTGACTGGGACCGAGAGAAGGAGCTTGAGATGCTGTTCCCATTGTTCAGGAGGATGAGTCACTGCACATCTGGGAACTGGGGGAATCAAGAAACACAAACAGAAGGCCCCAAATGAGCCCACAATGCAGTATCGCTATTGGATTATTTTAAAAAAAAAATTGTTATTCTTTTAGACTGGCCTATCTGCAGTATAAAGTTTGGTGAAGCCAGAGAAAATAGTGCAATTTGTTTAAAAAGTGACTGGTGGAAAGAGAAAGGGAGGAAAGTTGAAATGTAAACATATACTCCTGCTTCCTGAAATAGTCCTCTAAAACTTTTTTTATATGCTAGATTATTTTGACCACAGCATTCTCAAGGGGCAAAAGCCATGAAATAAAAAAATTTCTAATCTACATACTTTGTGCAATGTGAATGCCATCTTAACATGAGCTCCAAATAAGTCACCATGAAAATAATGATTGAACTCAACATCCCTGTCCCTTCAGGCTATGTTCAGAGCACATAGGAAATCTCCACACAGAAATATTATAACTAATCTGGCATCACTTCCTTTGCCATTGATAGCCTCATTTTGGGCAGAGTTCCCAAGCAGTATTTACTGCATGAAAATAATGCACAGCAATCATACCCAGATTACTTTAAAATACCCCCAGAAACATAGCAGACATGTTCTGGAAAACCAGAATTTATCAACCTGTCACTGTAAACCTCACTTATTCAGAGTGAGCCTTGGTCAGATCATAAAGGACAGTGACACATCCCATTGTCCAGCTCCCTAAAATACTGGCTCATTTCAAACTTTTCCTGCTGAAAAGCAGTTCCTCTAAATTCTGCTCTGAACTAGAAGACTTGAAAGGGGACCCTCTGTTCCAAATTGGCTTTTTTCCTTTCCTTGTCCCAAGGTCTTTTTGACATAATATTAATTTAGCCCTTCCTGATCATTCTGTCTCTGGCTGCTAAATTTAGAGCGCACAATTTAAGGTAGACCTGTCAGTCTTAGCTTGTTTCAGATGATGGATTAAACCACGGAGGAAGGAACTGTTGTACTTGAAGGAAGCATCTAGCACAGATCAAACAGAAACACAAAATACAGATCTAACAGCATTCCCACACTGCAGAGAAACAGATACTGCAAATAAGTGCCAGGACCTGCAGCAGAGTCTGCAAGGTGAGAGATCACTGATCCAGATCAAACACCAGTGCTGGGCACCCACCCTCTGCTCAGCAGCTGGGAAACATTCAGCAGCAGGGCTGAGAAACACAGAGAATCCAGGAGACCCTAGGAAGATGTTTGGGAATCTCCCAGCTCTGAGATTTTGGATATATAAATGGGATGGACTGAAAGCATTGACACAGTTTCATCCAAAGCTGGCCTGCATTTAAGGAACTGTTCCATGAGGGCTGCTTGAGATTTGTATAGACACAAAGCAAACTTGCAAGCAAAATCTCTGTTTGCAAACCCTGAGATCTCCCATTTTCCAGGTTTCCTGGGATGTCAATCACCTCTTGACTGAATGTCACCACTTCAGATGTTTTATAAAAGCAAGAGGCCCAAGGGAGAGGCAAAGTTATAAAATAACCAGGAGCCCAGTGCTTGAAAATGTTCAGGGGTTAGATCAGCCCAGTTTTTGGGTACTGAAATAGACCAAAACCCTCACCATCAAAAGGTGATACAGAAAATGCTTTCCTCAGTGAGAGGTACTGGACACAGCAGCAGGATGACACCCTGCCACCACAACACAAATCCTTTGGAAGCGAAGGGCTCTGCTTCTGCCCAAGGGCTGAAACTCTCCTGAGGAACAACCACAAACAAACAACTCCCCCTCTCCAATCCCAGAGGCTCCTTCAAGAGATTACTGCTAAATCTGCACTTCCATTCAGCCCCACTAACAGGGCATGGATTTACTGCAGCCAGAAATGTGTTCTCTCCTCTCTGACAGCTGATCAGTTCAGCATTATTTTCCAAGGAGGTGAGCAAGTCTGTGCTTGTTAAGAATTCCCCCAGAGGATGCTGAACTAACTTAAATTGCCCTGAAATGCTGATGCCCACTGGACACTACAATTCTGTTCTACATATATTCTACATCCTGTCTGGGCATCAAAATTTATTGATACAAGACAAACATGAATTTTTCATTCAATCACCAGCTCCAGTGCAGAGACCAAGCACTTCTCCTTATTTAAGCTGTACAAAATTCCAGCTATCAAATCTCTCCAGTGTTATTTAACTTCCTCCTTAACAACAGGCTGAGCTCCTGGCTCCCATCCAGCAACTCCAGTGCTTATCCAAGTTGCTGCTATCTGGACCCTACAAACATACCAACTACAAAAAAAGTACCATATGGTTCCAAACTTCTAAAAATTACCTCTCCTTTCTCTTACCTGCTCACACTCTGTAAGTATCAGATGTTAAGGTCTGAAAATATTTAAAAAATTCATTATCTGTCAGCTCAGTCCAAACAGGCAATGGAAAAATTTGTTTGTACACATCAGGGTGGGTTTAGATTAACTCATCCTCCATGACACATGGCCTTTGCAGCATATGGAAAATAATAGGTGATAAATATTTATTTAATTCTCCAGAAAAACTTAGGTTAATCTGAGCTTCCACATCAGTACTAAGATTTGTGGAATCCTGTGACTGAAATTCCAGCCTTGCAGCTAAGAAACACTCAGGAGCAGGGTTCTGTGCTGAAGGGCAACTCTTAACATGTCTTAGAATTGCTGTATTTGATTGCTGGAAAAAGCTTTCTCCCAAGTGCTTCAAGGGAAAACTAGAGTTACATTTTTGCCTGAAATTCTAGGTATTTCTACATCAACAGGATGTAGATGAGATAAATTACTTTTGGAATAGGTTAACAATTCTGTCCATTTGTCTCAAATATGCACACCAGCCTCAGTGCCTCCAGGAAGAAAGGAATTTTCTGTTAATAGGCTCCATCCTACACTAAAAGCTTCAAGAAACATTAACAAAAAATCCCTGTAATTTTGATTTTACTCATACTTACTGTCTTAATCACTGCTGTTTCTGCTTCATAGATTTGCAGTGGCTGGAAGAAAAACAGGTGCAAACAGCAGAGAAAACAGTACTGGCCACAAACAAAACACAAAGTGCAACACAAACATGCTAAATGCTAGCTTTGAAAAAAATAAATCTAGAAAAATCCTTAACCAGACAGACCTGCACACCAGGGATTCAGCATGTCCTACCCTTGACTGACCAGCAGCTAGCAAGAGCTGAGGAGTGGATGCAAGGGGATATAGACCAAATTCATGTGGAGGAATCACAGCTATGTTTGAACAACTAAAATAGTCCAACTACTGCATCCAACATCAGCAGCGAGCCCGGCTCAGACCTGGCACGAGTGGCTGCCAGACCTACTCCAAAGCATCCCATGGAAGGATTCCTTCCTGTTTCCCTGCCAGCTGTCCAAGGGAATTCATTGTCTGCAAGTGCTGCCAGAGCCCTTTCATCTCCACTCCGGAGGTTCTCGGTGGAGCCGAGCGAGCGCACGCCAGGCTCAGCTGCTCCTTCCAGGCACAGCCAGCTCAACACCCCAGAAACAACTGAACCAGCACCCTGCCACAGCTACAACAAAGTCCTGAGCTGCAGAAGGAGGGATGGATCCAAGATTCTGGCCCATCACCAGCAAATTATCACATTTATCCTCAGTGGGAAGCTGCCATGGAAAAATGGGTATTTTCAACCAACAGGGCAGAATTTAGAAGCAACTGGATGTTTTTGCATCCCCTGGAATGATGCACAGTCCCGTTATTCCCTGACCCCTAGGCCCATGCTTTGTTCCCAGCAGGTCAGAATGCAAACCTGAAACTTGCTTTGTTTACAGGAGACATCTGCAGAACTAGAACAGACAGTGACAAAAAAAAAGTACCTCCTGAATTAATCCAGTCAGCAGTACTGACTATCTGATCAAGACTAAATCACAAGTTTACCAGTGAGTTTCCCTTTCAAATCTTATCAGATCAAGGGATGGGAAATAAATATCTTAGATCTTGTGGGCTGAAAAAGCAGCTAACACCAGCCATGAGAGAATGTTGAGCTTGGACTTTTCCATGGCAGGTGGCCAGCTGGAAAGCTCAGCAACTTGGATGCACTTTCAAGAGGCATAACCTTGAGTGTCTTGCAGAACGATGCTTCCTGCTCCACTTACACACCAAAGATTTGCTGCAGTGTCCTAATGCTCCACTTTCTGGGGAATATCAGCTCAGACAAGTCATACTGAAATTTGTCTGCTGTGAAATGGTGACTGTAAGGACTGCAAAGTGCCATTCATCCCTCATATTTCTTTAAAAGTTTGTTCTAAATAAGATTTTCTCATTTTGTCTGTATGCATGCAACTGAGATGTTTTTAGATGGGCAGAATAAAATAATGGCCTTGCAAAACTCAGAAAGCTGCTCAGAATCTGAAAGTAAGGTTTTAGGTAAAACTCAACTAAAATGCAACCTAAGTCTTAGCTGCACTCAGGTGTACTATTTAACAGTTTGATTCCTATAAAATCAAGCCTGTAGAGAATAGAGTGCAGCAAGAAATTAAATTCCACCTTGCTTACATTAGTCTGAAGTTGTGCCCCATGCCCATTACCTCAGTGCTTGGCAGGCTCAACCACAGACAACACAAGGCTTGCAGGTCTGAGGGACTCCTCAAAGCAGCTTCACAGCTGATTCTCAAAAATCATTTGCCCCAGAAACAAAAACCTCCTTTTTCAATAAAAGTTTGGTATTTGTTAATTCTAAGAGACTTAAAATTGACCAGCCCTAAGGTGCAGTTTCTGTCTGTTGTTACCCTGCCTGCCTCCCCAGAGCCTTTCCAATCAGTGGTAATTCTCATCCTGCATTATTTTGCAAGGTTTTTTATCTATTCACATTAAAACACATCAGCTATTCTAAATATTCTCTCCCTTTGTGACGTCTATTTTGGCAGGAGGAGGAGAAATTCTTCAAATCTGCACTTAAACCTTCACTCTATTGATACTTCAGTATGAAGATTTCATGCAACCTGGACTACTTTCAACATAACTTCAGGATTTGTTCTCTTTCAGGTCTGAAAACAAATTTAAGGATAAAATCTGTGATTAGAAATAGGTGACAGCTTCTATCCTTAAGGCCTCAGCTACACATAGAAATTAATCAAGCCACAGTGGAAAATGAAGTGAGTTTAACAAACTTTTCCAAGCTGTTGAGCAGACTAGCCTATTAAAAAAAATCCTAATTAAAGCCTCGGTCACATCCTACTGAACTGGAGAGAGGGCAGCAGTCCAGCCACGTGGATGGCCAGCTGAACTCCCTGCAACCAGGAATGCATGTGCTGGGCTGGAAGAAAGGACAGAAAAAGAGAATACAGTAGGTATTCTTTTGTCTCCTGCCCACATCTAACACCATTACTGATTCACTGTACTCTGACCAGACTGAAACCACATGGATCAAAGCCTTGAATCCGAGGTGGAATTAAAGGGGAAAGAGTTCCATCAGTAAACCAGTGCTTTTTCAGTTTGAGATTCTACTGAGTTTTCCAAAGTAGAATGAAGGGAAAGCAAGTCAAATTAAGAGCTTTGGGGGTGGGGTGGAGAGCAGACCTTCTAAGGACAAACAGCAACAGTTTGTTCAGGAGCAAAGCCAAGTGAAGCACAAGTCTGCCTCAGTCTGACTGCAGGAATCTGTGTTGTATACAGAGGAGACATTCGAAAGGTGTCAATAAATTACTTCTCAGAGCAACATGTTTTCCACTTTCTCAAACAGAAAATCTTGCATGATGTTTCCAAGAAGTTTTCCCACCCTCCCCCAAATCCTGAGTCAATAACAGAGAGAAACAGGTTTACTCCTCAGAGCTGCTTTAGGTGTAGCTGCAGACTAGAGAAGGTGGGGACCACGCTGCCTTCTGCCTTTGTGACAGAAGCTTTTCCAGCAGTGCAGCTGAGAAAGGAGAAGTGAAACACTGAGCTAACCTTACCCTTCTCCTTTGGGAAGGGCACTCAACAGCTCTGCTCCCTCCACCAGTGTTTGCTTATCAGCTGCTTGGTTTGTAGCACTTTGGAGCACTGAGATATTTCCTGGAACAGCATCACATTCAGATGCATCTTAAGTCATCTGAAACTCCCCCCTGTTGCACAGCTACCACTGCACATAAACCCAGAAGTCAAGAGTCAAACACTGTTTCTTCCCTTCCTCTGCTCACCTCCTCTTCCTCCTCCACACTCAATGCCTGTGAAACAGAGCCTGGATTTGAACAGTCTGTGAACACTGCAGATACTCCAGTAACTCAGAACACAAACACTGAAAAAAAAACTACTCTTTGATGTACAGGCATCTTATTTTGGCATCAGGAAAGGAACCATTGCTTGGGAGAAGGATCAGTGAGATAAAAGACACTGCCATCATTCCTTGGCAAGCACCAGGTTAAGGCAATTTATTCCCACTTGTGACGCCCATGGCTTGTTCCTTCCCCAGCAGCACAGTGTGCCACCCCCTCAGCTGTGCTCAGGCATCCCCAGGCTGCATCTGCCCCTTCTCCAAGAGCAGCTTCCAAAAAACCCACCCAGCATAACCAAGAGCTCAGAGCAAAGCACAACTCCCCAAACCACCATTTCCTATTGCTCACTGCATTACTCTGTCCAGAGCTACAGCCCAAGGGAAGCTGAAGCCAAGAGTGGTTTGCACTCAGTAAAATTCTCCGTGTTTTAAGGCAAACCAGGCTTGTCTGGGAGACAGCAGGAGCAGGGGGAAAAACAGAAGAAAACTAGGCTAAAGACATTACAATCTTTTTGAGAAGTCATTGCAAAAAGGTCAGGATTTGGATAGGTACCAAGGGTACAACATCACCACCTGAGCAGCTTACTGCTGCCTAACCATCCTACCTGCATTTTCCTCTGCAGCTTTCTGCCAGGTCCCATCTTTTCAAGAACACGGGCTCATTAAACATAATTCTCTCTCACTGTGATAAGTAAAGAACAACTTCAAATATCTGCTAAGTATAAAAATACAAAAGATATGCCAATAAGACTTTCTCATAAAAACAGACCTAGTTTTTAACGATTTGCTTATTTGTTCATCTGTTATGTTACTTGTTCTTGATCCTACATAGCTTACAATAAACTAGGATATTCAGGAAAGCCTGAAAGCATTCATTACCCATTATCCTATTAAATTCAGTGGCCCCTTTGAAAAATCCAAGCCTTAACCTCTTACTGTTTTTTCTCAAGGGAACCTTTTAGAACATTTTTAAAGGCACTGAAAACACCCTTGCTCGCTGTCCCAGTTCTAGGTGAAAAGTGCAAGGTTTGGTACCAATAAAAAGCTGAATGGGTACCAAAAGAAAGCTGAATCACTACAAAGAACATATAAATGAGGCACAAAAGGCTGACTTGTAAAACTGGAACTTTCTGAAGTGCACGGTCAGCACTGCTGCTCTGAGCAGAGAGAGCCATGTCAGGGAGACAGGCTTAACAAAACCAGTCACCTCTTCTTGGGCAGTGCCTGTTTTCCCCCCCAATTTCCTGAAACCAACCACAGGGTCAGAAAACTGCTAGTACAGCACACAGCAAGTAGCAGGAGCTCTCTTTTCCTTCACACAGTTAAGCCAGTCCTTGCTGATCTTCAAGTAGTGCATGTAGCTTTCATACACCAAGAACTTTGAACTCCCATATCATGGGAACAAAAATATAAATGTCTCCTTTTCAATTATATCTTTGAGACTGAATAGATAAGACCAGTCTAACAAGTGGAGCCCTTCCACTAGAAACAGTATTCTATGTTTTTAGGCAGATAAACATTAACATATATGTCTCTGCATAATGAAGCATTTTTGTAGCAACTCAAACAAAAGTTTTCTTTGTGCTACCATGACTTTAACCTATGCAGATGCTCATTACTGAATATGAGTTCTCTCCTGCTTCCACCAAATTTCAGAAGGAACTCTTCATTAGACTCCCTCTGTCATCCAAAGGGTGCACCTTTAAATGTGCTTAACTTCTCAGATTTCTGGAACACATATTCATGACTGGGAATCTCTAAGGTGATAATAGCTGCCAATTTTAAAGTCTCCTGAATGATTGAGATCCATTAGAAACTTTCTGCGTATGAAATTAAACAGCATAATCAAAGCTACAGGCTGCTCACTGGGCTGCATTTGTCTCTGCCCAGACCTTTCCTGCACACTAGAAAGGGATAAAGAGATTACTCCAGTGGTTTGTAGCTGTAGTTGGGTACTGGCTCAGACAGCCTGAACTGAAAGTTTCCTTCCTTGTTTCTCACAGCATGTGCCAGCATTTCTTGATGGGAATGCAAAGATTAATTACAGCTGTACTTGCTCTGAACAAATCCTCATATTCAATACAGTCCTGCAAGATTTAGAGTAGCACTAATTAGGGCTTAGAACAACAATTCTGCAAAGACAAACGTACAGAGTATTTTTTCTAATTATTTTATGCACAATAAAATTAAAGCTTCTTTCCAGAACCAAGGTGGCATTTATTCTCCAGAGCTGGGAGCCAAAAGGACTTTTCCAGCCTAAGAACATCAGATTTAGTGTTTCAGTGCTGTTGTTGAAGGTAAGACAGCAAACAACAGCCACTTCCATATGAACACAGAGAGGTAAGGATGAGTAGAAAACCTTTTGGGACACCCAGACAGTTCTCTAAGGGGCTCAATTACTAAGAGGTACAGACAAAAAAAATGTCTGTACTTAGTAAAATGCACATAAGGAAAAAGAAAACTTTCAACCAGAAAAATGGCAGTCATTAGGCAAGAGGCAAATGCTTGCAATGAATTTTCACCATGGGGGCTGTAAATATGAAGTTGTTTTTCTTATTTATCTCAACCACACCAAAAACACAGTCAGTATGTATTGGCTTCCAAGGGCCAGCAGCAAAAAGCTCCTACAGGAAGCCTTACATAGTACCAGACTTTTTAATCTGCCTTCGAGAATCTGTAAATTAAAGGAAGGTCCACACTAGGTCTGAATTTCAGCCTTTTGGTACCCACAGAGAGCAGAGCATCAATGAAGTGCATTAATTGCACATCTTACAGACTTTGGAGGTGATTTTGCCAAAAGTTTTGGATCTTTAAATAATGTAAAAATTAAAAAATTGTTGTGTGCTGGGAATTCACAGAATAGCAGTACAGCCAGTAGCACAGCTCTTTTCATTCAGATCCATCTCAGCTCCCATATGGTAGGCATATCAATTTCTTGTTATCCACTTATTTATTATGTATGATCTGCTCATTACTTTCCAACTTATCCTCCCAATTCCATGCAGGCCACATTTCACCCAGCTGTTGCACTTTGTCATAACCTAAGGTCAGGAAAAATTCATGGCAAGAATCCTTCTATTTTCCCACACAGCATTTAGCACTCAATGCTTGGTTGAGGTTTCAGGTAGGCACAGTCACAAATTGC
Organism: Passer domesticus; assembly: GCF_036417665.1. Classification (NCBI taxonomy): domain Eukaryota; kingdom Metazoa; phylum Chordata; class Aves; order Passeriformes; family Passeridae; genus Passer; species Passer domesticus. The sequence goes on from NC_087488.1 coordinate 12,811,647, forward strand.
TGTTCTCCAAGACTTTTCCACTTGCACTGTTTTTAGAAAGTCATAATTCATGACCTTTCTGGTTCTTATTTCTCTCCAACAGCAGAAAGTATTTAACAATGGCTAATAAGTATTTTACCCATCACAGCTTTCTTAGGTTGGTTCTGCCTCAGAGAAGAGCTCTTGTCACTAAGAAAAAATTTTGCAAGAGCAGATTTTGCTAGAATTGAAAATGATTTGCAGTGATTCCCCAAATGGCTGTGAATCCAGTCTACTTTAAATGCAAGTTCTTCTCACCTCTTGCTCAAGGCACTTAAAGCAAAACTGAGAGTACCAAGTGGAGCATTCCTTGCTGTGGGTGACAGCCAACATCTCAAACTCTGCCTCCTGCTCATGCTGAATCCCTGACTGTCAAGACAAACTGGCACAGCCAAATCCTGCACTGCTCCAGGAGCACTCTGATGGCAGCAGGCCCGTTAACATATCTCATTTAAACATTCATTTTTAGAATATTGCAAATTTAAGACTGAGGATTGAACTGCAGATGCAAATTGGCAAACTCTACAGTAGCTAGCACCTACAGAATTTTGCATGAAGGTTTCCAGCTGCCTCTTTTGCTTTGCTATCTCTCAATTCTTAATAAAATCTAAACTATAGCTCACTAACTTCCACCTCCTTTAACAAAATACCACTTCTGTTTGAGGGTTCTTACTTGAGACCTTGCTCTGAAAAAAAATTTTCCTATTTGGTCATAGAGACAGGATTAGAAGCCAGGGACTCCAGCTGCTAATCCTTCCTGCTGCAGAGCAGCCACCAGGCTTTGCAGTATTACACTTAAACAAGCAATTAACTTCCCCTGCTGCACAAAGATGAGTCAGACTCCATAACCTGACCATAAACTTTGGAGGTCTTGGGATTGGAAACAGAACTAGAACTTAAATCTGGATCTCTGGCACTTAATTGCTGTGACACTGGCCCAAAACCGTGCTCAGATATTTAACTAAGAAACATCTTCATAACTCTCCCTTCCATATGAGTCCAGAGCAAGCCAGTGATCTTTTGGAAAAGTCTGCAAGCCAGCGATCTTTTGGGTTAATATGACATCTTGTGTCAGGTAAGGCCACTCTTTCAGAACTCTAACATAACAAAACTAGATTATCATTGACTATTATTGTGTTTTATATACAAATTACAGCATTACCATTCCTTGCATGTACTAGCTATGATTCAGACAAGCCAATTTACCATCCACAGCTTCACAATTAGCTTCAAAAAGAAAGAAATAATATAATATTGTTAGATACAGATGCACTTGACTTTCAGCACTAATAGTGTGCAAATACAAAAAATTAAGGCTCAGCAACAGCAAGCATTAGTTTCTGCTTTGTTGCTTTACTGTCAATCCCTTGTTTTGTAAAACATTTTGTGGGTTAGAGTGGTATGTCCCATCCAGATCTAGAAAAGAAAACAAAAAACCATGTAACTTCCCAGAAATAATTTAGTTTCACAGGAGTTCTGCAAGCTAGGAAATACCCATGCAGAGCTCAAAAGCAATTTGGCAGAGTTGCTGCCTAGTCCCAATTACATGCATTAAAATTGTAACAAGATTTCCCAGGCTGGCACTTTGAACAGTGTGGTTATTGCCTTTGTATATCTCACCAGCATTGGTCAAGCCTCAATGGATTTCACTGATGAAATATGAGAATTTCACAGCTCTGAGAAAAAAAAAAATCATCTTTGCAGAATGGGCAACATTCAGAGTCTCTGGTGTAAGCTCATATTCAAACAGTAGTTTGCAAAGAGAAGAGCTCATTTTTGTGTTACAGCCAATTGTATAAGCTGGGCTTGATGTGACACTCGGTGTTTCCTCAAGTGCAAAATGATTTACAGCGATGCCAGGCACAAGTATCCCTGCATTTCAGGGCTCTGCCATATGTGCTGAGAGAGCAAACAGCCTAGAAACATGCTTTTAGGGCTGCCTCTACCACTGCATTTTCAACAGAAATCAGTTGGAAACTTTGTGCTACAGGATTCAGGAAATCTTTGTTAAAGTGCACTGAAGAAATCTGATAAAATACAGCCCATTGCTGTAGATTTCATTGAATATGTCACTTCAAAATCACCTACTTCTCACATTAAGTCAGTTTTCTGCTGCCCCATCTCTCAATTCACTTGGCTTCAGCCAAATGCTGCCACAAAATCTCTCAGTGCCTCATGTACAGCCCAACTCCTCATTACATCACAGCTGTACTGAGCATTTCTGTACAAAAATAAAGACATTGAAGCCACAGTTTGTCTACTCTGAATTGAGAATTAGTGTGAATAACTGGTGCCTCCCCTGCACACCAGCCAGAGCACACAGCCGACAGCCTGTGAGGCTCTGAAGCCATCAGCTCCTTGCCTGGGGAGAATGCAGCAACAAAGCTCTGCTACCCCAAGGAGCAGGCTGCTCCTCTGCACTGTTCCAGCACACTGCCTGTCCTGGCAGGCAGAATTTAACCAATTCCAGGGGCTGCTTAAAAGAAAAGCAGCAAACCCCACAGTTAATTCTCAGAGGGGTGACCCATGTCCTGTTGCAAATATCCCCCAATTCCACCTCACTCTCACCCAGAGAATGGTGAATGAGTCTAAAAGAAAGGGTCTTTAAAACATTTTCCAGAGTCTTCCCACAACCAAGGCTTCAGAGGCTCTCAGTATTTGAAGTATTAATGGAAGCGTTCCATACAATTCCCTGTGCACACAGCTAAAAATAGCTATGGACACAGTACTAAGGTTTTTGTCTATATTTGCAAGAGCCTTACTTCCCTCTCAGGAACTACAACTTCCCATTAATGCTGACATTTATTTTTTCTTTTAAAAAGAGGTATTAAAACACCAGAAAGTCTTTTAACACTGCAGGGAACATCAATAATAATACATTAATAACAACAATCTCAATTGATATTCTGGCGATGGATCATGAACATATTTTCTATAACAACAATGTCAATTTTGCTCTAAGAACTGATAAAGCCACATGATGGCCTTGGCAGAACTGCTCACCACTATCCATCTGTTCTGCCCGTGACAAAAACAGAATTTTTTTCCCCTATTTTTTCCATCTTTACCCACAATGACATCAAGCATGCCAAGCTGCAAGAAGTCGAAAGAGTATCTAACCTTGTGTCAGACTTTTTGTTCTGGGCACATTAAAGAGAAGTGAATGGCTTCTCACATTCTCACAGTAGAGACCTGAGCGGATGGAAAAAACCAAAAAACCCCCAAACCACGAAACAAAACAGAAACCACATGACCAAAGCAATTCCTATCTTGGCCTTGGTCACTGTGGTTTATAGCATAAAAGGAAATGTCACTACTGGGTGAAAAAGAGCCTGCAGATACACGCACCCAAACTCCCAAATACACCCAAGAGCTGCCATGAGGCTCCAACTGCAGGAGCTCCCAGCCCTGCAGCTAAATCCTGCAGGAAACCCCACTCTCTGCTCTCCAGGAACATTCCCAGCGGGATCTGTCTCCTCCTGCTGGTACTCAGCCCCTTGCCCAAACTACCACGGGCACCCTCCAAGGAACAAACATCCCAGGACATTTGGAGACTGGTGACCAATGTATTCCTGTCTAACACACAGACAGAAAGTGGGTGGGGGGATAATGAGGGCAGGGAGAAGGGAGGAGAATCCCATTCTGATTACAAAGGAATTCCTATTCCAGTAGTTAAAAAACGAGGACAGACGTGACAATGGAAGCAAACATACAATGGAGCTTTTGTCCCCAAACTACTTGGCTCCCATACAAGGAACAGAGGAACTTGGGTTGGTGGGGACTGGCTGGGGTAGGGGAAGAGAGAGAGGCTGATGTTTGTAAAAAGAAAGCAAAATTGGTTCGTCTGCTTTAAGAAAGGCTGGGAAGACAAAAGAAAAAAAAAAAAAAAGAAAAGCAGCCTGCTATTGTAGAATCCACCCACTCACTTCTGAAACGCTCAAAGACCCAGACAGGGATTTACAACCAGCACTTGTAGGCACTGAGTATGAAGCAGAAAACACTCAAATGCCCAGAGGCTGCCTCTGCAGTGCCAGAGCAGCAGCTTTTAGATTGCACAGGGTTATGGTCAGAGCTGTTTTCTTTCAACAAGTTTGGTACTGCTGAGTCAGTCACTGAGCTGGGCATTGCAGGCCATAGGAAGGCACCTGCACACTGCAATTTTCAGCTCTAGTCAACCAGCCACTGTGTTTTACCTTTTAACAGTCCCACAGCTTCCTGGAGAAACAGAGCGTTCACAAGCAGAGCAAAAATCCTACAGCTCTGAAGCCAAAATAACAACAATGATTTAAAAAAAGCTGGTGTTCAGTTGATTGCAGGACGAGGGTGAAGAAAATGCCAGTGCTGAGTGGGGTTGTTTTTTCAAACAGTGTCAAGGCACATTCAGAAAGATCACAGTAATGTAAAGCTGCAAAATTTTGGTGATGATTTAAGAACTATTTTAAAGATAATAAATTCAGTTTAAACCAAGCATATTCCATTTAATAGCTCGCTTATATTAGGGAAGAAAGAGAGTGCTGATGCAGGGGTTTTCTTTAGCCTGAGTTAAAATCAGCTCAGAAAAGATTTATTTTCTCAGAGTCCACTATATCTGGCTTCTATTTATTTACACAAGTCTATATCCAGCAAGGCTTTAAACTAAATGAAGGTATGGGTTTATACATATCATATGCAATTACAAATTAGGCATCTCCTTAAACCACCTCTTTCTTTAAAACATTATGTAGTTTTAAATTTTTTTTAAAGGAATTGTACAGTTGCTTATTCCCATATATTGAGGGAATCAGACTTCTGCTGAACTTAGAAGCAAGATAGGGAAACTTGTTCCAAGTATTAAGGTGTTAATAATTTGTTTAATCCAGAACATTTAAAAACCTTTTCTGCAGACAAGTGTTTTTTTTTTTAGTTACAAGTGAGGCACTTTCTAATCCCTTGGTAATACAGCCTGCACAATAAAATAACAGCACCCAGAATTTCATGTTGTCAGTGCCACAGGTGCAGGACTGGGATGGAGTTACAGAGTTTTGGTGACACAGTGGCTGCAGTATTGACAGGGTGACAGCCCTGGTGCCTGCAGCAGTTCCAGGTGCCCCAGTGACAGCACCCAGGTGACACCAGTGGCATCCAAAAGGATGCACCATGGAACTGCAGCATGATGTTGAAGATGACAGCCTATCAAATGATCACTTGCATCCCTCTCTGCTTTGTTTCTGTGGGGCTTTTTAATTTTTTTGGTATTTCCTATTTAATCCTCTAAGCCAGGGAATGCAGAGGTAGGCCAGCTACTTTTGGAACACAATTGATTCAACAAATGGGACTTTTTTCCCCCAGTTTGATAATACTTTATTGCTAAACAGCACAGGAATGAACCTCCCACATGATCCCCATCTGAATCTCTCTCTACAAACAAAATCCATGCTTGTCCATAGCATTTCCCAGGGGAAAAAAAAACAAAACAAACCAATCTTAGCAGGCTGCTGATGCAACTATTGCTTACTATACTGGATTCTCTTAGCAGTTGCTTCATGGCAAATTCAAGTTCTCTGTGGCACGAGCCATCTTATTATTCCACATTTGAACAGTGCTTAGAACAGCAAAGCCTGTGTCTACAGATGCTAGGAATAATAGAACAATTAATCCATCCTCTCCCCCTGCACATCCTTCCCCCCACCCCCAGTGCTGAAATAGTTTTATTTTTAGCCTAAGGAAGTGAGGTTTATCCCATCATCCTGTGACAGCTTTACTTCATTTCATTTATTCTTTACCTATTTGGCAGTCCCATGATACTTCAGAGACAGATTTCAAAGATATGCAACAAGAAGACTCAAACAGGCATCTTATTAATGGAGACAGATGAATAGCTAAGGGCTGCAGCTTGAGCTTAACTACAGTACCAGACACCAGAGAACCCACACAGAGAAGGAGCATGAAGGAACAATCAGAATTTCACTATTTAATTTCTCTAGTTCTCCTTTGTAAAAGAATCTAAAGGAAACTATACAAAGCCCTGTTTCTGTCCTTGAACCCCTCTAATTCTAATATCTAATAATGATAACATAGCATTGTGGTACCAGGTTGTCTGGATCAGTACCTTGCTCCACAGAACAGGGAAGTAAAAGAGAAGAAAAAAAATCTGCATCTTGTACATATGAAGAAAAAGGAGTGGATTATGAACAGCTGTCAGAATGATATCCCATACCAGAAGTGCAGGTATTTTGGCACAAGAGCATGAAGACCTAACAACAAGAAAGCAGGGAAGAGAGCACATTTTTATGCTCACTGTCATCTTTCAGTTGCTTATCCAAGTTTCACTTGCAGGATCAAAAGAAACAGTCAGGGAGCAGCAGCCTGAATGGGTGTTGCATTCACTTCAAAAGAGCTGCATGCAGGAAGAGTTTGCCAGTATCAATATAGTGCAAGCTGGCAGGACTGGAAAGTTACAAATTAAGTGTGCCTTCATCAGTGACCTACTATGAACAGACCTACTGAGCTGCTAAAATATTTTTAGTTCAACCAATTCCTGCCTTTTTTGGTTCCTCTTGCTCTTCCAGTTTATCCAGTCATGTGCACTTTTCCACTCCCTCTTACTGCCATGCAGTTTTTCAAGTTTGGCTCCAATTACCACTTGTTTCTGCTGCTGCAGTGCTCAGATTTACAGCACTCCTACAAACAGCTAACAGGGTGGCTCCATCTTGCACGTAGCAAGCTGTGTTTGAGCTGAAGAGAGATTTATAGTGCAGCACTTTCCTCCTCCCACCGAGGAGCTGGCTGTACTCACCAGCTGGTACTCGCTGCGGCGGCTGAAGGCTTCCTTGATTCCCGAATCCCTCCAGAGAGCACCCAGGGCAGGCACGTAGAGCTGGAAGGTGGCAGGCTCGATGGGCATCCCAGCTTTGTTCTCAAAGGCCATCAGGAACATTCCATGCTTCTCATTCTCTGTGTACTGCCAGGGGATCCCCAGCTTGTCCCGTGCATCAACCAGAACCCTGCAGCCCTAAGGAACGATTCAGAGAAGAAAGTCAGTGAATAAAGTGTAAAAGAACAAGGACTTGAAGATTATTTTTTTGACACTGTTCTGGTAAGACTGAACTCAGGAGAGAAGCAAAAACGTTGTTTATTGCAACATCTCCAACAGAAGTAAGATAGAGCCTGCTTCTGTAAGCAATTTAGCCACAAAATATTTCCCCAGGTGGAAAAAGTATTAGCGGCAACAGCTAATGGCAACAAGCAGTGCTACCAACAGATAATGAAAGTAAACATCAGTGAGAGTATGAAAAGTGTCTGGGAATTAAGAAAAGTGTCTGGGAACTAATGAGGGATCATCATAGCTGTAGTTTTAAAAGTAACACCACGCCTGAAACCATATTCTTCCATCTTTTTCTTTGCATTTGGGTTTCTGACACCAAAAAGGACATCCCAGCTTTCTCAAGCATTAGGGAGATCAGAAGAGCATCACAGGACTGAAGATACTGCACAGATTCCAAGCTACCAGGCTCAGGAAAGCAGATCCAGTTTTCCCTGAGAATCAGCTCACTTTTTGAATTTGCTAAGCAATGTGTGACACATAGGTTTCCTGTGTGACAGGAAAAGAAATCTAGAAGCAAAGAGATCTCATTCTCAAATTCAATTCAGGATTACTGAGCTGGTTCTTTTCACATTTTTCAGTTTTTATGGAAACCTAATTTCTTATTCATGGCAATAAGCCAAATACATGAGATTAAAGAAATTTGAAACTTCAGTCTTGACTCTAACTTCACCTGCAGTAAATAGCTTCCAATGGCCAATATTTATTTCTCAATAGTGAGCCCCATTTTAGTAATGGACAGATCTGCTAATGGTGACTCAGCATCTCAAGTACCATCAAATTCACAAGTAAAATCTCTGGGTTATACTGGATCACTTTTCTCATTATGTTGATCTTTGGTTCTAGAGATACAAAATAAATAAAATAAAAAAATCTCCAAAAGTGAAGTTCTGTTTCCACAGCTACTCACAAGAGCCTCCACATTACTGGACTGATCTTTTTTGCATACTTTAAGCTATCAAGACTGCACGTATTTTTATTAACACTTGAACTTTTCTACCCTCCAGTCCTTCAGCAGCACCACACACCAACAACAACAGTAACTTCCCAACAGCAACCAAGATTAGAGAGGGAAGCGAGACGCAACTTAGTGGAGTGTCACAGAATAGCAACTCAAAGTGAAGTGTTGTGGCTGTCACCATCCAGCAGTGCTCCTGAAGAGCAGCTTCCCAAAACTATAAATATTTATGATTCTCTACTGATAGTTACTTCTTCTCATAGAGTAGAGAATATATCCCCACAATACCATGAAAATACTAAAATAAAATATATTTGCCAACTGATGCCTTAAATTCCACACATAACTATTTAGTAACTGTCATACAGACTAAAAGCCAACTCTCATCCCCAGTTGCAGAGTTTATCCTTTTACTAACAGAAGTTTTTCAATGGTTATTTGAATGGCACTAGCAAACAGAAGTATGAAAAACCCACTTATAAGGCTCGGTCTCTGAACTGCAGATGCCTCCATGACACCTCACAGCTTCACACACTTCTGCAAACCATCCCTTGCACACACCCCCATCTTGGCTGCAACTGGAAGGGTTTGGACATAGTGGGTCAGCTCCCCATTATACCCAGTTAAGAACTTGGGAGATTTTTCCAGAGGGTTGTGGTGACTGAGGTCAGCAGGACACGGTTATTTCTGTGTGTCTCATGCCAGGTTTGTCTCTGTTGTGAGAACTGCTGTGTATGAAATGGTTAACCAGCACTGTGTGTGGGACAGTGATCACCATCTCCCCAGCCACGTCCATCCCCCTGGGTCACCACGTCCCCTCGCTGCCCTGGTCCTGCACAGAGCTCCCAGCCCACGCAGCTCTGACCTTTCTCCTGCCTGGGCCCTGCAGGATCTCCCCTGGCTCCAGCTCTGGGCTGGTTTAACCCTTCTCCACCTCACAGCCACTGCACAGCATCTCAAAGGAATGGCTGCAGGTCTGCACAACTGCTTGGATAAAAGAGCAGTGGGACCTCAGCCCCAGTGCATCTCCCCACACTGCTGCTCTGACTTTCCCTGCTCACACTGGAGACACAGAGGTTCTCAAGAAGCTGTTTGTTGTTAGGGCAAGTTTCATTATTTGTGTGGAGAAAACAGCAGAACAGTTTCAATCAAGGGCATACAGACTGCTCCAGTCCTGGGATAGTCACTTATCTGCTGGCTGCTGCTTGTTGGAAATTCAGGTTTGACCCTCCCTGAGAAAAAAAAAGGAACTAAAGTTAGGTCCCACATACCCTATGGGAGTGGATTAACCACTGTAAGGTCACCCATGGGCAGCACGTGGCATCAGCATTGCTCTGACTGTTCCAGAGACAGATGCTGCCACCAAGTCACATGTAGAGCCTGATCTGGGACAAAGTGGCTCAGCAGTGGGACACCAGCATCAGCACTGACAAACAGACACACTGCATGAAGAAAACACAAACACAGGATAAAGACTAGCAGGAATTCTGTCCTATGCACACCCACAGCACCTCTCAAAATTTTTAGAACACATCTGCTTCAACATATGTCTCTAAAACACATCAGGAATGAAAGCTTCAAATAATGAGCAAAACACTCAATGCTTCTTCCACCCAACTCTTAGCAGTTAGAAGTGTGACTCAGCAAAATCCCCAGTAAAGTGAATCTAAACTTAACATTTCTCCATCTCCACAAAACAGTTCCATAAATGCTACAAACAGATGTCAAAAAGATGAGGAGAAACAGAGAAAACACTAAATTTAGATCCTGTGTACTTCTCTTCTCACATCTCAGACTTACTGGTAACACTGTATTTTGCAACCTCACTGAGCATTTGATAATCCCTGCCTCATTAATCTGCAGAGCAAGTCACCGTAGGAAAGTTTTCCACTTACTGGAAATACAAGCAAGACACTTTCCCTACCCCCTTCCCAACAGTTTTTCTGATTTTCTGTGACTGTAGAAAATGTCAATTCACTCTTTCATTTATGAGGCTGAACACCATCAATTATGATTCTGTTTTCAAATCTGGACTACAGAAAAAAAATGAAGCAACAAGTTTAGATGGGAAATAAACTTCTGAACACTTCAACTGATTTAAAGCTTTTGTGCTGCAGTTAAAGCAGGATCCAGAATAAGCATAGATGGAAAGAATTAAAATTCACAGATAAGGATAGTGTGAGGCATTAGAAAATAGAAAACCAGCAGCATAATGGAAGCACCAGTTAGGGAGGAAAAAAATAGGAAATTCTCTGTTCCATTCCTTTCTTAATAATTTTTAATATATTCAAGTCACTGCATAAATCCCTGGCATGCACAAAACCTGAATGGAATCAGGGTAGAAGGAGAAAAAGGTCTAACAAGACTGTGATGAGATCTACCTCATGAAGCACCATATCTTATACAGAAGAAAATGCTAAATATAGAAATCCATAGATGTGAAAAGACAGCTAAGGCATAACACACAAGAAATCTAAAGAAATTACAAACCACATGCAGAAAGGGAATAGACAAAGACTATTTTTCTCCTTCCCCTTGCTAGACAAATATGAGTTATCAAACAGCTCAAACTCAAAACCCACACACCCCCAGCCAGCCAAACGCATTTACACAGAATGTTGGCCAAAAGCATAAATGGACTCCAAAAGCCATGGAGAAGAATAGATGGAAGCAAAGTCCAGAGAGGACTATTCGATTACATTCCAGATGCAAATCCTGGCTCAAGGAGTTTCCGAGACCAAAGGCTGCCAATAACTGGAGGAGCACACCAAAGGATCACGTTGCCTCGTGCTCGTACCCGATTTTGGTTGTGGGTTGTTTTTTCATGTCACAGACAAAGGCTGAGCTCCTCGGCCTGACACAGCACAGCTGTTTGGAGCACGTTTGCTACTCACCAGCAGGAAGGTTTTATGAGCATTTACACAAATGCTCATTAGTAGGACTGGCTCAAATGCAGTTTTTCTCCTTTATTTTTGAAAGCATTCTAGCTCTGAAAAAAATCCAGGTCGTCTTGTATTTTTAAATAATAATTAAATGAATTTGTGGGAATTATTAAAAAGGTCATCATGAGCTAATGTCACTTGAAGCCAGAGATGTTTGCAGTATTTAAAGAGCAGCGTGATTCAAGCACATCTTACATCTGTAGTTACACTGCTACATAAAACACAACACTCACTTTTTAAATTATTCATATGCTCCAGTACCTGAAGGATTCATTATCCCTAAAACCTCACACCTTTCACCAGATGGACCAACTCAGAGGCCAAGTGAACACTCCTCAATTAAGCACCAAACAGAAAATTGGCACAACAGGTTTGGGGAGCACTTGCTCATAGGCAAGGCCAGGTCCTTCCATGCATACACCAGCAGTCAAGTCAAAGATCCAGTCAAGATCAAAAAACCTGACTCAGTGTCTAGAGAGAACTTGCAAACCTGCTCAGAGTTTGTATACAAATAGAAGAGTCTCCTACAGCACATTTTCTCAAATAATTTTAGAGAACTACTACTGAGTAAGAGAGCACAGACAGAGTAACTGCTACACATGAAATACTACAGCAGCTACTTTTTACACTTTTACCATTAACACACTGCTCAACCTCCAGAAATGACCCAAATCTCTGTTATCTACATATCAATTATGGACCTTCCTGTCCTGAGAGAAGTGCTGGGGACTCCAGGTCACAGCTAACAGGCACTGCTGTCTTCTCCCAGGGCTGCAAACCAGCAGGAACACTGCAGGCACAGGGAGATTCCAGCGTGTTTCCTACTGCGTGTTTTTCCTCACTGCTGTTGACAAGGAACTGGCAGAAGTTTGGGGATCTCATCTCACAGAGACCAATCTATATCACAGCTACTGCCAACAGGATTGCTCCCACCTCAGCCCACAGATATTCTCTGGAGCCAGAGGAACAATACAAGGTGATGAGGAACACAGGTCCAGCTGCACAGTTTTTAAAAATAAAGTTGTCAGTGTTAGCAAATATAATCATATGCACTGTTTGTAAATTGCTGTCTGAGCACTGCAGAGAAGGTGACCTACTACAAACAGAGTGACAGCAAGACAATCAGATTTTTACAGCACACTATCATAAAAGCATTAACAGAGTTTTTCTTTGATCTATGTCCTTGGAGCATTAGGCCAAGCAGCAGTAGAGAACCCAATGTCATTCAGGATAAGATTCCACATTACAGAACAGCCAAAAAATGAGGTACCATCAAAAGGGGCATCTTTCCTGGCAGAGGAGTTCCACCATCTTCTGTTTGACAGGTTTGTCATTTGCCTGAGCCCACAATCCAGCGAGCAAACATCACCAAGAACCTGGCTATTCATATAAAAAGTGATTTCCACTGGCTGTATTAGTTTGCTGTGAGGCGAGACACACACAAGGGTAGGGGTGGGAGCAGCACCAGTTGGCCCAGTTAGACAACAAAAAGGCTCCCCAGTTCTGCATGTCCTTTCACCACTCACATATTCCAGTACCACTCAGGTGAGAGCAAGGTAAACAGCAAAGATGACCTACCTTCCAGGCCAGCACACAAATAAAAAACAGCAACAAAGGGGAAGTGTCATTTACCTAGTCCACAGGAACACAAATATTAAAAAACATTTGGATTAGCCACCGAGTCTCTGGATTGGGAGCAGCAGTGATGTCTGCTTGTCTGGAAACTCTGAAAAGAGTCCTTGTCTTTGAGTGAACCCAGCGAAATGACGATAAATGCAGCAGAAGGAAAATACTGCAAACTTTACTTGTAACTCAGCACAGGGTAAAGAGATGATGACCTCAGAGATGACGTTCAGAACCTCACAAAAAGTTCTCAGTTAATGCTTTCAGACTTTATTAGCAGCTTTCTCCTTGCCCTGAGACCATCCCACCAGTATCAGCTCACAGTTAGTTCATGCTTTCAATACAGGAGACACAGCATCTGCAGCTCCAAGGGTACCCCTGCCAGGCTGCCCTCATGGATTCAGGACCCAGCACATGTGCTCAGACAGGGCTTTCAATGCCAGGCTGGACCAGCTCCTGACCTTTCCTAGGCTGAAAAATCCCAGGCAAGGGGTGAAAACTCATTTGGAAGCTCTGCAGCCTCCAATTCCTTTCAGCTTTTTCCTTGTTGGAATTTGCATTGAACTTACTTTTCCAGACAATGTAAACTAGAGCTTGCTCCAAAGTTTTCCTGTAAACATTTTTTACAGGACAATTTGCTAATTTTTTTTGCCAATACCGTTTCCAAGCCAATTATAAAACTACATGTATAGTTAACCAAGTGAATAAGTTGGGAGTAAGCTCCCAAATTTAGTCACTTCAGTGACTAAACTTTTGTCTGGAAGACATCAAAGTATGTGCCTGCAGTCTCCAGGGACTAAGTCATGTTCTGCAATACTAATGACTACATCACAAGAGCACTGTGAGCTCCATTTTGGAACTACTATGAATATTTATCATTTACCACTGACCATTACTCCTCTTCCAGTATCTGCCACTCTGATGAAGAGAGATTGCTGTCTCCCTGCCCAACCAAGAGACACCCCAAATGCAAAGGGACCACCAGAGTTGATAGAAATTACATTTAATACATAGAAAATACACCAACTGGAAGTCAGTAAGAGATCCATTGATGAAATGAACCTGTAACAACAAGATCAGCAAGACTCATCAGGGTTTTTTGTCTTTTCTACGTAAACTAGTGAATATTATTTTTCTTAATAAAATAAGCTCAGAGTAAAGATAATCAGAATTAAAAGACTGTTCTAGTACAGAACTTTAGCACTTCTATATTAAATTTCAAGATTCTAATTAACCACAGTTCCTATGCTCTCCCTGTCATTCCTCTGAAAAGAAGCTGTTCCAGCAGAAAGGAGATTGACACTGTCCTGACACCAACTACTCAAACAGCTGGATCCCAGCTCCGAAGCAACAGATGGAGTGTGACCATCATCACCTCCTAATGGGTTTCCAAATTCATTTGCATGTAAACCCAGGGAAGCGTGGAGTCAAGACAATTTAAAGAGTAACTGGGGTTTACCTGATGTATTTCCCCTGAGTCTGCAGGCCACTGGAAGAAACATGCTTACATTATAAATGAGTAGTCACTTGGTCACTTGCAAGTGACAAACAAACTGGGGAATAATCTGTTTCCACACGCCAGAGTTTGTATCTGTACCTGGCTGCAACTTGAAAGTTGCAAAAGAGTTTTATTGGTTCGTTTGTTGATGACAGGAGGTACAACCAACTTCAGCCACCCTAAATACAATTTAGGTACATTCAAGGTACACGGAGTCCCAGCCACAGTCCAGGTTTAGTACTAATTGCAGCAGTCTAAAGTTCTTAGAGCTGCCTTCAGCACAAGACAGTTATTTTGTTTAACTGCCACTCATATTCCTGCTATCAAGGAGAAATGCTCTCAGGCATCCCCTCGTGTACTGCAGCTGCACTCAGAAGTCCCAAAGGACGGCTCCTCAAAGATCTTACATGTTCAGAATCTTTCCTTGTTTTTTCCCCCACTCAGAGCTCACAAATGAACACACATAATTTCCTGTGCAGTCCTTCCCTCTGCAATTCCAGGCTTTTCAATTCCTTAGTCAATCATTACACTTCAGGCCACAAACAAAAAGAAAACACTCATGGATGTACTGAAACCTTGAGCTGGTATTTCCATTCTCAACAGGAAAACTAACATTACCAAAAGAGCTCAACAGATTATACTTCAGGCTTCTAAAAGCTGAACTTTTTCTCTCTTCAGATCAAAATCTCCTAAACAAGCTGGTGCAAGTACCACTCTGGTGCTTGTAGATTGCTGTAATTATTTTCTTATGCAACTAAACCGGGTTTTTTTAAGCAGCATGATATTCACATACTTGAAACAAAAAAACATTTAGACTAGGAACATCAGAGTTGTGACCCGTTGAGTGTCTGAGCTCTTTAACTTTTATCAAAGGAAGCAAATAGAGTAGCAAGGCCAGCCCATCTGTTTTGGATGGGAGGTATCAGAAAATTCCTGTAGCTCCAGTTGAAAAGCATCAAAATACTCTGTAATGCCACCACACATTGCTTAGACTTGAAACTTAAGGTACATGACACTTTTCCACCATAGCCAAGAGTCACCTTAAAATTCAGGCCTCAGCAGCCAGACAGCCCTGTCCTGTGCACTTTCCTTTTCCAGGTGGGTGTGCTGAAGTCCTGAAGCCTGTGTACTCATACCAGAACATTAACACTACTGCTTTTCACTTCAATCATCAAAAAGTTCCAAAAAGTTACTTTGAAACTTAGCCTCGATTAACAAGCAAAACCCGAGTTAACCGATGACTATTTACCTTAAACCAAAGCAAAACTCCTGTATTTGAATACCATCCCACAAATGCCAGAAAAAGCTAGCAAGGCCCTGAACCATCACCTGTACTAAATGGAAAAGTAAATTCTGTATCATGGGTTTATTTTGCTTCAGCATTTTGTTTCTGACTAGGGTTTCCCCAAAATGGGAGATGAGAATCAGAGAGAACAGGGTAAGCAAAGAACTCAGCATTAAAAAGATATCAGAAAGACAAGAAGGTGAAAACTCAAATAAAGTGGAAGCTGACACTAATGTCAATTCATACTTAGCACTGTTATTTTCAGAGAGGTTTCACATTGTGTTCTCTGAAGCAGTTTCTTCATTCTCCATAAGCTGTACTGTTGCCTAAACACTACTGCAATAAGCATTTCAGAAATATCCAGCACTGTTACAAGAGCAGGAATGCTTCTCCTTCAGAGAGGAGTTTAGTCATGGCTGGAAAATGAAAATTGACCATTTAATCTCAGAGATTTACACTGCATTTCTAACTCAGATCTGAGTGTTGCAGAAGCTTAGGAGGACCATTGTCTGACCATGCTGAGGAGTGTGTGGAAAAACGGGCTAAGGCTGCTGCAGCTGTACTTAACAATGTCACACAGATTTAAATGCCATTTGATAGGATCATTTCCACTTCACATTGACCACATATAGTACTAAAACTTCATCTGAGATATTTTATTGCCAGTTAAACACATGGTGATCTTGGCTTCATTAAGTCTTAGCCAGTCGATCACTGAACTTCCTGAAAAAGTGAGAAGAACTTGTAGTCTGAACACTCTGTTACAGAAAGAGCAGCAATCACGTGCACTTGACAACTTACACTGTCAAAGAAGCTAAATAAGCTTACTTTCAACACTGGATGTTTATCCACACAACAAAGCTTAATGCAAGAGAGTATAATGCAATTACCCTAAAATAAAAGCACTGACAGACAATCACTCTGTTTAGAAAGCTGTTATTCTGTCCTGGTGTTTGATTTCTTCCTGGGGATTATGGCAGAATATCAAGGTGTTATCAGGTTTCTCTCTGATGAGCAAAAATGCAAACAAAACATCTACTGCCTTCCCACCAGAAAACTCTTCTGGTTTTCTTTGTTTGCTCTTCCTCCTTCTGCCTACTTTTTCCAGAGTGACTATTCCCAAGCCATTCCCTAAAAACTTATGGGTGAGTCTAAATTGTATTCTTGTATGCACGAGCCACCTGTGTTATCTGGAGAAGCAAGGGAAGGAAGAGTCTGACTCACACCCAAAAGAGAACCCTAACCTAACCTTAACACTCCCAAATCACCTTCTCCAAGGCCAAAAGGGCAATCAATCTGCTGAACCATATTAACCCACTTTAAAGCTACTTCCAAATTTTATTTTCAGGATCAGAAGAGTTTAAAAGGTTCAACTGACATAGTCCAAGAAGTGCTGTTAACTATCAGAACACCTGACTGCTATCTTGAGGACCAGGATTCTGCTCTGAATTCTGCAAACCTACCCAGAGCCATCCAGCAAACAAGTGTTTCAAGTGTGTGACTCTGCCTCCTCTACTACAAGGAGGAGACACTTTTCTTTCCAAAGCACACCAAGTTCTACTGCTGAAAGCTCTACACCTTCTGCATACATAAAATATTACATCATTTCACCATTACTGCTTAAACAACTTAAAGAGGAAGGAGGCTCAGATTTTTCCATTTTCACAAACTGCTTCCTTAAAAGCTTCTCCTACTACTTGAAATTAGCAGCAGCAAAAAAAAAATAAATCACTGACAGGACCACAATAAGAATTAAGATCTAAAATAAGACTCCTTATTTCTAGGCATATAGATTTAAAAAATCATAACACTCTCTTTGCTCACATAACTACAACCAGAGAGAAGCTTCTGAATTTCAACTTTCTTGCAGTTAATGGGCTCCAGCCTGAAAATGGACAAAAAAAAGGAAAAGAAAATTAGACAACCATTTTCCTGTTCATTAACAGAAGTGAAAGCCCTTTATGGAATAGCAGCATTCTTAAAAACAAGAGTCATTGTATGCGTGCACTTATTAAATGCACATAAAGCATCTATTTAAACACAAATCTGGAAACTCAAAAGTAACTCGTTATCTTTAACTTGCACAGTTCCCTTTCCTTTAACTTTCTATGAAATCTCACAAAACCTCACAAATCCATGCCCACAAAAGAATGGTGACGGTCCTACAGAAAAATATAGGCAGGAAAGCAGCATTTCTTTTAGGGAAAGATGAAGAGAAAAAGACTCCTGAGTGAGCTTTTTATGTATCTTCAGGTATTTTCTAAAATGTGATCACTTCTACCTGCACAGGGCATCAAGGCTTGTATCCCTGAAAGGAACAGTATTTGTCAAGGCTGGTTTTCCCTAGTTAGGGAAATATTGGTCTGTAGACCAAAGGTTCTACCAGTAGCTTTTACAGTCTCCAGTCAGCAGAGAAACACACTGCCAACACTATAAAACCTGCACACACACTGAAAGGAAACTTTCCCACAAAGGCACTAAACCAGTTATTTCTATTTCAGCTCTAGGTTTGATAACACTTCACAATTCCCAACTCTGCGGGCCTACACTCCCGCATTTCTAAAGATGCACCAAGTAACAACCACTTGCAGCCGTCACATCTGTACGAGGATCCCTTCTTGTCCCATCTCGAGGTGCACAGACGGGGACACTTTGCAAAAGCAGAGAAATTCCTCCTCATTTCTTCAAGCCTTGAAGTTTCTCCAATTCCGACTTCGAGGATGCTCTCATAATGTTTTTTCCAGAAGGCAGGCCACACCTATATCCTCTTTCCTCTGCGTTTCCACAAAGCTTTTCTCAATCCCCTTTGCAGGGAAATTTCCTTTGAGCCCTTTTCACGGAAGCCTTCAGCGGGGTAACGCCGCAACCCACATTCCCCGGGCCCCACGGCACAAAGGTGCCGCCCTCCCAAACACCTGCCCCGAGCCCCTTCCCGGAGCACCGGGACAGGCGGGGGAGCAGCCGCCGCCCGGCCGGGCTCTCCCGGCCTTTTCCGACAGCGACTCCGGGCACGGCCCGGGCTCCCGGCGCCGGCCCCCACCCCCCTCCGCCGCCCCTCACCTTGAGGATGTTCTCGTAGATGGTGGCCCGGAACTCCAGCAGCGCCTTCTGGTCGAACTCGCGGCCGTGGATGATCCGCATCTGCTTGAGGAAGGTGGACTTGCCGCTCTCGCCGGCGCCCAGCAGCAGGATCTTGACGAGGCGGCGCACGGCGCGCCGCTCCCGGGCCAGCATCGCGTCGATCTCCCGGCTGCGCCGCCGCGCCTCCCGCTCGGCATCGCGGCTCCGCTCCTTGCCGTCCCGCCGCGGCTGCTCCCCGGCGCGGCCCGCGGCCTCGGCCGGCAGCAGGCAGCGGCTCAGGGTGCGCACCACGCCGGACATGGCGGCGGCGGCCCGGCCGGAGCACTCACAACGCCGCCGCCGAGACCCCGAGCTCCGCCAGCATCGGGCGGAGGCCGCCGAGACGCTGCGACCGGGAGGAGGAGCAGCCGCCGCCGGGGGCTACGGGCCGGGACCGCCCATTCCTCGCTCCGGCGCGGCGGAGGGAGGGAGCGGCCGGCCGGGGGAGGGGGTGCGGGCGGCGGGGCGCGGCCCGCAGGCCCTGCCCGGGGAGGGGGCGCGGCCGCTCCGAGGGAGCTGCGCGGGGCCGGGGGCGGCGGGAGGCGCCCGGAGCCCTCGGCGCGGGGTCGCGGCGGTGCCGCGGCGGGCGGGGGACACGCGGCCCCGGCCCCTTGCCCTGAGCGCCGCCGCCCGCGCGGGGAGGAGCCCGCCCCGCCCCCATTGGGCGGCAGCGCTGTCGCTCAACGCATCCGTTCTCCAATTGGATGAACCGGCATGCGGGGCGGGACCAAGCGGGCGACGCGGCTCAGGGCAAGGCAGGGCGGGCAGTGCCGGGAGGGGGCGGGGACAGGAGCGCAAGCACCAATCAGCAGCGAGAGGGCGTGGCCTTTCTGTCGGGGGCGGGGCTTGTGTGGCATAACGAGAAGGCGGGCACAGCGTTGTTACGTCAACAACGCCGGACACGGCGTGACGTCATGGTGTGCTGGAATGACGTCAGGGGAGCCGGTGTGAGCCTTGGGGTCCGAGCCGCCGGTACCGGGCGCTGTTTGTAACGTGAGGGTCAGAACCCAGCGGGGTCTGTTTTCACCGGACAACGTGCGGTGACGTAATGTGTCATCGCTGACGTCATGAGCGAGCACACCTCCATGGCACTGCAGCGTCCTTGCTCGGCCAGGTTAAACCGCGCAGGGATTTGTCTCCCAGCCGCGGCTGCCCTCAGGAGCTGATCCTGGGTGGATCCAGCCTCTGTGAGACCCGAATCCCGCGGCCAGGATCAGCCCCTGCTGACATCGGGGTCACCCCTCACAAACCCTGCACAGCCCAGTGCCGGGCTGGTGCCAGCGTGGGGTTAAAGTATCAAAGTGCACTTCAGAACCAAAATCCCCTTCGGTCTCGTGATTAGGTGCTGGAAGGAAAAAACCCTTTTGGGAAGCAGCTGGTGTGTGATCACCGAGCAGTGGCGGGGATCCCAGACCAGAATGAAATCATAAAAGACAGGCACATGTCCTCAGCTCTGTGAGATTATTTGTCCTTTCTGCATTACTTCTGTCTGTGCTTCCAAGTGTTTACGGCATAAACATCTATTCCAGTTTAAGTTTCAGGTTGTTTATCCTCCCCAGGCCTGCTCCAAACATGGCGCACAAGTATGGAGAGCTGAGGGAAACTACTAGAATGACTGGCATTTCATAGAATATTAAGGATGCTAAAAATCCCAGGCTGGTTTGGGTTGGAAAGGACCTTAAATCTCATCTTGTTCCACCCCCTGCCATGGAGGGACACCTTCCACTATCCCAGGTTGCTCCAAGCCTGGTCTGATCTGACCCTGGACACTTCCAGGGATCCAGGGGCAGCCACAGCTTCTCTGGGCACCCTGTGCCAGGGCCTCACCACCCTCACAGGGAAGAATTTTTTCCTAATATCCAATTTAAATCCACCTCTCTTCAGCTTAAGGCCATTCCCCTTTGTCCTGTCACCACCCTGTCAAAAGTTCCTCTCCAGCCTCCCTGTAGGCATTGAGACATCTTAGAAGGTCAGGGAGTCACAGATTTAAACAAAAATAATTCAATAAAACCTTTCATGGAGGTGAGAATCCTGTGTGAGGATTAATCCCACTGAGATGTCAACTCTTCCCCAAAGTTTGAGTGTTTTTCTCCCTGACAAGAAGAAACATTTCATTTAGATATTGCAGATTTCAGGAGACCAGCATGAAACTCTCATTCCTGAGCCATTCCCCACAGAATGTTTCTTGGACAGCTTCCCTTCCATGGTGTTACCCTTCGGCTGCAGTTTGAGCCTCGGGAGCGGCTCATCCCCCCACAGAAAGCTGCTGTAGTTCAGGAGTTTCCCACTGGATGTCACGATTGCCCCGCCAGAGCGGGGCCTCCCCTCCCCGCTGGGATGGAGACAAACAGCCCAAGCCGACCCCGCTCTCCGGTTTTCCCAACAGCTGAGCTCCAGGGCTCCCGCTGGCATCCACAGATGTTCGGCTGCCTGCAGATCAGGAGCTCTGCAGCGCCCAGATTGGCCTTGTCTGATGAGCTCGGTTTCTCTGCCCCCCTGCCTTTGTCTGTGCCCTCCTTGAGCTCCCTCAGACTTCTGAGGTGCTGAGGGGTTTTGGCAGAGAATTCAGGAACTGTGAAGTCCCACTCCAGCGACAGACCTGCTTCATCTGGGACAGGAAACTGTGCTGTACAATAAACTAATCAAATAAATCAGTTGCCAGCCGTCCTTAGTTCTCCATGCATTCATCCATGAAAGCAGCTTTCAGCAGCTCCCATCTAATTGTCAAAAGGAGAAGGTCCAGCCCTGCCTCCATCCCCCGCAGCCCTGTGGTTCCCCATGGACTCCCTGGGAAGCTGCTCCCGGAGCTGCACAAAGCAGGATTCTGTCTGCTCCTGCGGCTGGGGCTGTGCCCGGGGCCGGGCAGGGCTCACAGCCGTGTGACAATCACTGCTGACAGCCCTGCAGAGGCTTTGTCATGAGCCTGAGCAGGAGGGGAAGGTGTCCCTGGTGAGAGTCAGGTTTGTTCTCAGCCTCAGAGAATTCCCTTTCCCCTTTTCCTTATTACCTGTCCAGCTCCATGCTTCAGGATTTCTGGGTTGTCTCTCTTCTTTGGGCTTAGACTGAAATGAAAACAACTTGTATTGATACAAAGTAAAATAAAGCAATACCAATTACTTAATTTTTCTATTCTTTTGCTTTCTCAGTTTTCATTTTTTTACTTTTTTCCCCCCTATTTCTACACTGTTTTCCTCTTTCCCATCTCTGTTTATTCCTATAACTCCTGTTCTCTTTCTGCTGATTGTGCAGCTGCTTCTATTCCTTCTTTAATCTCCCACAGAGAGAGTGAAAAGAAAAAAAGATGGAAGAGAACAGAGAACTGGAGGATAGAAAGAAAGGGCCAATGAAGGAAGCATTATTTCCTCTCCCCACCTTGGCTACAGAGCAACTGCATCATGAGCAGAAAGATGGGGACGCTTGGGGGAAAGGCTGGGGAATAAACTCTGGGGCTCTGGCCCTGAGAACATCTGCAGGTGAAAGCTGGAAAGGTGTCGGGCAGCTGGAGGAGTCTGGCTGTGCATGAGAGCTGGCTGCAGATGGAGTGACAGCAGGAGGCCCGGGGGAAGGAGCTGCTGCTGCTCGAGCTGAGGGTGCAGCTGATGGAGCCTGCATTAAAAACTGGCTGTTTGCCACACCTGGGACACGGCTGCAGCTCCCCTGAGTGCCACCAGACATCGGCACTGCCACAAAGAGCATTTTGCTCCGTGAAACTGGAAAGCAAATAAGCCACAAGGAGGATTTGCTCCTGCTGCAGTAGCAGCACCTTGCAGCAATGCCAGAGCTACGCAAACGCAACCAAAACTCCGGAGTTTAGGAATAAAACTGAAGATCTTAACAGGATGGCAAGGAAAGGTGTGCAGTGATGGAATCACCCAGAGTGATAAATCACCCAACCCGTGCTGGTGAGCAAACTGAGTCAGAATATTGAACTGTTGCTCCCACAGGGCAGGTGCGCTCCTGGCTTAGCCTGGGTGATTTGAAGATATCTGGGCCCTTGAATTGCTCATTGTGCATTCAGGCAGCAAAGCCTGTAGTTCTGGAGAGCATTTATGATCTAAACTCCTTTTGCTGCTTCTCTGTTGAGACTGTGACTCTCTTTGCCTGAGGAGGTGCTGGAGTTTATGTGCACTTCAAGCCTTACCTAAGCTGGTAGTTTTGTCGTGTTAAAAGTGCCATGTTCTGCTTATTGCATTCTCGAGGTTTTATATGGCTTTTTCAATGGCCTTCTCTCTGCACACTCCCCATGGCAGAATGAAAAAGTGCAGAGAGGCAAAGGGAATAACATTCTCCTGCACAGGAATGAACAAGAGCAGTTCAAACAGATCAACCATTTTCTAGCAACATCATTAAGTATATGGGAACCTTCTGGTACTAAAGTATTAGGTTTTTTTTGCTGTAGGTATTGAACCCTTGGCTGGTTGTTATCTGCAAGACTTTATGATCCCTATTCTATTCTCTTTCTGAGAGATCCCAATTTTTTGAAGTGCTTGCAGTCTTAACACTTGTGAAGCCAAAGAAAACTGAAGTAGTTTGGAATCTCTCAAGAAAAAAAAAATCCACTTATTAGTGAATTTTCATCTGAGTATTTGCCTTGTCCCTTTTAATGCCACTGGAAGGGCTGAGAGAATGGGGTTTGTTCAGCCTGGAGAAAAGGCTGAGGGGAGACCTGATCTATCACCAAGTTCCAGTATTTAAAGGGTGGCTACAAAGAAGATGGAGTCTCCCTCTTTACCAGGAGTCACATGGAAAAGACATGGAATGGGTACAAGTTATCCCTGGGGAGATTCTGACTAGACACAAGAGGAACATTTTTCAAAAGAAGAACAATCTATCATTGGAATAATCTCCCCAGAGAAGTAGTGAATTCTCCGGTATTGGACACTTTTAAGGTTCAGGTGGGTGAACCTTAAAAGGGTGCTGGAACATTTTGTCTAGACCAGTTTTTTTGCCAAGAAAGGATTGACTGGATGATCCTTGAGATCCCTAACAACCTGGGAAGGAACTCTATGATTTCAGTGTGTTCTGATTTTTAATTATATTTTCTTTCCCCTTTGACAGCTCTATGAATACAGAGGCTGCAGAACCTTTGGTTCCTGCTGTTTGAGAGTTCTCTTGCAGTGGATTCTCTTGCAGTGGCCCAGCCCAGCTGCCACCAAGCAGTCAAAACTCTAAATTATGTCGAAGCAATTATTCCTGCTTTTCTTGTTAAATTGGCAGCCACTATTTTTTCTTTTCCATGTGGTATTTACATCTTCTGTCCCACAGAAGACACATTACTCATATACATAAAATATGTGAGTCGTGACACTTCATGGAGTTAATTTTCACTATTTTCAGACTGCTTGACAGCAGCCTGTTCTCCTTCATTAAACACCAGCCAGTGAATGGATTAATTTACTTTCAAAACACAAAACCTCATATTAATCCACAAACAATTAATTATTGGAAGAAGACAAGCATATTTTGAACCCAGCCTGTGACTTTCCTACTTATTTCATGCAACGAGGCATGATCTGTGTAATTCCAGGCATGTCCTGCCAAGCATCCTGCAGTCTTAGTGAAGACTGGATATTAGGAAAAAATCCTTTCCTGTGAGGCCCTGGCACAGTTTCCCAGAGAAGCTGTGGCTGCTGCATCCCTGGAAGTGTCCAGGGCCAGGTTGGGCAGGGCTTGGAGCAACCTGGGATAGGGGAAGATGTTCCCTGCCCAGGGCAGGGGGTTGGAACCCAGTGGTGTTTTAGGTCCCTTCCAACCCAAACTCTGTGGAGTTACTGTGATTATCCCTCAGGATGATGAACTTTGGTTCTGAGAGTGAAGAAAGATCAGAAGTTGAGGTTTGGCTACAAGGAGTTGGCTCAGAGAGCACAGAACCTGGGGCTGTGGGACCTGAGTGGGGCTTTCTCAAATTCTGAGTTCAAAATCTGGGGACACATTCCTGCAGCAAAAGGGACAGAACAGACTCGTGCTGGCTCGAGTGCTCTTGGGGTCCAGAAAAACTTAGCATTGAAAAACAAGTTAAAAGCAGATCTAAGTCCTGAAAGCATTTAGACCTCTGATTTTGAGCACAAAAGGCTCCAGCAATAAGTAGCTTTGTCAGTTTAGGTGCATTTTGTTTAGTCATCTATGTCACAAAAAGTCATTAGAAAACAAGATGAGTGACATTAAGAGGGGAAAAAACGGGCACAAATCTGTAAATTGCACAAACAAAGCCAAAGCCCTGGGAGCAGAACCTTACATATTTGCTGCCAAGCTATGTCCATTTTTTCTGCATTGTTTTTAAAATGGCTTTTCATCTGGTGATGCAGAGCCAAATATCTGCACTGGTAGCATGCATCTCCCCAAACTCGTCAGAAATTAGCAAGCCTTAATAAAATTTATGCATGGCTTGCTATTGCAGTTCCACATCTAAAGGGAAAACAGATGTTCTCTTTAGTTATTCTCTTCATGTCTGAAGGAAAGCTGTTGGTTACAGTTTGTGTTTAAAAAAACTGGTGCTGAAAAGGTTACAAATGATGCAATTTTTGCAATCCTACTCCAAGACTCTCTGTGAACCTGAATTGCTGAGGTGACACTTGCAGATGCCTGTCACCCACTTACCAGCCTCATATTTCTTAACACCTCCACTTCAGGATGAATAAATGGAACAGAGTTCCCAGTATTTGCCTGAGATCACTAACAGGGTGGCTGGCCAGGCTCCAAGCCCCTGGGCTGCATCCATGGGGAGGTTCCTCAGCCTGGGCTGGTTTCAGAGGTGAGGCAGAAGCGATGGATGCTGCATCTGAAAAGTGCCATTAGAGATGTCACTGAACGGGCCTCTCAAGGCTTCAGCAGGAAGAAGGGGAGCCTCGATTCTTCACCTCCCTCAGCTGGCTCCCTTCACTGAGCACACGTGCACGCTGCCCACAGCGTTCACATTGCAGATGGGCAATCTCTGCTCTTTCTGTTTTTACATAAATATTTCAAAGATGTGCAAAAAATGTTGGCACTTACAGTGAGTGTTTGCCATCTGAAGGAGTTTGCCCCTGCAAACATGGATGCATGCGTGCACATCTATCTGAAATTCATATTTTACTTTGCAGATGCGTGTCAAACACAGAGCCTTTCAAAATGCTAACATTTGTTTGTTTTTACAACGTATTTATTCACTGCTCCCTGAACAAAGGATCCCAAGTCTTCTTTATTCCTCTGCAGCTACCAAGTGGACATTGGTATAAAAAACTGCTCCCTATCCACAAAAAAATGTCCCAAAAGAACAGCAAATGCAGTAAATTGTAGACATTGGTTTAATACCCTTTCTAAGCATTTATTCAAACAATCCTTTTTAGCTTGTGAATATTCATGATCTTACAATTAATATGAAAGATAAACACACCACACCTAAATGCAATAACCAGCTAATTTAGGAATTATTACTCTCCCAAAAATGGAGAAGGAATAGGCTCTGTCACTTAAAGAAACGATAGCAAATGATGCAAAACCCAGGTGGCAGGAATGCAGAGAAGAGCTGGCAGGAGCTAACCAGATGAGTGATCAGCATTTTATTCAGACAGTGTTTCAGCGTCCACCCAGAGGAGATTAAGTATCCTGTCCTCTCAGTGCAGAGAAGGAGAAATAAATCAGGTTTTACCACAAGTAGGGTGGCAGGGAGTTAATTAGGAATGGAAAAATATATTTCAGTTTGAAAAGGAATAAAAAAATGGACAAAAGAAGGAACTAAAATACACTGAAAACATGTTGGAACCCACCTGGGAGGCTGACTGAGAATCCTGCCCGGGGATCTGCAGCCACAGGGGACTGACACAACAGGTGATGCCGACAGCTCTCTGAAAGCTGCAGTCCAGCAGCCAAATGCTGCTGCTCTGAGATGTTATATGAAAGCAGACATTTCCCATAGCCCGTCTCATGTCAGAGTCTCTCCAACCACAAAGTGTATAAAAAAGGCAAGGTTGCATAAAGGAATAAAAGAACCTTAGTTTTCTTCTTAATGTATTTTTTAAAAACCACAACTCTCATTAAAGTCAACAGGAATTTGCTCCACATCTCTTCTAATTTGCCTCCCAGGATTTGTGTGGAACTAGAAGATGACAGATTCTGCTATTAGAGCAAGCAAAACTACAGCAGAAAATTAGCAGAAGCCACAAGCAGCAGAACAGTGGTGAAACCACCTTATTGCCCCATGTTCAGTGATTTCCATTAATGATTTAACAGCAAAGGTCAATTAAATGAGTGCTGGATACTGATACCCGCTGGCTGGGGCTCTGCTCTGTGCTATTGGAGCACATGGACACAGATATGCTAAAGCAGGAGAAGCTTCCAAAGGAAATGCACCATTCCCCCCCAGCCTGATCCAAGGTTAGATGTGCCTGGGGAATTTCTTCTGCTCCTAACGAGGATCAGTTCCAAACAAGGCTGCCAGTCCCTTCCTGTCAGCTGAAGGGCAATGTTTCTAGGAGAGGTAAAGGCTTCTCTATCCCTCTGGGATTAAACCTGGCTACCAGGGGGTTTGGGGAATGATGCCTTGCAGGAGGCCAAGTCCTGGCTGTCAGCTGAGGGGTGCCACTCACCTCTGTGGAAAATGGCACAGGGCCTGCTCCGTGCCACCCCAGAGCCCTTCGTGCCAGGAATGCCGTGGGCTGCAGGTCACTGCTCAAGAGGAAAGGCTTGGATGTGAATGAATGCCTGAACATGGCCTCTGGCTGAAATATTTAATCAATGTGCAAGTGACTTTGTGCCACCAGTGAATATCAACATTCCTCATTTTGGGTAAAAGCTAGGAGTCACATTCCAACAATATATTCAGAAAGCATCAATATATTCAGATTGCATCTGCTGATGCAGGAGCACAGGCTGTGGTCAATCACCATCCTGGTAATTTAGGAGAGTGCAGAAGAAGGAGTGCTGGCTTTTGAGTGTCTCCATGTTTGTTATTTATACACCATGTCATCTGGAGCTGGTTGTTTGCTTGTAGCTTTGGGCTGACAGTTCCCTGATTCCAAAGGCAATTCAGCCCCTGACATAAAGCAGAGGAACAATGCAGAGTTCCTGTAAAACAACAGTGCTCCCCCCACTGCTGTCAGAATGCAGGGATTAGATGCAGAATAATGCAGTCCCTGATCAAACCTGCAGCTGTAATTCAACCTCTGGACAGTGCTGATGCCATAAATTTGGGAAGAAAGTGCAGCTCAAGCGATTTGTGAACAAGAGTTGATGAGTCCAATTGAATTACAGTTGTGGGAGCAGCCGGGATCCCCCTGCACCGAATCATTACTAATGAGAGCCAGAGAGTGATTACTTACAACTTTAATGAAATTGAATTTCAATTTATACCCTTGGCTACAAGAAGGAAGAAACATACACTGAATATTTGGGGGTGACAGGGCAAAAGTACAAACAGAAACTCAAAATATACGGATGGACAATGCAATCTCCTGGAAGAGACAAGATAAAATTTTATCTTCAAAAATAAATTCATATTTAAGGATACAGTGAAGACTGAATCAAGCTATTCTATATCACAGTTCTGATGATGAAAGAGCTCAGAAAGAAAATGTTCATATGGGTTTTCTCTAAACCATTTACCATGTTCAGAAGAAGAGGAAATGTTTAGCTGATTCTCAAGCCATCACTGCCCATTCTATTGGCATGAAATCAGGAGAATGGTAACCACAAGCACCACTGACATATTCCAATCAAATAATCCCATGGAACCCTTTCTGAGCAAGTCTTCTAATTTCAGCACTGAGTGGTTATTCACCACTGGAACGGAAAACATAATTAACATTAAATACTGGTTTCAATAGAATTTCTCAGTGCTTCCCATCACTCTGGAGGTATCTCTCTGTTATTTTAATACCTTTTTCAATATTGCACCTTTTCTGCTGGTGCTACAGTAAGGCCTAGGGAGGTTAAGAAAAGTGGTTTATGAAGTTTGCTTCAGATATGGAAATGTGAGGAGAGAGAGAGAGGAAAAACAGAGAACTTGAGTGAGGAACACAAAATGGATGAATAAGGGAGCATTTGTGGCTTACAACACAGACCACACAAGTTTTGCAACTCAAAATATGAATCTGCAATTGGAGGATGATTAGGAAGGTGTGGGATGTGCAGTGGAAGCTCTGAGCCATGGGGCTTGCAGCCAGGGTCACACCAATCAGGCAGAGTATGGAGAGGTGCTGAAAAATGCTCAGACTTTTGACTTTACATTCATTTTACAGAAGGTAAATCAATATCTCTTCACCCCAGTGCACTTGTGTCATATGGCTTTCTGTTACAAGGTGACCAGGGCTCGGACATGTCTCTTCTGAACTGAAAACAGCTTAATCCAAAGGGATTTTTTTTCTGCAAAATGTCTAAAGCACTGTATTACCTCATGCCATGGGGTGATGGGATCCAAGCCAGTATTGCATGTGCAACTTGACAATCAGCAATAGGAGCTATTACTACTGCAACAGTAAAAGGGGCAAATGGAGTGGGAATTCAGTTCTATTTGCACATAGTAAACTATTTTGTTAAAAGGGGTAGTATTGAAAGGAGATTTTCCAGACAAGAGAAGATTTTCAGACAGTGGGGGGTTGTACTGGGAGCAATGTCATAAGAAGAGGTGGCAAACAGTGAAGGGTCTTCAAAAATCCTTCAAAAAATTATTTCCCTTCAAAGTGTATTGTGGTGCACACTCATTTTCCCAGCCTCACATGCCCTCATTGATTGAGGGAGTCAAAGCTGTTTCCTGCCACCACTGGAGGGAGACCTTATTCCTTCAAAAAGCTGTAAAACTTCTGCTGCCAGACTGCACTTCAGCAAGGAAGAGTGCAAAATAATCTGGAGAAATACAGCTGCTGAATTTGATCCAGGCTGGACATGGTAAATCACAGGTTCTAATAACAATAATAATGCAGCACGAATGAAACAGTGCCAGATTAAGAGTTTAATGTTTCCACTGTGATCAATAGTGCTCAAGTGAATCTGCTCCAGGTGTCTGAACTCAGTCCTGGTTAAATCCACCACCAGTGTCTGTACATTCCCCTCCCTTCCCTCACTCTCGGGATGTGCTGGCAGAAGCCACTGGTGATGTTAAAATCTCAAGCTGATGTTTCCTAACCCTTTATCTCACCGTGACCTTAAATGTGACCAAAAAATGTTCCCATCAGTGGCATTATTTTCATTTTCACTTAACCCCTACTGGCCCAGTGGCCTATTTTACAATCATTCAATTACCCTCACTGCTGCTGAAAAAAAAACAAACAGGGAGAAAAGAATTATTTGGTGCAGCTCAAGGTCATTGACAGCAGGAGGACAGGGAGCCATCGAGCAAGGTCTAAGTCACTGGGGCACTGTTGGCCCAGTGACAAGTGCAGGGATGTACTTCAGAGAGGGGCCAGGACATACAGCTCAGCTCTAAAACCCCAAAGCTTCTGCTGGTGCAACAAAAGAAGCAGTTCTGCTAGAAAAAAAAAAAAGGAAAAAAAAGGAGAAATTCTCCCCAATGTCATGTGGCATGCTCCCACAAAGGATGATGTTGCACATGTCTGCACAGACTCATTCTGCTGGGTGGTGACACAGGCATGTGTTTGCACATGCACACACTCACCCACTCTGCCTAAGTTACAAAACAGCTTCTCATCAAGATAAAACTCGTGGTAAGAAAGAAATTCCTGTCTGAAGGACTCTCACGTTTCCAGTAACAGTGAAGAGCCCACGGAAGCTTTCAGCTCAGCTGACTGTCTGTGGTTTGTGTTTTGAACTTTATTAATGACACGTGCTACCACCTGAGAGCTGCCTCCTCACTCCTCAACTAGGCTAATTCTAAAATTAGTGTAGAAAACAAAGCTTTTGTTAAACATATATTATCATCACCTCCCCACGCAACTGCATCTGACACCTACAGTTGCAGCCAACCATGAGTTTCCTGTGGTACTCACTGAATGGGGCAATTTCAGAGTAAATATAGTTCAAGCACTTATAAATCTCTAGAGTGAAATCCCTGCTGTGCTGAAAATAGGAGCTTTGCCACAGATTTTTATAGTTTTCAGTCAGTTTTAAAGTTGTTTTTGGTTCTCAGTGAGCCCTGTTAGTGGCAAGGGGATGATTAATGTGATCTTACAGCGTGTGCCACCCTGTGTCTTCCTGCTGACCCACACGTCAGCTTCCATAAAGCACCAAGCACCTCCTGACAGGAATCATCTGCTCAGCCCTCATGGCTTGGATGTGCTGGCTGGACTCTGCAAGATCCAGCTTGTGAACAGTGACCTAAGACAGAGAAGAGAGGAAGGAGCAGGGAAAAAAACCATCATCACCATCAGCTCCATTAATTTTACTGCAGGACAAAAGCTCCCTGTGGTAGAAGCTGCTCATCCCAGCCTAAGCACAGGTGCCTGTTCTGTGCTTTCCAGCTGCTTCAGCTCCAGCAGAGCTTCTGGCCAGTGCTGAGCATTTGTAAGGTGTCATCTTGGAGAGGTAATTTGTGTTCAGTATCCATGACTCTCATGGATTTCCCTCGAACTCCACCTGCAGGACTTCACACACTGGTGGAGTCTCATTATCACAGCATTTCCATATGCTGTTTTATAGCAGAGAAGGTCATGGCTTAGTTGCTGGAAGAACCCACTGTTCTGACTATCACCACAGAAATAAAGCTAAAGAGAAGAGAAATTCAAATCCCTACCCCTACTGCACAGTGCAGTTCAATCTTCCTGAGGCATACAAAGTAAATAGTAGTAATAAAATGTGATAGGAAAATCAATTGGAACAAATGAAGCACTGGCTGTGCTGTATTCCAGCTCCTCTGTCCCATTGTTACCGCTCTGATTAATAAACAGCAATCTGATAATGAGCAAATCACCTCAGCACCAGGAAATGGGGAAGCAAATGCTGCAGACAGGCTACAATGACAAAGCTGAATATTCCCAGAGTGTTTGCAAGGTGCTGGGCTGGTCCAGGAGGCTGGGTCAGAGACACCCTGAGCACCACAGGGCAGGCTCTGAGGGCAGAGCTCTTTGGAGAGGAGCTGTTGTAAGCCACTGGATTTGATGTTATATTTATAAATGTGCACTTAGAACCAGGCATCAATTTTTCACATTCATTTAATAGAAGTTTACCCCACTGGCTTTCTCTAGGGTGCAAAAATGGAGGCAACAGCCCAAAATTGGCTCTTAAACCAGTATTTTAACAATACAGTAATGTTAGTATAAAGAGCTCCAACTAGGTCAGAGTCGATATCCAGCTTAGTTTCTTTCTGGTGTGTATTTAGATGGAACTGAAAGTTAATGGAATTGTGTCCATTTCTTCCAGGAGTAAATCAGTTTAATTATGAGTTATTCCTTGTTTCTTACTGTGTTTATTTCTTTCCTGCTCTTCCCAAATGTTCCCATCACCATGCTTGGAGAGTGCCTTGTGCAGCCCTTCCTGAGCAGTGTCCTGATGTGTCCTGGTGCCTCCCCAAGCTCTCTGGTAGGAATTCTCTGACTGCAGCTGTTTGAGCAGGGGGCTGAACTTCAGCAAGTGTCAGTGCCCGTTTCTGTCTCCTTGCTGTTTTGCTAATGCCTTGGTAGATGCAATCACTGCAGGCTGTGCCAGAGATCCTTGTTGGTTCTCCACCTCTGTGAGCAAAAATTATCAGATTCACTGACATTTCAGACACAGAGATGAGGAGCAGTGTACATAATGGATGTGAGACCACTGGTTGCAGGGAATTTAAAGCAGAAGTAGGAGCTGTTGTCCAAAGAACTGGATAAACCAAACTCTTGTCATCAAGAAATAGTTCCAAAAGACAACTGCTGACCATGAGGAGGCTTTTCTACCAATGTGTGAAAAAGAAATTAATGGGTCAAGGGATAAAGGAGAAATCTGAGTTCTAAAGTGGAATTTTTCCAGGTGTTAAAATGGCTATTTTGGCAGTGTTCTGGAAAGTCAGGATGGCTGCTGTATCCAAGGGAGAGAAGGACTGGTAGCTATCACTGCTCAGATTACTTTGCAGCAATTAATTCACATATCCTCTGAAAACAGGGGAAGCAAGCTACATCCCATGTCTCTTCCACATTCCATCCCAGCTCCACTATTTTGCTCTGGTTCCTATTCTCCCTGGTGGGAGCCGCCTGGTCCTGGCCCCAGCCCCAGTTCCTCATCCTGGGAGGTGCCTCTCCATTCTGCACAGGCTCCTGGCAAGGCTGCAGTGGATCTCTCCCGTGGTTCCCTCCAGAACCTCTCACCTGCAGGCTGCTCCTGCCCTGCTGATGGGACTGGGGGCTGCAGGTCCTTTCCTGCCTTGTCTCTGCCAGGCATAATGGGGATCCTCTGAAAAAGCCACCTCTCCCTCTTTGTCTTTCTGCATCTGCACTTTGGAAGAAAATCAATATTGCTGTTTGTTGCTAAATTATCAGACAGCTTTTGATGCTAATATCTGATGAAGCAGACACGCTGTTGTAGATAGTTACTCTCAAGCAGGTTCTCTATCATCTACCATCTGCTTTTAAAAGGTCTTTTTTTCCCTTTTTCCCAGTGACTAATGGTGCATTTAACCCCGGAGAGCCTCTGATCTGAACATCAGACAGTTTCTGCAGCAGAGGAACAGAAAAAAGGAGGTGGGGGAGGGAGGGTGGATGAGCTTCCTGTTGTTCTGACTTGGCTTACTGGTAGGGTTCTCAAATCAAACTAGAAATCTCACCACTTAAGGCAAGCCCCACTCAAACCCTTGACCCAGCTGCCAGCTGGCATCACCCCCCATGCAGAGCTTGAGACAGAGCAGGGCAGCCCAGGGGGAGCCAGGCTGTGCCACTGGCCCATGTGGACAGGTGCCCTCAGCTCTCTGTCACCTCCTGCATCCGAACAGAGACAGCGACAGCACCTTCTTAAAGGAGCATCAGTTCTACAGGTGAAATCTGCAGGGATGCCAGGCCTTCTGTTTGCTTCTGCAGCCTCAACATTTACAAGGAATCAATGAAAAGTCTATAAGAACAGCACAGATTCCTCAGTGTTTGGGTCCAGGATTGTCCCTGAGGGTCAGACAGAGTTTTACAGGGTTTTACAGAGATATCAAGTGTGATTTCTGGGAGCATGGCAGAATTCTGCAGTGCCTGAAATACATGGATGAAATCTCATGCCACGGTCTTTCAGCACTGCTTTGGCTGGATCAGGTTTTCTTCCCAGGAAAGATCTGGGCAGAATGGTGACCCCGGTAGCTGCAGGTGTGGCACAGCAGGGTCACTGTCACTCCTGCTATACCTGGAGGGTGTCTCAGACAATGACTGTACTGCCACCCAAGCTGCCAGCGCTCAAGAGCCCCTATTCACTGAACCAAAATTCACACTGGATTTGGTCTCCAAAACCAAAAGGCACATGGCCTTGATCCACGGGAGAGCCTCCTTTTTCTTCTGCAGATGAGTCTGGAAAAGCAGGTTTTCCTGTAATTACTGCTTCAATTGACAGCCATCCCTGAATCTGGTGGTGCCCTGGTGAGGGATCTCAGGGCTGCACACTCAGAATCAGCCCCTGTGGGACACAGCATGCAGAGCAACTCTGGAAACTGAGCAAGCAGGAGAAAGGGGGGAGACAAAGTCACTTACAAGCAGTGAATCACAATCTCCTGTTTGATATTGCGTGTCTCTTTGTGAGGTACTGTTCAATTCTCAGAGCTGAACAAGAGCAAAGGAGATGGAAACGGCACCAAAGGGGAGCACATTGTCACGGTCTAAGCTGATTAAGGCTGAATGACTTGGAATACACAATACAAATAACTGCAAAATCCTAGAATGTTGCTCTCCCAGAAGCCCTAAACTCCTGTGTCTTGCTTTTCCAGTCTCCAGGGAACAGTTTAACAAGTGCAGCTTAGACAGCCCAGCCCAGGCAGGGCTGAAGGAGCTGCGAGCAGCTCCAGGGCTCAGCAGTGCCCGACTGCAGCCTTGTACTGAGCTCTCCAACCCTGGGCCATGAAAATAGCTTGGCACAAGGAATACAGAAACCTCGAACAGGTTTACAGGCATTTTTCCAGCTTTGGCATCTACCTCCACTTTAAGTTTGTAGGCACAAGTCTGCTTTGTGTGTGTTCCTACCCCCCTGCAAATTGTGCTGCCAGAGCTGTCTGTGCTGCAGCCGGACCGATTGACAGCTTTGCCTCCAGCCAGAATTCTGATTCAAAGGAATATCCAATTCTGTGTAATAAAGTTTGCATGAAATTTTTACCTGCAACAATTCCCCAATGTGCTGAACTGCATGATACTGACTTATACAATACATCATTTTAGCAGCAGAGTTAAACAAAACACAAAGCCAGACTCAGTTGGATTTTTCTCTTGTGATCACAGGTATTATACCACATGTGAGAGCTGTAAGCCATTACTTCCATTATTTTGTACTATGTAAACATCAAATACAACAAGTGTTTCAATCAAATCAAATGTTTAAATGTAGATTTTTTTTAAAATTTCACCTAAAAAATTAAAAATTCACCGCAAAAATGTTTTCAGATAAAACATTAAAAGTATGTGAAATATTGAAAATTACTGTTTCAGTGTTATTGAAATACTTTACATTTTTAAAAAATGAAATGAAATATTAGAATGAAAGAATTTCCATAGACATTTGATTTAGATGAAAACATATTTTTTAACAGAACAATATTCCATTGAAAAAATTTCCAATTGCATTTTCTAGCGGGCAATTTTTCAATGACATTTTCAGAAGAACAATTTGCATGTGAAAAATTTTCCAACAAGCTCTTGTGAGCTCTTAAAGGCAAGAAGTAGTTTTCAAATAATCCATTTTGAAAGGCAGTTATTATTCTATGTTTTCCACCTCTTACAGTAAAAGCAGCAGACCAAACATAGGGCAATTTCCAGGCTTTCTGTTACCTCCTTTCTAACTTAAAATACAAATTGCTGAGAAATGTTCCCAGACTTCAATTAAAAAAACCATGAGTGATTTTAAAACGGGGTGTGCTGTGAATGTTGCTTACCTTAGGTAGGGATCCACACCTGGGATTCACACACAGCAGCTGGTGAGATCTGGTGTCCAAGCACAGCCTCCAGCTCCAAATCATCTCTGCATCTTGAATTTCCCTCTTTAGAGTGATTTAGAGAATGTATCTGAATTTTGGTGGTACCTGCAAGTCCAGTTATTGACCCCAAATCTCATATCAAATGCTGTCTAAAATACAGAAACAACCAAAGAATCAATCAACATTAAACATGTCCCATTCTATCTGTTTGATGAGATCAGGTGGAGAATCCACTTGAGATTCCATTGTGATGCTATTTACAGGGAACATTTATAACATTTCCAATTCCCTTTTGTTTTCTTAATTGTTGTTCCCAGTTTTTTGGCTACACAACCCCTACTGAAGCTGGCTATGCCTGCTGGGCTTTTGTGCGTGTGCTAAGCCCAGGTTTGTGTAACATGTGCATGTGAGGAGGGATGTGGCCTTAGGTGATACCTCACAAGGA
Organism: Passer domesticus; assembly: GCF_036417665.1. Classification (NCBI taxonomy): domain Eukaryota; kingdom Metazoa; phylum Chordata; class Aves; order Passeriformes; family Passeridae; genus Passer; species Passer domesticus. The sequence goes on from NC_087488.1 coordinate 12,847,604, forward strand.
GATTTAGCAGAATGGAAAATACCACAATGATCTACAGCCCAAATTCCAAGTCTGCACTTCAAATCTGCTGGTTCAGAACTTGGAATCCACACTGATTCAAGCACTCTGACATCCAGGGAAAATCATGGCCTCTTTTCAAGATCTGAATGTGTTTAAAAAGGTGCAGGGGTTAATTTCCTTCAGTTGAGAAGGACAGCTCTTGGCTCCAGAGCAGAGGCACCTCCCAGCCAGTGTGAATGACAGTGGCCCCTTTTGCTCTGTGGCTGCTTTGCAGCTCCACTCCAGCTACAGATCTGCTCTTGGAGTTCACACCCAGAAGGGGGAACAGAGTTTTCAGTCCTCCTCCACCAAGTCACAGAGAGATGAGGCTTGTGCAGGGTACAGCACACAGCTGTGCCATGAACTGCACTGGGCAGGGTCTGGTTGTTTTGCTTCACATGAGCAGACAACCACAATGAGTCTGCAGAGCTGGGAATTTACAGATGCACTTGGATATGAGAAGAAAGGTTTGCTCCATGTATCCATTCCTCTCTTGTTTCACAGAAATAATTAGATCTCTTGTTCTCTGCCTCAATCTCTACTTCCACTTTTCCCATAAGGTGGTTTAGTTGCCCTAAATTACAGATCAAAGAGCTAAATGCTAAAGGCCAGGCTAATTCTCTCACTTCTTGCTGTAGTCTATGAAAACCCCAGATGGTTCAGAGGGCAATTCATCTCACCCTTAGATAGCCATCTCCAGTAAGTCAGAGAAACAGCTCTTTGGAGGTGAATCTCTGCTCACTGCAAAGGAACCTCCTCCAGAGTTTGGCATATGCCTTTCCTGTGCCAAAAGTGGAGTGGGACAAATCACATCTGCAGCTTTGTCCATGCAAAGAGACATAAAGCTGTGGGGAGAGGAGATCACTGCAGAAAGAAGCATGGCATTCTGAGACAGTCCATCCCCTCTGCCCCACCTGCCATCTGCTGCAGCCATTCCAGCAGATGGCATTGATCCCTGTGGCACAGCCGGTGGCACACGGGCATCCTCCGCACGCTGGCCGCTGAGCAGTCAGCTGGTGGCTCCTGGAGGCATCTGACACTGACCTGGCTGAACTTTTTGCTGAAGCAGCTGAGAAATGTTCCTGCAGTCCCTCCCATTGCTCAGCTGCGGACTCAAAAGCTTTCACAAGAGGGGCAGGAACAAACCACAGGCAGCTGTTACACGAGGCTGCATTATCAGGACATTAGGAATGAATGCAAAATGCTCCTGGAAGGCTTAGTTCTTCCAACTGATGCTTTCTTATTTCTGCTTGAGCTATAGAGGATCTCTGAAGAATCATCCAATTTGTTCTATATATACCCCAACTGGTTGTTATTCTTTGCCCTGGAGGGAGTTGCAAATTGTGTGTGCAGTCTGTCCTTTCTGTAAAGAGATTGCACATGGAAATATCCCCCTGCTTGCACAGTCCAAGCAGATGGCACTGGGCAGGTAAAGAGCTGTTCTCTGAGAAGTGCTAGCTCTGAACATTCTTTCAAACATTAATAACTTGAGAAACACAGCAGCAGCAATTAGATGTAAAGTGACATAAATTACTTCTCGAAGAGTCCATTAGTTAAAAAATGATGTGCATAAAAGAGAAGAACATAAAAGAAAAGCATAATCCCACAAGCCAACGTGAGCTGACCCAGTCCACCTGAGAGACACCCACAGCAGAAGTTTGTTACAAAGACAAGGGAGCAGCTAATCTAGTGAAGTCAGTCAGGCCAGATGTTCTGTTTAGATTTTGATTGTTTTTTTATTGCCTGCTATTGTGCATCACTCCACAGCACCAAGATGGGGGACTGAGGATGAATGCAGAAGGAAAGGAAATTTGTTATTAAATGCATCTTAAAAGGGAGAGATATGGCAAGGAATGAAGGATCTAAGGACAATGGGATGGACCACTCTTCATCTGTAGGTCAATTTTTATTGCATTTCAGATCAGCAATTGCGCGAGTCATTATTATCGGGTCAGTTTTATTGGATCAATTTGGCAATCTCAGTACAGCGCCTAATGTCGAGAGGAAAGATTTCAAAGGCTGAAGAGATTTAGGAGTATAAGTCACACTCATGAGCAGTGAAACTTAAACACTCTGAGGACTTAAGTGCTTTTGAAAATGGGACATGGTCTCCTCAGCTCTACACACACTTCTGGAAGCATTATCCCACTTGGCCACAGCACTGCGTGGTGCCCGCCGGGCTCCTCGCTGTCACTCACGGCACACAGGTCAAGGACTGAGTGGTTCACAGCAATTACTGGCTTATGAAATTCTCCTTTTCTTCTTCTAAGAATAGTCCCTCCTGTCGAGAGTGGGCATATTGGCAGGCAATGATCTTGTAGAGAAATATTTCAGTGAAGAAACAGAGGAACCTGTTGTCCGAAGAAGGCACCGTGGTATTTTCCATGAGTAAAAGCATGTTGAAAACTGAGAGATGTACAAATGAATACAATGCAGAGGCAGGGATAAACTAAATGAAATGTTGGCAGATGTGGAAAGATCTGATGTGCCACTGGGACAGTGAAGTCTGTTTTCCTGTAAGCACCAGGACTACAAAGGAAACCTGCAAAACTGTTAAATAAAACTGGGGTTTCAAAAGGAAGAGAAATTTTTCATTTTACTTAATTCCAGGAGGAATAGCTATTTTCTTCTCTTTTGATTAAAATGGCTGCGGAGAACCAGGGCTACAGAGCTGCTCTGGCCATCAGCAGTTGTGTTGCTGCTGCTCCCAACCAGCCTTCAGCTTCCTCAGCTGGGTATGTTCAGAATCTCACCTCAGGGGGGTGTGGGGCACATCTCAATTCCGCATCCTGCAGCCAAATCCCCATGCCTTATCCCTTTCAGATTCCACTTATTTGGTTTCCTTAGAAATTTTGAATGAGACCAAAGAGATCCATATTTTGAACATAATAAATTACCCCAAGCTCCCTCTTCTCAAGATCTTTGTCCTCATGTGTTAAACAGGTGCCGTCCCTTAAGAAATGCCAGTGGATCAGAAATTGTGGCGGTGGCCCCACAGCCTGGATCCAGCATCTGAGACTCTGGCTCTTCAGCACAGCTCCAGTCCCGTTCCAGACATGCATCCTGCCAGCAGGAAGTGCTCCACCAGCAAGGGTGAAACAGGAGTGAGCTCTGGCCACCTCACCAGAGAATTCTGAGAAGCCCTGCTCCACCTGGATGTGTCCTTTCCTCACCAAATAGCTCCGTGATCCTGAGGGCTTTTCAAAGCTGGTCCTCATCTACCCAGATGGTTTTCCGCTGCTCTTCCCCGATCCTGTCCTTTATTGTCCGGATAAGATCCTCAATGCTGCTCCATGCCTCTGCCTCCACGGAGGCATAAAGGCAAGGCAGTGCCTCCAGCTCTTTCTCCTTCAGGCGGCACATCCGTAAAAACTCATCCTCAGTCTCCGGCTTCGGCAGCAGCTTCCTGTATCAAATGAGCAGACCAAAAATAAATGTCTTGCATTTTAAGTTAATCCTGTAGTCCCAGCTGTCCCATCAAGAATTTATTTTCTCCTACCTACTTGCAAGCAATAAAAGCAGTGAAGAATGCAGCTACTGCAGGTCTACCATCCCCTTACCTCCATGCTGCCCAAGGAGAAATATTTGCTATGGGGAAACAATTTCAGAGGATTGAATGGAGGGAGAGTGCAAGTGTTTACGAGCTCTCCTCTTCCAGCTTGCATTACCTTAAGAAATGCAGTGGGAGTGCTGAGCATGGAGAAAACCACATTTTCTTCAGTCTCATCCTCCCACAATGCTCATTGCCACCAGTGACAGTGAAAGAGTGCCAGATTTGGGCAATTCTTGCTTTTCCAGTTGTAAGATTTCAGGGAGGAGTCACGGGAGGAAATAGTGCACACTGAAGTACCAGATGGAGAGGGATGAGGGTCTTTATTTCTCTCAGTGAGAACATTATTGGACTCAAGAATTATTCACTGAATAAGACAGAACATCAAATATGCAAAAGGTTTGACATGTTACCTGAACCTCTTGATGTTTTTCTCTGAGACTCTTATAAAGAGAACAATAGGATATATCTTGGCTTTGATTAAATCCTTCGTGCAGCTTATTCCAGCTTCCAGGAGACAATGCTTGTTCTAAAAACAAAGTCATAACACTGTCACAAAGGAAAATTCACTGCTGTGGAATCTCATGATAATGATATCTATCCCTTATGGGGTGATTTGGAAAGCTCTCTATTTACCATTGTACTGATTTAAAACCTTTTAATCAAATATACATTGAAAGTCCAGCTCCTCCTACTGGTTTAAAACTAGTCAGTCAAATAACAGCTGAGCTTAACAGCTTTCTAAAAAGATTTAAAATGGAAATGGAATGCTCTAAAGATGAAAAGTATGATAAAACACCAGTTTTACATATAGACCCAAACACACAGACTTGCTTTTTGTTCAGAAAGAACATCTATTGCAACTACTTCTGAGGCAAAAAACCATCACTTTAATTCTCCTTTTTTTCCATGCTGTGCATCAAATCTACTCTACTTGACATCAGATCTCTGTCTTGGGCATTGTTATCTTTGTTCTGTACACCCCTGTGTCTGGGTTTCAGGCTTCTTTCCTTTGTCTAGGTCCTTGTATCTCTTACTCTCTCGTGTATTCATATATACTTATGATATGAAAAGGAAATGAATAAAGGATGGAGCACAGAAAATGAAAGGATATTTAACTGCATCTATGTGGGTCATCACAGGGAATGAGGGAGAATATAAAAGGATATGGCTGAGGATGGGAAAGAAAAGGAAAAGTAAGAGCACAAATAAGAGCCATTTGGGGAAATAAATAAAAATCTGAGATTGAAGGAGGGCAGGAGAGAGAACATGCAACTGTAAATTCTTCAGTCTGATATCCAGGACACTGCAGAGAGCTTCCCAGAGAGCCCAGAGAAGGAAAACAGAGCACTGTGAGCACCTTGGCAGCAACAGCCTCGATGTTGGCAGGTACAATACATTCATATGTGTTCAGATTCTTTTCTCTGCTGAAGATGACAGTCTCTGTCCTTTGCTTCCTTAAGAACTCTTCCTTTGTTACAATATCTAGGAAGAGATGTGGATGGGGACAGAATCAAATTTACAGCAGCAGAACACGTAGAAAAGTATCCAGCAGTACTTCACATGGGATGTAAGGTTGTTCAGGGAAGGAGGATGAGCAATGAATTGTCTTAACAGCTGCCTCATTTCTTCCATTGAATTCAATTAAAGCCTAATCTGATCACAGCTGAGCATCTCAGCTATATCCTGCACCAATGAGTCCTTGGGCAATTACTACAACACTATGAAGGCATTAAATTAAAACAGTAAATACAATTCCAGCACCTAATGTTATATAGTAGCAGTTCAGGGATGGAGGATGCTGAGAAGTGCTAAAAAAAGGGTGGTCTCTTCAGCACAGGATCCTAAACCAAGGATTTAGTGTTCCAACATTTGTGTTTAAAGTTTCAAAAAAAATTGGCTTAGGTTGCAATGTGTGATACTGGCCCCCTTGTGAATTGCAGCTCTACATCAAAGCTTTTGTTTTATGTTGCAAGACAGAGGATATTTATTATAATACTTAACTTCTCCGTTTCTCTGTCTGGATGACTGTAAGGCTGCATACTATGCTGTGGGTATTCAATATTAGTGTAAAAATGAAACGTCAGCTCTGTTTAATGCTGGGTTGTATACAATCCTGCCCTGCAGCCATCACGGCACTGCGTACTGCTTTAATAGTAAATACTTAGCATGGAAGAAAATCAGTCTTTCCAGTAGATCAAATGCACAATCTTCACAGCTTGCATGAGACAGAAACCTAAAGTTGCTCTAGGGAAGATATTCCTCATAATAGCAAATACTAGAAACAAATTAATCAAAATTTCACATTGCCTAGATATGCAGTATGCAAACAGTATGCAAACAGAAAGAGCACTCACAGCATTTCAGTCTCTGAGGGGCAGCCTAGCAACCACACAGCATACACATGGATAATATTTATAGACACAGAATCTCATAACCATGTGTACTGGCTGTCTCAAAAACATTCAAATATCCCAGATAGTCTCAAAAAGCAGGATTTACAGCTACACATCACTCTGATGTGACTTGAAGTACCTCAAGCAACTCTCACATGTGCATTCCTCTACGTGTGCACGCATATATATGTTCATATTTCCAACACTGAGAGCTGACAGTCATGGCCCTCTCTTATCCTATTACCTGGCTTGCATATGTTGAATTCCAGGGCACCTCCAGAGTTGAGGAGCTTCTGCACCAAGGGCTTGGCCAGCATGGTGGGGGTGAACAGCACGGGGCGCCTGCGCTCGCAGCGGATGGGTCTCACCAAGCTATAAGGGATCAGACTGAGCTTCTTATCCAGTTCACTCTCGGAATCCAAATCTGAGCAAAGAACAAGACATTTATCCTCTGGGTTCCTCTCCATCAATATTTGGAGAAAAAAAAGGAGATACACGTGAACCAGAAATGACATGGTTATTCGTATTGGTCCTCCTTCCCTTTTACTGGGGTTGTCTTTACTATACTCACAGCACTATGATGTCCAATCTAATACTAAATAATTCAACTGCCTTTTGCTTTCAAGAGATTATTTCTTAACCTCTTCAACACCTTTTCTTGGAGACTCTGCTTGTTAGCTTCACTTTAGGCTCCAAGTTAAATGTTTTGGAGCAAAAGGCAAGAAAGTACCTAGGAAGAACTGCCAGCAAACAGGACATTTCATTTTCCTAAAGATGCCTGTGAAGGCTTAGTGCCCCAAGTACATTTAGCAAAATCAGTTTTGGTCACAGTTGTTGTTGAACTTTTGCAGAGTGGACCACAAATCCAAGACCTGTGATACATTTCACAGCCATGCTGTTCTGTAGATGTTTATGTAGGCCTTGTGTCAGTGCTGCGTGTGTAAAGGCTTTTTTAGATTTTTACCTTCCAGTTTATCAGGCAGCTGCTTCTTCCCTTCGGATGAGCTCAGTGCCAGGCCCGAGGGCCAGCCTGTGACGATGCGGACCCGCTCGTTGCTGTTCATTCGTTTGTATTTGTTCTCAGACCTACTGACAAACTAAAAAGGTGAACAAAAAAAAAAAAACAAAAACAAAAACAAAACCAGAGAGAGATTTAAGCCTCATTCCTTGCATTATTTACCCTCCCATGTATTCATCAGCCGATGCTCGTTTCCCACGAGATCTGAATCACTTGTGTCTATCAAAGACAGGACTCCATGGATCTGTGGACTGAATTCTAAGACTCTTTAAATATCATAGATCTGTTTCAGAGCCTGTGTTAATCCCCTTTGGGATTTGTTGTTTTGTTCTCTGCTCTTAAGAGGCATGTTTTCCCTTCACAGAGCTCCCTGCTATCACCAGTACAAGCACTGATGTGTACATCATACCCAGAGTATGCACAAATGTATCACAGGCTATACCCAAACTGCCTCTTCTTTGCTCTACCAGAGAGACTTAAAAACTCCCAAATGGCATCTTTTTGCAGTCATTTTACATGAGAAATAGGCTTCATGCTTTCCTTCCTCATCCACCCGCCTATTCCTCTATCCAAACATTAACTCCTCCTCCTGTGTATTTGCTAACCTTTCCCAATCACCTTCCTTCACACGGCTTTATCTTTCACCCACAGTCTCTGTCATGCTCAGAGTCACCAGCCCACAATTAAAGGAATATTTTCTGATGGAGCCCTGTCTCAGAGACTTGGAGATTTGATCCAGCCCATTGGATTTGTCCTTATGGTACAAACAAAGCACATTTCAGCCTCTGATGGCGGATGTGTGGAATTCCTCAAGGCACATCCGTAATGGAAGCCATACTCTTGAAAACAAACACCCCACATCACAAAAGAAAACACAACCCATCCTTCTCCTTCATGCATTAAATCTCTTTTTGATAGGAATAAATTCCAATACAACCTCTAGACCTGAGCTGGGATTTTTGGGCGAATTAGGATAGCCTGAGAATATCTACTGTTCAGATCCACTATTTCAGACACTGCACTGAGGATTTGAACTTTATTACCTGTAAAATCTGGCCCAAAAGAAAGCTTGCTCTGGATAGGCGAGGGCTGGTTTTGGGGTCGTTCTGCGGGGCAGGCTCCTCTGGCTGCAATGTATTCTAGTAAAAAATAACACAGGAGATTTTCTCATCCCCACTCTTCTTTGTATTTTTTAATCACAACATTTGAGAAACAAAAGAAGCCAAACCAGATATTTTCTGTTTCCAGTAGAAAGGATAGTGATTGATACCTATCCCAAATACAATGTTCTAAACAAACAGTGGGCATAGCACGGCCTGTGCTGACAAACACTGCTTTTTCACTGCTTTTCACATTCCTTTGTTCACAGACTGTTCTCCACACCTAAGAAAGAGGTAATTTCTGCACCAAGAAAGAGCATGCACAGCTTTTGCTTTCACGAGCACCTCTGCCAGTGATCTCTGTCCCTTTGATCAGTGGGGCCGTGAGCACAGAAGGAATGTGTGACACTTAACCTTGACTGAAATCAAGCACAAGCACTGTCTACCTGTCTCTGTAAAACTTAAAAGCATGAATGTCTCCCAGACTCTAAAAATGACTTATGGTAACTAACACACCAGGAAGGCAGTTTTAATTATGTAAAAATGGAATTTTGGGGTCTAAAAATGCTTTTAGTGATGGAAAGGGGAAAATTTGAAGGGCTGTTGTGTGCTAAAGCCCGATAATCCCAATTCTCTCCACAGCATCCAGGCTGGAAGTGACAGGTATTTCTAAAGTGGGACAACAGATTCTGGTTCAGAGGATTATTCACAATAGGAGAGAAATAATTCTTAACTGCAAGGACACAGCTTCTTCGTCATGTGTACATGAAGATACATTAAATGTTTACAGGTAGAGAAGCATCAGAAGGGTGACTAACACACAGAACAGAGTTGGGACTTTTAAAGTGTAGTCCCTCCTAGCTGGAAGGGTTAATAGTGAGCCAGAGCTGGGTTCATTCCCAGGGACAATATTATTTAAAGCAAACAGAAGGTGCCCATTGCCTGACACAATCAAAACCTACAGAGAGTATAAACAGGAATTTCTGTAAAATGATGATGAAAAATGAAAATTGATAAACAATTAGCAGGGGAGTATGAGGTGTTAAAAGGACTTTGTTTGTAGATACTTACCCGCAGGGCCCGAAGGGTGTTATAGGAGTTTTCTGTCTCATCTTTGCTTCCTCTGTGCATCAACCGCTGCAGCTTCACCAAAAGGAGTTGCTGGGCTCTGAAAGAAAGGATGAAATCACACAGATCAAGATATTTTTGAAACCACTCACAAGAAAGCTGGATTGCAACAGGTCTGTGCCTACAGAAAAGATTAAACAGAAATAGCAGTGAGGACTGACAGAACCATGCAGTAAAGGCAGGAACAAAACAATATGAAGAACTGCAATTCAGTTAAGGACTAAAGAATATCCATGGAATATTTGCATATGATACTTTTTGAGGGACTCACTTTATTTTTTCAGGTAGCATCTGGAATCTCTGTTCTTAAGTTTTATAGCTTATACTACAGATCTTAGCTCAGAATTTAAGTTATAGACACCTCTTTCCTTACAGCAATAATTAAGTTCTCTGTTTCTAGATCCCTGCTCTCAGTAATGGTCACTCAGTATCACTCTCACCTGCTGTAGCTGGGAATGGTCCCCATCTCCAGGTCCCTGTCAGTGAAGGGATCCACCCTGGCACAGAGCCACTCACACCTGCCCTGGTACATGGTGTCCAGAATGTGGACGATCTCATCACATTTCACGGACAGGGAGCAGCAGTCCAGCTGGCTGGAGATGTTCAGGTTCAGGCGGATGTGAAATGAGTCCCCCGAGGTGATGAGCCCTTCCTCCAGCTCCGACAGCAGCTTGCGGTACCCTGCGGCAGGGAGGAGGGAAGGGGTGAGGCAGGATCTCCCACTCTGCTGCTACTCCATTCCCTCTGGGAGGAGCCACAGCACGAACTCCTGAGGTTCCTCTGAGACAGGTTTGTAATTCCAGAGTGCTGCTTGCAGTAGTTCCAGCAAGATCATGGGCCTGCACCTCAGAGACACTGATGGGGCACTGGCTCAGGGGCAGCCCATGCTGCTGCTGTCAGCTCTGTGGGAATATTCTCATTATAATGCTACTTTTAGATAACTCCATTCTCAGTACTCCCCACATGACCTGTGGAACAAAGAACTCAGCAAAGACACAGACACAACTATAGCTCTGCCCTCTAAGTACCATGTAAGTTCTGCCACCAATTTTAATGACAAGCTATTCTCCTTATTATTAGCTCTAATTGGCACTCCCAGAATCTATAACATGCTTTATCTGCAGTTAAGTGATGCTCAAAAAATTGCAATAGTCTTTCCTGCAATTGAAAACATCAAAGAAAATCAAAGGCATCACTTCCTGCATGATCTATGCAGCTGAAATTCTCTAACCAGCATAAAAACCATGAATGCCCATTTATACACACCAGTAAAGAATGGATTTTGGAACGTAATTTTTGATCCATAACCTGAAATTATCATTACAGAACCTGAACACTGAAATCAAATTCTATTCGCCACACATGAACTCCAGCTGTTAAAGATAAGATAAAGCCACAAAGGTAATAAACAGGGTAACTCCATCAGGTAAATGCTAAATCAACCAGCTGGATAAAGATCATTCAGCTCACCCTATCATATTGCAGAAAACTGTACATAAAAATAAGCTTGAGTGTGTTTCGTGAGTCATGTTGCTATTGGCCACCATGTACATTTTTCAGACTCCTGTTGACAAGCACATGTTGTTTTTTTCCCTCAGACACCAGGCTAAAAGCTGAAGCAGTTCCACAGAGGAGCTGTAGTTAACACCAGTGGCAGGCTCCAGATTTATCCCAATACAAAGGATATGCTGGTCCTGTCACTCTCTTCCAGACAAGTTGCTATAAAAGCCCTTGGACTACTTGAGATAAGAAATACTTTTGGTCTTACCTTCATGATTTGATTTATACTGGAGTGTTACTGGACCACTGCACCTCTGAATTGTCCAGTGAACTTCTTCCTTTGTGCAAGTATCCAAAGGAACACTTTGATTTTCCCCTTTAATGCAGCCCTCCAACTAGATATGAAAGAAATATTACTCTTCAGTGCAAGTTCAATCTCTGAGTCAATTAAACCATTTTTTAAAGTGCCATGATCTTTTCCTTATTAAACAATGCAGACACTTTGTTACAAGAATGTAGATTATGTCCTAATTACATAATTCTTTTTCTCTCAAACTAGAAATGCTAGCAGTCAACAAAGCTGCAGCACTTGCACAATCCCAGGCTTCCCTGGGAAGGGGGATAAATGCAGGAATATAAATTGTGTGGGGTGTTTTTTCCTCCCTTGGGGACATTTGAACAAGGAAATGGTTTGGGAACATTGGCAATGGAGGGAAAACTAAGTAAAGAGAAACTTGGCAGAAGCATTGTTGAACTTGTGCTCATGGATTGCCAGGGACAGCATAGGTGGGTGGGCAGACACCCAGGGCTGCTTGGTGACGATGTCGTGCTCACCAGGAGGATCTGGTGTCCCTCCCGAAGGCCAGCCTTCTCTGCCAGGGAGCCTGTCTTGACAGAGCTGACGAAGCTGCCTTTGTCATTGCCCCCGAGCAGGGTGATCTCTGAGTTGAGGCTGTCCCCGTTGAGCGTCACGCGCTGGACCGTGTGGCACGAGCTCCTGATGCGGCCCACAGACGTGACAGAGGGACGGAAGGGCCTGTGTCCAGGAGAGGGAGGGACAGCTGGTTATCTCACTCTCAGTTAAATGAATGCACGAGAAATGAGAGATATACAAATAAACTTCTAGCATTATCAAGCACTTGTATCTAAGGACTCTAAAAGGAAACCTCATCGTTACTGCAATAGTTCTGGAGAAGAGCATCTCTGAAAACTCAGTGTATAACAGCTCTCCACTCAGCAAGCTCTTGTAGCAAGTTAGCAAGATCACAAGGAGAAATTGAAGCCTTTAGAACATTTTGTCTGCCTTGAAGTTTTTGAATTTTCAGGATGACCTTCATGGGTTTACAGAACATGAAAAGCTCCAAGATAGCGTTATATTGCTGCCACCATAATCACTCCTGCTGTTATAACTTCAGCAACTAATAAATAAATAGTTTCTACCACAGCACCCTTTCCTCTCAGTCTCTAAGGTAAGTACACTGGCATCTCAAATACCTTTCCAGAGAGAACTTTCTAAATATGGAGTTGACATGCTCAAGCTCATAGGCATCCAGGCCTTCTGACTGATGAGAAGAAGAGGAAGAATGCACTGAAGGAGCTCCGTGTGAATGCCTGTCATGACTGTCATCTGAAAGAGTAAGAAGAATGATAATGAATCCTAGATAAAGTGACAAAGATGGAAAAGGGGGAAAAGAATTTTAATTGATCCCAGCCAAAGCTGAAGTAGGAAATTCTTCATGCAGAGATGTGATTCATATCCACAGGACATGGCACAAGGTATGCCACTCTCATAGAAAAGAAAGTGGGAAGGGACCTCTGGAGACTGTCTAGTCAAAGGTCAATGCAGGGTTAGCTCAAGGAGATTGCTCAGGACTTTGTCCAGTTGGGTTTTGATATCTCCAAGGATGAAGAGTTTGGCTAAAACTCTCTGGACAACCCTGTTCCAGTGTTTGACCACATTTGTGGTAACAAAACTAACCCTTTTCCCTCTTAGTTCTTCAGAAAATGATTGCTTTCCCCTTCTCACCACTGGCAGACCCTTTGTTTTCTTGATTTACTCACAGGCTATGTGTCCCATTTACTTAGAGCAGGGCTGGTTGTCTGACAGTCTCTGTAGCTGGGGAGCTGATCACATATTAGCTCATATTTCAATTATACATGATATCCTCTTGCTTACCATCCATCTCCAAAGCATCACATCCAAAGCTGTCATTGTCCTCTTCAACCAGGCTGGAATTAAAAGCAAAACATGAGATAACGGAAGGGAAAGCTGAACAGTTTCAAGCTTTCAGCAGATTTCCACCTTGAGTAGATTTCATCAAATTCTGAAGGAGGAACTTCTCCTGTGAAAAAGGAAGATGTTGGAGATGTTGCATCAGGCAATGGTACAGCTGCAAAAAAAGTAAGCAAGTAACATCCTTGAGGATGTTACTGACAATACAGAAAAGGGCAGGAGACAACATGTGTCAGCCAGCATGGGAAACATGTGAAACAGCAAGAAGGTTCAGAAGGTAGAGCTGCCAACAGCAGTGAGGGAATGAAGATTTTGCTGAGGGCAACAGGAAGCTGCTGACTGATGGTCTGGTGTGTGACTCACACCACACTTGGTTCAGCACAGAGATAAAGGGCTGCACCATGCCTGCTGTGCATGAACTGCACCATGGGGTTTTTCCACAACAGAGCAAAAAGCCAGAAGTTCACTGATGGACAGAGAGAATGCAAGGGAAGTTACTGAGGTGCAGCAGAAGAGGAATAATTTATCTGCTTGATTTAAAGTACTTGAAGCATTTTATAGCAGTTTCAGGGTAGTTCTCATGGCTACTCAGGTACCTGCAGTACAGAATGGCAAAGTGCTGCAGGCTTCTGCACAGGAACTGCCACAGCTCTGGCCCAGCCCAGCTCCCAGTGACACTGCCATTCCTGCAAAGGTGACTAGGCTGGCTGGCCTTAAAGCCACTCTAAATTCACTAAAATTTTGCTCTTTCAGGGGTATTGGGGCTGTCCAGCCAAGTGAGTGATCTGTCAGCTTCACTAGAAGGACTTCATTAAAGCATGTCCTTTGGTTGCAAAGCTGTTTAAATAACAGCTTGTTGTTTTTCCCATTCAAAATGATTTGTAGGTCTCCTGTGGAGCTGATATTCCTCATATTTGGCTTCAGCTGAAGGGTGAATTTTTGCAGCCAGGCTGCAGAGAATCAGCTATTTTTACTCCATGCATAAGCAGGGAAATAATGTACCTTTTCCTACATTAAATGATGATCTCACCTTTTTTTTCCACACAAATTAAGAAGAGATGAACTGTGAAACCTGCAACTTGGCTTGCAAACAGCAATTATTCTGGATTATGTTCACAAATAAGTCCCAAAAATTTATCATGCTAATTATAAAGTTATAAACTACACTGAACTTTTGGGCAGGCTCTTGAGATACTTGACTTTAGTGATTATCCGCTCAACAAAGTAAATCCCCATTCAGACCTTGTTCCAGGGTACCTGTTCTTTCCACATGAAGAATATCTAATATGAGGGAAAAATTCAGATTTCAGTACAACTCAGTCTTCCAATGCCTTAACACATGGAACAGAATACAATCAGAGTTACAGTGAAATAAGTCTACAAGATGAATAATCTCCATGTAATCTCCACTGTGTTCTGTAATACACTGCAAATATTGAAAAGTTCAGGCATGCCAAAGGCTTTTCAAGCACCTGAAGCACAAAACATTCAAATAATTAATAAAAATCCCCCTTTCTCCATCTTGAATTGTTACAACACACTTTAAAAAGAGACTTGGAGGACAATGAAGGAGAAGCTAAGGGAGACTAAAATAAACACTGCTTAAATCCTCAGCAGCCTAGAAAATTATGTGGGAGAACCAGCTGAGGATGCCCTCAGTGGAAAGCTGCCTTGCAAAGCTGTCCAGAGAGAGAGGCAGAAGTGGCAGTCTGCCCAAGATCAGATTATTTTGAAAAACATAAAAATCTGAATAAAGTTTTAATAAAGATTAGATATTAAAACCAGATCTAATAAAGATCTAAACCCTCCACATATATTACTTTCTTCTAAATTGGTCTGCTCTGTTCTTTTCTCCTTCTGCTTGCTACCTTTAGGGAATGTATTTGTGTCTCCTGGTATTTCTGATGCAGACACTGATGCTATTGACACCACACCAATACAGCATGTCTGAGTATCACATTGCTAAAAACCTTTAAAAAGGGGTCAGTGCCCTTTAGGGAACTGTGAGGCTGGAGAGGTCTCTTTCCTTCCTGCCACCAACTTCCCACTCACCAGCTGATGTGATTTCACTGCCAGGGGAACTCCAGGGGCCCTGACCTGACAGAAGTGGAAGCTGCAGCAGAAGGTGAAGCCAAGGGCAAAGCCTCTCTCCCCTCCCTTCTCTGCTGAGAAACAAAGCCTGAGACTCACAAAAACCAGCTTCCCCCTCTGCCTCTCCCCACACGCCTCACAGACGTGCAAGCAGCTCTGCTCTACTTCTGCAGATTTGAGAGAAGGGGGGAGCTTTGAGAGAAGGGGAAAGAACAGGGACATGAGGGCAGCAGGGAGGTGAGGGGCAAAAACTGAAGCTGGATCAGTGTGCAAAGGTAGGGAGAGCACTGTCTCCAATAGCATCAGTGCTGAGGCATTCCAGTCCTGTTTGTGTTTCTGTCCATTACAGTCACTGTGTCATTCATCCCAGATGAACTTCAGACATTCCTGAGTGCTTTGGACAAAATGTGTGATGAAGGGCTGAGCCTTGAGAAGTTAGGTTAATCTTACGCCTTATTGACAGAACCAGAGGACACAGTCTCAAGCTATGTCAAGGGAAATATAGGGTGGACATTAGGAAAGAAGTTCTTTACAGAAAGAGTGATAAAGTTCTGGAATGGCCTACCCAGGGAGGTGGTGGAGTCACCACACTGTTTAAAAACAGGTGTTTAAAAAAAGCCTGGATATGGCACTGGGTGCCACGGTTTAGTTGAGGTGTTAGGGCATGGGTTGGACTCGATGATCTTTAAGGTCTCTTCCAACCCAGTGATTCTGTGAATTCTGTGTGCTCTATAGAGCTCTCCAGCCAGAGGCAGACACGAGGAGCTCTAGAGCCCCTTTTCCCTTGTCCCTGTGGCAGCAGGCTCAGGGCAGGTTTCCCCACCTGCAGTGAGGGGTGTCCTCCTTGCAGCGCCGCACGATGGAGTCGTTGCCGGGAGGCTCAGGGGTGGTGGACATGATGCTGTCGTTGCGATTTCGCAGGGTTTGCTTTGAAGGAGAAACCAAAAGGTGTCAGAAAGGTTATCTGGCTGAAATGTGCTCTCACTTCTAACTCACAGCAGCGTTAGCGAGGGTGCTCTGCACTGGCTGTACTCTGCACTGAGAAGCACACACAGAAAAAAGAAGAGAAGTTGATTCTAGCTGTGCAGAATCCAAGAGCACTCATATATCCCAGTTTTTAGCACAATGCACAGCTTGTGTGCTGGCACTGCACCTTCTCCTGTGACCACACAACTGCCTGATTTACTGAGCCATTGTAACTTTACTTCTGTGTGTGGCACAGCTGACATAGGAGGAGGGGGATGAAAAGCAGTATGTGTACTTATAGAAATATATATATGTAGTTGGAATGAGGAAGAAAAATACAGATCTCTATATGTTAAATAATTAATCTTCCAGTGCACTGGAAACGAAACCCTGAATTGCACTAGAGGGAAAACAGTATAAGTCATCTAAACATCCAATAGATATTCCAAAAAATACTCCTAACCCAGCTAAGCTTATTAGGAGTGGCAGCAAGTTCTTTCCTGGCTATTCTTGAGTATAATTTTAATTTCCTGGGGGCAGCATTTTTCACGGTGTTCTAGAAAGATGTTTTGTTCTTTGTTATTAACACTCTGCAAGAGCACTCTCTCTATCTGCCTGTCCTGCTGTGTCAGTGCTCACATATGTATAATGGAATATCTACCTTGGAAGATTATGGGGATACAGCAAGCAGGGAAGAAATGGTTTGACTATGGTATGCAGAAATTTCCAACTGTGATCTGCACCCCTTTCCTCACTCGCTGTTACTTATAGACAGGAAAAGCATTATAGAACTCAAAAAACCCTTAACATTTTCTCAGATAAGTTACAAAGCAGCTTTTAAAGCAAATCTCTTTCTTCCAACAGTAAATGTTAAATGGCATGAGGAGACAGCAAGAGGTCATAAATACCTCTGAAATATCTTTAAATAAACATAAACCAATTCTGTGATTTTGGGAAAGGCTAATAACATAGTTCTAACAAAATGCTGGCAAAAGGATTAAGGGAGCTTCTGACAAGGGCCTTGAATGGGATCACAGCTGGGATGCTGGGGAAGGGCTAATACTGAGCTGTGCAAGCTCTGAACCACATTAGGAGAGATGGCTGTAGACAAGCAAGGGGCATCCTTACAATCTTGGTGACTTCACAGCTGCTGATGGAGTTACTGATGGACACAGAGGAGCTCGTGTCCGTGCGGCCGGTGCTGCCCTCGGCCCCGTCTTCATCCTGAGCTCTGGCTGCTGCACTCACAGGGACAAAGGAAGCACACAGAGAAAACACACCAGAGAGAAACATGTCAGAGCACTTCCAATGCAGATGTGCCCCTGCACTTATGTTCTCTTTCCATTTCAGCTGGTCTTGCACTGGACAGGGGACCTGGACACGTCCCTGCCCTGCAGCTCTGGTTCCCATTCCCCAGCAGGTCCCAGCAAAGCACAGACATTCCCACCCTCTGCACAGACTCCTGTCCACTTTGTCTCTCAGCTCTGTCCTTCGTGTTTTTAGTAGATCTGTGAATGCTATTTGACAAATTAAAGAAGGATTGTTTCATGAATTTATGTTTTAATTACACCACCCGAATCTGACAATTTGCAAGGTTGGCTCATTGTTACACTTTGTTACAACAAAGAATTTACAAGGACCAAGAAGCCTGAGATGCCTCAGCAGTCCCAGGTAACACAGAGTGAATGTGGACTCCTTCCCTTGCTCAGCCCCTCTGATTGGTACTAATGTTACTCTGCCTGACAGCAAAGCTGCTGTTTAACATGGAATTCCTTGGGGCAGGGGCTGTGTTCCCCAGGATATTTTATCCAACAGGGCCTCACACAGCTACTGAAGGAAGTGCTGCCTCTGATGGGGTTTGGTGTTTCAGGGGTAGTGTTACACAAACAAGAGGAATTAGGAGTAGCTCAAACATGAGTGTACAGCAACAAATTTGGTAACTTGGCAGCTGGCTGGGGCATGGGTCAATCCCCCTCCCCCAGGCTTCGCAATGTTTTAGATTTCAAATTAATTCCCTTTTGCTGAAGGACAAAGGAACTCATTAGACAATCACTAGATTAGGGCCTTTTCAGCTTGAATGATTTTTCCAACAGCAAAAGGAGAATGGTATAATGATTTTTAGTACAGATGTTACACAAATGACTTTACAACTTCTGTAAACTAAATGGAAAACTAAGTAAACAGAAGATTTAGGTAAGCTATGGGATGTACATCGTGTGCCTGGAGAGGTACCTTTGATGGAGAGGACAATGATGTAGAGCTCTTGACCACTTTTAATCATTACATTTGTAACTGTGAGAGAAACTGTTTTGGTTTTTCTTACTGACTTGGACTTAGTTAAGAATTTCCCTGGTTGGCATATTTGTTTAAACAACTTAAAGAGATTAAGTGAAAGAGACAAAGCAATGGAAAAGGAATAAGGACATGGGTGCTCTTTCTGACCTTGAAACTCTGCTGTTTTGTTCATGCTGACAGGAGATTTAGCTCTTGGACTTATCTAAAAGAAAGAGGACAAAAATCAGCACAAATGCAGAATATTTACCACACACTGTAAGCCAGATATTTTTACCACCTTTTTTCACTGTTATGTTGTAATATACTTGCCCTCCTTTAAACAACAGGACCCAAAATTTAGAAGATACTTAGGTATCTAAATACAACAGCAGTGATGGAGTGTGAGCAACCTGGTTACTTTTGAATGCCTGGCCCAAATGCATTGCAATTTTCAGATTGTGCTGAAGAAAAAAAGAGACAAAAGGTGAAATGGGTGCCTTGGGACTGGTTTCAGGCAGCTGTTAATACAACAGGCATCCTTTTGGAGTGTGCAATGTGAAAAATGCAGCTCTATTGCCATAAGTAATAACAACAGTCAGAGCTCAGAAAGGTTACGAAGGGCAGGGAGAATTCAAGTGCAGATGAAAGGGAAGAGAACCTCAAAAGCCCGAATGTTAGATTTTTGTGGGGTTTTTTACAGATCACGAATCCAGCATCAGATAATAGCCATGTGAATGCAGCTAGTCGGGGAAAGCATGAACCTAACTCATGCTACCCCCTTCCTGTTAGGGGTGAGGAAATTGCCATAATTTAATTCTAAATTAGATAGTTAATTTTGCTCTAGATTGCGTCCATTTCTTGCTATTTTTCCTTCCAGCTGCTGAGAGCTTTTCCACCAAGGCTTTGTTTTTCACCTTCAGTGTGTGTTGGACCTCAGGCATTATGTAATTTTTTTTTTTCCCACTAATGTTAAGAAGGCAAAGAATCAATTTATTGACAATGCTCCAAGAATGTGAATGAACAGCAGAAGCAAGAAGAAAACAGAAAATGGGGAGAAGGGACAGAAAACAGTCTATGAAGCCTGATTAGATCTGCTCTTCAAGATGCAAATCACCACAGGGCAAAAACTATCATACAGAGCTCACTATCATACACAGATCTATTCTTATCTTTACAGCAGTTTCAGAGGCACAGCCACAACATGTGTTATGTCTGATAATTCTAGAAGTCTCTGCTCTGTGTTATTCCAGCCTCAGATTCAGACCCACCTGGATCCCCTTTAGGTTCACTCTTCTCTTGAGACGAACTTGATCAGGCAAGAAGAATTTGTTGTCTTCTGGAGAGTCCTCAGAGGTGGAGGAGTCATCAGCTTCCTGACCATTGGCTTTTGGGCCAGAAGTCCCAAAGGCCTGGGAGATAACGGTAATGGGAAGATTCCGTGGCAAACTCTAAAGATCACAAGGGAACACTTTATTTCTGAGACCAGTCTGGTACAACAAACTCATAACCTTCCTTCAGAGTAATCTGATTGAACCTATTGCAACTCCAGTGCTTCAGAAGCTCACACAGAATGTGGCTCCAGACCCAATCAGTAATTTGGGCTGAGATTTGTAGGGATTTCTGTTCACAGACTGAATTATTTTTCACTCACGATCCTAAAAATATTTGTGGTTTCTACCCCAGTGTAGAAAATAATTGTTTTTCCGCATTTTTCCCTTTCCATTTCAAGTCAAACTGTTGAATGGCAGCCTTTGGGAAGCCATGTGCATAACAGACAACTTGAAAAACACTATAGTAAAGAATTCACAACACTGACATTTAGTAGGAGATTATTTTTTTCAGTTAATCCATTGAAAGAATTAGAAAAGTCTTCCCTCCCTTCCAGACCAAAATGTTTATAAAAGCAAGTCTTAACAAGTCTCTTCCTTATCACTCTTTACAGTTCCCTGAAAGGTGGTTGTGGTCGAGTGGGGTGGGTCTCTTTCACCAGGCAGCACTGACAGAACCAGAGGACAGTTTCCAGCTGCTGTCAAGGGAAATATAGGGTGGATATTAGGAAATATTTTTACAGAAAGGTTGATAAAGTTCTGGAATGGTCTGCCCAGGGAGGCGGTAGAGTCACCATCCCTGGATGTGTCTAAACCAAGACTGGATGTGGCACTGGGTGCCAGGATTTAGTTGAACTGTTAGGAACATGGGCTGGACTCCATGATCTTTAAGGTCTCTTCCAACCTGCTCATTCTGTGAATTCTGTGAACAGCAGAGATGCTGTGTGTCTTGCTCAGCCGTACCTGGTCGAGGAAGTTGCTGTCCTTGGAGAGGCGCCGCAGTTTGCACTCCAGGTTGACGATGCACGCTTCCTTGCGCACCACCTCGATTCGGAGCTCGTCGTTCCTCTCCTCCAGCTCCCGGATCTGCTTCCTGTATTTGTCCTTCTCAATCAGACAGTGCGAGTACTGCGTCTGCGCCTCGTCGCGCGAGCGGAACGCCTGCAGCGGGACACGAAACCTCCCTGGCACCTGGGCAGCACATCCTCCTCCTGCTGCTTTTGTTTGAGAGGTGTTGGCAACGGGGGCTTCAGAAGTGGTACGCAGTCACCCATTAACACAGCAATCAGGACCAGCATGTGCCACAGTAGCACCATTAAAAATTATGATGATGAGGGTGGTTCATTTACAGCTCCCTCTGGGTTGGTGGGAAAATGTCCCAGAGTGCAAATGGGGTGACTTGACACTGATGTAAAGCCTTGCAGGAGCTGCTGTAAAAGATCCTGGTCCTGCCTGCCAGATGCTACACAATATTACACAGGGTAATATTGGGAAACAACCCAATATTACCCTGTGTTTAATTACCATAATGCAAATCCCAACAAGTAATTCTTTAAACTGCTTATTTTATAATGGTATTTTGGGCCCAATTACCTACAATTCCCCAAAGTGACACAGAGCAGATAGAGGCTCTTGCTATTGATATTCCCCTACTTTAACTGTAGGATACCTGGTCCCGCTCCTTTTCCACCTCTTCCAGCTGTATCATCACAGTGTTCATGCGGTGCTTGTACATCTCACAGTCTTTTCCTAGTGTTGAGCACTTTAACTCCAAATCTTCTTTCTCCTCAAGATACTGGAAATGACAAACTGTTAGCCACCACTGGCATTTTGAGCACCAGCCTGGGATATTCCATCTCTCTACCCTTCCATTCCTCACCTTGTCTCTCAAGTCCTCCACATGACGAATCTCCTCTTGGAGATTGAAGATCTTGTTGACCAGCTCATGGCGATCCTCCAGTGCCTCCTTACGGTCGTGTTCCAGAATATCCAAAATGGTTTTGTCTGAATCTGGCAAACCCCTCTTGTCAGCCTGAGGAAAGACATTTTTTTAGAGCCAGACCAGGGAAACAGAAAATAGTTTTGCAGGTAGAGAAGTATCAGAGACAGTAACAAGCAAGAGGAATAGCAAATGAACAAGGTACTGCAATGGGGAAGCAGGAGAAAAGATGGACATTTGTTCATATTTTAAAGCAGTGTCAGAAAAGATGAATAAAATCTGTCTTGCTGTCAGAACAGTCTGATGAAGGAACTGTTTTACTGCTCTATTGTACTGGCTATAATTTGATCCAGTTTGGATGCAGTGACAATTCTTCACTCCAAGCCCTGCATTCAAAACTCTTTTCTATTAATCAGCTCTCACTGAGCACAAAAATCACCCTTTTCCAAAGAGCAGGGCCTAAGAAAATATTCAGGAGAATTTTTAAGGCATGCACAGGCTTTGCAGTGCTCTGCTCAGAGAATATTAAACATGCCTGGAGTACCTTGTACCACTGCTTCATTTTCTACATCATCCAGGAATATAATTTCTTGTAGATTTAAAATGAACAAGATTACCAAAGCAGGTTCTAACATATAATTCCATCCAAAATTAACCATAAATGGAAGATGAAAAAAGCATAAAATGCTAGCAAGGAATATGCATATTTATTTTTGAAATATCTAGACTGAGTTGGAGATTTCAGGGACATTTAGGTTACCCAGTATTTCTAAGCATACCTAAGCATTTCTAAACCAAACTGATTTGAGTTTATTATCTTTCACTTAGGAGAATTTAAATCCTATTTTTAGCTATTTCTGTTTCTTTAAGTGCTGTAATAACATTTTGATTAATATAAGAGACCTACATGGACCAGAACTCCCAGAATCTTCTATTCTACATTCTTTTTCAACCTTTGAATTGAATTTGTGTTAGAACTAAGAGTTGTTTGGCACTGCTAGAGGCTAGAGCCATTTCTGAAAGGCCTTCTACTGATAATTTTAAGTGTCATTTTAAAATGCCACAAGCCTTTTCTAACAAAGTGCTAAGTAATCTCACATATATCCCAATATTTGGCTAAGTTGTTCACAGAGGAGTCCTAAATGTGCTGCACATCAACTGTTTTCCCTACCTGTCCAAACACAGGTTGGTGAAGCTCCCTGTGCAGGTTCTGCAGGGCACCCTGGAGCTTAGTGACCACTCAAGTACAGGAACCTTTATCATCCTCTGCTTCATTAAAACCTTTTGGCAAAGATATGACAACAGCCTAACACAGGGTACCCAGAGCCACTGTCAAAAAGTTCTGTGCTGGCTGTTTAACACAGATTTGTAGTGACAGGCTGGTACAATGTTCAGCAATTAAACACTGTACTCTTGGAAGAGCCAATTTCTCATGTACACTCGATTTTTTTAGAGGACTATTTTTGTAGAACTCCTCCTCACGCATGTGTCTGCTCAGGGAGCACTCCAGGCAGCTGGGAGCTGTACAAGCAGCCTTCTGTCTGTCCAAACTTTGCACTTCTGCTGGTTGCAGTTTTGCAGGCAGAGGTTTCAGCCAACACCTCCTGCACTGTAACTGGAGTATGTGTGAGTTTGGATTTTAAAGGCAAAAATCTGCTTTTATACCTGAATGATGGACTGTAACTCCTGGATTTTAGTCTTCATCATCTCGTTTTCCCGCTGCAGCTCCAGAACCTGTTCCTTTTTGGGTCGGTTTTCAATATCATTTTTCAGCTTCAAGGACTGGTTCCTCTCCAGCTTGCACTCCTCTTCCACCTTGTTCAAGCGATGCTTCAGCTGGTCAATCTAGAGGGAGCAGAGAAAAGGAGAAAGAGGAGAGGAAGCGGATCCTCCCTAGCTCTGACATTTAGTATTCTGACAAAACTCTCACTTCCAGGTGGAAAACATACAGGGGAAAATAGCTTAAACTGTGAATACTAATGAGAGGTTGATAATTGGGTGCTGAATGTCCACAACTTAACTGGTGAAGTCTCAAATACAAACCTGCTACTTGCCAGCTACAACTCATATGGGCTGGACTAAAAAAACCGTGGCACATTCTCAATCCTCCAATAAATAAAGAGATATGAAACAGAATGAACATGGAAGAGGCTGACCACACGTGATTTTTGCACATGGACTAACTGGATCAGGAAAAACAGGAGAAAATTCAGGATATCTTTCTGAATAAATCCCCCCACAGCTGCAGTACTGCTGGATAACTGTACGAAGATATTACTGAGCCTAAAAAAGCTAAAATTAAGTTTTTAGCAAGCAGTTATGTTTTACATTTTATTTTTATTTGCATTCTATTCTGTTAATTCATTATATGCCATTCGTACACCTAACTGCAGTTGGCATTTCTGTACAGTGAGGCCTTCAATCATCTGCATAAGCAAAGCAAATGAGAGCTCCACATCTTTCTGCTGTCAGAGAAGGTCTCAATTTCCCAGATGCCACTGGCACCCTCCATTGCTGCCCAGAGCATTGGCCTCACCTCCAGCTGCAGGTCCCGGCTCCTTATCACAGCCATGCTCTTCTCGTCACTCAGCTGGGCATATCTCATGGCCAGATTGTAGTTCTCATCTTTCACCTTGACCAGCTCATCATTGTAGTTATTCCTCTCCTCCTTCATCTTGTTGTATCTCTCCTGGAAGGTCAGCAGCTCTATCTTGTTCAGCTTTAGCTGCTTTCTCTCATCCTCCAGCTGGCGGGACTTGGCCAGGAGCTCACAGCGCTGCACGTCTTTTGTCTTCACCTGCTGCTGGAGCTTGATGATCTCATTCATTAGGAAATGGGTAAGGCCTTCATGTCCCTCCTCCACTGAAAATGTTTGAACAGCTTCTCAATGTCTGGTAAAGTACCTTATTTAATTTACTTTATTAATAAGGTAGTAAGTAGGATCAGCAGAACAATGTAAGAAAGAAAAGGCCCAGAATATGTACAAAGGTACAGAATTTACACAATTTCACACACAGCTGTATGTCTAACTGGGAACAGCACAAATATTACACAGTACACTGGTATCAGTGTCACAGTATACACACATACAGCTTGTCTGAATAGAAGATGAAGCCTTTACATTTGTCTTGTTTCAGCTGAGCCTGTGGAAATAGCACAACCTTTGTACAATGAATCTGTGCAAGTACAATTAAACTGAATGCTTAAAATGTGCTACACATGTGCAAGTTGTCAGTGTAATTTAGTCCACTGTTCCAATATAGCTTCTCTTGAGAATTCTGGTAATGCCTATCATTCCATTTGAAGCTTCTTTCAGACAGCTGGGATGTCCCTTTGCTTTATACATTACCTACCACATTTTGCTTTGAAGGAGACTGAAAGCATTCTACACCAAGATTAGCTTTTATTTCTACTTCTTGCCTGAAAAAGACCAAGCCAGTCTTTCAGAGAATCCTTACTTCAACAGGCTCTTTTGTGATTGATTCTACTCACCAACAATAGTGGAAAATCTCCGTGTAGGCTCTTTCCCTGTCACCAGTTTGTAGAGTTCAGGGTAGTAAAACTCCAGGCTCTCTAAGAACACCACGTAGCCCCTCTGGCCCTTGGTGTGGAGGATGTCCAGCAGCCGGCCTGGGTACAGACAGCAGAGGTGACACATCAGCCCCACGAGCAGCACGAGCAAATATCACACCCCTGATGTTCCTAAGGTTCATCCCTGCCTTGGCAACTAGCTGTGCAAAATCCAGCTGATTAACTGAGTTCAGCTGAACCCATAAAGTAATGCCAGCAATTCTGTATGTTTGTGCTGTGTTATTCTGAGGGAGTGTGGGAAAATTGGCCTCTGGAACAGAAATTTCAAAGGAGAAGTTGTTCAGTGCAGCCTTTACCAAGTAGGGATGGCAGATCTTCCAGTGACAAATCACAAAGTACTGCAAGACAGCTGAAAAGCTACTCCTGGAATGGCACTGACTGCTGCTTGTGTTAACTGAAATATTAGCCAAGGCTTTGATGGGAATTTGAACTCCACGAGCTCCAGTCTGCATAGTATTGGAAAGAGTCTTTGTTATCAAAATAGCAGCAGAATTCCCCCTGTACTTTAAACCTCCTGTAAATAAGATAAAAGAGTTTCAATCTGATAATCTGTAACTTGATGCAGGCTCTCTCCAGACTTAGTAGAGCAAAGCTATTCAGACAGAGATGCAGATGGAGCCACTGACCAGATAATTACCTGCTCTGTTAATTTTGGAGGGCAGCATGAGTGAGTTGAGCACCTCATCCTCATCCTGCTCGTCGATGACTTTGCACTGCCGTAAGTAGGGGGTCAGTTTGGCTGGGTTGATGTAGCGGCTCAGCATGTGCCGGTTGCACTCCACATTCTCCCACAAAGCCTCCTCCTCATCTTTCAGGGTCTCCAGGCAGTCATCCATCTCTGGCTCTGCTCCTGACCAAGGGACACAAGTGGCAAATGAACTCCAAGCAGGACAGCTGCAATCCCGGTACTTTTTTGTGCTTCCATGTCATATGGGGTGAGCTCAGAACCACTTCTGACTAATGCTGAATTTGCCCAATATTGAAGCTGTTTGAAGTGCAGCCTGTCCACAGCTCGTCTGGGAAATGACAGTTCCCAGAAGTGCTATCTTGAGCGTGTGAACTACTGCTCATCGCTCTCCAGTAATGAATCTGTACTCAGCCAACTCCACCGAGCTCTTTACAAGTCAGAGGATGCCTCTGCTCCAGAGAGTCAACGGCAAAGGGCACGGTGCAAGGCAAGAAGGGAATGAACCTGCAGGGCTCAGAGCAAAGACAAATACTGGCTGCAGGCAATGAAGGCTTTCATCCTCACCTCCTTTGCTCCTCCAAGCTGTTCTGATGTGAACCTGCACAGATGTGATGAGCCAGCACCTGAAGTGGCTGCACACAGGAATGGTTAAGGCAGGTCTGTGTCTGCAGCTGGCTGTGGAGGCACTGAGGGGTGAGTGCAGCTACCTGGGAGCTCAGACCTTGCCTTTCCCTGCAGGAGGGGGCAGGTGACAGCACTGTGTCACTGCAGTCTGAAAATGTTCTTGACTCATGCAAATGTTGTCACACGGTTTCTGAGTGCTTGTGAAGCAATTTCCTGCCAGCTCCTAATTTGTACCCAGCTCATTAGAGAAGGTTACATGGCAGGCTACAATGAGGCAAGAAAACTTGTACTGAAGTTAAAACTAAAGAAACTTTGTAAAAAAAATTTTTCCTTCTTTATTTTGTGATAAATATGAACCTTTCATCTAGTACTGTTTTTGCATTCTAGCTTTCATATGACCTTGTGATCCAGGTGGCACATGGACCATAAGATTTTATTTAAAGTTCAGAGACCCTGGTAGAAGAAGAATATGCAGTTCTTGGATCATATGAGACCAGAGCTCTGTTTTATGAGGCTTTGCTGGTAATCAGTAACTAAAGACCTCAAAAGCAACATGCTGTTTTTCTCAGCTTCCAGCTTTAGGAACTGGGGAGCAGCCTGTGTTACACTGAGCATCCCTGAGCAAAAACAGCTCAAGAACTGCATAGCCAAGGGGTATTAATTCCTCATTTTGAAAACTAAAGCCAAAAGTGCTAATCTGCTAAATAATGTGTTTGCCAGTGTTCTCATATAATGAAATACAGAATATTCCTACAAAAACAATGCATGATCTCTGCTTGATGCTTTCAAAAGCTTTCCCAATTTGTCAAAAATCCTAGTGTGGGTTTCAATATCTCTGTGAGAAAAATGTGGATGGTTTTTCACAATATGGATAAGTTACGGGAGTATTGGCAAGGGCTTTGTTCTTGTGCTATACTACAGCAGAATTTTCTTTGCAGTTTCACATCCTAGGAGCCACTTATTCCATATTTGCTCTGATACTTGCATGGGGATTGCATACTCTGGGGGAGACAGCAGTCCCCAGAGGGCCAGGAACACCAGGGCAGTTCAGTGTGATGCAAGGCTGTAGTTAGGGGAAAAATCTCCCTGATCTTATGAACTTCACACTGGTTGGGTGAAATTCTCACTGATTGCCAGTATTTATTTGTGGTAAAAATGACACTGAAACAACGAGCACAATAAAGGTAAAACAATAGAGAAAAATCTTTACAAAGCAGGTTGTAGTGGGAGGAATGCTAAAGGTGAAAGAGCTTCATCTGAAATCCTCACACATTCTCATGAACCTTACTCTCCACCATTATTCTGGAAGTAACTGTATTTCACTTCAAAGCTGAATATAACAAATGCTACATAATTGGAGAAGCTGGACTTTGGGGAGTAGAAGGCAGTGAAGCAGAAGGTCATACAGTGCCTCAGTCAGCTCACAGCCACAGCATCCACTGCAGCTGAAAAAAGGAAAGTCACAGGCCCTTTAATTTCTGGGAGCGTACCAGGGAGCTCACAGATGGATCTCAGAGTGCAAAAGAAGCACTTGCCTGAATTTCATAAAATGCAAGATATCTTGTAATCTGCTGCGCTGAACCAGAAATTATTGCACACTGTCAGCAGTTCCCTCAGGACATTAGTAAGGGATTTCTCCACTAAATGATTCAAAGGAGAGTTCACTCATCAGCGTAATTCTCAACATGAACATTTTTTTTTTTTACCTGACATTAAAAAAAATCTTTATCAAATAGTCCCTTGTGTATGGGCATAATAGATCCATACTGTTATTTTGGGGACATAATGTTTAATGGGAAACTGATAAGTATATTAGATGAGTGGCTAAGAATTGTAAAAGATTTCTGGCAGCAAACTCCTGCTAAACACAGTCTGTTGTAAGGTTCAAGCCCTGAGAAATGACATTTAGTGGAGTGGTCCTTCACTGCCATGTAGGAATGTCAGACTCTCCCTTTTGCTTCCTTTGGAATTCCTTGGAAAAGCCCTGCTAAGCTCTGTCCCAACTGCCTGTGCTGCCCATCAGCCCCCAGGGATGTGTCCCAGGGATCACTCCTCCCCTCCCTGGAGCTTGAGGTGATGCCTTTGTTGTGAGGCTTTGGCCAGGCTGCTCTGAGAGCACAACCCCCATGGAGCTGTTCCAGAGAAAATAGCAATGATCAGCTGATATTAGTGCAGAACCCCTCCTACTGAGCAAATAATTATTTGATTTAGTATTTAATATAGTGTTGAATAGGAAACAAAATGCTTGCCATTGGTTGAAATTTTGGTGTGCTAGTCAAAAACCCAAATGTAACAACTGAAATTCAGTGGGACACTAATAAAGGTCTTGTATTGCTGGCTTTAATTTTAGAAGTTTTTTAGCCGTACATGCACTTTCTAGGCATTTTATAGCTCTTATTCCCTGCTTCTGTCCTTCCTTCCTATGATGATATTGCAGAAAAGTTGTTTTCACTTATAAAATTAAAAATGACAGATTTAAAATGTTTTCAAATTTGTAATCACTTATTTAATCTGATATTTATTACCATTATCTAATTTGTGATTCCAACACCTCCTGAGCTGTAAACTAACACATCCAGGAGTTGTGATATGTCATAGAAATACTATGGCATCCGTTACAAATCACAGGTGTGAACTCACAGACTTGGACTGACTTCAACAGATATTAAGCAAAAAGAAATCAGAAATCACCACAGCAGTTAAAAAATTACTCTCCTGCTGCTCCTTTCAGTAGTTAGTACACAAAATAGCTTTTAACTGCAGGAAAGCTTAATCCAGTCATAATCTCAGCTAGTTCCATCTATTTCAAAGGTCTCTGTAGATGTAGACAAATAAAAGAGAGAATCCCTTTTTACATTAAAAGGAACACTCAGCTCCCCTTGTCTCCTTTTCTCTCTCAGGGACTATCCTTCTGCTGGCTGTTACACACAAATGAATCGTTCTGGATGTTTGCTGGTTTTTCCGTGGTGTATTTTTCAGCTGAACAAATCACCTTGCAGTTAAAGCTGCTCTCTGTTCTCACTCAGACTCCACACTCTCATATGTCAGTGACACTCTCCACTGATCAAGGGAATAAAGCCTGCAGGCGTCAGACCCAGGGGTTCTATAAAGTGCTCATCATCAGGTCACATCTAAAGCTTCATTTTTGTTTTTTATGCTTTGTTTGATGATGGTGCAGAAATTAACCCTTCAGCTGTTTAATTATTTGCATCCCCGTGCTCTCAAATCCTGCCAGCCTGTCAATACTCAGGAGCTGCCATGTAGCAAATGCAGCTTTCAGCTCAGGTTTCTGATTTCCTGATATTCCCTTTGTGAAATATGAAAAAAGGGTTTTCTCTTCATACTGAGAAGCAGAAGTTTATTTTGGATGAGGTAATCTATTGTTATGTTTTGGATTTCTGTATTTGTCACAGATGTTTGCAGACTGGCAGTATTTAAAAAGAAACCACAGTAAACAAAATGTTTTTCATATTATAAGTTAATAAGAACAGAATTTTATGTTAAATGCTGAGCATGAAAAAATTACATGTAAATCATCATACTTTAAACCAAAAATAAAGATGAAAACAACATTCCAAAATTTTGTATGTAATTTTTCTCAGCATTTTGAGGGTGTTGTTCCACATTCTCTTTTTCTGTACATCTCCAATCTGTGGGGCAATGTCTTTTCTCCCTGCAGTGTGTACAGCACCTCACATGACAAAGTGTAACAACTGGGTGATTTTCTCAAAAGCTGCTTGTGTGGATATGTGCAGATTTGCAATATCAGAGAACCACAAAACCACAAAGGGATTTAGAGCTATTTTTACTTTTAGAGGAAAGTCACAGTTTAAAGTGTGATAAGGAAATTATATTCCTTTGCTTAAGGACAGGAGAGCTCTGTGTGCCCTCCAGGCTTTCTGAAATGCTGAATGCCAGCAGTTTCCAATTATGTTGGCTGCTCTCTGGATGTTCTCTGGTGCTGAAAACCACTTTAAAAAGGTTTAAACATTGATAAAGATGACTAAATTTGCTTACCTATCCTTGCAATTTTTTTCGATACAGATGTCTAAATCCAGACTCCGAAAGGAGACGAGGCAGTGTCTTCATCTGCCTTGAAGAATTTGCACTTTATATCCTTCCTTTCTCCCTCAGTGTCCCCACCTGAAAACAATGCTGGCAAAGGGTATGTTTGTGACATGGTAGGACTTGTTAATTAGTGACTGCAAAGCATAAGGAACCACTGAGATGGAAAGCCCTGAGAAAAATATTTACTATTAGTGCAGTTTTATTACTTCAGACTCTGCAAACCTCAGAACACTTTCTGAAGGCAGCAGCTCTGCTGGCTGGGCTGGGTTGTATTTCTGTTTTGGGTCATAGTATACCACATAAAAAGAACCATTCTGTGTATCTCAGAACCCCTTTATACAAGAGATTCAACCATCATACTTATTTCAACAAAATATAAAAGAAAAAAAAATAGAATAAGAGATACCAAAGTAATAGAAGAGCAAGAAGCTTTAAACACAAAATAGGATTATTTTTGCACAAAAATGTCTTATTCAATTCAACTGAGTCAATCTTCCCATTCCACACAGCCTACAAAAGAAACCCCAAACACCAGCAGCCTGCAGGGAGGTAAAGCTACATCTTCAGTAGCTAACATGAGGAGTACTCCCGCTTTCTGAACAGAAGAGAGGGAGAAGGAAGCAAACCAAACTCCCTAACTGGTTCAGAAAGCTCTGGAAGCATCTTCATCTGGCTTCAGAAGAGAGAAAGGAAATTCCCTTCATTTTTGTAACTATAAGCTCAAAACCCAAGTGAGACAAAAAGAAATGAAGAATTCTATCTTGTTCCTCTCCCTTCTGTACTTCAGTACTTCTGTACTGTGATTCAGTGCTTCTCCCATCTGAAAAAAAAAAGAAACCCAAACAAACCAAGCAATTGAATAAATCAGAGATTTATGTCTAATCATTATTCCTGTCCTAACAGAAGGGGGTCAGAAGAATTAATACTCTTGGAACTCTCTTTAATTATCACTTTCTGTCTTTATTTACTTTCCTAAGGACAGATCCATATAAAATGCCATCTCAGAAAAAAGAAGGGTAACTCATACATAAAGCACAGATCAATTATTGGTGTTGTCAGTCAGGACACCCAACAGTTTGCTTAGAACCACCTAAACCTGAAAAGAACATGTGCAACAAAGACAGACAAATCTTCAATGCTGCAGGACAATATTGCCCAAGAGTTGAACAATGAATGAACTGAATTCCACACTTACTACATTGAGCTTTTGTGTGTTTTGAAATTGCAAATGAAATTCTATACAATTCCTATTGCTTTCTGGAGGAAAACACTATTTACACATTAAGAACATTGTTTTGCCCAATGCAATATTGTTGCAAAGACCCCTATCAGTGCAGCAAGGCTCCTTTGGACCCTGTAATGATTTCTGTTTCAGAAAAGGCTGAGATTGGAGCTTTCCCACCTCACACCCCACCTGCTGGCAGTATCTGCTCTACCTCTTCCTCAAGTCTGGCAGCTTTGGAGCCCCTGAGCTCCCATCACCTGATCTCACAGGAAGGAAATGACTCATTTTGCTCAATGGCCAACTGAGAGCAGGTTGTGCTGCCTCCAACATGCAACAGGCAGCATCCAATCAGCTTTGGTTGTAGCACACACATTATTGATCATAAACAAAGACAGTGGAAAAATCCTCCTCTGCAAATAGCTGAAACAATGTTTTGACAACTGTCAGTTCTCTGTGTGTCACTATTTCCTACAAACAATTAAGCTGCTTCCAGCTCTGGCAGTAATACAGTGTTTAAGCACTACCTGAGAGAGGAGCGAATTCTGGGGGTGGATTAATCTCACCCTTTTGAATTAGGCATGAATTTAGAATTCAGTTCCTCTCTAGTGAATGGAAAATGCTCTGTTGAAAACACTTCATTCCACTATTTTCACTTCCACCTTGGAATGCTCTCCAAAGATTGGTTTCCAGCCACCCCAAATCACTTGGGTTCCCTCTGGGGTCCATGAAGAGAGATTTGTCCACCTGATGCCAATATCTACACTGGTTATTAGATGGGTGTTATTCTGTTTTCACATATTGTTTGAGAATCTGATACTCAGGTTTCAGAAACTGTCATACTGCCTTCATTGAATGCTAATATGTGTAAAAGTAAATGAGAAATGAGAGACCTGAACAATGAGAGATGCAAGGAAAAAAAGTGAAGAGGGGAGAGAAAGATGAGAATCGAGGGTGAAAAATGGTGAGGTTAGGGGAAAAGGAAATATTAAATAGGGAACAGGAAAACAAAAAGAAAGAGAAAGAGGAACTCAACAGAATGAAAGTGAGGAACAAAAGTGAGACAGAGATAAGAATAGGAAAAGCCTAAAGGCAAAGGCAAGGAATGTGGGAATAAATAGGGAAGGACCTGCCACAGATCCTGAAACATTAGGAATCAGTGTTACTTCTGAGCATGCAAATCAAGATAATGGCACAGTAATTAAAATAAATAATTTACCACAGGACTTCAGTGCATCTATTTTAAAGGATTTGCAAAGTAGCAGTGGAGAGTGGAGTGCCTGACATTTAATAAAGGCTTTAATCTACACATGCTCCGTCCTGTTCCGCATGGTGATGAGGAGGGCAGCAGAAATCGCTGTGCTAACGTAGTACAAATATGTTTATATAGCTGCCCTTCTGTTCTGCAGCACCAGATACTGACACAAGCATTTCCTTTCAACCAACGTGTGCTAAAAGCCAAGATCTAAGAAAGAAGCTGCCCAGGCTCATGAGAACGCAGGTCCAACAAACACCTCAGAAGTCATTACTAGGTCCCAGGTTAATTTTTTCTTTAGACTGACTCACTTTGCTTTTTCAATTGATAATGAGATTCTTGCCAGGAGGAGGAGGTGGAGGCACAGCTGGGGGCAAGCCCTGTGTGTTTAGGAGGAGCCTTGAATTAAAAATTCAAGTTGCTCAAAGTTGCAAATGGTTTGATGACAGTAGGTTAGGTCCCAGTAAATGAGTGCTTGAATTACAAAACCCAGCACATTCTTTGGTGCAGAGAGCCAGTGGTTGTGAGGAACCTCCACAGGCTGAGCTACACAGAAACCTGGTAAGGACAAAGGTTCATTAACTGGTACATATGAAACCTGAACAACCCTGGCACAGACAGCCTGATTCTTATCAGTGCTGTTAACATTTCACTTCTATTAATACAAGTCACATCAGGAAGGGAGAAGGAATTGTAACTCTGCCAAACAAAACTCCTACTTGTTCTGTTTCTTGAAAAAATTGTCACTTTCTACAAACTCTTACATTACAGAAGTTTAAAAAAATAACAGAGAGAAGAACACTTTCCATCTAGTCAGATAATGACCCTCTGTAGGTGATGCTCTCATCTCCAGGCAGCCAAAGGATAACACAGAATGCATTCGAGGAGAGGACTGCACTCACTTGAACAATCTCCAAATTCGGAAACAACTGACAGTAAATGTGTAGGACATTCTTAAAGCAGAAAAGGTCACACTCCATTCTTGAATACTGTCAGATAATCTCACTGTAATTCACCATGGCCCAGGAAAGTTTGAAAATAATATTTCATATAGCAGGCTTTATAACATGGTAGGAAAATAAGACATAAACCTACATGGAGAATCATAGAATCATGGAATCTTCTGAGCTGGAAGGGACCCACAAGGGTCAGCCAGTCCAGTTCCTGGCCCTGCACAGACACCCCAACAGTCCCACCCTGTGCACCCCCGGGAGCATTGTCCAAAGCTCCCAGAGCTCTGGCAGCCTTGGGGCCACGGCCATTCCCTGGGGAGCCTGTTCAGTGCCTGATCAACACCTGGGCAAAGAACCTTATCCTGATATTTATGATAACCTCCCTTGACACAGCTCCAGCAGTTAAAGAATCCCACAGCTAGTAAAAACACACAAAACATAAAGAAAGAATAAATAAGAAGCAAACTCTGATAACCCTCCTTTTAAGATCAACCTTGACAAACTGCTCCAAATACATGAAAAACAATCCCCATGCAAACTGTTTACTGTTTCACAAGAGCAGCATGCACTGATTGTGATGAGAATATTATTTAGTTAAATATTTTAAATACTCTGCAAAGGTGCAAGAGCTCCCATCCAGCTCTGAAAAACTTACCCATTTGTGTTTACCTTCTAATTTCCAACAATATATCCTGTTGGATCAAACACTGGCCAATCTCCTAAAGGTGATGACTCCCATGGTTCACACATACATTTTGCTCATTTAATGTAAATGCATAGGTTATGTAGATAGAACAGGGATCAACACCTTATTAGTTTTTGTGACCTATTTGTAACCATTACTTTAAAAAAACTCTAATTTAAAAGAGCAGGCTGGTCTCCTGTAGCTCCTCTGCAGCTGGAACGATGTCATACATACCTTACACAACCAACACCTCACTGGAAAAAGTGAGCTCCACTCCTAGCCACAGTCTGCCACAGTCCTGGGTGCTCTGCTCATTGACCAAATCCTTCCACCTTGCTCAGAGCTGCAGAAACATCTCAGCCAACAGCACTCAACACACACAGAGGACAACTGGATGCCATTTGTTGAGAAAAAGCCCACAATAAATCACAGCAGCCTGGTCTAGGAAGGGCAAGCCCTCACCAGGAATCAGAAGGAGCTTGATATTTTAGTCCTTGTACATGGAAATGATTGTGCTTGTTTTATGAATAGATCTTCCCTGCTTGTGCTTTCTGGTCACGTCCTCTTGCTCTGTGCCCTCTCTCCTTTTTCACCAGTGTTGTGGGACTGTGACATGCAGCTCCGGAAACCTCCACCCACCACCCTCCCTCTCAGACTTACAGCCTATATATAGCAGGCAGAGAGGTGCTGGGGGCTGCCTTACTTCCCTTTTCTTCTGAACAGAGCTTGTGGGTAACTTTCAAAAGTGACAC
This sequence comes from Passer domesticus, assembly GCF_036417665.1. NCBI lineage: Eukaryota > Metazoa > Chordata > Aves > Passeriformes > Passeridae > Passer > Passer domesticus. Next base: position 12,883,004 of record NC_087488.1, read on the forward strand.
TGCTGCTGAGGGAAGTCTTAGAGGAAGTGTTCTCACAGCCACGGGGAGCTGGGGGCTCTGAATGGAACAGCAAGGGCCTGAGGAGGACCTCAAACAGGTCCTTTATTCCTGCAGAGATCCCAGCTGGGTTTCCTCAGCCATCCCCTGTCACCAAAGGCCTGCAATTAAGAGCAGGAAAGCAATCTCTGCAGAACAGAGAGAATTCGCTCTCCGTCTTGCAGAAGGGCTCCTGTGAGTCACTTCTGTAGCAATCTAAAGGAAAAATGGTCTGTTTGTACATTGTCTGTCCATTATTTCTGTAGTGGTAATGTCTCCGTGACCTTGTCTTGCTGTTTTGGGGAAGAGATAATGCCAAATACTTGGCAATTCTATATTTTCTATGTTCAAAGCACTGCAAGGAGGAATTAAGCATCTTCTGTTGCTCTCTCCATAACTAAGCCCATTGCTCTGATGATAGGGAATAAAATACTGTAAAGCTTTCATGTGGAAAATTTATCCCTGAAGAATTAACTAACCATGGGAAGAGACTAAACTCTGGTCTCATCAGGAAACTCTGGCCGGTTCAGTTCATGGTTAATGCGTATTTTTTTTTTTAAGGACCAAAGAAACAAAGTACTAAAATAGCAATAAGTCTGACTATTTGTCTTCACCTAGTGTGGTTCTTGACCATGAGTCAAAGTAAAAAGAAGTATGAGAATTGTATTGAATTCTCTGCTGACTGTGGAAATAAATATTTGTGAAAATAACAACTGTAAAGTGATGCCAGAATTACATTCCATCTGAGAGCATCCCAGCCTTTAAGGATGGGCAGCTGCTGTTAAAACAACATCTACAAAAACTACTACAAAAGCAAGATTTGCAGGATTATTTGCACCCAAACCCTGATTTTTAGATGTTTAACAGTACAAAGGGTGGTAACCAACTCAAAATCAGGGGAAGTTTGTTTTATTCTTCTAACTTATGCATTGAAGCACAACAATCCCTTAGCACAGGCTGACAGCAAAATCATTTGCAGAATGTGCAGAAAAGGCTTTGTTTTAAATGCAGTGTTGCATTTGTGGCTGAGGTGAGGTTACACACAAGATGAGCACAAGCAAACAGCTCCCACGCGTGAGGATTGATTTCCCCTATTTCTCATTCCTGCTGCAGGGCACAACTCATAATTAGGGTCAGATTTTCTAAGAGCACAGTGGTATTTAGGCATCAAAATAAATGCTCAGATTTTTGCCAGCCTTGCCTCAGAGTGTGGGATAAGGTGGTGTTATGAATCACAGGGCTGCTGAGCTTTAAGCACTTTTAAAATCAGGGCTTCTGCACATACTTAAATTAAAGTTGAATGCTTTCAAAAATCTTCCCACAACTGGAACATTCTTCAAATTCTAGGTGTTGGAAAAATGGGCCTTTAAAGCTTTGTGAGATGCTAATTTTTACATGAATAGAGAATGGCTCCCTATAGCACCTATAAATCTGACTGGCAGCAGTATTTAAGTAGTTCTGGTTCTCTTGTGTTGTATAAACTCTGCAGCAGTGCACATTCCATGGGGAAGAGGGCAGATGCTGTGTGCCAGAGCTTACCTGTGTTAATTCTAAGCAGTGAAATAAATATTTTGCTAGCTAACAGGTGATGACAAACACTGCAGATGCATCAATCTCATCTCAGCATATTGTCTCCAGCCACAACTGAGATTTTAAGAATTAAATGGAACTTTAAGCTTTGAACCCTCTGAAACATAATAAAAGAAGGGTTCTTTCTACATGACTTTCTATGAGGAACCAAAACAAATTTATTTTTCTTATGCTCAAAAGCTAATACAGTGTAGAAACTGTATGAGGTTTTAGATTAGACTCTCCTTTCATCATTAGTTGCTCTATTTATCTTTTTTTTTCAAAGCCGGTGAGTTCAGCCTTGCAGAATCCATGCTGCTGACTCAGCTAACTGAGCCAAAACTCATAAAAATCTATTTAAAAAAGGTCCAATGATTTTATTTTCTAATCGTAAATATGAAATTTAATTAGCATCTCATTGCTAACGAAGTCACCATGGAAGACAAGACTGAAGAATCAGGCACAGGAGTGGAACATCAAGCATAAGACAAAGCAACTGTTATACAGGAGCCAGTTTAACTCCTGCTTTTCTCCACTCTTGTTTCAGATTTTTTAAGAATGATGGGCTGTTCTCACAGGTTTCCTTCACTGACAGCAAGGCTATCCTATCCTCTCTGTGGCAGTAATTACTCCATCATGATACCCCAGCATGTGAAATACCAAATAACAACAGATAAGGTTCACTCTGGATTAGAAAAGGAAGCAAGGCAGAGCAAGTTGGATCTGAATTGAAAATCCTGTTTTGTCATAAGCTACTGGGGTCAGCAAGTGTTTCAAATCCTGTAAAAGCAATAGACTCATCAAATGAGAAAAGAACTCTCATTATTCTCCAGGGTACTGCAAACATCAGAAAGATTAAAGGAATGTTTTTAAATGAAGCATATGGAGAATTTAAAAAGCCTCTTCAAATAGGAATGTGTCCAGCCTTTTCATTACAAGTAATTTTAGATGCTGTGTCCCAGGCTGACATCAGCACTGACATCAGCACTGTTGGGTGGAATTCTGTCAGCTGGGAGCATCCTCTGCCACCTTCCCCCTGAGCTCTTGAGAGGACAGGAGCTCTTGCTCTGGCTTCACCCTCCCAGGTGGGAGTTCCATGAGCGGCTGTCCCTGCAGAGCAGCACAGCCCTGAGCTGAAGGCAGGGACAGGTGCTCTCCTGGTGCCCCACTGGGTGCCTCGGTGAGGGAGCACAGAACACAGAATATCACAGAACAGGAGAGGGGAGCACGTGGGCAAATGCTGTGGGACAGCTCTGCAAGGGCTGGGGAACTGCAGTAACCACAAAGCTGTGTGTGCTTTCTCCCCACACTCACACTGAAATTGTTCACAGCAATCAGTGTGGGAGGAAGTGTTTACAGGACCTTTCCTGAGAGCGACTAATCATTAATAATTCCTGGATTGCTAGAAGAGCTTCAGCAGTAACTCCGTGAGTGGGCAAGCCCCTTGGGTGCTCTCAGTGACAACATTCTCTGGGGTAAAAAGCAGTTTATTAGCTGTGGTCCTGGTTTCTGACATACCTCAGGACAGTTTCATATCACTGTCAGCCACTTGCAATAACCAAGAGCCACACCCAGACTTGTTACCACCAAGACTGACTGGGGTAACACTGCCCATTTGATCAGCAGCGCTGGTGCTGAGGGGAGTGGTGGAGTTGAGGTGAACTGAGCAAGGACCAACAGCTTTCTTCAAACAACAGATGCACAGTCCCTGCTATCTTCAGTGGAGTGGTGATGGAAGTCTCTGTAAATGACACTTATCCCAGTTCAAATTCCTGAAATAACTCTGTTTCTTTCTAGTATTTATGATGCCACTTATTCTAGCAAGAAAAAGAGGGAATTAAACTTTCTCACTCCATAATTAGAGGGTCTGAAAGGGATAATTCTGCTAAAGCATATTTTAAAATAACAAGGCAAGTTTAAAGCAATGGCCATATGCTCCTTTTGGATTCTTATATGCAAACTTCTAGTACTTAGCCAAAAGTGTTGCTGTTCCTTCTCAGGACAGAATGGTCCAGCTGCTGGCTCAGAATCCACAACCACTCACTGGCTTTTCTCTGGAGGAAATAATGATTGCTGGTTTGGGCAGCCGAAGCTGTTCAGTTTCTCTTGGGCTTGTGCAAGGCCAAGTTCAAGGTAAAGCAAATTTCTGGTCTGAGGTTACAGAGTTCACTGCCTCCACGTGAGGGGAGATGAGAGGTGGGCAGAAACCACTCCTAGACACAGAGAGCATTTTGCAGAATGCCAGGATGTGGCATTGCCCAGCCCACAGAAGCTGATGCTCTGAGCTGCCACCCAGCACAGCAACCCCAACAACCCGGATTACTACAGCCAGCTGTGTGTGTGCAGCCTTCTCCACGAGTGAAAAGAACTGGAAGAATATCCCAAATGAAAATCTGACTTTGTTTAGAGAGTTTAGAGCATGCTAAAGCACAATGGCCTGTCTGTTTCCAGGCAGGTTTGTTTTCATTTGCTGAGCTTCGTGCATTGCTTCACCTCCCTCTGTCACAAACTGGAGGTGAGTGATGCTTTCAGCTCTAACATCTGCTGGACAGAGAGGAGTTTGCCAAATACCTTCTCTCACCTGATGGGACTCCCATGCATGGGCTGGGAATCAGAGTCAGAGGGGAGGAGGAAAGGAGATATTAAACAAGACATGTGAGGGGAGTCAGACTGACAGTCGGGCTGAGGGGAGGGAGGGCTTGGGATGTTCTGTGAGGACCAAAGGAGCAGTAACAAAACACTCCCTGCCTTTTCTCATGCTCTTTCCTCACCATATTTGAATGTTCAAATAATCCTGTTCAGTCCCTTTGTGCAGACTCTACTTGAAGTGCTGATGCCATTGGCTATTTAACAGCCAAAATTTCTAAATGCATTCAAGATTTCTAATACTATCCTGCTCAAGTAGCTTTGAATTTCTGCACTATTATCATGTTGCAATGATGCAGTTGCCACGAGTTTACATTTTTCTGCATTGCAGCACATACTACAAGGTATCAGGAGCTTGTCACTGAATCCACAGCCTTCAAAGGGGCATTCAAATTCTGATCACTTCTGCCTCAGACCAAGCATTTTCAGGTTCCTTGCAGGTGGAATATTCTTCCTGATATTGTATTCTCACATAGCTTCTAAGGCCAATCTGGAGCCAGCCCTGCTCTCCCAGGTGTGCAGCCTTGCTGGGCAGTGATTCAGTGAAGGTGCTGCTGTCAATAGTGTTTAATCCAGCAAAACTGCCTGGATGCTGTTCTCAGTATGGATAGGGATGAGTCACAAAAACACCATTCTGCAGTGTAACACTCCATAGGAAAATATTCAAGTATCACTTTTCCTTCAGGCCACAGACTTGCGGATTAAAAAACCCAACAGAGTCAGCCTTTCCAGCCTTCCGGGAAATGTAAAATTCCTTCACTTTTTTTGAACAACTGAAGCAAGAGAAAAACACATTGTTTTAAATCCTAACAACAACAACAAAAAAAGTTTAAACACTTTTTGTTTTATACTACCCTGGTATCTTTCATGGCATAAATTGCTAAAAAAGAGAGAATAAATGACAGAAGGAAATTAAACCTTCTAAAATAAAACTTGCCAGTCTTGGGTCTTTCTGAAAAATATGTAACTGGAAATACAGGAATATGTTACTGGAAGGATGAAGCACACACAAAAGATTCTTAAGGAATTAAATTTTGGGACTTATCCTGACTTCCTGCAACAGGAGCTGTGAAGGAAGACTGGCAGTGTAGGAGCAGGGAAGAATCTCTACCCTAAGCTTGCTTTTTTTCTCTCAGGAAAAAATATCAGCTCAGCAATAGTAAAGAAGTTGGGAAAAATTGATGGAATTTTCTATTTTTAGTCACTGCAAATCATTAGTGAAAAGAGTTTGATGATCTCACTAACTACCTCATTATAAACTACAAAAACCATATGGAATGTAAACTACCTTCACATGGTGCGCAGAGACATGATTTAGTGCTGCACTTGGCAGTGCTGGGTTAACAGTTGGACTCAATGACCTTAAAGGTCTTTTCCAACCTAAATAATTCTGTGATTCAGAAAAAGCCAAGCAATGAAATGCAGGAAGCAGATGCTGGATAGACACTGTGACTTGTTCTTGTAAAAAACATGAAACTGCCATCAGGGAGGAAAGGTTATTTTAAACAAAGACTCCATGCAATGGACCAGTTTGGTCAGTGAGTACTGCAGGTCATTGAGTTGTTAAAAGCCAAAAGCCTTCAAATGATCTTATAAATGTGATAATTTTTCAGTTCATGATCAAAGTTTCAATCACCATTTTCACCGTAGTTTGGAAATGTACTTGGTGTAAAAAGACTTGAAACACCCTTTGGGTGTTTTCCCAGTTTCATCAGGAGTCCAAATCCTCAGAGGGAAATATTTGATAGCTGTCTTTATTAGTGTGTCAAATCTTGGAGGAACTTATTTTTGTGCTCAAATATATTAAATGTATGTAACGACCTATTAAGTACACTCAGACTGATTTCAAGTATAGGCACAGCCAGATTGGAGATGTTTCTACAAGTTTAGAGCTATAAAAATGAAGTGGAAACAATTCTTCAGCTGCTAACGACAACCATATATGTACTGCTACCATACAGCTTCTTCTGCATGCAAATGGAAAAAAAATCCTTATCCCACTTTAAACAGAAACCTTATGCTAGAATTGAGCATCTCAATTACAACCTGAGGAAAAATTTCCAGTAAACACCCAGTGCTCAGAGGGCCAGTGGGAATCCTTTCCTTGGCTACACTGAAGCTGATTCCTCCCCTGAACTCCAAAAACCAAGGCTAACTTGCAAATACCAAGTACCTGTGTGTAAGGCCAAGCTGGCCTCAGGGACCAAAACAAACACATCCCTTAATGCAACACCAAGTTACTTCACACAAAGAAATTCACTGAGGCAACAATTACTACAAATAACATCACACACACAGCTGTATATACATTTATCCTTTTGACAAAACCAGAATGTTACAGCATTTCATTTGACATTTCTGATAGATTTCCAGTGAGATTTGGAAAATTTCTTTCCTCTTTTTGAGCTGCTAAACAGATTTACTGAAGTAGACAGCATTAGAAAGTAATGCCCCATCTAGCCCTGAAGATAAAACAGGTTTTTCAGGACTAATATAGCAGGAATATTCTCCTCACCACATGTTCAGCACTGGGAGCAAACAGTGAACAACATGTTGCCAGTTTTAGGTGCTATTAGTAATGTGTGTTTTCTTTTTGTATATGAAAGCAAAAAGTTCTTGTGGAAGAGGTTTTACAGTGAGTTCTGTGAACTAGAAAAAAGTTTGGTAAGAGGATCCATGTTTACCCCTGAAAGAGTTTTCTACCAAGGTTGTTGACGTAGAAACCAAAAAAGAAAGAAGGATAAATAAGTGAAACCTGCAACTGCCTATTCCAATAAGCACTTTGTCCCTCGTGACCAATGAGTAAAGTGTAAAATTATGAGTTTTGTAAGAATGTATAAAAGCATGCATGCTATAATAAAGAGTTTGAAGCCTTTTGAAAATGGAGTGTGTTGCTCTGTATCGTCTCCATCTCAACTACAACACTTACTCACTGGTAAAATGTTACATGTAGATCACTAAGCTTGGGAGTTCATGGTACTTACAAACTATTACCCTTCCTAGAGCCCAAATGAAGAGAGGTGTTTGAAATCAAAGTTCAGAGGAGGCTCTGCTTAACTCAGTCAGTGTGCAAACCTCAGCCAAGGGAATCCACTGCCCAGAGCTGGGACACTCCGTGACAGGGACTCTGGCAGAGCTGCTGCTCTGTCTAACTGCACTTTAAACAGCCTGGCACTGCATTCTCCTCTTGCCTGAGAGGAGCAGAAGTGAGAGGGTGATATAAGGAGAGAATACAGACTGAAGCAGCAGAGACAACGAAGCTTTTATCACTCATTGGATGTGAGCCACACACACCAATTATATACATTTGACAGCAACCATTATAATTCCAGAGTCCTTGAACAAATCACAAGCAGAAAGGTTACCTTCCTGAAAATGTTCATTGCCATTAAATAAGTGACCCAGACTAGAAGATGAAGGCAGCACTTAAGAAAAAATTTGGGGGAAGGGTACAGATGGAGAATATTATTACATGTAGACCTGTAAAACCCCATCATTTGTTCTGAAAAAGGAATTGCAGATTCACTGCAGATACTGGATTGTAGTGTTCACTGCAGATACTGGATTACAGTGTTCTGCAAGTGCAACTCCTACAGACAGCAGTGGCAAAACAGGCAAGAGACAAAGCATTTTTCTCTCATGTCAGTGGTGAGACTTGACCAAACATGTTGGGGTTTATGGTTTTACCCTTCAGTTTGAAAATCACAAGGCATACTTCCATATTTCTTTTAAAGTTTAGATTGCTGTGGAGGCTACTGCCAAAGAAAGCTGCCACAGGTCAAACTCCACCATCAGTTACACAACTTAATGACCATATCTAAGTGAAAGATTTGTATTTCATGAAAGATGCATTTCGATATCAAAGAGAGAGTTAAGCCATCTGCTAAGAAGTGGGTAGCTAAGGACCCCTATAAATTTCATCCTCTGTGAGCAATCATCCCATATATCTATCAGATGAAAAGTTTTACCAAGTGTACAGAAACCAAGGTCATTTGGTGTATGGCATTCTGGTATCTTCTAGAGAAGGTCCAAATTGACTTTAATTGTAAAAGATACAGGCAGTCAGATGGATCTTCCTTCTCCTCCACATTGAAAGCTTATTAAGAAAGTTTATTTAACTCTTAATTAAGAGTTAAATCTAATTGGAGGTAACTATTTGCATAAGAACAGGGAGTCAAACACATGATTCTGAATTTCTGTTCTGGTGTTGTCTCTCTTGATACAGAGGAGGATAGAAAGTTTCCATGCTCTTTCCTGCTGAAATTTCTCCTCTAACAGAGACATGATTCAAGAAACTGGACACAGACACACACAAAAATAAAATTTCTGTCTCCTGGTCCTCTTGCAAATGTCACAACACACCTTTGAAGATGTCCATTTTTAACTCAAAACAGGCAAACTACATGAAGCAAAAGAAAAAGGAGGGAGGGAGAGAGGGAGAAGAGACATTGTCTCAGTCAGTTTATTTATGGGAGCCTTTACAAAGAGAACCAGTAATAGGGGAAAAAATACTGATGAAACAAAATCCTAAAGTTTTGTAGAATGACTCAAAGGAATACAAATGCTGTTCCCATCACAAGATGAGTTGCAATAGAGTAAGAAAGAGTCATATTAGACCTGAATGTATAAAATGAGCATCTCTTATTTTATTGTTCTAGGCTTGTGGATTTTTTGCAAGATCCAAAAGGCAAAGATATTTTAATGTATCTGTTTCTGTATTCAGAAGAGAATGCTCACAGCTCAAAGGCCACAGTTTTCTAGCTCTGAATCAGAAAGGATATCTTATAATTGCAAACATAAAAATTTAAGCTCCTTTCACTCATAAGGAGATGGACAATTTCAGAGAGCCAGACAGATTGCTAAGAGAATTCTCCCACATAATAATTCCCTTATTAATTCAGCTGAGTTTAATAAGTGAACCTTATTCAGTTCCCAAAAGACCACACCAGAACATCCATAGAAATAAATCTTCAGTCTCAATAGTCCTGCTCAAGAAGGTGAGGCTAAAAAGCTTCATCAAAGAAATGCACTTATTTGTCATATCTGATTCAAAGCATACAAATTTAAGCAAGGAATAATACCAGATATTGTCCTTGGATGCAGTTTTTAGCCATGTCTGGTCTTGGTGACTCACCAGTATGTCTGGTATAAAAGACATGAGCTGTTTCCAGATCCTAGGAGCAAAGTTACTGCCACTATAGCACTGGAGATGAGAACTTCTACCTTTGGGACTTGGAGTCCCATAGGACTCAAAAGGACACAAACTATGCCAGATCAGAAATTCTGCTGTGGAGCAGGAATTCCAGAAGTTTATTGTGTTTCGTAAAAAGATTTACGAACAACTAGAACTGTTTTTTACAGTTTTCCAAAGGCATTTTGCATTGTGCTCTCCCATTTTTTCATCGACCTTCAGTCCCATCACTAAGCTCTTTCTCTGCTCAGAAAAGAGGAGCTCTGCAGAGGAAAGAGGAGCTGAGACACTGCAATACTTCCTCTGGTTCCCCCACAGGCTGGCAGCAGGGATCCTAAGGCAGCAGTGCAAGCCCAGCTGCATCAGCAGTTCCTCCCAGTTTGAATGCAATATAAAGATAAAAACAGATAGAGAAACCTGGTGGAGAGTTGTGGTAAGGAGGTAGGAAGGAGTGGGATGGCAGAAAGAGAAGGGATAGAATACCCAAAGTCAGGGCAGGCTCTATTTGAGAGTGGAGAGGAAGACAAAGGAGTTACAGGTGTTAGCAAATGCTGTTTGTGAGACAGAAACAGAGAGACAGGATGACAGTGGTTATTTGTTGTGAATGACTAAATATGAGTCTGAGCTTTGGAAGGAAGCTATGCAAGAGTAAAAGTCTCCTATTTTGGGATGCATCCCCAAAACTGTAATTATGTAAATCCTGCACATGTCCATGGAAGGGAATGGGAGGACTAAGAGACATGTGTGCAAGGACAGCCCAGTGGAGAGGCAGCAGCTCTCACAAAAGGATCTTGCCAAGGCAGCAAATACAGGAGAGAAGGGATGGAGCAGGAAGCAGGAGTGCGTGTGTGAAGCTGGAGGAACAGTGGGAAAGGGGAACACAAGAGCAAGAAGGAACTGACAGAGGGGAGGGAGGGAGAGATTAAGAACTTGAGGGAGGATGTACAGTCTATTGCACAGGCACAAAAGAAGGCAGAGGGAAAGGCAAGGAATGAAGAAGAGAAATATTTGTCACACAGAAAATACACTTGATGGCATTAAAAAAGGCATAATAAGATGGTGAAAAAATAATAAGAAATATAGAGGGTTGAGAATAGAAAAAAGGAAGTGAGACGAACAAATAAAAAGAGGAAGAAAACCAAATAAGAAAGATTTTACTAGTTAACAGAAAGCATAAATCTCAGCGAAGAGATTTAAAGAAAGGGCTAGAGCACAACACACTATGGGTAGAACCAGAGATACTCTGGAGACCAGTGCTCATGATCAGTCCTTCATCTCCCCTCTCCAGACCTCCATATCAACTCTCTTTCCCAGTGCACATTTGCACCTCCAGCTACAGCCTCTTTGCCTCCCTCAACCCTGGGCTCCAAGGATCGGCACACGCCGAGTACCACACCTGAGGAGGGCAAGGAAAGCACAAATGGAACCATTTTCAAAGAACCTTTTGAATATCAATGCAAAAAAGGTGAAAGTGGAACTTTCAGTGATCAGAGCTGTGGTAGGCAGCAGGGAGCTGAGCTGCTCTGCCAGCTGCTCTCCTTACCTTGGGTGCTCATGAGTGACCGGCTGGCTGCAGCTGCTGCAGGCTGCACTCTCTACGTTGCCTCCATGCAACTGCCAGTGTCTCTCCAGGAGTCCTGGAGAGGTTATTTGTGCTCTGCAGCTGTTGAAAAGTAAAGGAAACACAAGGAGTTAAACACCCCCTGGCCCCCAAAGTACAAAAGTTTCAGGAGAATCAGGAATGAAAGAGGCTGGGGCACTGGTGGCAGAACGAGCAAAGAGCCACACAGAAAGTAAGAAAAAGTGTGTCAGAGACTGGGAGGGGCGGAGAAGGAAAATGCAAAGATCTGACAGGAAACCAGACCATAAATCTGCTTCGGGTTGAAAAAAACACATTTCTGCTCCCCAGCAATAGGGCCTGTTTGCAAATGACTCTGCAGGCAGGTGACAGCAGAGCCCAGGCAAGCAAATCAGGAGGCACTGCTGCCCCTTCCCCATGAGAGCAGTGGGCAGAGGTGGCAGCACAAGCGCCCGGCTCAGGCACAAGAAGCAGCCTGTCTCCACTGCCTCACTGCCAGCTGCACACAATCCCAGGGCATGTTTTCCTGGGACACAAGGGGATGTGCTCAGTGCCAGCCTGGCTGTGCTGTGCCTCTCCCAGCACAGGGCAGCAGCCCTGGTGTCTCAGGGCACTTTGTGGGAGAAAGCAGGTGGGAGAGAAAAAAGAATGAAGGAACTGAAAAAAACAGTTTCAAGAACAACAGTTCCAGGAAGAAGGAGTTCTGGGTTTTCCCAAGATTTCAAAGGTTTTTCATTAAAGCATCTATTTTATTAATAGCTCCTTTTGCTGAAAAGGTAGTCAACAAGGTTTGCTTTATGCATCAGATTATTTTACAGTTGAAGGATGCTTTAAAGTATATGTTTTCCAAAGAGAGTCTTTGCTGACACAAAGAAGCTGCAGTATTTTGTATTGCTTCAATGCTGGATTCCAGGCTTAAGGCCAACATGCAAACCCAGCCCCTGGTGGGTCTCACAGAGGACATTTATCTCTGGCTGCAACCAGGAGCCTCCCTGCAGCCAAACCCACCAGAGCAAAGTCAGCCAGTCCCTCCCTTGCTGTTCTCTGGATCCTGCAGGACCAGGAGTCACCATCACTTCTAGAAACATCCTTTAGTGCTCTGCCACCCTGCTGAGGGATCCTGAACCCCTTGCGTGGTGTGCTGGCTCTTGTAGAAGGCACAGGGACAGCTCTACTCCTCACACCCCAGGTTTTACCTTTACACTGGGCAGATGTGCAAGGTGAAGCCTCACTGGAGTCAGGTCCTGGATGTGTGAGGGTCAGAAAGGAGAACCCTTAAAGAAAGGATGAGTGTGATATGGATGCCAGTGTGCAAGGGTGACTGCAAAGGTCACCAGTCCAGCTATAAGTGCAAACACATCAAATTACAAGAACAAGAACTGGGGTTTCAGCAGAGTCACCCACAGGTTTTGCTGCCTGCAATACCTTCTGCTACCTCATGATTTTTGCAAGGTTCAGTTTTTCTTTCAGGGTGACTAGAAAAAAACAACTATATATATATGGGCATGGATATGTGTTTATTTCCTGAGAGAAAATAACAGAAATAAAATCAGAAACACTAGAAAAATAAACATTAGCGACCGACGATAGATAATTTAGGAATGTGTGTGGGGGGAAAGCCTGATGACAGTAGTGGAGGGAGAAAATAAGAGAGGAAAAAGTATTTGGTAGAGAATAAAGAAAAACATAACAAATGGAAAGTAAGTACAAAAGAACAGTGGAAAAACTGTCAAAGGATAAAGCAGCGTCAAAGAGCAGAATAGAGGAAGTGAGGTGATACAGTGAAAAGAAGAAATGTAAAGAAAATAGAGAAAACACATGGCTCAAAGTCTTGCTACAATAACACATGAAGTGTTCTTAGCAAACTGAAAATCTGAAGCCTGCAAAAATTGTAAGGGTGCTGTACTCCAATCCTCCCTTATTTTTTCTCTAATTTCACATGTTGGTAACTGTACCTGGACTGGTCAAAGTTTATCCATAAGGATTATTTAGAAAGGGATTCTGGAAGCAATTCTAGTTCTGTATATCAAGAGCTCAAAGATAAAGGAAGGCAGGAATTTCTGTCTCCTGCTGAGCAATAGCAGAACTTGCTATGCTGCTACCAATTTTTTTTTTTACAATGAGGACTATATCATGATGTGTTACTTATATTCTTGTGCAACTCTACCAAAATTCACTGCTGAACAAACTTGGAGCTGCATATGACAAGGTGCAGGAAAACCTCCTGCTTTGAGCAGCTAAAAATCTCTCCATCCAACAACTGCACAGGTGAGGTTCTGCAGTTTCTGACCGGGGGAAAGTCTGTGAAACTTTGGGTGAAAACTGTGAAATAGAGCTATAAGAATCATGGTTTACAATTCTTCCATCAAAACCAATACAAGTCACTTTTGACTTGAGCTTTCTGCTGCTTTCACAGAGGAAGCTGATTTGTGCATGCAACAGAGGAACCATTTTAAGCAAAACCAGAGAAACTAACTCTGCTGGCAGGAGGCTTTGTGGCTTCACTTCAATTTTAAAATCACAGATCTTCCACACATAGTTCCTAACCTGAAAGGAAAAACATGCTAAAAATTCAAATCAAAACTCACAAAGTCTCATTACAGCTTTCTCCTTCTGTCCTTGACTTCTTCAGCAAACGGGGTATCAGGCAGCACACTCTGAAACTGCCCTACAAGCAAGGGGTTAGGTATCATTTGTTCCTGTTCCTGCTTTTGCTTTGTTTAATGCTGTAGATTACAAACAGATCAAAAACTACAGTAACTGTTTTAAAGAAGATGCCATATTTCCCTGCGTTTAAAGTGACACCATAGAGATGAAGCAATTATCCAGCAAAGCCTGAGCAGCTTTAAGGAATCTATCAGAGAAATCAAAGAACCTAAAATTCTCATAGTCATAAAGGGTTTACTGGCAAACTGAGATTAGCTGAGCAGGATACAGTCATCAATCACAAAGCCACATGCAACTGAGTATCAACTCTCTTTTAAAAGAATTTACAATCTTAATCCCAGTTTTCAGGTGTAAAAAATTCTCTCAAGCTATAAAAAAGTGTTATAGTGAGGCTGAAGTTCCTTGAGGCTGGCAGACTGAAGTTATATGTTTCACACAATGTAAGTTTAGAAAATAATTATGTTCTATTAGGCAACTAGAAAACATGAAAAACTTCAGATGTATCACCTAAAACACAGCAAAAAACTGCAGAGTTTGAACCAGGGGCTTTCCTGGCTCAAATACATGGTCTAGCAGCCTGACTGGTAAAGTTCTAAACAAGAATTATTTATTTTTTATTTTTATTTTTTTGGGGTGAGAAAACTGAATTGCTTCAAAAAAATACCTGTCTCTGTCCTCTGTTTATTTTTGTAAAATAATGACAATTTACAAAAATTCTGCTGGAACTTTCAGTTTAACAAGCTGTCCAGTTAAGGGGTAACAAGAAACAACTTTTTTTTTGTTATTGGTGTTGGTTATGGCTTCTCAGATTTTTTTCATTAAACTTGGTGCAGGAAACAATAAATTGCACCTCTGCTTTCAAAGGAACTCCCCTCACCTGACATCCCACTGGAAGGACACACCTGGTATGTTTGCTCTCTCCCTCTTTCTCAGAGACTTCAGAAAAAAGGGTATATTTATTTCCTTCCAGTTGGTCTAATTCTGCAGGATCTGAGCCCTGGTGGTATGACCTGAATGAGGTTGCATTTTAAAGCCTCTGGTGGTGCTGTACCTTCCCTTCCTCCAGGCTTTTACTTTGGGTTCCTAGCATTAAAAAGCCAGCAAAATTTCAAGGTTATTCTATTAGGTGACCAAGCAGTGGAGAAGATTTGGAATTTTAGATTTTCCTCCTCATTTTTGCTGGGCTCCTACACATTTGCCCATGGGTGACTTTCACAGCAGAGCATTGTTATTGGGGTCTACAGGGAAAGTTTCTCTCCTTTCTCCTTGTCTGTCCCACAGAAATCTCATATACTTCCTACAGGAATAAACTTCCCTTGGTGTAAGGTTCTCCTTGTACACCACAACTTCCTACAGGAGGCATTCTTAAAGAGGTGATTTATCAGCTCTAAGAAGAGCCGAATCTGATGCAGAGCTTTAAATATTTGCAAAATGAAGAGTTAAAAAAAAAATCAGCATTTGGAAGTAAAGAAACACTAAAATATCCAGCTCTTAATCTGCTGTTCCTTTTCTTCTGTTCCCTTCTTCTCCCAAGAGAGCCATCCCAGCCCATGAGGAGACTGCCCTTGACTCCTTATCAGTGTAACAGTCCTGAAAATCCCCGGGTACCAGAAACGCATTTCACAAACTACTGATTTGAGAACTAATATATTGCATTTCTCCTGCATGCCTGAGCACAGCAGCACCGTATATATTGTTAACACAACCCTTCCAACTCCTTAGAGCAGAGAAACAGAAGTATTAAATATTTTCCCCATTTTACATATTTTATGTTATCAGCCTTGCTCAACTATCCTTAGAGACTATCACTCTTACTTAAGGATGCTCACAATTTATCATTTTTCTCTGGAGATCTGACTTCCAGAACAGAAGTATTTCCCTATTCAATTCACCAGCCTGTGCATAAGCAGCTGTTAGTGTTCATCTGCCTTTTCTAGGCATTAACATCAAAAATGCCCCTTGATCTTAGAAAGTGACACACAGTGTGGTTTCTTTAACACCTTTGGGGGTAATGGTTTAAATCCAGCAGGGAAATGTTCTCATCTATAGGTTTATGATACACATTTAAACAGTGTTTCAATTGCCTCAACTATGAAATAAGATGACAGCCAAACATATATCAGAGGGGAACAGAGAGCATAAAATTCCCTCTTTCATTTGACAGTGGTGGGGCTTACATGGTTTTGCACAAAATGTACAGTCCCTGTCAAGTTTGACAGTATTATGGGATCTATCCCAGTCACCTGTTAGCATATTCACCCAGTGTGGAAAATTTGGGCTCAGATCCATTCCGGGATCTGGGTTCACAATCCATGGCACAAAAGACCAGCCCTATACTAAAGCAAAGAACCCAAACCTGGGTTTTTGATAGGAAAAAGGGAAATAGATTTAAGCTGAAAGAGGGTAGTTTTAGATGGGATATTGGGAAGAAATTCCTCTCTGTGAGGGTGGTGAAGCCCTGGCTCAGCTTGTCCAAAGAAGCTGTGGCTGCTCCATAACCCTGGAACTGTTCCAGACCATGCAGGGCAGGGCTTGGAGCAGCCTGGGATAGTGGGAGGTGTCCCTGCCCACGGCAGGGGGTGGAACATGAGGTGCTTTAAGCACCAACCAACCCAAATCCCCTCCAACCCAAAGCAGTCTGGGATTCTACAGCTCTGGGATTCACTTACCAATTCGCCCTTTCTCGAGGCCAAAGCTCCAGACTCTGATGCTCTTTCCAGAAGAGTCAGAGTTAATGTAGTTGTTATTCCACCTTTTCTCTTTCCCTTACACTTACATGATTCATCAGAATTGGGCATGAGCCATAGCTCAGGTGCTTGTGCTTTTCCATATGTTCTTAATTACATGTCCACAGGGCTTAAAATCCAAGGATCTTTAAACCTTCCAGACAAATGATTTAGTTTCACAGCAACCAATGAGTTATACATTCATATCCATCCTTAATGGATGATGAGAAAAATATTGGAGAGGTAAAAAGGGAATATTTCCTCTCCTTTACAAGTGGTAAAAATAGTTCTTTCATGCGGTTCAATATTTTGGTCTATTAAAAAAAAACCCAGAAACAATGCCACAACAACTGGAAAGAGTTAAGAGATCAAGGCAGACACTTCTAAAACAATATTTTTTTTCTTAAAATAAAGAGGGACAGAAATCCAAGGGAAGAGGGAAGAAATCCAATCACTATTATTGAAAAAAAAGGATTGATAGAATTCAGATCATTGTCACCACAACAAATACTGGAAAAATATTTTAGTTCAAGAACTTTTGTTAAATTTTTTTTCTAAATAAATTAATCAGTCTCATATCTCACCTTTTGCTTAAAACACAAAGTCATCTTTCCCCATTTATGTGATAGTATCTAGTCAATATATATTCTGAATATTAGACTGAAGGATTTAACATATCTGGAATCTAAAGGATAATCTATCAAGCTTGAAATTTAGTAGATGCCAGAAGAGGTGAGTTACTTATTTTCGTTTGTTTTAAATTGGAAATGTTTCTTGTCTTCTTTATAGGTCAGCATTTATTCCAATTAAAAGTATGCATATTTTAATAGAGACAAATTGAAAATAATTGCACAACTTTAATGGCTCGCATTGTTCAACATTTTATCTTTTTAAATCTGTACAGATTTTTCAAAAGGTCAGGAGGAGGAAAACTTGTGCTGAGAGCACTAAGATGCCACACAGAAATAGCAATGCTAGGGTTAATTAATAATATGAACAATGTAATTTCGAAACCAAGAGTTGCATATTAAACCACATCGTTTGAATGGCAAGGGGACATTTTCCACAGTTTAAATATCCAGGGAATGCAACACAGACCTGGAAGTTAAGGATTTTTACCTTTCACTACAGGTCCTCTGCATCCACCATGATACACAGAATCTACTGGTGCTTCTCCTCTGTAGAGAGAACCACAACACCTTTGAACTTGAAACTGTTACATAAATGTGTCAAAACCAGAGTACATCATCAGTACACCTTAGAAAAGCAAGAATTCCTGTATTGAGTCACACCAAAGATCCACCTCTGCCAGACAACAGCAACTGCATGCTCCCAAAGCTGGAAGCTGGAGCCATCCTCACATAAATGCAGCTCCACTGCAGGAACAGGAGCTGGGTGATTACAGAGGAGAACAGAGAAAAGCTTATGAGACAGGAATTTGCCAAAAGCAACTTGGGCTAAGTTAGTAATTTGAGGGAAAAGTAATCAGATCCCAGAGGTCAGACTGAGATATTACCATGTTATGCCTTATTTCTCTTATTGTTTCTCTTAAATGGAACATGCTTTAGCCAATATCACATTCAGAGTTATTCTGCCAAAACAGCAATGATCATTTCTGAAAGCAGAGGACTCTGGGGCAGGCTAGGAACAGACAATGTTTTCCAAGCAAGGGAAAGAGGGCAGAAGCAGCAGGTAGTGGAGAGTTCTTGAGAGGTTTGTAACAGCCTGTGAGACTGAACTGGCCCCTGCGACTGATCTGACAGAAATCTTGATGTCCTACTTGATCAGTATGTGGGATTTTTCTGTGACTTGCTACTTATAAATTATTTTTTCATCTTTGGATGTATCTCTTCTCCCAAGAGCTCATGTTCATTTTCTATTTAACTGTGTAGCTCCCAAGGGAAGGAGTCTGAGCATTCCTGTAGAAGAGTTCTTGGGATGCACATAAATAGTGGTCATATATCACAGCACATTTTACATATGTGAGATTAAACATAGCCATAAAACTATATGACTGCTATTTATTGATCCATAAATGAATACCTGGGTTGGAATTTTTAATATTTCTCTTTGAAACAATAGTGTAGCTTTCTGCAAGCTGTGCTTTCTCACTGTATGACAACTCTTGTGTTAGAATATTTAACACCTTTACATCTATAGGACTTTCACTTCATTCCAATGCCCACATACCCACATTCATTATACACCATGAAATTTGTAACAAACTTTAATTCACTTATCATTCATGGAGTTACTTCTGACGCACCTGATGTAATAGAATGCAGATAACCCATCTCAAAATAAGTAATGGAAATGAAATTAATTCAAGCACACATAGGTCTAGGGTTTTATCTGTAGATCTAAATTGGCACGATTTTAATAACTTCTTAAATTTATTACATTAATAGATAATGATATCTAATAAAACGGAAGCCTAATTTTATGAGACATTGCACTAATTACCTGGTTTGGTATGTTAATCACTGATTCTTGTGTAAAACATACCAGACCCCTGCTGAGTTTACTGACCCCCATTCATTCACAGAAATATGCCTACATTATATTTTGTATAAAGGAGAGAAAGGACAGGGAGATGAGCACAGTCCTTTCATATAAAACTGAAAAAAAGTCTAAAATTTACAGCACTGCATAGTGCTTTAGGCTTATTTAAGAGTCTAAAAAGTTTTGGAAAGAACAAAGAAACCATATTGTCTATTTCTGAAAAGATATGGAATTATGCATTTATCCTCTTTTGGCTCACCAAAATATGAAAAACTGCTTATAAAATTGTGGGCTTAAAATTCCAGTGAGTGAAACCTGTAAATTTTAAGAAACCCCAGTGACTCCTAAATTGGACTTTCAGGGAGACAAAGAAGCAATAACGTTAAAAGTATTGACAGAAAGAGGGAACTACCATTTTATATCAGGATTTAGGGAATGATATATTCCCCTTGCAACTACTGTATCCAATTCTTATCCTTACACCATGAAACAAACTAAATTCTCTATTCTATCATGGATCTATTGAGCTCTCTCTATACCAATATAACTGAGGAATTTAACAGCTACTCATACTAATCCTGAAAATTTATCCACAACAAAAGAATTCTTTCTGAAAATATACCACCAGCCAGTCTTTTGCTAATTACCTCCCTGTTGTTAGGGGCTGGCCTGCCTTGCTCCTGAGCAGAAGTGATGCCTGTCTTGTAGCTCTTGTTGTATTTCTCTGAGCATGAGGAATGAAAGCGTGCATGGAGTGTATTTGCTCTCACTCTATTTAACCACTCACTAATAGGTGATTCAAGGTTTTTTAGCATCATTTACTTAATGAACAAGACAGGACACTTCCTTCAGGAATGGTCAGCAATCCATTTCTGGCCGTTCAAGCTTCCCAGGGGAAAAGTCAAGTGTTTGAACAAGACTATGGTTTGGGTCTTAAGAGATTTAACACATCGACAGCAGGCTGTCATGAAGGCTGAGAGCTGCTTGGAAAACCATCGGTCTCCACTGACACGCCAGGGAATGGGTTTCCTATAAACATTTTTTGAAATCTTTGTCCTGTTCTGTTCTTACAGAATCTAAGTGGTCACTGCTAGAGGCAAGATGTTCACAAAATGTCAGAGAAGTTGAAACAGGGAATTTGATTTTTCTTTTTTAATTTAATTTTAATGCAGAAGGTCTACATAATGTTTCACATTTGGACACAGACCATGTCTGGAAATACAATCAACGTAACTCAGCAATGATGTAATCAAACTAATTAGGCAAGCAGGTTGGGAGGTGAAAGAGGGGCAGTGAAGATGGGCACATAAGTTTCAGAAAACTTAACTCCTGCAAAGACAAAAGTACAAAAGCCCACAGGTGAAGATCTGCTGGGCAAAAGTTGTAGCTCTCCATAGTTCTGTATGGACAAAGAAGCAAAAAAACCCTGATGGAAATGGAAGGGTAATGGAATTGTCTTAAAAGTGATTTCATACACAGAGAACACTGTCCTGGTCCAAAAACTATACATCAGCCACTGGTCCAAGATCTTCCTGAGAGCTGCTCTGGTAATTGATGGCTTCAGAGAGAAGAACAGAGATGACAGCAAGGAAGAATAGAAAGCTCAAAATTTGGAGGGAATAGAAAAGCTTGAATCTGAAGGGAATAAAAAAAATCATACATGAATATTGCACTTGAGATGATGAAAGTGAAAGGACGTAAGGGAAAATGGACCTTGGACATGGAGAGTTGGTGGAAGAGGCTGCTGAGCAGGTGTGGAAGGATCAGTAATGCTGAAAGCACAGATGTGCACACACAGGGGAGTTTTTGTCCTGATTTCAGACCAGGAATTAGTTTACATTTCTAAAGACTATGGTAGTGTTCTGCTTTCAACAACAGATACAAACCAGATATTTGCTATCAATATCTAAACTGCTACAGCACCTTCATCTTGGGCTCTCAGCAGGCACTACCTCTCCCAAAGAAAGCAGCTCAGTAATATTGACCTATGCACACAGAAAAAACAGGATTTGAAGTTTTCCAGCAGAGCCACAGACATTCTCACCAGAAGCAAACAAGAAGCGGCCTCCTAAAACTTAGCACAACTTGATCCTTATTATGTTAAAACTGAGGTCCAACATTTCTTCCATATGGGAAACCACTGTGGATGCCTGAGGTATAAGAAACAAAACAAGTATGATAGTGAGTACCAAAAGCCCTAATGAAGATGAATTAACAAACAAGAAGAAGTGAGGAGAAAGATTAAGATGATGATACGATGATTTTGCAGAGGCTTTCACTTTGTTGAGTCTAGTCTAAACTGACAGGCCTGGCTGGGAGCAAAAGCTCAAGTGTTCAGAGGAGTGGAGAAGGAGAGCTCACTTTTATATTTTGCTGAGTTGAAAAGTGTCACTTTTCATTTCGCTTTTATAGTTGCTGGAGACCATTCCAGCTCAGCCTGGGTTGGCTTTCCCTGCCCTGGAGGAAGTAAATGCCATGTGAGGAGGCAGTAACTGTGTGGTTTATCGGCTCATTTCATGGCACCTCACAAAAGCACTGCAGGCTCATCTGCAATGCTTCAGCTTCACATTGCTTGGGTGAAGCAGTGTACCAGGCACGGCTACTTTTGTTTATATAACTCTCTGCAGCTTTACAACAGGGGAGCAGAACACAATGTCTGCTCTGGCAAGCCCAGAGGAAAGCAAGATCATGACAGGAGACCTTGTAGGAACTCGCTGTCCTTGAATAGAGGAGGGGTGATAAGGAGAGCTATCAGGAGATGTAGTGGAATGTGCACATGGTATAGACACTGGGCACATCTTATTTCTGGAATAAGACATATACATCCTTCTCAGCTGAACTGAGAATGTCTCCACATGCTGTGAGGGGGTGAAGGTGATGCAGTAAGGACAGATTCTTTCTGGCACGACCCTGAGAGCAGAGAAAGGGACACTACAAAGCTCAACTGCTTCTTTTTGGTTACAGAATTTAGATTAACCCACTGTGAGGCTTCTGAAGGAGGAGACAGTTGTGGATATGATAGTGCCTCTCTTTTTTCTAATGAATACTCAACACTCCTGTGGATGGAAAGAAGAGGAAGAGGAGGCAGCACCCAGCTGTGCTGCTGGAATGGTCAGAGGGTAACTCATTCTGTCATGGAGAAAAAGAGAGCGAG
This sequence comes from Passer domesticus, assembly GCF_036417665.1. NCBI lineage: Eukaryota > Metazoa > Chordata > Aves > Passeriformes > Passeridae > Passer > Passer domesticus. Next base: position 12,905,074 of record NC_087488.1, read on the forward strand.
AAAATCAGAACATTCATTGTCTGTAGGTTCAGTGACTGGATGTTACCAGGGTTATGAAGTCAGAGACTGAAGGATCAATGCACAACCACAACCTGCTGCTCTGCAGCTCCCTGTAACTGAGGCAGCTCTCCCTGGAAATAGTGCACTGTTATAATTAAGAAGACTAAGGCAAAGTTAGTGTTTTGGATCTCAATTCTGCAAAATTTCACATAGGTTCCTCATACTGTGAGCAGTCCTACTGAAGTATCAGTTCTTAAAATGAAGGCCATTAATAAGTCTCTGCAGGATCATAATCAAGGATTGTATTTTCAATCCTGTGTTAATCCTGAAAAGGGGCTTCATGAGAAAGACATTAGAATAAAGTAGACTGCAAAGCATATTCCATAAATTCTAAATCCTAGAAGCCAGACAAGCTGTGCTATTCATTAACATTTCTGGTCCTCCCCAAAGTCATCAGAGATTAATACAATTGCTGCAGCAAAGGGCTACAAATGCTATAGAAAATAAAGCATTTACATACATATAAAGCCAGACTAAATTTGATTGCTTTTGCATAGCATCTCCACATTTGTATTGATACATTTGCTATCATAAAGTGAGAAAAAGAAGACACTAATTTCTCTTCATTATTTTCAGTGCTGAATCCATCAATAGTGGGAAACATATGTCATAAACAGCTGTGAAATCCGGCCTCTCATCCCATCAATGTAAGACATTAGCCAGGTTATTATAAATACAATGACACACACAGAGCAAAGGAGAGGGTTCCAGGGAGGGTTGTCACAAGAAAGGTAAAAAGATTCTTTCCATGGTGAGTTTCTGTGACTGTTTTCACTGCCTCAAGCAAGTTGCATCAACCCCCCGACTCCCCTAACAGATATCTTCCATTACCTCCACATGGATGCAGAGAGGGTTACCTCATACACCAGCTTTTTATTCAGGTAGCTAATGTCTTCAACCAGACTGAAAGTACTAAAAATAAAATGCAGAAAATACCACTGGAATGGTTTCAGAGTTTACAAACTCACGGGAGGTAGCAGAGTCAGAAACAAAAGTGAACTTTAAGTCCCTGTAAAAGTTGAAAGATGGATTAAAATATACTTCAATTCATTTCTTTTCTATCTACAGTAGATTAAATTATCACACTTGGTTCTTTTAAATTTTTTTTTCCTCCTCCCCAAGTGCCCAGCTCTTTTCTTTGTTCCTGCACGAAAAGACACAATTCCATTCCTTAGTTCCCATGCAAAACCATATGAAAGAGATCTGTGGTTATTTAAGAAATCTTTGCCTCCCAACCCAGGTCCTCATTTGTCTGCCAGTGCCAACTTGAGAGAGCAGGCAATGATGTGAAAATGTGGAACCAGAGAATGTGCACACGTTGCAGTTTCAAACTTCTCATTCCCGTATGCGCTCAGTCACTCGCAGCCTTTGCTGTCCCTGTTTATCTTCCCCAGGAGCAGCAGTGCAGCTCCCTCGGCTGCCTTGGTGTTGCTGTTCCTGTGCCATCTGCATGTGTGACACTGATTTATTCAGCAGAGAGCTCCCAGCTTTGGCCAGGAGGACGAGCAGCAGCTTTGCTCTCCTGAGCAAAACCCTCATTATGTGCCAGCTCAAGGCGCTCGGGTCTGACCTGCACCTGATGTGCCACTTCCACCTGACACTGCCAAGAGACCCCAAATGTCCAGATCACAGAGTCTGAGTGCAGCTGTTTCCACACCCCAAGGAAACAGGAGCAAACAGCACCTTCCTGTCCCTCTCCCCCTGCAGTGCTCAGTCCCCAGCAGACCCAGCTGGTGTGAGAGCTGCACTGTGCTCTGCTACTTCAAAAACTTCATTACTTCTGCAAAATATGTTGCAGCACATTTAACAATGCACTGTGAAAGATTATAAATAATTAAAACTAAACCATTCATGTCAGAAATAAATGAACAAAGCCCATTTTGCAATGCACCATCCCTGATTTATTTTTATTGCATTCATTTAGCTCATTTGTTAATTCTCAAAACCCAGCAGTCCGCACAGAGTGGGTCTCACGCACAGTAGGGAATGCTAGTGAGGTTGTGTCTTCTCTCATAAAGGAGCAAATCATTTTGGGTCAATAAAAACCATACAAAATACAGAAAATTACCAACCAACTGCTTCTGGATTTCACACTCTGTGTTTTCCAAGTGTCTGCTGCTCAGAACATCTCTTTTTAAGAACCTTATCTGCACACTGCATTTGCATTGGGTACAAAATATGCAGAATCACACTCCAATTAGAAATAATTTCAAATACAGCTCTGGCTAATATCTACCCTGTGAGAGACTGATACTATCTTGGCTGCTCCCTGACTTCCAGTGGGCTTGTTTGTGAGCATCATAAATAACATTGCTTCTATTTAAAGCTGCAGTTTCACAAGGTGAGGATTTCTTTGGGGGTCCAGATTATGGTAGTGAGGATCAGACACCCTTATTGCTGTGCTATTCTTATTTTCTGTATCACAGATATATTTCACAAAGAAAGCTTTGATCTCACACAGGAGAGGATAAATAAGCATATCATCTCTGATCTAATGCAATATGAACCCATAATATAAAAAAAACTTACTTTTTTGCTTCATCTTATTTTCAAAGAGATTCTGTGTGGAAATATATTTAAATCTATAAACAAATTCCTATATTAAACACTGAAACAATTCCCCAATAAAATTATAATGGGCTTAAACACTACTGCAAGCTATTTTAGAACAAATACATATGCACCTGCAGCAAAATAAAAAACTGGAATAATATTGGACCCTTCCAATCCCATTCATTTCATCACAAACCTGGACTTGTCTTTATGGCTCAGTCCCTGAGAGCAGCAACTCCTGTAACAGAAAGAGCTGTTTGGGCTTTCTTTGCTGGAAGAATGCCCAAAGAAGTTGGAAAGCACAAATTTATATGAGAACCAAGAGAAAGCAGAATGCTCATCTCTATTAAGTGTCTTTTATGATTCTGCCAAAATACATTTCAAATTCTAATCATGTATTGTTAATACTATATTTAAATTAGTTCATACTATTCCAATATTAATTATCCCACAAAATTTTGCAACCACTGCAGAGTTATCTTTGATAAAATTTCATAGGTTTATTGATTTCATGTCAATATTTTAATCATAAACAGTTTCACAGATGGAATAGTTTAAATCCTTCCTAAGGTTTCCATGTGCTTCTCTGGGCTACTTTTTTTTGCCATTTATAGAGAAAATAGATTCTCAGAAGTTAAAATGGATTTGAACAGGTAAGAAATCAAAGGCTTTGTTTCTATTCTGATTTTTCCATACTATTCTCTGCTGTTCTGGTCCATTCCTATGCTTTTCACAACACTGGAAGTGGAGAGGTTTGTAGCCCCAAGTCACTGCTCTTCTCTGGGAGTTTCCCTATTCATGAAACTGTAGAATGTCCCTACCTGCATTCCAAATGCACAACAGAAATTAGAGCATTTAATCTTGCTGCCTATTCACAGCAAAACACCTCTAAAAATGAACAGGATGCAGAATTAGGTGTCACACCCTTCCATTCTTGCTAACAGGCCTGATATTTCCCAGCACAGGCAGCTCCTGAAGCCTGGGCAAATCACCACGTCCATGTGTGCTGCTGCCAGCGTGGATATGGGCACACAGAGCCCTGCACTCTGTAGTCCAAATTGTGCTCAGTGTGGCATTAAAAACACTTTAAAAGAAGTGTATTCCTCACTGACAGCAGTCCAGGTGCTCCCAGGGAGGGGCTCTCCTGCTCTGCCACAGGGGTTACACCAGGAATATTTGCTGAGCTGAGGTCCAAGGAGAAGGGAGGACGAGGATCCTTGGCTCTAATTCTGACTGAGAGAGGAGCTTTTGCACAGCCCCTCTTGTGAGAGTCTTGAAGGAAGAGCAGCTGAGCTCACCTGAATCCCTCAGCAAGAGATTCCTGTGTCCACACCTCCACAGACAGGACTAGGACAGACACCACTGATAAATAACAAATCCCCCTCGTGTTCAGAAGGATGGGAACAGGCACTCACCGGGCATGAGCCTGGCTTCTCCCAGAACGTACCACACTCAGGGGCTGAACTTATGCACATAATGATTATTCTACTCCATTCATCTTTATGCATGAACTGGATTTATTTTATTTTTCTAAGCCATTATTTAATACAAGAGGCAGTGCAGAAAGTAAGAAGCTAATACAATCACTTCTCTTGTGTACTGCATGCTTCTCTAGCTGAAAATGTAAAAATGTCAGAATGCATGAAGGATATCAGAAGTGTCTTTAGGTCTGTTTTGTATGCAAAAGAGTACTGGAGAAGGTTTTTTTATTTAAAAAATATATATTTATTCCAAATTTAATTTCTCCTACCACACCTTCAGTAATCAACAGCTAGTTAAAAAAAATTCTGATTGGTTTTTAGATATTTATAAGTAATGCAAACCAAATTATTAACAAGACTCAGATCCAGACTGAGATGTCACCATGGATAACAGCCACAACCTGAGCAGCCTGGCCAGCCCTGAGCTTTTAAACAAATGTGAACAGTTAAGGTGCTTCCCAGTTCCCACCAAGGGAACAGCTCTAAAACCTATTTTGCATTGACTAATACTGCAGAGACTGAAATCTTCTCAAAGGAGCCACATTTCAACTAATGCTGCTCAGTTTTAAACCTGAATGCCCCTTTTATTTGTTGTCTCCTACTTTTCTGCATTGCACATAATTTTCATCAGAAGGAAGAAGCTACTGAAGGATCTACTGAGTTTTTTTATACTTGTGAACTTTGTCAGGGACTGCAGTTCTGGGAAAACACAGTTATGTTACTGTGATAATTATGATGCCATGACATTTGCACCATCAACAAGTAAAGCACAATATGTGATTCTTCCTCTTCAGCTGGAGGGCAAACAGGCAGTGAGCCAGCCATGGGCACGGCACGGTGCCCTTCAGGCCAGCTCAGATCCTGCTGCCCACCCTGGCAGGGCACAGAGGGGCAGCTCCACCAGCAGGGCCATGAACCGGAGCAGCTGGAGCAGCTGGAGGCCACAGCAGGGCTGGGGTGCAGGAGACACCGAGCCCTCAGTCTGGGATGTCTGCTCAAGGGTGCCTCAGCAAGACAGCAACAGGCAGCAGAGAATTAACACCGTCACCAGAGCAGTGATGACTCTTCATTATTGAAGAAACACCATTTCAATCGCCCCCTTTTTCTATTAAAACATTAACAAAAATCCTCAATAAGTAATCTGCATTTCACAAATGGCAGTGACCTCGGTCTGCTGCTGCTCCAAACAGAGCTTGCTTTAGGGCAATGGGCTCTTAACAACCGTCAGTTTACAGCAAATGAACATTTATCTGATTTTTTTTTAAATTCTATTATATTGTATTTCTGTAATGGCGCTTGAAATTAACATTTTTGCTCTGTTTTTTCACTTTTTTGATCATTAATGTAGTAAATTATACCAGCAAAATGACTACAGTGGTTTCATTTGTGTCCTAAAAACCTATTAAGTGTCTGTGTAGAAATTGTGGAGCTTTTGGAGGTTGACTGTCTTATTTCTAAGGTCATACTTGGCCTATTGACCTAAACTAAATTGACTCCGCCTCAGAAATCACAAGAAGAATCATATAAAATTAGAAACATGAAGTGAAAGAGGAAAATAGAGCCTAGACACGTGGTTACATCATCAAAGCTAAAATTATCTGTAACTAGTCAAAGTGTTCCAGAGATCTCCATCGGCTTTTTCTTCCTGGGAGGTCCCTATTGTATTATTCAGATTTTAAAAAACTCATAAGTTGAGGTATTCAACAAGCTGCTGGATATAATTTATCTTACTTTAATTTATTGGAACATGTTTCTATATCACTGTTCTTATTTTAACAAAGACATTTTTTAAACTGGTAAAACTAAATGCATATTTAATTTATTTTGCCCAGTAAAGAATCCTGGAGAAAATCAATTTCCATTTACAAAGATATCCCAGTAGGCTGGGTGTTCCATTACCAAAGTATTGTGCCTCTTATATCCAGGTTTATGTGACACAAGCTATCATTTCTTCTCCATGATTCTATTACTTCTGGAAAACGATGTTAAAACATAATATAACAAATAATGTGACTTCAGACTGACAAAAGCTGTGAAAATCAAAGGTAGTACTGATGACTGGCAGGTTGGGTGACAGCACACCCGATGCTTCATGCACATATTTCCATATTTCTGCCATCACGTGACCACGAAAACTTCTTTCAACTCAGGCCACAACCACTGAGCACTACCAACAGCAGGGTTTCTGACCTGCTGGGGATGCACTGGGCTGACACTGCTGCTGCTTTATTCAGTCATGTACCCTGACCCAGGAGTGACAAACATCCCACTGACACCTTCCCACAGCAGCAGCCATTCAGCTGGATGAGCTGTTCCCATGCTCTGAAAATCTGCAGTGATCCATCTCACCCTTCCCCACCTAAAGGACACTTCCCCATGCTTGGATCAAGGAGTGGAGTGGGATTTTGTGTCCATTTTTTGAATTTTACGCTAAATTTTACACTTATGATTTTATAAAAAGTATACACAAAAAGTGTGTGTTTATATCCATATTTAAAGATGCTGAGAATTACAGGACCTTAATTCCACTGTGGATTCTCATTCATCATAAACTACGGGAGAGGAAACCCAGTGGATTACACAACCAGAACCCAAACCATAAATTACATTTCTGCAAACCTGACCTGCTTTGTATTTCAGACAAAACATTGGTACAGATGCTGTGCAGTTCCCAGCCTTTTAGTTCTCCTGCTTATGCTGCTTCCTCAGTAATGTGCCCTCCACATTCCCACGTCCGTTGATTTCCACGGAGCCTCGCTCCTCTTCAAGTGTTTCTGAAGAGTTCTGATATTCTTGCACACGACATTTTGCAATCAATGAGCACAACTTCAGCAGGAATGCTGATTTAGGTGCACACAGGCATACCCAGGAATTATGAGGGCTTTTTCTGGGACTGCAATGTGCACAACACTGCAATGAATAATGCTGCACTCCCCAAGCTGGCATAGGAAATGGCTGTGAAACTAATCACCTCCTAGCCCAAGAATGACACAGCTGAGGTTGCCTTTGCAGACTTGATTCATCTGAAGGTGTGTGTTGCCCCTCATCCCCAATAGCACAGTTTCAAAGGCATCTAAGGGAATCCTTAGATGCTCCTGTTTCACTGAAGTTCCAAGGAATGTAGCTCTGCATGCAGTTTTAAAAACTGTTAAAAATGATAATATACTGTGTTTAATTATACAACCTTTCTGTCTTACTCAAGGATAGATGGTGCTTACTAAAGTCATGTCTGAACAAATGTAATCAAGTTCTTAAATTTTGGTATATCCTTAAATCCCATTTCCTTTAGCAGGAATGTAATGAATCTCTGTTCTGATGAGGCATGATGTTTACTTTAAAATAGCATCTGAAAGCAGGAGAGAAGACCATCTCATATCTAAGCACTTTTCTTTTTGGAACTGCAAGAGGACTCAAAAGTGAAAAGAGGAAGACAAAAAAAGTGTATTTCTTAAGAATGCACATAATGACCAAAGGCAAAAAGAATGGAGATAAGTTTTCCAAATGTGGATGTTGTCTCTTGCTTATTCACAGTATTAATATGTGGACTACACAATAGAAATACCTTTGTTCATTATAAACACTTACTTTTCACTTGCTAAGGCAAAGTGACGGCAATTTGGAAAAGGAAATCACAGGTCAGACAGTGACAGCAATCATTCCTGGCCATGGACAATAATCTACCCATGTGACAGGAGACATTCAATTTTTATAACCTGGATCTATGTCAGGTGACTGGGATCAGAAAATAGAGGGCAATTTGTTCCTAACACTTCTTTGTTGCACATTTTTTACAAGGTTTTAACCTCCAGCAACTGTGGGATTTGAAAGAAGGAGGTATCTCCCTTACACAATATCCCTACATCCCACATCAGACTAAGAGTAAATCCCAGCAAGCCATTAGCTGTGTGTAAATCAATAAAAACCAACCAAACAAAAATAAATCCCAGACACCAAACATATAAGATCAGAATTTCCAAGTACTTGCCTGATTTATAAACTCTCTTTACTAATTCTGAACCCAAGCCTGTTATCAGCCCTGGAGCAGTGCATCAGGAATGCCACACAGCCACCAGTTTTTATCCTTATCTTCATCACCATTTCCCCTCTGCCACTTCAACACAGCACAGAAAAAGCAACATCTCCTCTACTCTTGGATACCACTACAGGCATTTTCTCTCACTATTTGAATATTAAGTACTAGATTTCTGTGCACAGACTTGTTGTTACAAATATGGTTGTTGTCTTCATGTTTCATTCTTTAATAAGCTGCTGTTAAAAATGCCTTAAGATGCCCAACACAAACAGCTACAGCATGTAAAGTACAAACCACAGACAAACTGCAGGGGGTTTGTGCTCATGTGTGGGCACACAAGGAACAAAGAAAAAGCAGGAAGCATTTCTAGAACTTGTCCTGTTGGAAGACTGTGCTGTTATAGAAGACAAGGTGGTGCTGTGCCATCACTACACAAACCTGCACAACATTTCACCAACACCATGTCCAGAGACAACCACACCAGGAGGAACTGCTGCATCAAATTACTACAGTTGAAATGAACATGAAGTTGCACACGCTGACCTCTTCCAAATATAGCATAGGAGTATGGTTTTTCTCTACAGATCTCTTTGAATAGTTATGAGAGGTTTGGGCTTCTTGTGAGCAGTCACAGAGCTTTGAAAATGAGTATTTTTGTACCATGCTGCTGGTGATAGCATCTGTGGAACAATGTCATGGCATATGCCACAGGAATATAGCACTGAAATCAATCAACAAATCCTCCTTCTTAACATGCGGGGGGGAAAAAAAAGCGAGACACAAATATTTCATATTTAGAATTGCATATGTTCAGGGCAGGCAGTTCTGCAGGCGAGCTGTGCTCAGGCTCTCTGTGCTGTGCAGAGCTGCTGCAGTGCTCCTGCTGCAGCTCAGCCCTGTGCCTAGAGCCTCAGCACACCCAGCCAGCACTGAGGGGAGCCACCTCTCAGGAAGAGCAGGCAAAATGCATCCCTGCTCCCAGAACCCTCACATCTGAAACAGAGTTGGTTCTGTCTATGAAACATCATTCATATCAATGTCCACTAAAATATCCTTTGGCAGAACTCAAAAAAAAAAAAAAAAATCTGTCACCTTCTGTTCACCTTTCTTTTGGCACTGAGGTACCTTCATACTGCTAGGGACACTCTCAGGGGATGATCAAAACAATTAGGATATTATTAGGTAATGTGGTTCATACAGCACAAATCATCCTCTCCCTAATATCTGGGTTTCTGAAATCTTATCTTCTCAGAGGATGAAACCCAATTCAGCGTCCTCAGCTGTGCTGCCCTGTAACACACCAGACATCAGCACTTTGTGACAATTGCTATTTCCTAGAAAGCTGCTTTGTAGCTGGTACACTCATCATGTTTTTAGTATATGCCGAGTACCTATCAAAGGCCAGCTTGGACAGGGATTGGAGCAATCTGGGACAGTGGAAGGTGTCCCTGCCCATGGCAGGGGTGGAACAAGATGAGATTTAAGGTCTCTTCCAACCCAAACCATTCAGTGAGTCTGTAATTCTATGCAATCAAGTGTCCTGCTGACCATATACAGGGAGAAAGTCCCACAGGAAAAGTTTCGGAAGCAGAGGTGGGGAAGTGTAAAGAGGCATTTAATTCAAATGCAAGGGGTGGGGGAGGGCAAGATCTCATTCGTGAACTTTCCTCCTGCTGTCATCCCAGGTTGTGTAAATATTAGCTCTGTGAACTGGAATAATGGCTCCACTGTCTGAGAGGATGACAAGTGACAGCGAAGAACTGGGTCAGGATCAATCCCTATTTGCATACCAATTAGTTAATGTTCTTTCTTTTCTCACACAAATAAGAGGACTTCTCACTTTTAGAACAGAAAGCTTCAAATGTCTTTCATGCAATAACTTGTGTTGTATTTTTAGAAAACTTGTTTAGGCCTCAGGAGCTCTGCTAAAACTCCTTAATCCTGATTTTAAACTCATCTAAGTCCCAGCTTCATCAACTCAGCTAATGTATCTTGTACCACTCACCTTTCCAGTAAACCCATGTGCTAAGCAAACAGGTTTTTTCTGGCTCTGGAGCACTCACTCTTATTTCACTCCCCTAGTGCTTCTTTATACCCCCTATATTTTTCAGTATATTCCGAGAGTGATGTTTGCTGCTTTCCTCTTATTCAGGCCATAGGCCCTCTGTCAACACAGCAAACCCCAAACATGTGGCACTCCTGCAGATTCCCTCTTTGGTCATCATTAAAACAGAGCTTGAATTCCACCCTGTTTCTGGGCACAGCAGATTTATGGTAGAAATTACAAGACTCATTCATCTTTTTCAGGTTTATAGTGGAGCTCACTGCTGGACCGTTACCTCTCTTAAAGAAGCTACTTGCAGTAAGGAAATTGGAGAGAGGAGCAGCTAGATGGAAACTTTTATCATTTGGACACTGTTCTTGTCCTTATTGATCCTTGCCTTAGTTGAGCCAGTACCCCCAGCTCCAGTAACACCTTATTTCTAAAGAGGGCAGAAGCCTCGGAGAGATTCAGAATGGTGGATTAGTAAAACAGTCACTTTCTAGACTTATTTCTTCAAGTATTTTAATATTTCAAAGGATTAACTCTAAATGTTTTAAGAGCTTTAAATTAGTAGCTGTAACCTGATCATAAATTAAACATCTTCCCATCCCAATGCAATTCGATGCCGAGTTATTTGTATACTTATTGTTTGTTTACACTCAGCATCAAGATATTCCCTGGAAACTGATTTTTATTGCCAAAAGAATCTGAAAAGACAATACAACTTTCATACTAACTAATCTTGTATTATGCCTTCATTAAGCAACTTGTGCATTTCTGGTCATGCACAAACATCCACCCAAACCCATGAAATTTTAAATGTAAATAAATATCTCAAAATCCACATAAGCAGAGCACCTAATTCTCACATCAGAATGCACATAGGTGAGAATATGTGTGCAATCATATCCAAGTGGAATTTCAGGTGACATAAAAGCTTAAACGAAGAGCTCTGGCCAAATGGAGGAATCACAGTAACTCCAGCTTCCTTCTCCAAACAAAATGGAAACTCAGAGTCCTGGTCATGCTCATATGCTAAGCCTAATACAACTTATTTATTTATTTTACTTTTTGAAAATACAGTAAATTTCCAGGAACATCTGGGTGCAACCCCACTGTTCTAGATGCTGCTTGGCCATCTGGCTTAACATTAAGCCAGAGGAAATCTAAAGTGAATTGGACTCAAAATTTAAAAAAAAAAATTCAAATTATGTGTGCCCATGCTGACTTCAGTCATTATGGAAGGTTTCCTCCCCATGCTTTTTAAACAAACTTAAAGCTATTGGGCTACTTTCTCATTCCAGCGACATTGGCTCCAGTAGACATTCCAGGAATACATACACTTCCTTTGACTTCATTAGGAGTCATCCCCAGGCCAACAGCCAGCAACACAATGGATCCTTCAGATGTCATTTCCGCAGCTCGTTCTGTTATTAATGAAAACTGGAAACAAAGTCCAGCTCAAGAAAAGTCATCCCAGTGCTCTACTTTCCTACTGGTGCTGCAGTGCTTAGAGAATAAAAAAATCCTTGTTTGTGAAATCCCAGGTGTCTTAAATTAACAACAGTTAATTTACCTATGATTAGCACTTCACATGACAGCTACATCCCATCGGAATAAAAAAACCTGTCAAGTCAACTGAAGGAAGCTTAGGAGAACAGGAAAGAGAAATTTAAATTGATTTGGATCTCTGGAAATCATTAGCTGTTGGGATGGGATTGGCTAAAATGTTCATAGACACAAGAAAAACTATTCTGTATCAACTGCTCAGTTTCTTCACCCCAGAAATTGGTTGACTCAAATTCCACAACCTTCAGAAACACTCAGCCCTGTATAACAATCCTATATAATCCCAAGTATGTATTTTTTACAGTTTTTCTAGTTTTACATAACCTATAGTTCCCACAGCATTGCCGTATCAAAACTATTTTGTAAGTGGAGAAAATTGAAAATATTAATTTCTTATTGGCCCATTTGTTTTTTAAAGATCATAAACAACAGCCATTTCTAAGCTTTTGGAGACTTCCACAAGTATATATTTTTATGTAACTCACATTGGCTTCACTAGAAGTTGTGCATTGAGTACCTCTGTGCTGCTTTGAGCTGGGGGAGAGTTAAATTTCTTCACTGGAGCTGATATGGGGCTGGTTTTGGGATTTGTGCTGTAATTACATCGAATCAAGGTCTTTTCTGCTGCCCACCCCAGCCCAGCAGTGAGGAGCTGTGGATGCACAAAGAGGTGAAGGAATGCCTGGGGTTGCTTTGCTTGTGTGTGAGGCTTTTGCTTTATCTATTAAACCGTCTTTATCTCAACCCAAAAATTCTCTTTTTTACTCTTCCAATCCCACCAGGGATGTGGGTGAGTGGCTATCTGGGGCTTACTTGCTGTCTGGGATTAAGCAACATCAACTTGGGAATTCTACTAAATCAGCAATGAAATCCATGAAGGCTCCTGAAAACACCCCTTTGCTACTGCCCTAAACCCAAAGATGCAGAAAGCTCAGTGGTTTCCAGCTGACAGAATATTTACAGTGTCTCATGCCTAAATGTCATTTTATTACATTCTTCCTGCTTCATCTCCTATAAATTAAAAGACGTGTGATTAATCAGTTGTACTTTGAGTTCCACACACGAATTCATGCCCTGCCAAACCCACAGCCCAAGTGTGCCACCTAATGGCCCCGGAGTCAGGAATGCACCGGTCCCTCAACTTCAGCAATAAAATCTAGTGTTCCTTCACTTGTTGAGGTGGAGGTGGAGCTTCATCATTATTTTCCTGCAGGCCCTGCCCACCACATTTCCCCAGCAATTCTGCAGGTTGGATGAAATAATTGCTTTAAGGCGCTTCAAAATGCTGAGATAAACAAGCATTTGAATGTGATCATGAGGTTAAATAAATCCACAGAGCTTTAACCTCATAGTTGAAACCTCATAGGCTGCAAGCTGCACAACAACCTGGACATTGCCTGGCTGCCTCCAAACCTCACTGCTAAATGATCAGCATTTCCAGTGAACTCGTGGTGAGTGGCAGCAGTGGATTCAGCCTGGTAAATGAAAGTGTTATTTATCTGTTGAAGTACTTACAGAGGGCAAGCTTAATTTAGCTGATATCATCTCCTTAAAATGCAGTCCATAGTCAAGTGAAGTGTTTGCCTTAAGAAGTACCAAGGAAAAAAATTACACAGAGGAGTCATGGAATAACGTTTGCAACGGTGATACATGCAAAGAGAATATAATTCCATTATAAAATAAATACCACACTAGCACACATTAATGAAGTTGTCAAGCAAAGTTCTTAAAAATACTACCCACCTAAAAATACTGTTAAGGAATAAAAAAGAAATACAGATGCAATTAATTCATATAACATTTACTATTGGGAAGCCTAGCTACTTTGTAATAATTTACAAAAGAAAGCATTACAAACGTGGGGCAGAGGGTGTAGATTAAGGAAATGAGTAATGATTTGGTTGTGTACTCAGAAACTGAACACCAGGAAGGAGGCTTGGGATTTACGTTTACCCTGCTTACTGTCAGTCCCTGTTTTCTACTGCTTGAAAAGAAGATTCAGAAAATGCTTACATTTGCATGGGATTAATGATTTATTATAAACACAGTGTGCCACCAGATGAACAAGGGATGGAAAATACTCCTTGACATCCAAATTATTTTCATATGTACTCAAACCTTCCTTTCCATTATTATTAACTAATAATGTAAAATCTAAACCTAAATATTGTCAGATACAAAACTGTATGCCAAGAGAGTGTTTACATTATTTATTTTGAAATAATTTATAACAACTCCCCATTTCTTTCCAGATATGCCTGAATTCTGTGCCTTCCCTTTCCAAGCTCTCCTTCACCACCTTGCTTGCTTTAGGCAGGGTGAACCATATGAGCCTTTTGATTCTGATAAGTTCATCCACACCACACGACTGCTTTCTCTTTATCAAATGTTAGCAGTAGTAAAGAACAATTATATCAGTTTTATGGTGCTGTAGCAATACAGAATATCTCTGTGATACATAACTGTGGTGCCTTAGGAGTAGTAATTACTGAACCAATGTCTTGACTGTATCAGTGGCACAGGCACAGGAATGAGGAAATGCTTGTGCCTGTGGTGGGCTCCCGACAGACCCCATGACCCAAGGTGCAAGGGAACTTCAGCCATAGTTTAGCACAACAAATCCTAACCAATATATTACACTTCTGGAAAGAGATTGTTACAATTGTTACAATTGGATAATAGGTTTCAGATAGCTTGAGCCTGAAAGAAAAAAAAAAGGTATCTTATGTAGTGGGGTACTTAGAAACCCTGCAATGCACAGCTAAACTTCTGCAACTGTCACCTGATTTGTTTATAATTTGCTTACAGCTGACTGTGAGCAGCTGGTATGATGTGTCAGCCATGTGGAGATTCCAAACTCCAGTGGAAAGGGCAACTAAAGGAATGCATGTAGGAAACCATCAAAATGGGGATTTTAGGATGAATTTATATCCTATAGTCCAAGCATGCTATTCCTGAGGCAACCTCCCACCACATGTTCAAGCAAACATGAAACTAACCCTTCCATTGTGATGGAAGCACCTCTATTCCATGGGCTTTAATTCCCATTCCAGAAGCCTTCTGGGAATTGTCTGTACTGTACAGAACTGAACTTGTTCATCCAAGCAAAAGGAAATGAAGAGATGGTCTTACAGGCTTGTCTGTCTTTCTAAGATCAGGGTTGAAGACATTTTTCAATCAAAGTGTACATTTTCAGTTTCACTGTCAAATTCTCCATTTGCTACCATGACAAGAGATGTAAGGATGTGCAACACAAAATATTTTTTTTCTCTTTTCCTATAAAGTGGATTCTTTAGCCATAATGGTGAAGCTGGTAGAACACTCTGCATGTTGTATAAGCCAACAGGAGTAAGGGGATGAGGCAAGAAGGAGCTGAGTGAGATTAAATGGCAGAACTAAGTAATTGGGGTTTTACCTCTCTTTTCCTCAATTCTCTACATTCATGCTTGGACAATTCCACACAGAGCCAGCTGACCCTGCCCACCCAGAGCTGGAAGGTTCTTTTCATTTCAGATCTCATTTCTCTGACAGGCTGCCAAACAGAGAGGATGTTATCTCACAGTTTGTCACATCAGGATTGCTAGTGATGCAACAAAAGGAAAATAAAGACAGAAAATAGCAAAGAAGAATGCAGGCACTCATGGCCAAGACATTTCTGAAGAAGTGAACTTTAGAAAAGGTATGGTTCCTCCACAGTGCTTGTCACAACCGAGGCTGCTCTGTGGCTGGCTGCATTAAGAATGGGAATGGCTGCTGCTCATGGAATTCTAGTATTTCCTACAAGGCATCCCTCCTATCCCATTCCTCTCCTTATATGTTGTGTGGTGCACTTTGTATATGGAACTTTTATTCTACCTCCTTCCAACCAACACTGGCCAAAGGATTTAGTTTTGGTGGGAAGTTATCTCCATTGCAGGTGTCAGCGATTAGCAGAGAAGGAATCACTCGATGTTTGTAGACACAGCCTTTCCCACTTTGTGTGGAGTTAAACTTCCTTAATGTATAGCTCGTTTAATGTGTGCATATAGCTTAAGACTGTAATTCTGTATAAATATTTAAATTAAATCAGTGGCAGCTTTCTCTAGTGACGAAATATAAATGAAACTTGCAAAGAAAACAAAAAAACCCCCAACGCTTCCACTGAATGCTACTGCAAACTACATAAGGTTTTTATGGAAATTTTTCACACCACTCCCCCTCTCATTTCCTCTTGTCATATAAATAATTCACCAGAAAAAATCCTCATTCTGAACCAGAAATGAAAAATTAAATAAACAGAAGATCTAGAGATATGTGTGGGCCCTGCACAAGGTATAATTTTGTTTTGTTTTGTTCAGGTAGGTAGGGAGTTGTTAGCAAGTCCTTCTGCCACACTGGGATGAGAGGGGGGATTGCAAAACCTGCACACAGATAAAACTGCTGGAGAGGCTGGAATCTGATTTCCTTATCAGAGTCAGAAAGCTGGCTGATGCAAAGCAGAGTGCAAACACTCACCTATTGGGTTTTCAGCACGGAAAAAAGAAATTGTAATTGCACAGTGATGTCCCCGAGTTAGAGCTAAAATCTAAACTAAAAACTAAACCAGGTGAGTAATTCAAATTTGACATATCTGTCAAGGTAGGGGAATGGCCCAGGTTCTTCCTATTCAACAACAAATAGTAGATTTTCCTCCATGCATATCATGCTCCAAAGATTTTTAAGTAAAAGAAACTTGTTATCTGAATAATCCAGTTTTAGATCAGTGGAACAGAATTTGCAATTATAGAATGCTGCTGTAAACTTTGACATCACTCATGTGAATATCATTCTCCCAACGTGATCTGTAAGCTCAAAAAACATTTCCAAAAGCAGGATCTCAGCACTTTAGGGTGAATCCTGCATCGTGGGCTTGTTGAGCCTGCTGATCCTTTCACGACTATTCTTTGGAATGGGGGACGCTTGAGCATCTTAATTTGGTAGCTGGATAGTTTCTTTCCAAGAGAAAAAGAGAAGGAGAATTGCAAACCATTTCTCATTCTCATTATGAGGTTGCCTGGGTGCACATCCCATGCCACCTACACTGCTCTGTCAGCAGCCACTGTTTGCAAAGAGCAAAAGCCCCATCCCCAGTGACTTGTACAAACATTGTTAGTTCAGGGCAAAGCCTACTGAGATTTCTGAAGAGAATAAAATGTGTAGTCATATTAGAATACCTTCCAAGAAAGCAATGATTTGCCAGCATTGAAAGTTCCTAGTCCTCTGTTTAACTCATCCTTCCCACACCACCTTTGTGGTACAGACAGAGCACGCAGGGTCCCTCAGCTGCAGGATGCTGGTGACTGCTCAGGAAGGACAGCTCCATGCCCATCCATAGCAGATGGTGCCTGGAGAGCAGGAGAAATATTTGGCAGCACGTCCTGAGAACAGCCAGGGATGCAGAGTGCTCCCAAGACACTGCAGCTAGCCTGGCCAGCTCTGTTCTGGCTGCTCTTTGGGGACAAGGTCTCCAGAGGTCCAGGTCACTATAAACCAGGTATTGAAATCTGGGGTGATCCAGTGCTAGCTGGAGAGAGCCGTGGTGTGAAACCTGAGCACAGATGTGCATGTTAAGCTGTTACTGGATGATCATTAAAGGAAAGAGAATAGTTTTCAAACAGAGGGGATGCCAGCAGGAAGCTCCTCTTTCAGAAATAAAAGCATGATGCATCCTGAGAGTTTACTCTTGTGAAGGAAAACAAGGGAAAGAACAACCAGTTCTCTTGATGTGATTCCAGTAAACTACAACACAAAACATATATGAACATAGTATTTTTATATGTGCCAAATTATAACATTAATAGTGTGCTGTTTTACTTATGGCTTGAGGGTATCCTAATTGCAGCTTTCCAGTACGTGAAGGAAGCCTAAAGAAGGATGGAGACAGACTATTTACAAGAGCATGGAGTGAGAGGACAACGGGGAGTGGATTCAAACTGAAAGCAGATTTAGATTAGATATATGGACTAAATACTTCCCTGTGAGGGTGGGCAGGCCCTGGCACAGGTTGCCCAGAGAAGCTGTGGCTGCCCCAGCCCTGGAAGTGCCCAAGGCCAGGTGGGATGGAGCTTGGAGCAACCTGGGAAGGTTTTATTTGAGCAACTATGGGAAGGTGTCCCTGCACCTGGAAAGAGATGAGCTTTAGGTCCCTTCCAACCCAAACCATTTCATGATTTCATGATTCTATGATACTTTCATGGTACATTTAGGGAAACTGATGTCATCAAAGGGTAACTGCCTTAACATCATAAGAGATTTGAGGGGGCATGTTCTGCCCTTAGTACTTCCAGACAACTCTATTTACGTCAATACCATTGCAAAAATGTAACTCTGGGTAGAATTGTATCTGCAATTTATAAATGATCCTGTGCTGGAGTCTGCAGCTGTGTTGAGCTGATATTTAGCTGCTCTATTGTGAGCCTCTGACTCCAATATGAATAAATACACCAATGACAGAATTCACAAGCAGTGTAAACCTCAGAGGGACTGCAAATGGATTTTCTTGTTTGATTTTTTTTTAATCATTCCAATCTCCTTTATTTGGAACAAAGGATTTTCTGGGAGGAGGAATAGACCTCATGAAAATACCATCTAGATATTGGTGAGTTTGGGTTTTCAAGCAGCCTGTTGCAGGGTAGTTAAACTTACCTCACACTAACAGGTTCTGTTTGTGAAGAGCAGATGTGAACAAGTTTGTGGCAGAAACAAAATAAAACCATTATAAATAAGATTTTGGATACTGCAGTGTATTTCTGGAATTTCTGGAGATAAAGAGTCCCACCTTCCTTCTCCAGGCTGATGGGAACAGAGTGCACTCTTTGCAATTCTGAGTGGTACAGTTACAGTTCAGTCCCATACATGGACTGTTAGCTAATTCTATACATGGAGACAGAAAATATAGGACATGTCTAAACTGCAGACAATTGTGTGCTGAGCATCCTTTGTTCTTGTCTGGCTGCATAATGACCCAGCTGTGATCCAGAGGCACTGGGACATGCTGGGGGTGGTGATGTTTCTGTGGTTCCCAGGCTCTCCCCTGTCAGCCCTTCCAGGGGAATGGAGCCAGCCTGGCTGTGCCATGCCAGGGCAGGAGCAGAGCTGATGCCACAGCCCCTGTGCCTAAAGAAGTCTGTGATCCCAAACCTGCCTGTACTGGGTCAGAGAAGGAAAAGCTGCCTTACATTGAGATAAAGCATATTCCTGTCACAGGAAAAGCTTTTTAAAATCCAAGGCAACCTGTCTCACATTCATTCCACTGAGCTTCAGAAAGGAAAGACTGAATGAAAGGGGAAATTCAGGGTTACCTGACTGACATTAGCACATGTATGATTTACCTTCAAGATCAGTGGAAAGAACAATGACTCTGTTTGGAAACTCTTCTTTAACATCTATGGAAAAAATCACAAAGGTAGGTTGTTTTTTTTTTTTCTCAAACAAGATAGTCTTTCTAGGTCAGAGTTGCAGCTTCACTGCTTAACCAAGATGCAAAGAATTGAGGACTAATCAAGTTGTACTGAAGGGAGAAGCAATGTCTGAACTGAGGACTGAAAACTACAGATCAAATAAAACTAAATAAGTTTTCTCTTTTTCACCAGTGAATTTAAATTTTGGTCCAAACTGCAGAGCCATAATTCTAAGTACGGAATTTTAAAAACAAAGATGTAGGAAAAAACATATTTTGCAATTTCCTTTAAATGAATCCACTGATTGTATCTTCCAGGGCAGCATAAACTCCCATGTTGCTGAACCAAAATCAAGGGATTACTGGGCACTATTATGCTGTAACAAACAGAATAGGTTAATAGCTGTCATTGCCATTTCTAAATCAAGAACTGCATCATTATGCATTGTTTGAGCTGCCAGCCTCACATCCCTATTACAGCACTCCTGTAACCTCACACAATAACAGCAGTGATGCTTTGCAAGATGTTTTGATATTTGCAGACCTAAGGAGTCTTTAGTAAAGGCAGTGCTTAGGTCAGATATGCAAAAAGAGAGCAAAACTGAAAATGTTTTTCTTCTTCATTCTAATTTAATGTTGTTTCCTGCACAATTCTTGCAACTTTTCTGACACATAAGAAATGCCTGGAGGAGGCCAGTCTGTCAGCAAAACAGCCAGAGAGAAACTTGTTTATGGAAAGAACAGAGGTGCAGTTAAAAAAGAAAATAAAAAAATACTCCCCTTTGAGAGGAGATGGAAAAGCAGGTATAGACTAACAAGCCTTTCTTGATCTTTCTTCCTTACTTAAAAAATGTCTTAAAGAAGTCAGACTTGCAACACTCACAACAGAACTGAAAATTGCCATCCAGTGTCTCCCTAAGCTTTCTGCAATATAATACATGCTTGCTTAGGGACTACTTCCCACGTCTCTCCCATGTAAGACAGCAGTTCCCACACACAACTGGTGATATTCACTGGACATCTGTGAGATTTAGATTTAACTCCAGTTTCAAGCGTGGGGTTTGATCCCTGTGTCAGACACTACCCCATCACTGCCCTTAATAATGGCTGTTCTGGCTTTTCAGTCCCTTGAAAATATTTTTGAAAGACTGGAATTCTTCCCTTCTGTCTAACTGTACTGCCTGGCTTTTTTTATCCCTATAAAACAGGTGAAAGAATTGCAGAACAGATACGATATGGATGGTAAAATTATTGTACAGGGCAGTAAAATGTTATGACCAAAATCACATTTCCTTTCTTTAGCTAAGGCACTCCTAAAATGAGCTTGGACAACAAACCCATTCTACTAAAGGAAAACCATGACACATTGTAATGCAAAGCATATTTGTAATATAGTTGTATTTAAACCCATGAGTTAGCTATTGGTATTTTCCTGGGAGTGCCACTGTCTCACTTGGAACTGCACCTACTGACAACAGTATAATTTTATCTACAGCCTGTTTGGAACATGGGCAGCTTTGTTGCAGGGAAATGCATTCTCATATATTCCTTTTCTCGATCTATCTTTCTCAGTCATTCACACCATATAAATGCTTTTGGTTTCACACATATCTCTTTCAGCATACTAATTAAAGGTTTCAAAAGGCTTTATCCATGGTTAAGTGATGATAAAATTTTAATGATTTAATTAGCAAGCTCCAAGAAAAAAATAATAATGAATAGAGATGGGTGCTTTTAGTGGCTCTTGTGCTCATGTTACATTAGAAGCACAGGAAGAGGCAACATTCAACACCACTTTTACTCATACACCCAGCAGCAGAGAACATGGTCCATACCATGTTAGAAGGGAAATATGGAACACAAGGCAAGAGACTTACTCCAGCTCTTAGCTTTATATGTGAAGTGTACTCCCTCAAGGAAAGAGTGCATCCTTATGGAGGGGAAAACAAACTAGCATTTGATCCCTTTTTTTTTGAAAGCAACTGGAAAAAAAAGAGGATATTAGTTTCAGAAGACGCACTGGAAACTGGTTTGCTTTAAATATTTCCTCATGACTTTGTGTTTCTCTTGTCAGTTGGCCCCTTTTCTCTCCCAGGCCACCGCATTTAGGGTTTGGTAAAGCTAAAATTCTGTTGTTCTGTATTATAGGTTGGAGAATAAAAAGCTAATTGCTCTGTGTGAATAACTTTCTATTCCAATTTTGAATGTATTATTTTGCTTTCCTCTCGACCAAGATTAGCCTATTATGAAAATCACTACCCAGACACCACATATCAGTGACAGAGAGCACAATACCAGGCAGTTTGAGCCTGCCTCTGGGATGTAGCCATTCTAATCCCACCACTTGGCTCTTCCCTCCCAAATGTGATGAAGTTTGTTACAATATTCCATTCCATATAGACCATGATGCCCTATGCTCTAATTCACATACTGAATATCAAAAGGAGATTAAAGGTAGCTGGGATTGTTCCCTCATTATAAAGCATCACTCATTCAAAGAAGTTAAACGCATCAATAGGCAGCTGCTCCCTCAGCACAGTTCAGAGGGATCAACAGCACATGGAGCGCTGCTTTAAGAATTAGAGGCGAGGACAGAGCAGAAGGAGGGCTCAGAAAACACGCATTTAGCTGCAATTAGAATTGCAGCCCATTGTAACATAATCATTGTTTTAGTTCACAAAATTTGCGGTTGGCAGCGATCTCACTCTGCCAGCCATCACTGAGCCTGCTCTGCAAAGACCAAGAGCTGTGCTCAGTATCAGCTCTTGGCAGAAGTGGTCACCATGCAGTCACTCAAAGCAAAGTGATATCTATATTCTCATCTCATTATCATTATTCTTCTCAGCCAGGATCCCCAGTAAGAAGATGGAGCTGGCCAAGTTCTGCAGAAGGCTCTGTGCACAGGATAATAAAGCTGGGAAAGCTACGTGCAAAAGGAGGGCATGACACAAATGTGCCCTGCAGAGGGAAGGCAACTGGTAAGGGATGCAGTGAAGAAACTGAGGAACTGATTCCAGCCATGGAAATCCAGCAGAACATGTGACTCTCTTAAGAGTTTTGGTTGTATATAGTGCTTATTCTATGTTCTGGTTCTTATAAGCTCAGAATATGGCCACTGCTCAAGCCTTTAATCTGCAAATCCCCTGGAGCAAGGATTTACTTTTGTAAGTGTTAGTCAACCTCTTGTAAATCACTGTGTACAGCTAACAACACTATCAATGACTGCAACAAAATAGTGCTAATATGGGTGGCTGAGGCACTGGGAGAGAAAAGTTGCAGGGTGCAGCTGTACAACTGGTGGGGATATAATGAACCATTTGAGGTCAGCTTCACATGTTCAAATTTAAATTAAGACTTGTTTTTCAGTGCTTAGTTAAGAAACAAATTATGTGAGCTGTACACATTAAAGTCACACTCACTGGACATCTTTATGCTGCTCATTTGTGCACAATATGCTCTTCACACAATTTGACTTCTTTCCTGTAAATCTGACTAACCTAAGATGACCCGTACTGCTGTAAAACACTCAAATTTAAATTGGTTCACAAAAGCAAGTTTGGGGGACAGAAAGAGGAGCAGAGAATCTGAAGAGCAGAGAATCTGAACTATTCACTCATTAAAAAGCACTATCCATTTACAGCTGGTATTTTACAGCTGATGTGTTTTGTGTTGCTTTCTCTGCACAAACAAACTGAACAAAGAAATCAACAGTTTTGAACTATGAGCTACATTGAAAGCAGACATGGACAGTTCTGCCCTATGTCAACTCAAAAAACCCCAACCAAACAAAACACCACTAAGAGCTCTTACAAATAGACATCAGAGATTTTCAATATTTAACTGCAATAATCTGAAAGAAGTGCAAAGTATAGTACCCCAAATCTTAAATGTAAGTATACCAGTATTGTAATGTCAGTGAAAACTAGGGACGGTGATTCAAAACATGAGGGTTTTCCACATCTCCCACTACTACAGAATGCAGCTATTTTCCTCGTGAAGTTATGGAGTACTAACTCCATACGACTCTCTCTTTCAACACTAACAACACAGGAAAACTTGTGCTAGAGACACATGAACACTTCAGTTAAAAATTGGATAAAATTATCATAGACTTCTAGGAAGCAAAGATCTGCCTAAAGTCAGCTGTTCTTGCCTAGCACCTCTGCAAATTTGCCTATGAAGGTCTTCAAAAGTTCTTTGATAAAGATTAATTAAGGAAGAAAGAGTCTATGTTTGCAATCTCTTAATTCTCCCAAGCAATGTAAATGTTTGAAAACACTGTGAGATTGGTCTCAGCTCTTTTTCAAACAGAGAGCTATCGCTGCTGAGATCGATGGTGGAACGTGGGCACAGCCAAGGGACAGATTACAGTAAGCACTGGTGTTTCCTGTCCAGCTCATCTGCTGTTAACAACTAAACTGGACACAAGAAAATCTTCCAGCTGCAGCAATATTGCGAAAAAAAACAACTTCTACCAGGGATTCTCACATTGGTGTGGCTGTAATAAAAAGTGTACCAGTGTTAAAGTTATAAGTCTTGATTAATTTAACTACGAAAATTTGCTGGAGGCAGAGGTTTGTAATATAAATTTTTAGCCTGACAGCAATTTCCACTTTACACATTTTGAAAACAAATGTGGCAATGTTTCAGTTAGTGAAGAACAAATAATGTCATGGAAGTCTATCTGTTAAAGGAGTTAGGGAAAGGAAGATTTGCACATTTTAAAGCTGACAAACTCCCATTACTATCAGTGCTGACATGTGCTTGGTTAATTCATGCTTTACCAGAAATTGCCATCAAGTCAGGAAATGTGGAATGACTACAAATGTTTCATAAGCATTGACAGGGGCAAATCATGTTGGATTGACTTGACCAGTTTAAGTAAGAACATTTAGAATGTACTACAGATATCCTTATGAACACACACCTGTGGTTACTTTTGCTCTTTTTTCCATGTGTGTCTTATAATTTTGGCTGTAAATATGTCAGTCCCTGCTTTTCAAACATTCTGGAAGTATAATAATGCATCCCAGCATTACAAGTGACAGTTCTAGGTAGAAAACATGAGGCCACAAAGAGGCAAAGAACCCTGGATATGGGGCAGAAGTTCTGGAAGTGCAAGTGAGTGCAATGCAAAGCACAGATCAGTGTGATTCCAGAAATGCCATGACCCTGAGAGGACCCATGTGTGCACAGTTCCAGGCACACCAATATTCATTTGTCCACAAAATAGGCTCTAATAAATCCTGATCAGCAGTTGTGCCTGCTCTCTATGTAATTAGCATTTGTGTGCTTTTCACTGCCCAGGACTGTCATCTAGAATCCTGTAGATTACTGCTTTCCATTTCCCCTCCAGTATTGTAACTTCTGCCAAACTGCCTTCATGCCAGAGAACATAGTTGTAAAATGATTAAAGAAAAAAATAAATGAACAAACTCATCATGTTTGATTTTAACTGCTTTCCATGTTCATTATGTGATACGTGTTTCTCGCTCAGGCTTTGTGGACTCGCTTACCCCAGGTACAACCCTGCAATCTCCACTGCACAATGGAAAACTGGCTTGCAATTATTGTCATGAAATTGGAAGGATGGTGTGAATTTCCATAACAACTTAATGGATCTCAGTTCTTCATCTGACAAGCAAGTTTGGGCTTATTTCTTAGTAAATTTACTGATTAACTCCCTGGTAATCTGCAATAGATTGGAAGTGCCTGTGTTTTATGCAAACTGAAAACAGAGCCTCTGCAGTCACTCAATCAAATCCATGGAATCCACTGTGGTGCCTTTTATCCAGCCCCTGGGAAAATGCAGGGGTTCGCTGGATGCTGTGCAGCTTAATGCACTCATGCTCTGATGGACCAAGGAAATAAATTAACTGCCTGCCCCTCAATGGAAAATGCTCTGGCCTCTGATTCCTGATAAACACCCTTCTGCTTCTAAGGTTATTTCAACTGAGTAGATATAACTTAAAAAGAGGTGTTCTCCAGGCTGTGTTGAATTAACACCATTTCAGCCACTGCACAGATTAAATGTACCCAGAAACAAACTGGAAACCAATTAGATCTAAGAAGAACAAAGATAATTTGCTTTACCAAGCAGTAAGACAGTAGGATTCTACATTAGCTGAGATTTCAGAGTGGATTTTTAGTATTGCTCCAATGCAGATTACAAATCTACAATTCTAGACATGACAAAGTATGGATAACTGCAGTGGAGACTGCTATCACTAAAGCTAAGGAAACAAAGAAGGCGATGAAGCAAGAGAATATTTCAAATACTGTTTTAAATAAGTATTTATTCTTCAAAAGTTTGCAGAAGTTTTATTGAAAAAATTTCCTGGGAAACTCAGTTTTCATTTGAACAGAACCATTCTGGACAGTAATTTCAATCGTTAAAGTGCAAGTCTTGCTTGGTATAAAAATCCCAATGCAGCCTGAACTGCCAATTTACTGCTGATAGCTCTGTAATATGTGACTTTATAAAGCATTGTCCAAAATTTTTAAAATTAAGCATTTATACTCCTAAATCACTCCTGCCTGAAAAATACTAGGTATTCAGCAATTTTGAAAATCATGCCTTTGCATGTCTAAATATAGATGTTGGATGTTCTTGATGACTAAAGCATCACAGAATCCTTCTCAGCTAGAGAGTAAATATTAATACCACTCTGAGTCCTCGTTCATCCGTCCGCACAGTGCTTGGAGATCTTTGGATGAAAAGAGTTACACATCTATTAAAGGATCTTCTCCAGAACTCAGAATATTGAAGAGCTCTGTAAACCCACTCCTTCTTTAATAGGACTTAGAGCTCTCCAAAGAATCTATGTGCCATTCTCTTTTATACACTGGCAATTGGAATTCTGTCAACCAGAGTTCTTTTGCCTTAACCTCCTCTTTGTTCTATTCTTGTTTTTCTGTGTCACACTTTCCTCTTATCAACGGATGCTGTATCTGCACTAAAGGATGTGCACTTTTAATGAAAATAAAGTTTTAGCTTGCTAGCTATGCCATCTCCACTTCATTAGTTTCTGTACATAGGCTGTTGCTTATTAATTACATGTATCTATTTAAAGATAATAAATGCTAAAAAATAAAATACACGTATGAGGCCTGGAGCCAGTGAGAAGTTGAAATAATAGCAAGAAAATCTTCCAGCAGTGCTCCAGCAAAAGGTAGGTTCTGGATTTTGCTGCTCATTTGATCTGTCCAGAGCATTTTCATTTATCAGAACAGCTGGATTACAGCTCTAGTGCACAATTTTTTTAAATAATGGTGCATTCATTTTAATCCTATTAAATAAACAAAATGAACAAAATGAACCTGCTCTTTGTGAAGGCAAAGGGTTTAGCTTCTTTCTTGGAGGCTTTCTGTACATTGGGATAGCAGGATTGCTGTTTAGTGAAAGAAGGCATGACTCTTTTGAAAGGGTCCAATTAGCAAGTCTGGGGACGCTCAGCTTACAGTGCTGAGTGAAATTGGAGCTGGACTTGTGCAAAACAAGACTCCAGGCCCCTGCTCACTGGAGAGAAAATGTAGTCGACTGAGAAGAAGGAAATAAGAGGAACAAAAAGAAAAAAAGGAAAGTGGATGATAAAACCCATTCTCCCACACGTTTTCATTTACACAGTGTCATAAAAGCCTGCTTAGAGACTTTTATTTACTCTTAAGTCAGACATTGGAGTTTTCCCTGAACATCCAATATTCCTCACTAGAACTAGCAAAACTCTTTTCATAGAGGGACAGAAATATTTCGTGTTGATTTTTATGAAATTCTAATTGTATAAGTATTGGAAATGATGCACAAATTGATGAGTGGTCTGGGAATTTCAAAGCAAACAGAATTATTTTCTTTTTTGCACAAAGGAGAGGGAGAAGAGGAAAATATGCAAGATCAGTAAATATATGAAAACAGTCCAATTAGTGCCAATGGAAAGAAAGGAAATTACATGATAATCAAACCTCAGTATTACAGATCAAAGAAGATCCTAGCAAATTTCATGAAGTTGTTCTAGATTAATCCAAACCAAACTCATGCCAAAGCTTTCAGTTGCAGTATAGACACAGATCCTCACACACAGACATTTTAAATGAAACTGTTCTCCCATTCAGCATTAAACCCCCAAACTTATAAGGATCTGCCAGCCTGTATTTTCTGTTTTGCAGTGGCAAATAATAAACCAGGCCTACATATAACATGGAGTACAGTGACACAGTTAAACCACCAATTTCAATTATAAGCCTGTTCACTGTTGTCGACCCCTCTAACCATCTCAGCAGCGTCTGATATATCCTGAGGTCTCTGAAGAGGCTACGATCAAAACATCGCAAAAAAGCAATCAGAAGATTGTGTGTGAACAAAAAGCAGCCAGGCAACAACAAGCCAAAAATACCAAGCAGAAATGCAGCTGGGGGCTGCCTTGGTGCCTGGGCACAGGGGCACAAAAGGGAGAAAACCTGCTGGGAGCCTTTGGCAAATTATGTCCCCAAGGGATGCTCCCCAGGAGAGCACAAACCCACAGAGCAACCTCCACACCTTTCTGGGACTGTCACACGGAAGGGAGGACAAAAGCCAAGAGCAGCATTGTTCTTAGCACTGGTACTGGCAGCTGTGCAAACACAAGGAGCCATCTGCTGTCATTTCATAAGTGCAGGGGTGATCTGGGACAGCAACGGGCTAAAAATATGATCTTCCTAAGTAAGGGAGGTTGGCTCAGTTTCTAACATTTCTGTCAACAAATCTGTGGGCTAGGTCATACTCTTGAGACATTCCCAACTTAGCTTCTGCATGGAGGTGTGATATCAATGGGTTTTGTGACTGTATTAGTTAAGCCCTCAGGACAATGATTGCATTTCATGGATCTTAGGGGATATGCTCCAACTTGGCTTTGTGTTGGATGCTGAACTCCACAACCACCACTCTAAAACAACACACAAGAAAAAAGAACAAATAGTCTATTTGTGCAGCCTAATCCCCAACAGTGTCCCATCTAAAATTCACACACAGTTTGGGGGATGGGGGGGTTCTGCTTTGCTGGCTTGCATTGTGTCATGGCAAACTGTACTGTATTAAAAACACTGCACACAGTGTTGTAATTCCTACAACAAACACACAGTTATCTCGACCTGACTATTCACTGCCACTTCACCTGCAGAAAACGTTGCCTCCTGAGCAAAACCAGAGCTCAGCAATGCATGGAAAATAAAGATTCGGTTGTTTATAACATATAGCAAGAAGTCACTTATGTATTATTATTTCTTGTCAGTGCTGTCTTGTAGCGATTACAGCAAACACTGGCTATGTATTTGCGAAAACAGACTAAAAAATGAGATACATAATAGAAAATCATGTCATAGAAAGAAAAGAATACAAATTTATAGACCTCAGAAAGCTAAAATTCATGGCCTAATACTGTGACTAGGTACTTCCATGCAGTTTTGCATTTCCAAAGAAAAGAACAAATTGTCTAATTGATCCTCATGAATAATTTACTGTTTGAAATGACACTGTAACCCTTACCTTTCAGTGTATCACTGAACCTTCTGCCTTATTTTAAAACTGTGGATTCTGCAAGAGATGCACATAAGCATTTTTTAATCATTTAATGGA
The DNA here is from genome assembly GCF_036417665.1 of Passer domesticus. Classification (NCBI taxonomy): domain Eukaryota; kingdom Metazoa; phylum Chordata; class Aves; order Passeriformes; family Passeridae; genus Passer; species Passer domesticus. The sequence goes on from NC_087488.1 coordinate 12,933,838, forward strand.
ATTTCATTTGGGCAATAGTCGTCTACAATTTAGTGGAAGCTGTTCATCTTATCACAAAGATACTTGTTGATTCCTCCCCATGATGAAGTGTTCTGCTCTCACAAATAAATTAAATGCTTATCTAACTGCCCAGAATATGCTACCTTTGCATATGCATTCTGTCTGGATAAGTATGCTCACGAAAGCCACGAAGTTCTTTATTTTTTTAAAAAGCACTTCCCCAGTAAGATGTTTTGAACTTCTCATTAGTCTCATTGTGACTTATAATGGCAACACATGGAAATCATTGCTACAGTGAATCACTGGCTACATGAACTCTCTACACTAAATCTTAGTCCACAGTTTCAGCAGAATTCAAATAAAGGACAAGACATTTAGACAGAAACACCCAAAATCACAATGGATAGAATAAAGTTAATTATCAGGGATAAAAACTCCCTGTGGTGTTTTTTTTTTCTATCCATCACCCATATACTTTATACTTTCAGATGTCTGATAGATGCAGCCTTAAATGAACAACCAGTTGGATCTGCCATGGCAATTCTTACCTTCTTAAAATGTAGAAGGGTTTTTGCAATATTCTCTGTGAAAGCCCAAATCAACTGGAATCAAGCAGCAGCACAGTAATTATATTTCTGTTTAAAATAAAAGTGCAATAGAATAAATGGCATTAATAATTTAATTTAATCTATTATCTGATTTTAATTTTTATTATTGAACATGACAGTTGTGTGCAACACACTTTATTCACTTTCACTTAGTTGGTACCTAAAATGTAATAACTATGTAACCACCCAAAACTTTTTATATGGCATTCATCACATGTTCTTTAGTGCACTGTATATTTTTTGAGCTCCATGTATATTTTAATAACGCTGAGTGAAAAATTTATAGGAAGCCTTTTTGCATCTTTTCAAGCATGAAACTGCCTTACTACAGATGAAGAACTATTCTGCAAACGTGCATAATGCTAGGACGGCTTCAGAATTACACAGGCATCAGTGCAATGTGCAAACACAAAAGCAAAAAAGGGAAACATTCTACCTCATGTTTATACAATCCACAGATTTCTCCATCAAAATAAAATATTCCTTGATTCTCCTTGATTGTCTCTTTTTGCCTCCTCCCTACACAATGGCACAAACATGATTTCAAACACACATAGTTTCTTGAACTATAAACTTTTCCCACCTGCAAAGTAAATTATAAATTATAGCCCCTGAGGGCTAACTACTGATATTCTCTTAACACACATGGCCAATAACAATATAGAGTTTCATGGCTAAATAGTAACCCTGTAATTCAATCACAGGCTCCTGCTGCCATGTATAAATTGCTCTGGCTTTTATGATGCCAGCGTCACACCTTCTTTGGAAATGCAGAATGGGATTCACACATAAAACTTGCTTTATTGTACCTGTACAAGGACTATAAGGCAGTGTCCACATAAATGTTAACCCAAGGGGAATATATTCTTGCTGGTCAGAGTTGCTGATGCAGTTCACCAGGTTTAGACCTGTTTCCTGAAGGAGGGAAAGGCAGGTACACTTCCCTTATACTTAAATGCTACGACCTAACAGAAACCAGACCAAAACCAGCTTGGATCAAAGGTCACCTTTCTCTTCTTGTTCTTGCAAGGCTTTGTAGTTTTATTGGGAGAAAAGGGTGTCAGAATTCTGGCAAGCTCTGTAATGTAGGGCAGCACCGTCCCCATGAAGCAGAGTTTTTGTGTGACATATTCAATTTTCATATCCAGCATAAAATTACAGCTAGAAACCCATATGCCCACAAGTTCAGGGAAAGCTTAAAGGAAACCAGTTGAAAAGAATTAGGTCAATAAGAGAGGGAAGAAAAACAGTGAAAAGGGCAAGGTAGGTGAAAGGAGAAAAAGAGCATTTAATTCCACTGCTGTGGATTTTTTTCTCCATAGGTTCTCTAACAGTCAAAGTTCAGCAATTGTGATGTGCTGTATTGTAACATCAGCCTCCTTCCAAACACATCCTGGCACTGCCAGCTGACACCACAGCACAACGTTGGAGGGCAGGGATTTCAAATGTCTTTCATGAAGAGGGTGATGTGCTTATTACAGATTCTATACACTTGGTACTTTTTTTGTAAACATTAGGTTTGTTAGACTACTACCAGAATAATCATTCTTCTAATGAGGAGCCTTGAGTGAGAGGAGTTAAGAGGTTCTTGCTCCATGGACACTACTTGGTCTTTTAACAGCTAGAGGAGATGAAAAAGATGGCACTTGGTACAGTTCAATAATTTCACTGTTTTCTTTCTTTTGGAGTTCACACTAACACCCTACTGCTCTTCAGGGAATTTTTTTCCAGGTCAATTCCAACATAACACTTCAACATCAGCAGAATTAGCATTGTATGTCTCTCACCCTCCCTTTCCCAGTGACCTTGGACACCTTATGATAGAATCTGCAAAATCTATAGAAGGGGGACTACACTGAGAACTGTGGTCCCCAGGGTTTTAAAGAAAGTTTCCCTGAATATAAACGGATTCATACTTCAGATTAATAACCAAGGAGAATGAATGATGAATGGATGTGTTATGACTGTTGCAATCGAGAAAATGAAGCATAACTAAAAAAAAAAATTGAAATCAGGTTAACTCTATGTGGCTACCATTGTGGTAGCAGCAATGGGAAGCACAGCCTCCTGCCAGATAAAATATCTCTGAAGGGAAAAGCATCACTCAAACTTTATACAGCTCCATTCATCCTGCCTGTCTTTGAGGGGGCTGAGCAGCTGACCCACCATTTGACCTACTGAATTGTAATTGGAAATATATATCTCTGCTTCATTTTCTGTAGGGATATCTGTTCAGGGTCTCATATTCAGCCCTAAATCTGAAGAGAGTCAGGATACACATTCTGCATTTGAATATCTTGGGTATTGCACACAAATAGAATAAATTTGTATCTAAATTGAGATAAATCTGATTATGTATAGCTTAGACCTCACTCTCACTGCTTGCCACATGGGTGCAGAAAGGATTGTAAAATTGCTACTGTAAAAAAACCCCAGGACTCCATTGAATCCTATTGAATCTCTCTCAGTATATGTATTTACTCCACACAGGTATGAATGACTACAAAAGCAAGAGGCAACAATAACTGGGTAATCAGTTCAGTTGTTACTATCATCTGCAAATACTATTCCCACTGCAGTTCTTGCTTGCCTCAGTACATGCACTTGCACATACAGAGCTGATAGAAACATGGCAGAGAAAACCTTTCTTTACTGAAATTAATGTTGTTTCAGAGCAGGCTCACAAGGCAAACCTCCTGCTTCTAGCACATATCAATGACACAAACTGCCATGTTTCACAGGTTCATCAATACATAGTAGAGATCTTTCAGCTTTATGTCTAAGGCAATCACAGAATCATGGAACATTTCAAGTTGGACAGGACCCATCATGGTCATAAAGTCCAATTCTCTGCTCCTCACAGGACTACCTGAAACTAAACCATATGACGAGAATGTAATCCAGATGTTCCTTGAACTCTGACATCACTCATCTCTCTGTTTCACAGCCCTGGTACGGGTTTTGTGTGAACTAATATTTTTATTTTCTTCCAGGCCTGTGCAGAACCCAGTGAATCCCCACTGCTCCCATTCCAATCTAATGCCAGCTGTTTTCACACAGCCTGGCTGTCAGCCAGCCTCTGGATGGGCTCTGCTGTGCTTTGGATCAACAGAGGTCATGGAGTGAAGTCCTGGGGAACACAAGCACACACTTCAATATAGGCTTAACAATAGAGCTCCAAGACAATTGAACGAACATTGCTATTTCCACGTTCCTCAAGACCATAAAGGTGAGTTGGCCTCAGTATAAATTCTGGGGTTCTAACTGGAAAGGTGTAAGTTTAAGCTTTCCAAAATTTAGGGAGTTATTCTGAACCTGTGATTCTGTTGGTACTAAAATTCCTCTGTTCTTCTCTTGAACTACACAGACAAGATTCTTTAAGTCTCTGATGACTACAACACTTTTAAATAATGCTCTTTCTCTTGCTTCTCCTTTTCTGATTTAATATTTTTAGACTCAAAATGTCTTTCCCAAGGATGCAGAGTGAACAATGGAAACATCATTCAATCCAGCTTGCATACAAAGATTGACTTTGTACCACTGACACTGTAACAGGTTGATGTCACTAAAATTAATAAATTCCATCCAACAGTTGGACCCTAGCCACGGAGAAGGGTTATGAAAATGAATGATATAGCAGATGTCATATATCAGGGTAGGGAGAGTCATTGTTTTCCACTCTACACAATGCCCATGATAACATATTTTGCAAAGGACATCAGACTATCAGGTGGTTTTCAGTGCATGAGAAAACTGGACAACATGGTCAAAACTGGCAACCTACCTATGTCTCTGAGTTTATAAGAACCGTGTTTCT